>NC_090933.1:1019312870-1019937870 GCF_040938575.1 Ambystoma mexicanum
CCACAGACACCTACCAGCACACAGTGGGGCACATGCATAGCATATCACAACCATTATTCTCATGTACGCTGAACCCAGTGCTCGATGCACTCCTGAAGCACACAGGCGAACAAATGTTCATATGTTCCTACCACGGACAGCCCAGGAGATCTCCAACACCAAAGTTGGTTTCCATTCACTGACCGGCATCCCTGGTTGCATTGGCACCATCGACTGCACCCATGTTGAATTGGTGGCCCCACATGCCATGGAGGTAGTGTACTGCAACCGTAAGTCATACCACTCCATCAACGTGCAAATGGTATGTGACTCAAACAAGATCATCACACATTGTTGTTCCTGATTCCCCGGATCAACCCATGATTCAATGGTCATGCGGAACTCCACAATACCACGCTACATGGAGCGACATGCAGGGCAGAGATCCTGGCTTCTTGGTGAGTTTCATGTTAGGCACATGGAAATGCGATGTGGGTAGGTGATTGGGGTAGAGATGCATACTTCACGTAGCTGACAGCACCTGAGAGGATGTACCATGCTCATACCCCAAAGCAGGCCAGACATGACCCGACACCTGACCACAAAATACAAGACATAAGCTGCACTAACACGAAAATGATGCAGTGCAACAACCATCACATAGCCATCAACATGTACACTGCACATAAGCAAACCGTAGATCCCACAGCAGAATGCAGCAACAAGCAATGAGGATGGCCAATGCACAGCGCCGAATACCTAAAAGTACAGGTATCCATTACTGTGTACAGAGCAGCCACATGAGGTCAAGATACAAGAACGCACCCCTACACCAACACAGAAGTCCACCAAAACAGCATGCCTCCATTGTTCGTGCAAATTGAAATCATCATGACGCTGCCATCAATGTTGACCGGATGGTAGCATCCCTATCACAGCACATCACCCAGATCATGGGAACAACCACTGTGGACTAACACAGTGCATGAGCAACCACAAGGAGTTTGTCCCCCTTGCGCCCAATTGATGATGGCACGCACACCTGCCTATAAGTGGAATACACACATAGCAGTCACTTCATGTGTCTCTACTCATGCATGGATCTGTGGGTGCATACAGGAAATGAATGCTTGCTATAGTGTCATTGATACAACTCCCATGTGATGTGAGGACTTACACAAAATCATTGTTGCCCACATGCAGGTGATGCAGGCTATCCCTTGAAGAGGTGGCTCCTTACCCCAGTCCCGAACCCGCAGAACAGGCACGAGGAGGACTATAATCGTGCCCATACACGTACCCGTGTGTTGATTGAGCAGACCTTTGGCCACTTGAAGGCACAGTTTCGCTTCCTCTGCAGGTCTGGTGGTGCACTCCTGTATGGCCATGAGAAGGTGGGCAAGATCGTCATGGCATGTGTCATGCTACACAATATGTGCATCCGCTGGAATGTGCCACTGCCCCCTGACGCTGAACTGCAACCACCTGATGATGAGGATGAGGAGGGTGGAGATGGGGCTGCACTTCAGGGAGGCAGCGATGCACAGGAGGGAGGTGCCATGCGTCAGACTCTGATTGACCAATGTTTCTAGCACACATGGATGGGGAGTGTGACATGGAGGTGGAACTCAGGGCACTGGGTGTGTCTAGGACATGGACATTGTAGACTGTTCATCAATAAAGCACACGTAAACAATAAGCAATGTCCTCACATGTGAAATCAGATTGCATAACAAGTGTATTCAAAATATGTAACTAACAAGTGCACAAGCCCTCCACCCAACACACTCTCCCCTACCCCTCCCCCCTCAACTTCCCCACACACCCACTCCCCCTTCCCCCTCCCCCCTCAACTTCCCCAAACACCCGCTCCCCTCTCTGCCTCCCCCCTCAAATTCCCCACATACCCATTCCCCCCTCCTGCTCCCCCCTCAACTCCCCCAGACACAACCTCCCCCCTCCGCCTCCCCCTCATCTCCCCCACACATGGTATGCACTGGCGTGCACCATAAGTCCACATGGGACCAGTATGCCTGGCTGAACCTACAGCACTCCCCCTCTTCCAGCACCAGGTGCACCCCTGTCCGATCTGCGCAGGTTCCGGCCAGACCTACGCACGGGTCTGGACTTAGTTGAGCTTGCATTGGAAGATGTCCCAGGTTGTTCTGCAACCTGTGCCGACGCATGGCCTCCATTGCTGCCACCATTTAGGAGAGCACCTGCCACACTGCTGCCAATTCGCCGCAAATGTCCTTTGAGGTTGTCTCAATTGCTGTTTTGAGGGATGCAGCACATTCCTTAATGTCATCCCTCGCCCGGCCACATTCCGTAATGTGCTGTGTCAACAGCCTTGTCAGCTCCTCCTGCCGCTTCTGAATTGCCCTGATCCTCTCTTGGCTGGTCGGGACAGTGGTGGATGTGTGAGGGGTTTCCAACATGGTTTGTTCCTCATGCACACTTGGCGTGGGGGTGAAAGTGCCGGGCCATGAATCCCCAGGAGACAGCCCATGCATGCTGCTGTTGTGCAAGCTGCATGGGGAGAGTTGTGGTGATTGCAGGGGGCCTGTAGTGGTAGTTGCGCCATGCGGCAGAACATCTGCCTCATCGTCCGAGACGGCTGCTGTGGCAGCTGTCTCCCCCACTGTGCTGCTGACAGCCGATGCAGTGCCTTCTGCCACTGGCTCCTGTGTGCTGGTGACTGGTTTGGGTGCTTTGGTGGGGGCCGTAGTGCACATTGGTGCTGTGGCCTTTGGGGTTTTCTTGCCCTTCCGCAGTAGTGCAGTTTGGCCTCTTCTCCTTGATGTTGATGGGTGCTGATCTCCCTCCATGCCCCTAGCCTTCTGTTGTGGTGTCTCATCATCCTCCCTAGTGTCCTGGTCATCGCTGTCTGAATGTGTGCCTGTTGGGGACCTATAGCGGGAGAGGGGTAGTGATGGGTCTATAGGCATCAAGCATGCATTGGGGTGGCTGCACTCATATAGAATAGCAGTTGATTGACATTGGGGTAGTGACATACGGGTTGCTTGGCTTTGGGTGGGTGATGCATGGAAGTGTCTGGGTTGAAACATGTATGGGGGTGCATCATGCATGTGGACAAGATGGTGCTGTGCACTGCATGTAGGCAGTCTTGTATATATGTGTCTGGTGGACCCTACTCTACATCATTGCACTGTCAGTTCAGGTGGACATCATCGTGTTGGTATTGCATTGTTTCATTTGGGACACCTACCTGCATCAGCCGATGACGGGGCTCCTCGCTCCATGTCCCCCACTCCCACAATTGCCTCCATCCCTATGGTGCTTGCGCAGATCTCCACCCAGGGTTGCAACTTGATGGGGGAGTCTGCACCTCCTCCTGTCGCCACCCCCAGATGGCGGTTGGCGGAGAGGATGCTCTGCACGCATAAACGCAGATCGTCCCAGCGCTTCTGGACATCTTTAGGAGTGTGGTGCCAACGGCACTTACTTTCTGCGCAACCTCTGCCCATATCTGCTTCTTCCGCTGCACTGCAGGGTGGGACATGTCGGAGGAGAAGACGACCTTGGCATGTTCTTGCAGCGTCTCTGCTAGCATGGTCAACTCCTCTTGGGAGAAGCGCTCCTTGCGCAGGCGCTCTGTGCTTTTTTTGAGTGCTTTTGGCATGGTAAAATGCAGCAGGTAGTGGTGGAGGTGTCGTAGAGGTGTGGTGGTCAGATGGCTCCTAGTTGTGGAGGACGGCAATGGATTGTGTTTTTAAAGATGGCCGCCATGCTCTTTCCCGTTCCTGTGCGATGACGCTACTTCCGGTTCCGCATATTAGCGGTCACCGCTAATAGCGGTCCCCGCTAATAGCGGACACCGCTAATGCCGAAGGCTTGGATGGCGGTGGAGCTATTTGCGCTTTGTGATATGCCGGTAAGGGGGATTTTTTGCCCTTTTACAGCATGGCGGTGGGGTCATTAGTCGTAATAGGCCGCTTTTAGCAGTTTATTGCCAGCACGAACATGGTAGTTGCTCCATGTAGGTAATGACTGGTACTTACCGCCAACCTCGTAATGAGGCCCTTTGTCTTAAATGTGCCATGTTTTGTTTCAAGTCCTTCCGTGCTCTTTGTTGAGAGCAATAAATGCCTGCAGAGTCACTGTCCTCGATCCTTCTGCATTTTGATGGGGCACGTGTTAGTCTCCACATCAGGCAACAACCTTACTTGTCAAGAGGGTGGGGCGATCCAGGGTTGAGTGGTACTTCACTTACTCCTCGATGCAGCTGTAATCGGGTCAAAGGGTATTGCAGGACCCTTCCTCTAATACGTGTTGAGAGCTGCGAGTCGCCCATTGCAGCAAGCCTCTCCCCCACTCCTCCAAAGACTCCTGAGACTCCAGGCAAGAGCAATGGAAAAATTCCTCAACAAAGCAAAAACAGAAAGACTTCTAAGACTCTGCTGAATCCGCGTCCGCTTCGCGAAGAGTCCTGAGTCTTATGGAACGCCAAGCAGGGTATGCTCCAACTCTAGGCAAGAGCAATGGAAAAGTTCCTCAACAAAGCAAAAGCAGAAAGACTCTGCTGACTCCGGAGAATATATCAGGCAGAGTGATTTTGAGTCTGGTACACACACCTAATAGAACTTTGAGGAATAAGAAGAGTGAAGTAATCTCTTGTGAATTTGGAAGTTCTAGGGCAAAGAAGCAAGACCCTCTGAAGTTTATTTGTGTTTGAAATATGAAAGCAAGAAGCAACAGAGTGCCTCTTGAGTATGAGGAATCCAGGGGAAGGAAGCAATACCCTCTGAACAGAAATGTAGTTTCGAACTGCGAAATCAAGAAGGAACAGAGTGCTTCTTGAGTGTGAGCAATCAGGAAGAAGGGAGCAATGTCCTCTGTATGGAACTTGTGCTTGAAGTGTGAAGGCAGGGAGCAACAGAGTGCCCCTTGGGAGTGATAAAAGCCAAGGGAAGGGAGCAATACACCCTAGACTGGAGAACTGTGTGTCTTTGAGAAAAAAGAATTGTCTTTGTGCTGAGAAACATTGTGGAAGGGATGATCCCTCCTGAGGATGTGGAACTTTGATTACGTGTTTCTTTTTTCACTTTTTCACTTTGAAACTTTGTGTTGGAAATGTTGAGAGAACCACAATTGCCCCCTTGAGAGACTATACCCATTTTTCACATTATAATAGGTTTAGAATGTAAGGGTCAGTTTACGATTTTGGACACAGGACAGAGAACTGTTTAACTTCTGGATATTATGACAATTGACATCCTTAGTGTTGCTGAGGCAGAGAAACCCCTCATAGTGATAGAGCAAAAGCAGGGCGATTGATCTGTAAAGGGGGTAGAGGGTCATCAGGAACATGGACTGCACTGAGAGGATGTAGATGTAAAGGCGCTGAGTTTGTTTGGTAATCTCTTTTAACAAATATGCTCCCCATAATCAGAGAACTCTCTGGCAGATCATTCAGCACTGTGTCAGTGTCGTCTTCCCAGCTACTCAGTACACTTGAGATGCACAAGAGGTGGAATGACATCCATTGCCAGGTTAAGGACTTTCTGGCAGTGTTTCCATTCTGCTCTCTTGACAAAGCTTCTCCTCCTGTGCTCATCCTCCTTGATTTATCTCTGGCATTTTAAATCTAGCAGTCAGATTTTCATCATGAAGCTTCATATCATAGGCTTTCAAAGCCCAGTGACCTACGTAAGTTCTGGAGTTCCACAAGGTCACTTTCTCTTACCTTTGCTCTTCAGTTCCTATATGAAGACATTTGTGGACTTCTTTGCATCTTTCTCCTTCACCTTCCATACCTACATCTAGGATACACAGGTTCCTTACAGCCTTGAAGTTTCATCAACCACACATCTTTCCATGCATTTGCCACATTAAACACTGCAATAACACTAACAATTTGCAGTCTGAAAGCTTCAGAACCAGCGATATGTGACCTTGTCTCATCTGTCTGCCCTTCCCTCCCTAGGTCCTCCATGCTTCTTTGATTTTCCAGCGAAAAACATGGACATCACCTTTGTTGGTCTGTTCCCTGATGTTCCCTAAATCAAGACCTTACTAAGAAATCTCACATCCACCTTCATATGCTTAAATCATACTCTCCCTCCTAAATATATTGCACAAAGTGGAGGTTAAAAGAACTTGGTAAATTCTGGTTGGTCTACTGCAACAGGCCCTCTGCTTATACCTTCCCAGAAGCCGGTTCACTTATCTAAGTATGTCAGGGAAAAAGAATGAATTTTGTTTAAGCTTTGTTTGCGGCCAACTTGCCGAGGACAGCTACCCATCCCCCATGCCTTTTCCCATCAGTGCTCACTGCTTTGATAACATGCACTTGCACTTAGCACATTCTGAATACTCTCAAGGAATAGTAGGTTCAGCCGTCCCTTCCCCCTCTTATTTTTTTGTATTTAATTGTATTGCTATCCTATGTTCCCTCCCTGCGGCCCTGTGTGTGCTTTGAAACAGAAATGATTTCTTGTATAAGCACATAGCAAGCACAAAATAAATAAATACATACATACAGATATAAATGCTTTGCTTTGGTTTGTGCAGTTTGTGCAACAAGAGGAAAACCCCCTTTCTTTCAGTCGCTGTACATATATGTCCTTTAAAGTGAGTGGGTCAGGGTTTATGTGTCTAGGAGACGATTGAAATACATTTATGATGGCTTTAAATAAACATCCAAGCAGTATTCCACTTTTGTGATTGGGGGGCCAGGGGCGACAGTGCTGTGTAGTTCCGCTTGTGTTGCATGGAATACCTGGAACATAGAATAAATGTGTGTGCCATTTATTGGCAACTGCTGTTTCAATGTGTCTTTTCTTTCACTGTTTGACTGATTACATCACCATCCATGTGCCACTATGTCTTCATGCTAACCACACAATGTATATATAGAAATAGAGTCAGTTCCTTGTCAATCCATGATGGGCTTCAAACATTGTGTTAATGCTGGAACCCTGACATATGTATATGTGCACCACATGTCACCATTTGGGGCCTGCCCTTTGGTCCATGACGCCAATTCCCTCAGAACAATCAATCTCCACATCATGAATTATCACACAGTAAGGCACCAGTGGGTTCAATTTATCCATTGTCACTACTATTATGCTTAGAAGTTGTAGTCATAAGTCCTGGATGGTAGACTGCAGTTTAAGGAATGTATGTTTATATGATTTCATCTTGGATGGACTTGAGTAATTTCAGCAGTTTCAATCACTATAAGATTAGTAGGAATAGGGTCAGGACATGTGATAGCGGGGAACATATAATTCAGGACAGGTGTAAAGGGCGCTCCCTCATGTGGTCCAAGGAAAAATCCAAAATACTCAAAACAATGCAGCCTACAGAGTGCAAGAAAAAACACTGATTTTTTAATGCAAAAGGCAGGGAGAAAGAGAAACAGTCAGAACACAAATCCATCTCCATCTGACACTTCCAGGCCGCAGTATTTAAGGTATAACATGTTATACTGCAACACTTTTAGGGTAATTATAACATGGTGCTTGGCTGCTCGTCAGCAAACCCTTAAAGAACTCTATTTATTAAACACTCCAATTTGGGGCCTCATTTCTTGGAACACTGACCACATTGCCCCATCATGACATCAGAACACTGAACCTCCCACCCCTCGATGACATTAGTTTGTTCTGACCAGCACAAAACTTAACATTTTAATTATTTGGCATCCTACATTATACAAGTTGATAACCTGGTTGATGCTAATTGGACCCTTATGTTATAGACAGCACGGTCGACAGCATCTTACTCAGACCAACCAATGATATTACGAGGGAACATCATCGAGGTCGAAGACATTGTTGCATCGCCTGGAACACCAAATCCCCTGTTCCTGATGGCCTCACTTGGCCCTTTGCCCCTCTACACCTGCTTGTCCATGCTAACCCCCCAACTCCCTTCTCACAAAATGCTTGCTGTCAACTTAATTTGAAAAAATCCTGGCAAGGCCTGCTGCAGGAAATCAATTCCTCTTAGCCTGTGGTCATTGCGGGGGCTATGTTATGTTATGTTAGTTGAAAAGGGGTTTTCAGATCTCTGATTCCAAGGATTTGGAGAAGGCAGTGTGTTCTACATTTGAGTACACCAGAGATATTTGTTACAGCTAATTGTCTACTTTCAGTTAGGTCAGTAAACAATATTTTAGAGGAAGTGATAATAACATAAGCTGTCAGCCAACTGGACACAAATGAGAGATGGTTGGAATGAGGGACTTTGCTTTCAATGCTAATATCTGGTTGTAATATTAATGCAACATAACTAAATGTCTACATACAGTGTTGTCAAATAGTAACATTTACATTTGAAATATATGCACGTGGTACTAGCACGTCTTATACAAATGTTCAATACAAAGCACTAAACCACCTTCTGATGATTAGAGCTGTTGTGTTAGCAGGAGGCAAAATAGAAATAAGGCAAGTTACCCGCTGCAGCCGATGTACCTCCAATCCCTTTGGCTGGAAAGCCATTATATTATGGCAAAATAACAAGTGAAGTTTGTAAACTCTGCCTAGGCATAAACACCTCAGTACAGTAAAGACAATTGGAGAAGGTTCTTGGAATTTTGGGCTGTGCATTCTCACAGTTGTGTAATCGATAAGGGCGACTTTGAACATTCATGTATGGGAAGGAACAGTATTCCTCAGAGCTGCACAATGCAGGCACCTTTTATAACAAATGAAGTGGTACATACTGTTTACATAACATACAATTGTTCAAAATACCCAACACTCCAATAGTAAAACTGAGCAATGATTGGGCATTCCAGTACAATATTACATTTGTGGGTGTGGTTTAGGCTATGGGTCTTGCCAGCTTGTGTTTAAGGTAATTTAAAATGTGTGTTAACTCTCTGGAGTTGGTTGGAAGTACAATAAGAACATTTTGAGATTTGGCTGTCTAGATATAGATGAAGTGCTGTCATTTGAAGTACTGTTTCAGGGTAAAAGATCTACCTTCTATTAAATTATAATTAATGTAAAGATTATTTATAAACATCACAGTTATTCATTGTGTGACATACTTTTCAGTTGGTTCTCCTGGTAGCACTGAGCGTGCAGCAGAATGTCATCAAAGACACATGATAAACCCAGCAGGGATGCCATGTGCCTGCTTAGTACTGAGCAGCTTCTGTAAAGATGCCTGAATGAATATCTTCACAGGAAAACTTTACAATGTTTATTCTCACTCTTCTATGGCTGTGGGTATCCTTTCACAATGTTCTTGATGCGCTTGCATGTTCAGATGTATTCTTCACCATTTTAACTTCTCTAGAATCTATTTCATGCTTGCACCTTTTGGGCAGCCACAGACCTCTGAAAAATGCGGCTTGGAAAGGAAATGATTGCTTGCTTCTGAACATCATTATAGTGCCACATGTGGGAACTATGTGCCTGACTTAAGCGTAAGCATGTGTTTAATATTGTCAAATGATGCATCATTTGACATTATATTTACTTTTCTGAAGGGAAAACCCTAATTTTTTAACAATGCATGTTTTGTATTTGAATATAAAAGTGATTGGTTAACACAGTGTCTGTATGTATTGTGGGGTGCATTTACAGGCCCTAAGCAGAAATCCCTGTCACCTAAAATAAACACACTTAAACATTACCACAAAAAAAGCTGTGCTTTGCTTTCCGAGACACCTGTGAGGCGAGCATTTGAACGTCTCACCAAGAACGGCTCTGTGTTTGCTTTTCATTCATCTGAATAATAAGAAGTTATGCAATGCATTCAGAACGGCTCTGTGGTTGCTTTTCTTTCATATGAATAATAAGAAGATATGCCCTGTATTCCGAATGGCTCTGCAGTTGCTTTGTGTGCATCTGAATAACAAAAAGTATGGCCTGCATCCAAAATTGCCTTGTCTTATTATTAATTCCCATGAGGTGCCAGTATTTCTACATTGCAACCTGACACAGCTTTTGTTTTCCCTTTCATGTGAACCGCAGCGCTCAAAACACTACAAATGAAATAAAAACGGCTTGGCTTTTCCTTTTTATTCTGTGTCAAATCAAACAACCCTGTGCAGTATCCCTCCATGTCAATGGACTGGCAGCAAATGCAAACGCACTCAAAAGGACAAATCAAAAGAATCCCATGACCTACAGAATAACATTTCAACATCAGATAAAAAATACAGCTTGCACACGTGTGAAGGAAAATACGAAAAATTATGCTTAAAAGCCAACGTGAAACGATAGCTTTTGCTTGCACAGAAATTCCTGTGAATATGTGTGGGTGGGGGTTGGCTACACAATGTACATTATGTCTGTCCCCATAAGACGTCAATCACCTTGGAAAAGGCTCAGAATACCAGTAAAACTAGTTTTGGGCTCAGGCACAAAACTCAATTGAAAGCCTTGCCTCCCACTTACACGATTATAGTTCTGACTCCAATTAGGAGTCACATCTTACTTGGGTCTACATAAAAATCATGTGGCAATCAAATGTATTTAAAGAGAATTGACAATATATGCCATTTATAGATTGTATGTTAATGCACTTTACTGGATGACAAATATCGTCCCGCAGCTAAAGGTCTATGGAATAGACCAGTTGTTTCATTCTGAAAAAATAATAGGTATTATGTTTCTTTGCTGAAGTATGAATAATGTTTTTTTGAATGGGGATGATATGATGATATGATATGGCATTTGTAACGCGCCTATACACAAGTGTTTCAAGGCGCGAAGATGAACGTGGATGAGATGAATGTATTGTGATATCAGATGACTGGTTGGTGTGGTGCTTTTTTACAAATGATTTTAACGATTGCTTGTCAAAAACTTTTTGTACACAATTTTAGGCTTGATGATAAGGTTTATACAACAAAAGAAAGAAAATAAATAAAACAATGAAAAAGTTTTGACTATATTAACTTTTGAAAGTAGTCTCATATTAGAAGGTTCTGTTTTTTGAATTGTGAAATAATATTATGAATGCAAAGAGGGCTTGTACGTGTCAATTGAAACTTGCACGTGTTGTGATGTCCCACTGGTTTTTGCACCAATAAGTGAACCATTCCGCAATGACATCTGATGGGGTCAAAGGCGTGATAATTCTCTGCTGTGCCAGACTAGAAGGCAGTACTAACGGGAAGGACAAAGAAATCAAGTGTGACCAGAGTTTGGCCAAGAAGTGTGAGTTCCTTCTGAAACCACTCTCAAGGAAAAACTGACAAACTTCAAAGTATGCCATAAAAGTATTTTGTTGCAAGTTGAGCCAGGGGGAGACATTTGGCTGTGGATGATGAAGCACCACCCTCCCATATGTGACAGATCCTCCAAATTGACATTAAATCATTGATTCATTTTAGGCATTTTTACCAGCACATGGAATAAGAAATAATTTCATTTTATGATATTTTTCCATGTGATTTCAATGTGATTTTGAACAGACTAGGCGCATTTTCTTAGGACTTTGTGGACTGAAATGGCCAGTAAAGACTTGTTTCTGGCTGATTCAAAAATGTGACAGATATGAACATTGGCGGAGAGATGGAAAATGAGATTATGAACATGTTTAATCATTTGCAGAGTTATTACTGTTATGAATTTCATGGAAAAGACAAAAAGGTGCCAAGGGGCCATGCTATCTCGTACAGAGTTGGCAAATCGTCTTGCCTAATTCCCTATGACCCCCTGAAACCACCTATTTATTTCTTTTGACAGTGTCTAGTATAAGTTTGAAGTTATGATATATAACTCAGTTTTGCCAAAAATGTTGGCCAAGAGAACAAGGAACTGTAATAAATGCCAAACCGACAGATGGTGCTCTTCCCCTTAATCATGCCAGGGGGCAGAGAGACGACGCAGGAATTGTCCTATCCCAGGTTAGGAGTAATTCTAGAGTACTTTCCCCAGATTGTAAAATGAATGATGTCAGCCGGGCTATATAAGAGGGGACAGATATACAAGAATCTGAGGAGACATGAGAAGGAGGACACAGAGGAGGCAGCTGATTCCATCCAAGAGAATGCAGCAACCAGATCCCTTGCCTAGCTGTCGAGAGTCCTGACATCCAGCTGGCTGTCCAGAATCCCATCCAGAAGAGTGCAGAGACCACAGCCTTTGCCCTAGCTGTCCAGAGAGTACTGAGATCCCACCGGCTATCCAGAATCCCAACATTGCAACATAATCACATTGAAAATCCAATGTAAAGTCCCAAATTGCCAGTATAATTGATACACCTTCTCATAGTACAATCTGTATTAGACTGTATATGTTAGCATATTCCAGGTGATAAAACTCTCAGTTGTCTGTATACATCCTTAGTATAATTTTGAATAAAATCAATTAATTCCCCATTGAAATTCCCAGTACGAGTTGGTTCAAATTCGGAATTAACCCCCTTGTGTCAAGGGTCTTTCTTTAATAACCATAGTCATTAAAGTAAAGTCTCAATAGAATTAGTCTCTGTGTAACTGAAAACCGAATTTGCCTGTGTATTGTGTGCATTACCCCCACTAACTCTTAACTTGCACCTGTCCTAATTAAAAACCCAAACCGTAGTCCCATTGAGAGCAATCCCAGTTTGCCTAGAATCCTATCTGTTTTGTGCCTCGGCCCCTTTTCTGATTTTCCTTTTCCTTAGCTACCTGTCAGTCAAATCCTGTATGAAACAAATTTCCATTTGCCGTTTGTATTTCTCTTTTGCATTTCCACATTGCCCAGGTGTGCTGATTAGTAGTCTCTATGTGTCACTATCTCCTGTAAGAATATTTAGCAAACAGTACAGAGTACAGCACTACTGCACAGGTAGCAAACAGCACAGAGTACAGCACTACTACACAGGTAGCAAACAGCACAGAGTACAGCACTACTGCACAAGTAGCACATTTTTTTTTTCGCAGCACCACCACAAGGGTGCGGTGCATTGCTATATGGGTTACCAGATTAACAAGGAAAGACAGGCTATTCAGTCAAAAACGATTTTAAAATATAAAATGCAAATCCAGTTCCTCATTGTAAAAGAACACATTTTTACATTCAAAATGCATACTATGCCTATATTGCTAGAGACACATTTGAAAATTAACAGCTAACCTATTAACCATTAACCTGACTAATAAAACCTTATTTAACATAACCCACTAATAAAATGTGTTCTCCACTGCAGAATTAGGCATACTCTGAAAGCCATTTAAATGTGTGTGCAGATTTTTTTCTTCTCTTCTCTGCCTGCTTCTCCGTGTTTTTGTGCACAGTAACTGCAGGAAGAAGGAAGTCAGATTTGCAACAGTTGCAAATGTATAAGCGAAGCTATTGTTGAGAGTAGGAGGATGAGAGATGATGGATTTCATTGGGACACGTCATACAGAGGGCTGAGATGAAAGTTTTAGTGGGCAGTATCGGGGAAAAAGACAGCAGACATTTTTCTGCACTACTGGGGAGAAGACCTGGCTGTGGGACTCCTGACTGAATGCAGATTCCTGCGTCCTGCTACAGTCAAGATTTGGCAGAGCTGGGAGGAAGACCTTTTCCTGGTTGGAGGCATTCCTATCTGCAAAAGCTGAGAATTCCAGGCAATGACCCCGGTTTGAAAAGGAAAGGCGATCCTTTTACTGGGGCTAATCTTCAAGGGAACCACATTCCGAAAGAGAACAGCTGAAGAAAACTTTGAACAGATAAGGTAATTACATAAGCGTGGGAGCCGTGTGTGCACGAAAATATGCAGTCAGTGTAGGAAAGGGGATTCCTGTGCGTGTCTTAATCAAATACCAATGTTGCAATTTGAGTTCTGTTCTCCGCCACGCTCTTTGCAGTGTGTCATAGACAATGCTTTTACTGTACCATTTTATTTATTTCTGTAAAGAATGAGATCGTGTTTAAATGCAACTTTTATAATACAGAAAAATATTTGAAAACAGACGGGTGGTGTATTTACTATTTACCATTACAATGCCGATGATGTGGGGAGATTTTTAAACAGTGCAATGGTCATTTTAAGACAGATGTGTGCATGTCAGAATCAGTATGAATAATTGTGAGTGACTGTAGCATAGCTCGTTGGAGGTACATGAGCCAACGGGAAGAGAGACTCTCTGAACATAGCTCCCTACCGTATATAAGGTAGTGGAAATTACCACAAGACTACCATATATAGCTCCCTGTCGTAAATAAGTCAGTGAGTTCGCCCATGGTGGCACACCAACACTATCACTGAAAAATGTGGTATTCCTAAAATGTAGGTCTGGGGTCTCTCTAGTGATCACACGAAAAATCTAAGCAAAGATAAGGGATTCTGGACATTGGGGCCACAAATAAAACAAGGGAATTATGCTCACCAAAATACCACCAACCACGTATACCAAATATGCAGGTCTGGGTGCTGAAATAATGCATGTCCATTGTATTATTGTTGCACATGGCCAAATCTGAATACAAAGAGTGATTATTGCTAAGTTATTTTTCGGCGGTAATAAAATACCGTCAGGCCCCAAATCTCCACAAAATACCCAACACTCCTCAAGTGTTGCAAAAAGAATTTCATTTTATTCTGCTCCATCACATGTGTGAGTAGCTGTGCGAGTAATATGCAAAATCCGATTCTGCTGTTTTGCTCCCAAAACAGGTTTTCACTTTCTTTCCTGGCTTCCCATCTTGGGGTGGTGGGATTTTTTCCAAATCCAACTTTTCTGCCTCTATCTCTACTCCTTGCCACTGCGATCCGTTCAAAGGGAATTAAGTTATCTGATGTTTGCGGGTGAGTGTTGCAGGGGGAGTGCTTAACCTTGGTGCTATGCCTTGCTTTAAAACTATTTTTCCTATGCTGTCATTAAAGATCCGTGTGAACTGTGTTAGGATTTCTGAACCAATTGTTTTGTAGGAATCATTGCACTTGTGTTATCACAACATGGGTGGCTGCTGTAAGATTGTTTGTTTTTCTTTTTTGTTAAACCATAATTTAATAAATATGTTATTGATACACACCGGCCTGGTTCCTCGACCATTGTGACATGAGGGGTTTGTGAAGGTTGGGTGCGAGATGGGTTGGAGACCTACTCAAATAAAAGAACCCATGGTTTATTAAAGATAAAAAGAGTTTTTATAGTATGCCACATTCATTGTCGGGGGAAGGAGTCTTTGGCAGGAGTGTGCCATGTTATAAAACCATGACAGTATTGATTAGAAAGAACTCCAAAGATAATGTGAAGTGACACCAATAAAACTAATGAGGTTTTGGCTGTTATTCATGTTAAAGTGCATTTTGAAAGATAAGGATGACCAAATAACTTTATATCTCCCCAACCCTATACTGACTGCAGCTGCAAGAGCTAGACTACAGGAAGTAGATAGAAAACCTCAGAAGGAGTTGGAAAAAGCATTGAGGAAGGCAGAAGATGAATTAGCCAGGTTGTGGTTAGACAGAAGAGACAGGCAACCAGCACCTGTATGGACTGATGTGTGGAGGGCAGGAGACATTTTCTTCCAGATAGACAGTACTTCTATCAAGGATGTATATATAGAAAAGGAGAAGGATAAAAAGAGAAGTCAGGCAGATAGTTTGTATCATGAGATAGTACAGAGTGATGATGATTAGGAGCGCATGTGAGCAGGGGAGGAGGAGTGGGACACCCTGGATGAGTTGGAGTAGGAGGATCAGCTGCCTGTGATTTCTTTAGGGTTGAGAGTTTGCGGGGATCTAGCCTAAGGAATGGGTTTGGGGGCATGGTAGTTGCTAAAAGATCGCTGGTGGGGAAGGGTAAAGTGACTAAGATGGTGGGGCACAATTTCCATAATTGCATAAGGGGTCACGGAGGGCCCACATGAAGAAAATGAATTTAATAAAGGAACTCCCATCTCTGACGGCTGGAGCAGGAAAGTGGATATGTGCATTTGAGAAGCAGACAGCTGCTATGTCCCCAGCTGCAGTGTAGCTGAAAATTTTGTTTCAATATTGGGGGACCAGGCTGATGACATTTGGGTTAAAGCTGAGTATCGGGGTGTGAAGCTAGGGGTTGATAGTCATGATTGGGATTTTAGGGCACAGGAGGACAAGGTGGTTTTGGAGGAATGGGGCCACTAGGAGGACAGCAGGATAGTGTTGGGCATGTGGACGGATAAGCCATTTTTCTGGAGAGTGCCCGAGCAGACAAGCAGTGGTGTGTACCTGCAGCAGCAGCCATACACATATCTGCAAGGTGGTCCAGCCCCATACCCCCAGCTTCATATGCAAGTGCCACAGTAGTTACATATGGTGTGCCACGGTCTACAGCCCTGCCTACTCCCCCACCATCATTTATCATTTTCACAGCTGCCAGCACAAGGCTCTGGTGCAGCACCAACATATGCGGTACACCCGTGGCAGCAGCAGGGCCCTCAAGTGCAGAATAGCAACGCAGTACCCAATGGCACAGTGGTGCATTAGCAAGGGGCCACTGTTGTTTAGGAAACCCATTTGTTTTTTGAGGAACAGACACATACCCAGATTAGGATAGCTCACAGCGCGCCCAGTTCTATCGGTCTCCGCCAACCCAGAAGAGGAGGCATTGGTGGGCGTGCAGACAATAAACCATTCATATTCATGTAGCTTTCATGCCCCGGCGGCAAGCTGGGCATGGTATTTAATGGCCCGCTAGCCTGACCTTTGTAAGCCCAAGTGAAGCGAGGGACTCAGCTCAGGCTGCGGTCCATTAAATCCCATGTCCACCCCGCCACCAAGATGCAAAATCTAATCCCACCCCGGGATTTACCGGGGTGCAAATAGTTTTCACTTGTTTCCCCTTCCACAGGAAGATGAGCTCTGTGTGAGCCCATCTATTCTATTCTTTAGATTTTTTATATTGCGCCAACATGCCTGAAGGCCTTAGGGCGCTCACAAGACACAAACCGCAGTAAAACATGAAGATAGAGGCATCAGCTAATAAAGGCATCAGTCTCCCGTCAGAATGGAATACAAATGTCAAAAAACATGGATGAAACCATAAACATAGAAAAGGGACCAGGTCCCTTTTCAGATGATGGCGCTAATGGAAAACAGGTTCCAAAATGGCTGCCATCATCCTAAATTGTAACTAGTCTCTTTACTATGATAACGGCCGCAATTTTTGTTTCCATTTTTTTTTTTACCGCAGCAGGCGTTGAAGGCACAATTACACCCGGGAAAGGCAGATTGTGATTGGTCACTCCACCTTTCCTCAATGCAAATGGTTGATCCTGGTGCAACCTTGTCATGCATTAGTGAGGCAGTATTCCCTTTGTCATGCGAGGTAATGGACACCCAGGGCTTCTTTGAGGCAGTACAATCGGTTCTTTTCACAAAAGAATTACACATTAAAATAGGTAGCAGAATGATACAGGCCCCATTGTTGTTCTTCACCTCGACCCTGATCAATTTGTTGGGCAGAGACATCTTAAATAGGCTCATCAGCACCATTTTGCTTACTGAGACTGGTGTGTTGTGTTTCAGTTGGGTGTGTCATGTTGATCATACATTGCTTTCAGAAAGGAAGCAGTGGCGAGAGGAATACCAATAGCCCAGATTTGTTCAATTATGGGATTACGGTACTTCTTAGTGCAGTACGGCAGGTGGCCAATCAGTATTGGTGGGTGCCCTCTAGATGTTCATTTAGAGCTGCTCATCCCCAAGAACTTATCACAGGGACTATGATCAGGCTTGACACAGAAAAAGTGTTGGTGTTGAAGGAAATAATTGTGTTGATCACCAAAGGCGCAGACAGGGTAGAGTGCCATACAATTTTGTATACTGATCCAACCAAGCCCCTGGGAGATATACCTGATGAGGACCTTTTTGAGAACAAAGATAATGATGGGGAGATAACATTGGAAGTGTGAAATAATTATACAGTATCCACATGTTCCATGTCCGATGTTTTTGGTAGGGAATGCCCCTTCATTTGGCCAAGAAGATTTATCTCAGGTACCTGAGAAATTGTGGACAAGTCACCCTCATGATGTAGGACTCTTGCAGAGTGTTGCACCAATTCCTATTACATTGAAGCCAGGTGCAGTGTTACCCAGATTGAAACAGTACTCCCTATCTAAGGCAGCTGAAGAGGGAATTTTGTTTAACACCATATGGCCCTTTTACACCAGGGCATCATAGTTCCATCATAGTCTCTGTGCAACATGGCTTTCTATCCCATGAAGAAATCGAAGGGGGAAAATTGGAGAATGTCCTGTGGTTCCTAATCCTGCCACGATATTGTGCAACATGCCCACGGCGGCTACCTACTTCACTGTTGTGGACCTGAAGAATGCTTTCCTCATAGTCCCATTACATCCTGATTCTCAATATTTCCCTGGAAGTATATCTAACATACTAGACTCCTTCAAGGGTACTGTGGGTCCCCCAGAATTTTTAACAGGGTTTTGAATTCAATATGTGGATGATTTGTTGGTGTGTAGTGACACTGAGCAGCAGTGCAGGAAAGATTCCATCATATTGTTGCAGTTGTTGGCTGACAAAGGATACAAGGTGGATAGAACTAAGTTGCAGTATTGCCAGCAAGAGGTGTTGTATTTTAGGCAATTGATTTCAGTCAATGGTAAAGAGAGTGACCCCAGAACTTGCAGCAGCGGTGTGCGGTATTCGTCAGCAAGTTACTCTTAAGTATGTGCAAAAATTCCTTGGGTTATGTAACTATTAAATGGCATAGAATTTTGATTAGTCAGCATACACTCGGCCACTGCTGCAAGCCTTTTCAGAAGCCCAACGAATGAATAATACCATTATTTGGACTGATATGATACTCACTAATTTTCAGGAATTGAAAAATGTCATTTCTACTGCCCCTCTTTTAGCGAGCCCTGACTTTACTAATGAGTTGTACCTCTTCTCACACTCTGATGGCCAAATGATGATGGCAGTGTTGACGCAACATATTTCTATGGGCCATAAACCTTTGGCACACTACAGTGGTATGTTAGATTGCATCATACAAGGACAGTTCCATTGTGAACAAGCATTAGCTGCAGCTACATTCGCCATTGAGAAGCCAGCTACAATTGTCATGGAGTGAACAGTGACTCTATACATAGATGAAAACTACCGGGATATTTTTCTGCCCAGGCAGCAACACTGATTGGAGTCATTGAAGCGTTAGAGGCAACACAGGGGTGCAGAGTAATGATTTATTCGGACTAGGCATATGTATCTGCAACCGTACATTCAGGATTCTCAATATGGATGAGAAGGGGGTTTCAGAGCATAAAGCCCTCTTAGATAGATTGATTCAGGTCCTCTCGCAGCCGACAATTGCAGCAATCATCAAGTGTGCCACCCATAGCAATGGCAGGGACTTAATTTCTGTTGCCAATGAAGCAGCGCACAGAGCTGCAAAATTGGATGCATATTTACCAGCACCAGATATTACTGAAGACCCAGCGCATGCTGTATGCAATTACAAATACAGGTTCCATATACTGCGTTACCCATCACTGAAGTTATTGAATTACAGGCTCAAGCACGCCATAGTGACAAGTTATTTTGGCAGGGTTGGGGTATGCACAGTCACCTACAGATCTAGTATGGAGAAAGGTTAGTACAGGATAAGTGATCGTGTTCCAATAATTGGTTTTAGTGGCATTTGATCAGTGGCATTTCCCCCTGGCATGTGTGAAAGCAGCATATTGATGCTGATATACAGGAGGACTGGTATGTGCCAAATATTCATTAGCTTCTAAATATATTTTCATCTAATTGTGTGGGTTTGTCAGACATACACATTGGACACACCCTAAAGACATTTAGAGGCACATTTCCCCATCCAATTGGCACATTTTTGGTATCTCCATAGTGACAGAGCGCTGCAACAACTTTTCGCTATCTCATAGTTGTGGTATGTCCTTTCTCTTGTTGGATTAAGGCTGGTCATTGTGCACATCCTGATGCCAAATGAACAGCTACATTTCTAGTTAGAGAAGTTTTTCCCCGATGAGGAGTGTGTGAAACTCTTAAAAGTGATAATGGCACCCACTTCTTTAATGATCTGTTTAAAGAAATTGCAGCTCTTTTAGACATGTACACTTAGGAGAAAAGTGATCCATTGCTTAACGTTGGCCCTTTTGAGTTTAAGGGTTTAGCCCTGTAAGGACCATCACCTATGCCACATGAGATAGTGATGGGAGACGTATTCACATGCCATTATCCCTACATGTAGCGCAACTGATGTTCACAGGGATGTGTCAATTTTTGGGACAAGTTCCAATCTATCCGACAGAGTTACCAAAACGTATAAAATGTCTTACTAAACAGATTACACCACGACGAGTGCAAGAGGAAAACAGCGCTGTACCAGATTCTGTGAGCACGCCACCACTGCAGCTTCTTCCTGGGAACAAAGTGTTTGTTAGGATTATTGTCCAGAGGTGGAGTGAGCCACGCTATAATGGACGTTATACGGTAGTGTATGTGACTCCACTTGCAGTCAAGGTGAAGGAACTGAGGTATTGGGTACATCTTTCTGCATCATCTCCTTCTATGAGTATATTGTCTGAATGTTTTTGTGAATACTGATTAAAAGACTAAAAAGAACATCTATGACCACTTTTCCATTGTTACAGTTGGCTTTCTATACTTATATTAGTGAGCTTGTGATCCAATCTGCATATATGTACATGTGTATAGCATGGTATTGACACCTTGTTCTTTTCTGTAACACTTTGTCCTTTTCAGTAATTGTGTTCTGTTTAATATAAAATGCATTTTTCTAGTGATAGTACATGATTTAATTGTCCTATTTTCAGCACACTACAGTTCTTTTTTTAGCCTTGTTATGTTACAGTTCTTTAATATCTTGGATGGGGATTTCTACTTGGTATATTTTTCTATTTGTTGAGTGATATTATATAGTTAGGACATATAAAGTGGGACTAGAGCATTTTCCAATGTCATATTTTCTGAAGTCAGAACACATACTGACAATTTTATAACCACTGTCGTGCATTTTAAAAGAATACACATAAAGGATACAGTATTATGGCAATTAAAATTGCGAGCATAAAGGTGATTTGATGAGGAAAATGAGTATAATCAGTACAAAGGAGTAATTCTGATACAATGTCTGATGCACACCATGCAGAATTCAGTAACATATGGTACAGCCACATGAGCTCAGTGGTGAAACAGGTATAACAGGAGCTTATATGTCTGCTCCCTCATCCCCAAGGCGTCAGGCATGCCCAAAATGCTAGTACCCCAGGAAATGTCATACTTGGAAGCCCAGTGTTTGGTTCATCTGGCAATGTGTTGGTGTGCAGTTTGTTCCAGAAAAACTGTTCTTAATGGATATCTACTGGGGGTATGGACAGCAAGCACACCTGCATCTCCCACCATCCTGGCGAGGCACTTGTGCACTGACAATGTTGTACTCAGCTATTCTCGTGGTGCCTGTAGCTCTTCTAAGAATTTCATCTAAGCCTGTCAGAGAGAAACAAATCAGGTTCCGAACCAACTACTGTGGGCAAAAAAGAAAGAAGCGCTCACTTTCACAGTGTGGAAGAAGAGATTGAATTATTTGTCTGAAGATTCCTCCAAACTGCCCAAAGCAATTCCAGATCGATATCTTTTGTACACCAAGACGGAGGCTTTATTTGCTTCCCTTCTGATGCCAGGAGTACAGGCTGCAGCCAATGCCAAATGACTGTAAATAGTGCAGTGGGAAATGATCCAGCTGGCAAATGATACTGAACAAGGCCTGAATGCTTTCAAGAGTGAACTGAAGGTGATCTGGTTAATCCGGTGATCCGGTTAATGATGCTCCAAAACTAGTACGTCCTGGATCTTCTGACAGCGATGGAGGGGGGCATATGTAAAATAATAGGACTGATTTGCTGCACATACCTTCCCCAAAACAATGCCGTAAATTGGTCCAAGGCGAGGCAGGGGACCAGGCTGAATATTGGTTTGATACATTATTCTCGTGGGCAATGACATGGCTTCGAGCAGTGGTGAAAATATTAGTCCAAATCATGGTGCTCCTGTTGGTGTTGTTTTGTACATGCCAAAAAATGATTTGATGCTGTGCCAAGACTATCCCAAATGGTGCAATGATGATGGTTACTATTTTGGTAGGAAGAGCTCTCCAAGGTACAAAGAATGGACAAGTTCAGACAGAGGACCCAAATAAACCATGTAAGGTTAGAATGGAATATGATATGATATGAAAAGTCATTTATAACGCACATGTAGACAAGAACTTCACATAGCATTGCATTGATTTGGTGGGTGATGGGGGTGTGTTTATCTCACATGCTCTCGGAGAAATATGCACGGGATGGGGAAAGCTTATGTCATGTATGTAGTGTGTGCATTCCGAAAGATTAAGCGTATAGGCAGAGAGAGAAGGACAGGTTAGTTAAAGGAGGATTAACTAAAGGGGGAATATTGGGATGCACATACAGAGCCCAGCCCCTCCCAAACAATTGTTATTGTAGCGAGTGTACTAATACACAGGAGATATACATAAGCGGGTGCAGGGGCGAGGGGTGATGTGTGGGTATAGGTGAATGACAAAGGGCATGTTTATTATAGGATCTTATTAGACACATAACTAACAAGCTTCCTAGAGTGCTGGGTGTATGTATTGCATGTGCAGGATATACATATAGAATGGATCTTTGACATTATATTCAGAGGTACACCTGAATGCTCGCAGGCTGTATTGGGCACACAAAACAACACGGCCTGTGGTTGAATTTTTCTCCCCCACCCCTTGCGAGGTAGGGAACACAAACTCATACATAGATACTTTTGTTAGAGCTTTTTGAAATTAGAAAGGAATCTGAGTGGCCCTCCATGAGTAAAGACTGCGGCTGCTTTTCAAGGGCAAACACATGGGAGCGAGGGCAGGGGTCTTCAGCTGCTAAAACACAAGCAGAGATTTAGGACACTAGCACCTCCCAGGAGAATGGCGATCCCATTTGAACTACTAAAATGCCCAGGAACAAAACTCCTAAATCCTTCACTATTTAGACTGATCATTAGGACCTGCAGGAAGTCCTGGCCTGCCCCTTGGGAGGGGTAGCCGATAAGGGGGAAGCAGAAGACAACCAAGTCTGTGATGTGTACCGGGGAGAGCAAAGGATGATGCCAACTTTTGGAAGATCTCGACAGGGATTCATGATGGGGAAGCTCACGAGTCTGGGATGAGAAAATGGATGCTTCATTTGCAAGTACCAGACTGACCTCAAAGTTATCAGCTGAGCTCATTTTACAGACCTGGTGCACATCACATGATTAGGCCTCAGGTCAGGGCAGTATCTTCAGAAACATAACCAATCATTTTACAGTGACCCAAGGTGAATAGGTCTTCACCCACATGTGAAGATGTTGGAGTCAGAGAAGACATGACAAATTAACTCAGATTCTATGTGTGTTTACTAGCATGTAAATAGGCGGTAGCCAATGAGGGTGGGGGGATAAACACTGTATATTGAACAGGTCATGAATGACCATGAATGACAATTTTTGTAGCTATAATGTGATGTTTTCTTTGAAGGAAAAAAGAGAGAGCTCTATGGCAGTGGACTTAATACTGTGTCATCCCTTTTCCTTATTTATAGAGAATAAAGCTCTTGTTCTACTCAAAAAAGGGTGCACCAAGCCTTTGTCCTTAGATGGTTGTTATTTTTTGCTCTGGTTGTCGAGAGGTTCCTCTACAATAGTTAGTACAGTTTATACTTATGCAATTGCATATGTGGTAAACTGGTAACAGATGATGATTTCTTTTGCACAAATGCACATCACTTGTTTGTACTGTATTGCATGTGTCACTGTATATCACTGTTAATGTGTGTTAGTAAGTTGTCAATGTCAAGGAATACCATTTCACCGTATTTGTATTTATCAGTGTTGTCTGTCACTGGAACATGCTATTGTTTTATGAAAAAAATATACATTTTGAGTAACTGTATTTTAATTCCATGTAAAAAAAATAAATGATTACAACAGGGCAATTCCTGCTGTAGGTGCTGACCGAAGCTCCCTCTCACGCAGGACACCTAAAATGCAATTGACACGAAAATACTGCCTTCAAGTTCAAATCTATTTCCCGCTATGACTAAAATGAAAGTACAGAAGGAGGTCACCATTGGAGTTGGAAATATGTAATAAAAGTGGATATGCATTTAGAAGATTAGACGCTGTTCAAAATCTTACAGGTTATGTTGTCACGCCCCTGAATGTATTGAAGGGTTTATTTGATCGATTTAATCAATATTAACATTTGGTTTCTGATATTGGGCTCTAAGTTATTTTGCATTAAATTGCAAAGGCACCCATCATGAGTCAATGCGTTACTCTTGTGCCCTTAATGGTGGGTCTTCAAAGATTAGGTATGCTTGTCTGCTTTTTGTCCCCCACAATCCTGCAGCAAGTGTGCATCGAGTCTCGAGAGGATTGCTCAGGGGCAATTCCCTCACCTTGGAAGCAAGACGACGTGAAGCAACACAGGTTTGATCTCCAGGTACGCGCTTAGAAACCTCTGGGTAGTAAGCACTTTATAAATAACCTATTATAGTAAAATATATCAGCCAGTCACTTGCTAAGCCACTGTAGGCCTAATTGATAGTCACAACTTGGAACATTTCTCCCTAACGGCTTCATTCAACTTCCAAACCTCTAAAATGAATATCCGTCCTGCTAGTGCTATTGCATGGTTTGGGCTCAAAAGAAAATACATGTATTCTTTCTCAGCAGTTAAGACCGCAGAGCATTGATATCTGACTGTGTTTCATTGAGAGGGGGGTGGGAGAGTCATCCAGGATCATTTTAACATCATTGAATCAGAATTCTGGTACATAATTAATATTTACCCAGGACCTCCACAGTGAATCAAGGCAGTGCTTGTCCTTTATTTGACTGGTAAATGTAATCTCTGTGCAGTGATAGTTGTGTTTACTGTCACCATGAAAGCACCCAGGTATTGTGTGGCTTTGTTTTTTGCCACAAGTTCTAGGTTGCGGTATACGTCTTCATTATTTGAATTGAGGGTATCATCATGGAAAGTCAGTTTACAAGAAGATGCTATCAATAATTTAAGAGACAAAAAAAACATATTATGATGAGCTAGTAAGGATTTCTTTGAATAGCGGACAGTGTGAACCGTATCTCTTCTACAGACTTTGCTTTATGTAGGTGAGGCAAAGAGTCCTGAGAATAAATGAGTTGCACGGGATTATAACGTTTAGATTGTATTTATTTATTTAGTTAATTAGTTAGGATTTGCAACATACCACCTACAAAATTAACTGCATCTAGGCATTACACTCTGCCTACTCTTCTTAGTTTAAAAAATCAAGTTAACAATAAAGCTGGGGTTTTATAGCTTTACAGAACTCCCGAATGTTCTGTGGAATGGAGTTGCATAGTCTTGGGGTTGTTACTGGAAGCCTCTGATCGCCTCTGTGGATGAAACTTGATACAGTAATAGTTAAGTGCTGAAACTGGGATTGGAGACAAGTCTTCGATGTATTTCTACTGGTATCTGTGGTACAAACAATATGTTAATATTGTGCTTTCCAAGAATACCTTGGTTTATTGAGATAATTTGAAAAGTACACACTTTATAAGTTAGCCAACCAAACTAATATACAAATCCCTACAGACGTATGTTAATCAAACATGTAAAATCGATGAACTGTGAGCGCCAGTGCCTTCAAGTGTTGTGGGCACAAGGGCCATAAGAGAACACTGTGTGGCAGAGTCCTCAGAGAGCCATGTGTGAGGGTCCTAAAATAGCTCTTTCTGCCAGCCTGTTCACTTTCACTGTATTTGATATTAAAGCATCTGTGTAGAAAGTGTCCTCTTTTGTGTTGTCTGGTCTTTTCAAAATCCATATATTTTAGGGGCAGAGTGGTGCAAAGCCACCTGCCTAAAACCTTAAGAGGGTAGGGCGTTTTCCATTTTTGAAGAGTGCAGACATATTTATGGTGGAGAAAGAGATTCGTTGGCAGGGCTATAACGCCATATTTAACAAAACTGGACTAAAGAGGGCAGAGCATTCCTTTAAAGCACAGAGCGTTGCATCCTGCCAAAATACCCTAGGTATAATTCAATGTTCATGCAGAAAAGAGTCACTCCTACATTTTGATTGTGTACCTCTGTGTGTCAGAGAAATGCATGGTTGTCATTTCTGGGGTACTCTTCAAAGTAGCACAGGTTTTGCTGTTGTCCTTGGATTATTAGAATGTGTCATTGTTCCTCTGTGAAACCAATAACTTTTTGCCATCTTTGAAAATGTTGCATAATGCATCATTATAACCCATTTTCTGAAACGTCTCTTGTACTTTGGCCGAATGAACTGAGTGCTAGCTTCACGCCCTATCAAGTTCAGAGCTCACCATCCGCCAGTGCTCATAAGGCCTCATGTTCCTCTACTTCTCACCTAGCACATAGCAGAATCATTCATCTAGCATGTCAGGTTTTACTTGTCATAATTAGGGCATGAGGTATCTCGTGCTGTTGCGCGAACCTAGCACAAATCGAAAAGAGCGGCACAAATTTTCTTGTGCACTGCACAAACCTAGCACGAATTGAACAAAAAGCTGCATGAACTTACTCGTGCCACTGTGCGAACCTTGCACGAATAGAAAAGAGCAGCACAAAGTGTCTCATGCCTCTACGCGAACCTAGGACAGTTAAAAAAATGTTTCTCGTGCTGCTGCACGAAACTAGCACTAATCGAAAAAATACCTTCATTAAGTTTTTCATGCCGCACATTCAGCATGGATTGAAAAAAGACCTGCACAAAGATGCTCATGTTGATGCATGAACCTATCACAAATGGGAAAACAGTGCAAAGTTTCTCTTGGCACTGTGCAAAACTAGCACTGTTTGGAAAAACCTGCACAAAGTTTCTCGTGTTGCTGCACGGTACTAGCAAGGATCGAAAAAAAAAGACCTGCGCAAAGTTTGTTTTCACGTTACACAAAACTAACATGGGAACGAAACACCACCCTCTGTGGAAAACCGCACAAAATCAGTCAATTTTCAGTGGCAGCAGAATCAAAATGCTGATTTTGTGGGACGAATGGAAGCGGATTCCAGTGCGTATTCTGCACTGTTCACTTAGTAGGCGAACATGTTGCTAACCCCTAGTGATAACATATAGGATAGCAGTATCTGGCAATATGACAGTGTACTAGCATAGGAAGCCAGTGCTTTTGGACCATCATGGTGCAGTGTATCATGGCTGCACTCATAAAGATTTAGACAGCATTGTATTTAGAAAACGGTCGAAAACAGAAACAACATTTGTCGACCTCAGTATTATTTGTTATTCTATTAATCATATGTGTTCTACGTTTTCATTGGTTTTAACTTTTGTGATGTCACTTCTTTTTGTGTCTGTAGGGGATCATAGGACGTATCTTCCTTTGATGACGTGAGTACTAAAAGTAATATCATGCTTCTTCCTCTGATGTCAATGTGCACATGATTTCACTTCAGCTACCCATGGGTTTTCTTGAATTGGTGTCCCTATATATATATAGAGCAGTCCTCACAGTATTTCGGAACAGGTGATGTTCATCATCGTTCTGAGCGACTTTACAAATACAGCACACACAAAGCTGATCAGCGTTCCAACAATGCTGCAGCAGTAAATAAATGTGATACATTTTTTATCAGAATAAACCAGTTGTGAGATTCCATGCATCACACCTTGGTTGCTATATATTTTCATAAATCGTGACCCGGCTATATGGCAAATTATTTTGTAATTAAGCTGGGTTATATGGTATTGAGCTTGCAACACAATAGCACCAATGTGATGGATATGGCTGGAAATACTTGTCAGCTTAACGTTTCTTCGTTCATTGCTACGTACAATAGATATCTGTTATATTAGCACATGGAAATCGTTATTGACTATCGCTCAGCAAATCAGAATGTTAAGAGTGCAGTCAATAACCACTTTTATTGACTGCATTCTGGACATTCTGTTTTCAGAAGACCACAAGGAAACAACAATGCAACTTGCAGGCAAGATTTTGTTTCAACAAGACACTTCCTCTCTTGGCAGACCTTTGTTGCTGTACCATGCTAATTAACACACGAAAGAGAAAGATAAAACATTGGAAAATGCTTTCAATTTCTCATAGAAACAAAATTTACTTTTACATAATACCTCACACATGCTCATGTTAAACTGAAGACAGGGTCCCAGGAATGTCTCCCCTCATTCCCATGAACATGATGGCCTAAAGCGCCAAGAACGCACAAAGTCACTCATTATTCAGACAGCCCCCAAGTGCACCCCTGACTGACACGTATGCAGAGTGATATTCTCTCAGACAGCCATTCTAACCTTATCCAGTGAATGTCTTTATGGATACAGAGGCCATGATGGACAGCATTGACTAAATGCTGAGAAACCAGTTTGCTAACATCATTAGTGACACCTCAACGTATCTGCATTAGTCATGAAGTATAGTCAGAACCATGCACAGCCTAAACACACACTCACTCATATACACATAGAACATGCTTACACAGTTCTTTAGATAGAGGACAGATACATATACATACTGTCAAAGCTTTTATTATTTTCCTCATTAGCCAAGTGCAGTAACGCTAAACGCAATGCAACAAAGAGATCCTGAGCAAGCTTGCAGATGAATATGCCAATTAACCCAATGGAACCACAGGAGTATATAAGGAACCTTGTAGGACCATATACCACTCACCTATAGGAAAGATAGTATAATATAAGTGTGCAGAAATCATATTGTATGTTTAATGAAAATCGCAGAAGGCCTCAAGCTACAGGACACAAGACGAAGGAAACAGAACCAAGCTGCACAAAGCAGGAAGGCTGAGCTCACAGCCAAGGTCCGAGATAAACAAGCGCATTCCAAAATTCAAACGACAAGGGGCCAGCTGCAGAAAAAAATAATAAATACTCATAATTGCAGACTCAGCAAGCTTGATTTAGTGGTCCACAAACATGTGATGCAGCCAAGCTAGACAATGGGAATTCACCAGCAGTGGGAAGACGAACAGTTCTCAGCAACCCAGATGAGAAGTGAAACAAATGTTGCAACATGGAGCACACTCTCATAGGAAAAGGTAGTATTTCTACCAGATACATTTGGGACACATAGGGCCTCATCACGAGTTTGGAGGCAGCCATGCCCTTAATAAGGGCATGGCTGCCTCCAAACTCGGGTCCGGGTCCGTGGTCCCTGAATGGGAAAATACCGGGCCATTCCAACTTTGCAGGGCCCGGTATTTCCTCATTCAGGGAACCCAGACCATCCCCATTCCCATTTGAGCCCCCATAGGGCTCAATGGGAATGGGGAGCAAGCTAACAACGGGCCTGTTAATGACGGGCCCGTTGTTAGCATGCTGGTCCCCTCGCGGGACCCGCAAAGGACGTCTGGTCTGACCAGATCTCCAGAGCGGGTCCCGCGAGGGGACCTCGTAATGAGGCGCTATGGGGTTAACGGCACCGGCACCTTTACTGGTGCCGTTAACCCCTTACCGCCTCACCTGTAATGAGGCCCATTGTCATTTCACATCACCTTGAAGAGGTGCACAGAGGGCTGTGAACCAAACTGGGTCCTAAGCTTGGGGAGACCAGATCTAACAAATCAAGGGACAGAAATCCAGGGGCTGGCTGCAGAGGGCAAGGGCCCATGGAAAGTCTGCAACCCTGCAACAATGTAATAGATAATTTCATGGGGAAGGGGTAGACTATCCACCTGACATGAGAGGGTCAATCAACTGAGGCATCTATAGGTGACCTATATGGTATACCACTCTAAGCACCCAACAAGGTGGGATAGGTTTTTGTGGGAGGGCCCAGGTGATGATCCCATCTGTTATCAAAACTGGAACACACGTCTGGTGGAATTTTGAAATTCTGGAGAACTTTTATTGTCCTGTATGATCCAGGTCAGTTTTTGTAATAAACAACAGTTCTAACTTGCCCTTGACTGAGTCCTCTGTTTATTCTGGGGAGAGGGATGTTGAGCCCTTGAGAGCTGGACAGGTAAGCTCTTAGCCATTCCCAGACCTCTGGCATGCCAGTTTTCTCTCCAACTAAACATGTTCCAAATCAAACAAGTTGCACGTAAAATGCTTAAACTGAAGACAACCATGTTATTTAAATACCACAGAATAATTTTCTAACTTAGTTTGTCTATTTACTGACTACTAAAGTACAATTTTTAACTTCAGCACAAAATCTCCAAAACATGTATTTCTATCCTACCATGTGCTAATAGCCTTATAATCCTTGGGAGGGGTAATTAGGGCTTGGGATAATAGCCTTTCCCAGCTTTGGGACGTGATCAAGGAGTCGATAGCAATTCTGAAGAAGTAAAACTGTCTTTGCCAGCTCTCTGAAAAGCATAAAAACTCAAGCTACATCAATCCTGGAAAAATAAAGCAGAAGGCACAATGTAAACCCACTGTTAAGACGTGTGCCCTGATGCATGGAATTATTTTAATGTAAAACGGAGATGTGCGTGTCATCTTACATGCAAATCCCTGTTTGACGAATGGGGATTTGCGGACAGAATAGCAGTCGAATTTTTTTTTACACGCAAATAATTGCAAGTATCATGGCATCGTTACATCAGGAATTCCCTACATCGGCAATGGTACTTCCACATGATTAGTTCTGCCAGAAGAAGTACTACAGTGCACATGGAGCTACAGCAGCGAAAACACACTCTGCATGTGCAAAACATGAAACACACTTTCATGTAAACCACGCTTGCAGAACACTCCTACCAATGCATGGAGTGAAGTGTGGCTTCACGTTTGCAAGTGATGATTGATACACAATATATTAATTTGCAAAGCCAAAGGTTGGTTCATACAGCCCGAAACAATTTACCCATTCACACCCCAGATGCCGATGACACATTTAACATGTCCATTAGTAGGATATGATTACATGTATACAGGACAATTACACTTGGCCGCCACAGGGGCAGGCCTGCATGCTATAGAGATAGAAAAAGAAGTAGAACATGCAACATTCACAACAGCTACACTTAAGGTGGAATCTAGCGACATCTCCATACTCTGTAAATCAGTGCGAATGTGCTGTGATGCACCAGACTACACCCACAGTGGCCAGCATGAAACCATGTCTCTCCAGACCTGCGTGTCATACAGCAATAGAAAGAGGCGACTCTTTCAACACTGGTGATAATCACCATGCAACTGGACCCACATCCTTTCAGGAACAACTCATACGAAACACAGGACCCATCACACCCACAACTCTCAATGACTCTACACACTGAGTCCTACAATCAGACCCTTCAGGCTGCAACACTGGTAATGGACTACCTTGGAGTTCAGCTGAGTAATTCCACACTTCAGCAAATGTAAATTGCTGATACATGAACTAGACATATAGCTTCATGTCAAGTTTCTGTACAATGGAAACTAAGAGGAGCTCCATAAACAGCGGGAACTAAAAGGAGCGATATAACATGACCAACAAGGGTATGTTCCCGTGGGAAAAATATTTAGTTTACTAGTGGGATTTGTTTAAATCAATTAATATTGCATTAGAGAGTGATTTAATCACATAATTCATCATATACATGGTAAACGTATATAGTATAAATGTATATAGAATCAATACAGCACAATTTAGTGAGACAAAAAAATAATAGGAAAGACAGAAATTATATTATTTTTTTTATTTCATATGAAATACCATGAGGTACATGAACAGACTTTCAGTGTAACAATAGAAAAACAGTATTCACAAGCTCTATTGCAGGCAAGTTAATAGACTGAGTACTGGTTATAGACACTCTGGTATAAAGGAGCAGCAACAGAGAAACAATTAATAGAAAAGCACAGGCATTTTTCTAGAAAACAAATTAAACAGGTAGATATAACTTTTTATAACATAAAAATCATACAAGTGCCAAAGCACAACTGAGCTTACTGACTGACTAGATTGTGTGATTTTCACATCAATTTGTGCCAGTAAACCAAGATGTGTCCAAGTAAAAACTTTGGAAAAATATACAATGAAAATATCATCAAGTATAATCCTGGTGACTGAATGCCAGACGAGGCTGATAGAGAAGACTACGCCGACCGCTATCATTAGACCATAAACCAATCTTATAATGTTAGCGTGATGCGCCAAACGCTGTTGTCATAACTAATAGATTCCATACATAAATAGTACTGAAGCGTGAGCGGCACAACTGGCGTTTCGGTGGAGATGAAAATATACACCGCCTTCATCAGGGAAACACTGTCTCTGTTCAGCTAGATGTAGCCAATGTAATACATACACCATGTTTAAAACAAACAATTACATTGTTTTATCTGTGAAGCTGGGCAAACAGTCCCAGACAGGTTAGCCGAGGGGCTAAACCAAAAGCCAACAAGACCCACCACCGGTGTACTTTTAGAAAAAAAGGAAGAAAATAGTGTGCCAGAGAAAATGCATAGTCCAAGAAAAAATGCCATGGTCGTCCTTAGTATAGGTTATTAAATAGAAAAAAGAAGAAAAAGGGAACAGGGATCGGATAACTATTTGAAAAAATGAAAGAAAGTGGAAATAATCCAAATAAGAGATTGGATAGATTTGCTGCCACTTCTGCACATAGAATCATGTGCCTAGAAGTGATGCATAACTCACGAATAAATACAGCCACAAGCGCCTAGCAGATAATGTTCGCATGATAATAAACATCAAACGCAGGGCTCACTATTGACGGTGGTGTGCACATTTCGAGCAAATGTACAGAATGGGAGAAGATTGTTGCCAGTGACCTCCCCTAAGCATATGTCTCGGGTGGGACACACAGACACTAATGAACAGCATAACTCTGAACAAATGTCTCCTGAACGGGGTTGCATGTGAACCACATTCAAGAATGGGAACCTATAGGCCATTGCACAATTGCTGAGCCTATAGGGATTGGTGTTTGGAGTGGAAATGGTCTTAGACGTGGTGATGTCAGGCACGTAGGTCATTGTGTGCTTCATGCCTTTTTTGGCTAACCTATTCCCAAATCACTATGACGTCACGTACCATTCCACAGTGTTGAATGATCAGTGAGGTAGACATAGACGTACATTCAAATGCCAAGTCAATATGCCCTAGTACTGAAGAGCATGCCCAGAGTTGTGCCATGCCCTCCCACCTCGAATTAATCTTTCGTAATGAATCGCACATACTTGTAAATGGAAGGTGCATGCTTTCTGAGAGCTGCTACAATGACACTGACTTCTATCTGATGACAACCATGTTGGAAACACGTTACTACCATCTCCTTCTTATACCTGTACACAAATGGAACCCTGGTACCCACTCTCTTGAACGAATGCCCATGGCATCCCAGGATGCAGTCCTGCCTTATATGGTAGTCTAGCAACCAGCAGTGGAAACACAACAAATGGTACTGAAGTATCATCACATGTGTTCCGGATACCAGGGAGGAGTAGGGCCGAATTGCTGATGTGAAATGCACCAGTAGGGCTTGTCATGAAATGGGTAAGGACACGATTCTTGGAGTTGACACCAACATTGCTTAAGGAGTACAACATTGCTTACCCCACTCACTCCTAGTAGCGTGGGCAGTGAAAGAGTTCATAGAACATTGATTTAGGCCAATATTTACATGATACCATGATGGGATATGGCATTGGCAGGGGCAGGACATTGATCAAAGCTGAGGTGGACAACCTCTTGCTACATTATATGTGAGACATGGTGGAGTGTGAGATATCTCTCACAGAGGTCGCAGTTTCCATGGGAGCTGCCGGGGGCAGGGGGGGTGCCTTAGCTTTTTTCTTGCAGGTGACTGGCATACTGTCTTCCAGAGGGAATGGGAGGTGTGTACATAGAAAATAGCAATGCAACTGTTTCATGTCACACATGCATCGCTGCCTATATCAAGGCTTTTCCCTGTGTTAGGCCATGTCCCTATGTGGATTCGAGATGTTCATTGCTCTCTTGCCATGGCCATGCCCTTGAACTTCCTTTTACTAATGCATTGGTTGCGGCATATGTTTCCGTTTCTGTTTGCTTTAGTGGTGTGTTCAATGACTGAGGGCCTCATTACGACCCAGGTGGTAAGGGGTTTACGGCAGCGTAAACAGCGCCAACCCTTACCGCCTGAGTACGAGGTCCCTTAGCGCCATGGCGGATTTAACACCTGCTTTTAGCAGGTGTTAAAATCCATGGCGCTAAGGGACCATGGAGTTAATTACGCCACCGTAATTTACGGTGGCGTAATTAACGCCTTCCCCACTCCCATTATGCCCTATGGGGCAAAAATGGGAATGGGGAAGGGTAAATGGGGATTGGGGACTTACCGCCCCGCCAAGGTCAGAATGGGGCGGTAAGTCCGCCAACCAGCATGGCGTAAACGTAGTTTACGCCATGGTGGTAAAGTCACGGCCCAGGCGGTAACTTACCGCCTGGGTCGTAATGAGGCCCTGAGTTCTGCATTAGTCTTTACGTGTTTGTTTTCTGTTTCTGTTAGCAAGCATGCATTCATAAATTGGGCCCCCATAATTATTGTGTGCAGGTTGTTATCAAACACAAGATGCTTAGAAGTAAAAACTAGGTGCCTTATGACTATTTCTAAGCATCTGTGGATTCATGAGCTCCTCATTTCTGTCAAAATTTGCTAAACTTAGACTCTGGCAAAAAATATAATCTATTGGACGTAAAGTCCAATAGTCCAAAGTGGATTTCATTGACACATTTAATGAAAGGCCAGCAGCCATGTTACTGTAAAATTGAATTGCATATACTGACAAAAACATACCTCATACAAGAGTCAGAAAATATTTTCTCTCACATTTTAACATAAAAGGAGAGTCTGCGTTATCTTGGCTGAATGTGCTATCACTTCAAAGAATCTTGGATGTTTTCTACGTGCAACCTAAACTTAAACTTAAACTGAGCAAAAAACGGCTTGCATGGTAATTCATTAATTTTACAAAGAACGGCTTATAGGGCCTAATTTACAAAAGGTTTTGCGCTGCGTAAAGTACACTTTGCCCGGCGCAAAACTACATACAGATTCAGAGATCGCACATTGCACTGGCCCTTCTCACTGCACTGTGCAGGAGCGTTTTGAGCAAAATAGAGCGCAGCAGTGGCAAAAGCTCCTCGCAAAGAACTAAATAAGGGGAGTACTATGCAATATCCCCAATCAAGTTGGAAAATAACAAAGCACATGGGCGTGGGGTGAGAGGCACCATGCAAACAACAAACATGTCCCATCAAGCGCTAAAGAAACCCTATTCACAGAAGCTATCACCCTAATGTCTGGAGTCCGAAGGAGAACGCACATCTCACGATCTTACAGCCACCAGTCAAACATTGCAAAGTACAAAGCGCAGTGAAAGCTCACGTATAAAAGTGCAATGCAACCTAAATGAACATAGATTGCCACAATGCCAGGCTCCTGTATTGCTAGCACTGATACTATTTCACAGAAAGAAGAGGAGGAGGAGGATGAGGGGAAGGCACAGAATATTCAAACCACAAACAACATTATTCAGGATGCCAGACGAGGAGGTGCATGGAAGATACCGCTTCCCTCCCCATGTCATCCTAGACCTGGTCAGAGAGTAGGAGAATGACCTGCTATCACCCACCCGTGCTCACAGGGTGTGCCACCTCTGGTCAAAGCATTATCAGCCATACACTTCCTGGCCAGAGGATCATTCCAACACACCACAAACATAGTGGGGATGTATCACAGCTCACACAATCAAGGTGCATCCTTGCACATGTGCAAAGGCACATTCACATGCCACACACACTGCAGAAAAGGCAGAGCATATGCCAGGAATTCTATGCATGTCCACATTTTCTCAGGTGCTGGGAGCCATTGCTTGCATCCATGTAGCACTGCAACCCCACCAAACACCAAGCACATTTACCAAAACAAGAAACTTTGGCATTCCATCAATGTGCAGGTGATCTGTGATACCAAGAGACACATCATGCATGTCAATGCCAATTACCCAGGATGCACGCATGACAGCTACATCTTCCGCTTCACCATTCCCCCATATACCATGCTCTTGCATCGGGAAACTTCGCAAACAATTAGCTGGTGGATGAGTATCAACTATCACACACACAAGCAGTCACATGACATATCGAATCACAAAGAATGGCAAACCATGCAATTAATGACAATTTACTCCTTTGGAGGGGACAGTGCATACCCAGTGTCAACATTCCTGTTGACACCATCAGGAATCCAGCCACCCCTAGTGAGGCACACTAAAACGCAGCACGCAAAGTCACTAGGGGCTTAGTGAAGCAGATGTTCAGAGTGTTTAAGACAAGTGTCTGCTCCCTTGACCACTCAGGTGGGGTATTGCATATGCCGCCCCTTTGTAGTATGTCTTAGGGAGAGTTCTCAGAAATGTGCTAATTCCCTGCTCCTTAGCGACCCAGAGCAACTTTGATGGATTTTGAAGACTTGTTTATTTTTTTTAACCTGGAGAGATTAAGACCCTTTTCCCCACTCTCTCATGTATGTTAATGTAATGCTGTACAATGTTTTTCTTTTGTTTGTGGAGTCTGACAAACTCCATAGGCATCATATTTTACATTGTGTCACACAGAACCTTCAGTGCAGTGGCACAGGGAAGTCTTTCAGATTTCCCAAAGGTTTGAATACCTTCTCTTGGTTAAACTACTATTTCCAAGAGCAGTAAAGTAAATTGACTGTATTTACATTTATAACTTTCTGGACCCAGCACACACTATCTTACAATAGGGTGCTGGAGGGGTTACCTAGTATCCCCTGTGTCTAGCTTCACATGTAACAATTTTTATGTTACCCTTTCCTCACTGAATGGCTGGTGGCAGTGGTTTCCTTTTAACTACAGTGTGTGCATTTACCGCTGGCTGCGTTCGCAGCTGCAGTAAAGCACCCAAGGGTGCCATTTTTTGTCAAAATGGCCCTCGTCTTCTTTTTTCACCATTTCTTTGTGGAAAGGTCCTTCTTGAGATTTACTCTGAGCACCATACAAGGTTCATTTTGCCTTTGGCGGGATTCACGAGTGAAGCCTGCCTCTGGCTCCAGGGTGTCTGGGGTAGGAAGGAAGTGAGGGAGGTGACAGAAACTCCCTGTCCTTAGTCTCCTAGGAGACCTAAATGCACTCTGTGATGATTGGCTGGCTGACTGATCAGCAAGGACAGCCACCCTGCTGGGTGATTGACAGCTAGCCTGGAATTAATGGGAGAGAACTGTATAAAAGACAAGTCTTTTGGCTTGGAAGGCAGAGTCGACCACTGGACCAAGGAACTGAAGAAGAACTTGAAGAGGACATCTGCTGCAACTCCTGGACTGTTTGTTTGCCCGGTGAAGCCCTGCTGCAGTGCCAAAATGCCAAGTTCACATCGACAGAGAAGCCCCTGCAAGGACGACTTTTCCCCTTGAGTTGGTGGGACCAATCAACTCCACAGTAAGCCACCTGGACATCCATCTTGGAGCGGGTTGAAGTTCCGCAGAGTTGCTGCTGCAAACCATATAGCCAGGGAGAGGAACGCCAGATTTTTGTGCGTTGCTTTTATGCTGGCCAAGAGCTCCAGGAAGATCCTCCGGACTCCCAGGAAGCAGGACTGATGGAGCCTGAGCCCCCTCAACAGAGTGCAGAACCCCAGAAGCAAAGAAGGTCCATCTTGACAGCAAGGAACTGCAGTGTTGCTATTTGCGGTAGACACGAGAAGCTGAAACACTGAAAAGCCACTGAAAGTGAAGTTTGCCGGTTGCTAGTTTTGACCATACCAGTGCAGTGCAGGAATCCCCCTTGAAGTCCTCCCTCTTGGCCCCACGACTGAGGCCCAGGAACAGTGGGATCTGCAGAGCTGCTCAGGAACAGGAGTCATCTACAGCATCTTTATTTCATTTTAAAGGTACTGTACAATGTCTGAGAGAACATACCTCTTACTGTAGAGTTGCTTGCATCATCTACTACTCACAAGTCTAATCAACTTGTGGCCCTACATTTGATTCTTCTTTTCTTCAAACACTTCTAAAACATTGTGCAATGACTTTCTACTTACCTACAAAGAAGTGCTTCAACTTACATAGGGCCTCATTACAAATCAGGCGGTCCGGAAATAACGGTGGCGGTAAACCCGCCGCCACCGTTGTTTCCGGACCGCCTGATCCCGACTCCTGCAGGCGGGAGGTGATGTTCCCGCCAGGTCTGAACTGGCGGGTTTAACACCGCCCGCCTGCAGGCGGACGAGGAAACACCAGCATTATTACGAGATGCTGCCGGTGTTTCCATGATCCCCATTCCCATCGAGTCCCATAGGACTCGATGGGAATGGGGATTAACACCATTCCGCCTCCGTGTTTCCCGGATAACCGGGGTTGTAATGCCCCGGTAATTCTGGGGATCACGGAGGCGGAATGGTAATACGAGTCCGGCGGTAACCAGGTGGTTTTACTGCCTTGGTTACCGCCCGACTCGTAATGAGGCCCATAGACTTTTGCCTAGCCCCTTCCACTGAATGACTCTTATTGGGGGATCTGAAAGTATTTGGCTGCTTAACAATATTTGTGGTCTCTTGTTTGTTCTAAATAATCTTTTCCTTTGACTTATTATTATATGATCCTAAATTCAACAGTGATATAAAAATGTCCCGAGCACCCTACCAATTGAAGTCACCTGAGGGTGGTAGGTAGTGTCTGATTTATAGCTATTAAGAGTGTGTATGTGATGAAGTATATTTGAGTGTTACTATTATATTGCTCCATTCTGAAAAAGGATTATTCTAAATGACTGATAAATACATTAATAATTGTTTATTCAAGAAACCTTGAGTGTATGAGTTTATTTGAATACTTGTAACTGTAAATTTCTGCGTAACTCAACTACAGCTCACTTTGACCCCTCTTGAGATAAGCCTGGCTGCTCAACAAGCTACCAAAACTGTGTAGTACAAGCTTATACCAAAGGTAGGTTTCCTATACCTGTAGTCAGAGTTGTTTGTAGTGTTCCCAGAGGGTAATGCATGCAAACTTTGCCTAACAGTATGCAAAACCATTGTGGCATGTTGTGTCCATTTGTGATGTTATCTTTGATGTCATCGGTGTTAGTCTTAGCAGTGCACGGTGGTGGCATGAGTTATGGTTGCTCAGTTTACCATAACTGGCGAATTTCAGGGGGTTTTCGATTTTACTTGTAACCATAGCATCCCTTTAACAAAGTTTTTTCACTGAATTTCATAGGTTTTTGGTAGCGCAACTTAACCATAACGGCCCTTTAACAAAGTTTTTTCACTGAATTTCATAGGTTTTTAGTAGCGCAACTTAACCATAACGTCACTTTTACAAAGTTTTTATACTGAATTTCATGGGTTTTTAGTAGCGTAACTTAACAATAATAACTCTGACTTTATGTACAAGTAACATAGAACATACTGAACCCCCTCTATTGAATTTGATGTCCGGAAACTCTTTTAATGTCTGCGGACATGTGCGACCAACAGCACCACTACCCAAAAAGTCTGGGGGGTATGTTTAATTGTTATATCATAACATATGAACATTTTACAAATTCACAAACCAGCACACATACACAGTATATGTAGTAATAAATAAGAATTGTAACCCATATATATATAACAAACTAACCCTTCATTTAAATACAATGTATTCTAATATGGAATATAACAAAAGAAGAAAGATAGGCTTCCTACATGATTACCTCACAGAAACTCCACAACTAAGAGCAACAGCAGATCTGAAGACCACTCAGAACACACCTGACCTGAAATAGTAAGTGTACTGCATTTTACGCATATATTTGTAAACGTTCTGTATTAGATACAAAAAATGATATTATGTTTTTTTTTCCACAGAAATGTCTAGTACTCTCGAGTGGCTAGAGGAGCATTTCCCACGTGAGGAAATGTCAGAAGATAGTGAACCTAATGGTAGACACTTTACTATATAAACCAATTAATAAATATTATTTTATATGCATTTAACATATATATTTTTTTTGTACAGACCATAAAAAAATTGAAAATACTAAAGAAAAAGCAGTATTGGATAAGACTCTTCAGCACATAGAAGAAAAAATGGACCTACTCTTGGCAAATTTTAACAATTTAAAAAACTTTGTCGAGGATCACTTCAAGCAAACAACTACATACCATTGTCCCACATATACCTGTCCCCCCTCACCATATCCCACTCAATTATCCCCAAACCGTCTCCATGAACCAAAATGTTTTGATGAGACTTCCATCCCTTCTTCACCTCATATAAATCCTATTGAAACCCCCAATTCTCCTGTTTTTGTTTCAATTTCTGGCTCACCTTCTCTGACATAAATTTAACATACATTTAAAATAAAGTAAAATTATTATATTGTGACCTAATTCATTTCTTGTTTTTTTTTTTTTAAAGCAGTTGAGGTGTCCGCGGACAGCGTGGGTGTCTGGAATGTCAGTGAAGAAACGAAAATGGAGGTGTCCTAAGAACACTATATCTGTCCGTATTGTTTGCAGGCAACTTGAAACTGTTCTAAGAACAAAGGCTGTGTCCTGAAATGTTCGTAAATAAACAAAATAGGGGTGTCCTGAGGACACTATACCTGCCCTTACTGTTCGTAGACAGGTTGAAACTGTTCTAAGAACACATCAAGTGTCCTGGGATGTTCATAAATAAACAAAATGGGAGTGTCCTGAGGATGCTGTACCTGTCGAATATGTTTGCAGGCAAGTTGAAACTGTTCTAAGAACACAGGCTGTGTCCTAAAATGTTCGTAAATAAACAAAATGGGGGTGTCCTGAGGACGCTATGCCTGTTCATACTGTTCGTAGGCAGGTTGAAACTGTTCTAAGAACACATCAAGTGTCTCGGGATGTTCGTACATAAACAAAATGGGGGTGTCCTGAGGACGCTATGCCTGTCCGTATTGTTCGCAGGCAAGTTGAAACTGTTCTAAGAACACAGGCTGCGTCCTGAAATGTTCGCAAATAAACAAAATGGGGGTGTCCAGAGGACGCTGTCCGTATTGTTCCCTGTCAAGTTGAATGTGTTCTAAGAACACTTGCGGTGTCCTGAAATGTTCGCAAATAAACAAGATGGTGGTGTTCTGAAGACGCTTCTAAGAACATTCGCGGTGTCCGGGGAATGTTCATAGGGGGTGTCCTGAGGACGCTGTCTGTATTGTTCTCTGTCAAGCTGAATGTGTTCTAAGAACACTCGCCGTGTCCTGAAATGTTTGGAAATACACAAAATGGGGGTGTTCTGAAGACGTTGTCAAACACTCGCTGTGTCCTGAAATGTTCGCAAATATGAATGGGGGTTGTGGCTGGCAAGTTGAATGTGTTCTAAGAACTCTCGTGGTGTCCTGAAATGTTCGCAAATAAACAAAATGGGGGTGTCCTGAGGATGCTGTCCGTATTGTTCTCTGTCAAGTTGAATGTGTTCTAAGAACAGTCGCGGTGTCCTGAAATGTTCGCAAATAAACAAAATGGGGGTGTTCTGAAGAGGTTTTTAAAAAACACTTGCGGTGTCCTGGAATGTTCGTAGGGGGTGTCCTGAAGGCATAGTCTGTATTGTTCGCTGGCAAGTTGAATGTGTTCTAAGAACACTTGCGGTGTCCTGAAATGTTTGTAAATAAACAAAATGGGGGTGTCCTGAGGACGCTGTCCATATTGCTCTTTGTCAAGTTGAATGTGTTCTAAGAACTCGCGCGTTGTTCTGAAATGTTCACAGGGGGTGTCCTGAAGATGCTGTTCGTATTGTTCGATGGCAAGTTGAAAGTGTTCTAAGAACACTCATAATGTCTGCGGACATTAAAAGTTTCCATAGAACATAGTTGAAATGTTTGACTCTATGGATGTGATATGCTGCGGTGGTTGTTGCCAGGGCATGGCCATGCACCCAAGACTCTATACCCTGGCAACAACCACTGCAGCATATCACATTCATATTTGCTTATAACTTTGGGTGAAAAACAAATGTATAAGGAACAAAGGTATTAGATACTATGGATGTGATATGCTGTTATGGTTCTCCTTATTATTGTATACTTACTGTTTGGTCTAGTAACCGGAGTACATGTATTTCTTGTTAATTTCTGTGATAAAAGAAAATAGCATGTTAGTATTAGTATTTTGTAATGACTTATTACATTGTATAATCAACATACTTTTTTTTTTGGACCCTCATATTTAGTAGATTACAAATCAGAGTACTGTGCAATTTGCTCAGTTTCTGTATTTGTTGCTAAAATCATTGGGTCTGTGGGAGAAAAAAAAATCCATGGTGGATTAAAAAAATCCTTTTTCTGTTATGCTACAGTTTATTTGTTTGTTTGTTTTCAGTGTTCACTTGTTGTTTCTGGCTAATGCTTTATACTTTGGCTTGTTGCATTTTTTTGGAGCAGTAACATATTATTTATTTGTTTTGATATTATAACATTTTGGAGCAGTTAGATACCAATTTGCGTATTCTAACTGTCTATTTTTTTTTAAATATATTTTAGTGGTATTGATTTATCTATTTGGATATTGTTAAATTTTGGGACAGTTAGATACCAATTGGCGTATTCTAACTGTGTATTTTTTGGTCTAATGTAGTGGCATTCATTTATCTGATTAGTTGTTGTAGAATCTTTGAGCACTTAGATAGCTTTTGGAGTATTCTAACAGTTTATATTTTTTTAACACAAGTTTACTTAGGGTTTAAATAGTATAGTTATCAAATTTTGGTTTTAAGAACATCAAATAAGTGTTTGTAAGATTTCCTGGTAATCACTGTTTTAGAGTAATGGTACTATCATTACATTCAAGCCATCCACATTTCTTTTTTATATATGCAGTGTAGTGCCCTGAATTGGTTGTGGCTCCTGCATGGTAGATTATACCTATTGTTGTGAAGGTTTTCTTACCAAGTGATATTTGACCATGTGGGTATCCAGTCAGCTTGCAGTTGTTTTTGGTACCATCTGCATTGTAACGTAGAAGCATTAGTATTATGTATTTACTATGTGTTTGTATTACTAACGTGGAGGGATTATCTGAATTGCAGGTAGAGCATAATCTGCCATGGTTTGCATTTTATACAAGTCGCTGAAATGGAATGGATTCACAATTTGGTATTGATATATATATGAAGCGTTCATTGGGGATTTCTTCTTGTGTCACATTGTTGCAGAGAGTGCATGTATGTTTCCACATGTATGAAATCTGAAAGATTTCATTTATAGGTATGTTTTTGTTTTCCAGTACTTGTAGTAAGTACATTAGAAATTCACGTGGATTTTCCTGTGAGTTTATAGTGAATTTCACCATTCCAGCACAGTAGTCCAATTGTTGTCCTATTCCATAAACACTAAACGTGTTGTCAGGATTGTTTGCTGCATTACTGTGAAGTACTAACATTTGCAAACACAATGGGTCTGTACTGTGTAAGTAAATGTCAACAATTGGTGGTAATTGAAATAGAATATTCATTTCTACATTTGCGTAGCAACTTACACCAACTATATTTGAGAATTTAAATGGTCGAGGTAGTTCTGTATCTAACTGCTTTTTTTGGAGTGTGTCTTCCTTTTTTAAAGAAGTACCTGGTTTACTTTCCCTAATTGATTCTTTTTTGCTTGTGGTACTTGATGAAGTATTAGTTTCTTTTACTCTCTTTGGAGGATTTGCAGTGACATCCTGTTGCATTTCTGTTTGATTTATTTTTCTTTTCTTTTTTTTATTTTACTTTTTGTGGAACAGAATATGTGTTTAGGTGGGGGTTGTATAGTGAGCGAAGTCTATTGTATTCTAAAATGCAAGGAATATCAGCATTTATTTTACTTGCATCAAAGTTGATTAGAAATAGACCGTCAAGTTTACGTAAGCGTGATAGTGCTACATAGCTCATGCCTTCTTTAAAGACTGTGTTACCAATATCTATCATTGCTTTGTCTAGGGTAAGACCTTGTGATTTATGAATCGTGACTGCGTATGCAAGAGTTAGAGAAAATTGTTCTCTGCGTACATACATATCTTTGAAGAGAAGGAATCTAGCTGTTGAGAGTCCTATCCTTTTTACTTCTGAAAGTTTGTCAAAGAGTATATTGAAAAACTGAATGTTGTTGTCGCGTGGGTATGTTTGAAAGCCAACAACTGTACCCAGTGCTCCATTAATTAGTCCTTGGTCCACGTCATGGTTACGTTTAAGCATTACTCTGCAATTTAAGGATAATTTTAATATCTTTTCTAAGCCTGCTGTGTTTGAGATTGATTTTTCTAAACTATTTAGTCTTGTTGTGGCATGGTCACAAATGGGTAGTGTCATACCATGTACATATAGTTTGTCTGTGGCGCTAATTTCCCTGATTGGTTGCATTTCTTTACTTAGCATGATTTCATTGAATTTGAAACAGCTTTCAAGAGTTGGCATTAAGGCCATACAATTGACATTTTTGTGGGCTAATTGTTCCATAACATCTGTAGCACATGCATTATCGCCATAAAGTGCATTAATGTGCCGGGTTTTTAATATTGCTTCTGCTTCTTTAGAAAGTATACCAACTCTGATACTTTTTAAAATGTTGGCATAAGTGAGATCTGCAGATTGGCGCATGTTTTCTGTTAATTCTCTATATTGGAAATGTTGCCAAAGGTTGACATTTCCAATGCTGCCAACAGTTTTACGGCAGAGTTTGTGTCCTAATGTTTTAAAAATAGGCTCACCTTTTACTGGTGATAATTGAAGCAGATCTCCAAAAACAATAATGTGTTTTCCTGCAAAGAGCTCTTCATAGTCTGTTTTGAGTACTTCTTGTAATCTGAGGTGAATCAAAGCTAACATCAGGTTGGAGACCATGCTCACTTCATCTTTTAGTAGCATTTTCATTTGTTTCAATACTCTGCGTAATTCCATTGCAGCTTCTGCAGAAAGTTTGTAATAGTCTAATTTGTTCTGGTGTTCTACTGGTAATAGTAGTAATCGGTGTAATGTAACACCACCAGGCAGCTAAACCTGTGGGGGCAGTGACAACAGCTGACAGTTTGTTGTTTGTCAATTGTTGAAGGAACTTACTAATGATTTTGATTAGGAATGTTTTGCCAGAACCAGCTTCACCACTGACGTACAGTAGTATAGGTTTATAATTATGGCAGGAACATTCTTTATTTTCATGTTTTACACCATGTGCAATTTGTTTTGTTACTTCTTGAAAAATGCTACTTTGCTCATTGTTTAGTTTTGATTGTAGCATAGTTAAGTCTTCTTTATAATCATACTGACACATGGTGTTTTCTACTTCTATCATAGCTAATTCTGCCTCATTTATTATTAGTGGTTCTCCGAGTGGTTCTTGGCTTCCTGTTACAGAAGGTGGACTATTGTCAGGAGTGTCCTTATCTAGTTGGGCTTGGAGTTCTTCTTCGTGTTGCTGTTCATTGTGCAACATTGTTTTGTACTGTGTAAAGTTTACATCAGTTATAGTGCTTTCATTTGCTTTGAAAGCATCCTCATATGAGTCATAGTTATCTAGTAATTGTTCTTCTTTTCTCCATGGTTTGAAGAGTTGTAGCAGGGACATGTAATATACTTCTTTATGTTGAGGAGTTTTTAATGACAATTTGATATGATTAATTAAATTTGGTTTAGTGAGTTTAACTAAGCTGCCTTCACAGTATGTCCCTCTATATTTACCTTTTTTTTCATCAGGTTTCATATTATTTTTGTATGTGTAGTTTTGGGCTATGTGGTATAGACACATGTTTTCCAAAGTATTACTTCTGTTTGGGTAGTATGTGTCCAATAAATTGTTTTTTAAAATGTCTTGGCTGTTGGGATCATGTTTGGCTATTGTTTCTATATCTTCATATGATTTTAGAACTCTTTTTCTAGATTTAGCTGGACCAAGACTTAGCCATACAATATTTTCAGGTTTACCATACAATGCAGTACCAGTTAAACAATCAGCTGCTTCATATGATCCACATTCTCTATGGGTGAGCATTTTTATGCCCAAGCTGTATAATTTCTGAGACACTGTTTTATCTGATGACAGGTCATTCCAGAGGTCTTGGAGCTCTGTCTTTTCTTCTTTAGTTAAGTATGCTGTGACATATCGTGCAACTGAAGTAGAATTGTCTGCAATGTACTGCACATCTAGGTTTGCATTCCATAAGTGGGCAATGATTGCATTATAATCATTGATATATTTTTCTTCTTCTTTTCTTTTTATGTAATATGTATTTTTAGGTGACTTATCTTTAACACTATGTCTAACTGAAGACATGAGGTTGTTCACTTGACCTGTATTTGTAACTGGTCTAGGGAAACCAAATCAGCATTTGGTGTAGTATTTCCCTTTGTTTTTGTATTTACGGCGACAATATTTTCCACATTTGTGACTTTGAAATTGTAAAATTTGAGCATGAAGATCACTATTTGTGGCTTCTGATGGAATTTCACAAGTGACATATTTTTCAATAAACTGTAAAACAGTGGCATCACTGTCTTGACCAAATTTAGGAGCATCTTTAATCCGTAAAAGCATGTGGATATGTGGTGCTCCTCTGGCTTGGTATTCTTTTTTCCAAAAGAAGTGTTGCACTTCTCCAAGGGGAGGAACAGTTTTATTACAAATAAAATGTAGCATAGCAATGAAGCGATGGTGAAAATATCTTGAAACATTAACGGGATCCAAAGAACAAAGTTCTCCAGGTGTTAGTATATCTATGTTTGTTTTGTTTTTATTTGATATGCGTAGGAAATCACGTAAATCTTCCCATGCATATTCTGCACAACTTAATGTAACAAACCAAGTGGGTGGGCCAAGATTTATGATCATTCAACGTACATCTCCATGACGTCAAAACCAATACTCTTTAGTACCACACATATTTGCTAATAGATTTGTAATATTTGATTGTAAAACCTCATCCTTTTGTTGCACTTTTTCTAATAATTGTGTAGCTGTCATATTTTGAAAGTGTGATCCTGATTTTAATATGTGTGCAACTCCATAACATAAAGTTTCCAGTTCACTTTCAAAGAGTAGGTGGAATATGTATTCCATAGTTTGTCTAAATCTGGGATCTTCAGAATACATCTGTAATGAGCGGTATTCTGAAGCTGATATTTGAATAGGTCTATCATCATACCTTCCTCCTTTGCCAGTAGGAAGGAGTAGAGGAAAAGCACGTGCTTCTATACTTTTTCCCATATGCTGATTGGCGATCCTTTTGTTTGACGCATTTGGTAAGATTCCAGTACATCTTCTACGGTGTCATTACAGTGCAAAGGATGAATTGTATAATGGTCTAAAGTATTTGATATTGTAGCAGGATCTAGTAGCTCAAATTGACCAGCTTCTTGTGTTTCTTGAATTATTTCAGTTGTATCTTTCAAGTTTTCTTCAATATTCATTTCTTTGTAATATTCATTATTCTCTTTAAGATATTGGAAGGCTTGTCTTACTTTATATAAATCTACCAGCTGTTGCCATATTTTTTTGTCTTTTGTAGGTACTCCATTTACTAAGATAATTAAAGATTGCTGCATTGGAAGTTGCACTCCTAAAGTATGCACATTTTCTTTTAGATCTAATGGTAAATAAACTACTTTTCCACGAATGCCTTTTACCAATTCAGAGGGAGGTAATTTTGCTGTTTTTGGTTGAAGGCGTATTATTGCTTGAAATGGGTGTACTATTTGAATTATGATGCTCTCATATAAATTAAGTTGTTTTAGGGGTTTTGATACTGGGTATAATTCCAAATTATTTATGATAGCACGTGAAGGAGTTTGGTTGTTGTCAAGTTTTGTAGTGCAGTAACTGCAAAGTATTAAGGGCTCAGTTATTTCGTATTTGTTTTCTGCTACAATGTAGAGAGCTAATTCAAACCATTTAGAATCTTCATTGTCTTCTATTTTGTATGATAGGTCTACAGTTTTTGTGTTACTTTTATAAAAAGTTCTGCGGCAACATACACATACATGGTTTGGTACTTCAGCTGATGTACTTTTAAATTTTAGTATTTCTTTTTTGTATGTGTTTAGCAAAAGGTTGCCATGTGTAGAATTGTTGCTTAATTGGTATAAAGCTATTTCATTCTGTAAATGGCTTTCACTTCCAAAATATTTTGTCTGGATATAGTGAATTTCTTCAAGTAGGTCTTTTTCTGTACCATGTATAAGGATGTTATTTAACTTTGCTAGTGCTAAAGCAGGACTTTTAGCATAGTACAGTTTATAGACTAGATTTCTTATAGTTGAATGATGTGTTGATATCCTTTTGATATCATGGAAAGTGGTTTTACAAGTAGGTCCTGTAATGTAGGCCAATGAATGTCCTTGTAGTCCTGTGTACTTGCGCACTGGACAGGTAACCATATTTTGCAGTAATTTAATTTTGATTTTGTCTTTGCTTTTTACATATTTATTGAGGAATTGGCGTAAAGATTTGAAACATTGTTTGGGAATGTTACACATTGACTGGGAATGTTACACATTGACGTGCATGGCCATTTGTACACTAGACGTTCTAATTCAGTTGAATGGAGGGGTAATTCTAAGTTTTCAGGGCATATTTTTGCAAGGAGTACTTCTTGTTCCATTATGGTATTATTCACTTTTTCATAACCTCGACCACTGCTATGTATGGCAATTGTATTTGTTTGCGTTTGTTTGCACGCTTCTTCTTTAAAATATGGTTCTGTGCTCGTAGTGTGATTCCATTCACCTCTGCAGATACTTAAGAAGTTCTTTCTGTTGACATTTCGCTTATTGAGAAGTCTTTTTGGTAATTTAGTTATTAGTTTTGTTAGTGGTTTCATTTTGTTTAACAGTAAAATAAATAACTTTGTTTTGAGAAGAATTGCACTGTTGAAGGCAAGCGTCCCCAGCCAGCACGATCCTCCCCGCAATGAGAGACAATGACGGACTCTCCCAAGTCGGGAATAAAGCCAAGACAGAGTGCGGGTGAGCTTAAATGGGAGTTTATCAATCAGAATAGGGCATGCAAAGAACTCTGCAACCTCCGAGAGCGCTCTGTCTGACAATAGCAAAGACAGGCGTATATATTTACAAAAAACGTCATCAGTACCTACATACTATAAGGGGCACAGGTTCAATGGGATTGGGTGGCGATCACTAGCTATAGGTGCTGCTGCGATGTGGTTGGCCTTGGCTGGAGGACGTCACTGGTCAGCCTCGTGGGTTGGGCTGGGCCTGGCAGGTCAGCTGAGTTCATCCGGGCGGTGTTGTTGTGCCATTGTGGCCAGTGTCAGAGATGAATGTCTTTTCCTGACTTATTTGCCCTATGCCATGCACACCGCATTCATTCAGTCATTGCAATGTTATCTTCTTTAGTAAATCTATCAATAGGTTATTCTATAGGTTAATGCAGCACAGGAGGAATGCACCTTGTGAGGGTTTTGATGGTGATTTATCCGTGCATGGTTACCAGTGTCCTGTTTGACCGGTACCATAGGTCGTGGGGCTAAGTCTCCGGGCATGGGACGGGCGGTACATGTCTTTCTGTCTCGTTAGAAGTTGTTATGAATGGGCTGTTGTGTGTTGCCACAGTATTGGGTGTCTTCGTTGCACCGGGTCATAAGTCTGAGGTGCTCCGGGGCGTTGTGGGGTTTACGAGGGGGCGCCTTTGGATTTGTGTATTCAAGCGGAGGTTTACTGCTGGGCTGTAAATAATGCAGGTGGCAGGCCGTGGCCTTGGGTGCTGCAGCGGGGACTACAAATCTTTGAAGCGGCTCCAGCCTGGTTGGGGGAGGTGGAGCAGAGTGGCGCAGGCCTCAGCTCTCTTATTTGGCAGACTTTGCAGGGTGGGGGGGGAGAAAATGGCCTTGCACATATTCACAAAGGTATTTTTCTCGTGTGTTGCCGACTTTTGGTGAGAACATCATAAACATTTGAACATTCTTATAATACTCATTTGGATCATTTGAAAACATACATTTCAACTCACTACATGTCTCTCGAATATAGCCAGTCTGAGCACCTTACTAGTACATTATGTTTTTAACAACTACAGCATTTTAGTAATATGCATATATATTTGCATTACGTGAGGTAGTAGTGTGGTTGGTGGAGCATAGAGAACGAGACCCGCCATTGTACGCGGCGGTAATGGCATATAAGGGCGGTAGATATGTACGCATGACTGGCGCATTTGCCCGCGTCTTGTCACACGAGCCTTATATATAGTTGCATTCGTCCTCCCCTGCACTCTAGCAGCATTAGTTCAGTTATGGCGCGGGACCGCGGGGTGTACTGTTTTCAATGATACATATAAAGAATAATCCCCCGGAATGCTTTTTATCATTTGCACACCCCTGCAGGGGTGTGGGTCCTTTATTGCTGGTGTCATGTAAACATGCGTTTCTTACAAAAATTACACAATTTTACAGGTTTCTTTAGTAGAAGTAGTTTTATGGAAAGGATTATTTGGGTATTTTTCTGCTTTCATCGGATGACCATTCTACATTTCTCCCCATCACCCAGGCCTCGCTGACCGGGTCATGCTGGGAGCAGTGATACACTGTGGACGGTGAAATGTTACAGTGTTAGTATCTTATGCTAGCTCATGTCCGTCTTGTTCGTGGGAACAGGCTCACAGCGGATCTGCCAGGGTGCTGCGGCGACAGGGATAATTGAAACTCTCCGAGAGTGGGGGCCGCGCTACAGTGCGCTGAGCTCACACCATCTTTGATAGACAAAATGGTTTCTGGGCCTAGCTAAATTCAATACGTGTGGGCAATGTCTTCAGCAGGTGAACCCTCCACCACCTGGGCCCGGGTGGTCTGAGGGGACGCCCAATGAGCCATGGCCCTCACCTGGGGAGGGGATGTAGGCAAGGGGGGGTCTTTTGGACCACTCCTCCCCTACATTTCCCCCCTTTCGTTACTTAAGTAACAAATTCTTTAACTCATTCAATCTCCTACACTCTTCTTCGTCCATAATTGCCTCATCCCATGCTGGTGTGCCTTTTATCGGCATCCAGGCTCTGCACACCCCCCTTAAGCTCTCACCCCTCCTAGCATATTCATCTGGGGTACAGGTTAGGTATATACATCCGCTCTCTCCTTCCAAGTCTACCCACACCTCCTGATACCATTCTATTATACGGGGTTCTCTGATGGTGGTGTGCCATAATTTGTCTATGATATCCTTGTCATGATACCTAGGCACTAGTTGATACCTTGATGTATCATCAGTTCTGGTTTGTACCTGCACTTCCTGCATAGTTTGCATTGTCCCACGGGTGTTGCCCATTGTCACCATCATCATTGCACCATTAGGTACTGCGTTAGCACAACATCGAAGACCCACCTGGCACATGCAAAAAATTAAAAGGAGGAACACCACAGCTGGCATCAAAAATTTCATAGTCGTTCCAAGCCATGAGGGGACCCAGGAGAAGATGTTATCGAACCACGTACTGTCTTCTGCTCCACCTTCCATTTTCATTTTTTCTCCTAGGTTGTGTACTGCTTCGATCACATGGGGCAGGGAGCCGTTTTCTGCGTCTTCGGAAGGTACGAAAGTGCAGCAGGCACTTCCAATTTTTCGGCAAACACCTCCATCCATCGCCGTCAACAGGTCCAAGACATACCTGTTTTGCATTGTCATCACCTGTAAAGCCCTTAGTTCCACTTTTATTACGTTGAACCCTTCTTCAGTGTCATTTGCCAGCTGAATCAATTCCCAGCGTGTTATCTGGAGCCATTTTGCGTTTGCCCTTGCTTGGACACTTGAGATGAGTGAGGCAAAGAATGTTTCTGCTGAGCTGAATAATCGATATCTGTCTGGGATCTGAGCCAACAGTTCTGATTATGCCTTTGATATGTAGTTTGATGCTCGTCTGTTACGGGTTAGCACCTCTCCCTTGCTCCCGGAAGACAGGACATACATTTGTGGCTCCGCAGTCGGCTGGGCTGCACTCTGTTGTATGCGTTCCTGTGTCTTTTTTCTCCCATCGATGTTGCTTTCTGGTATTACCATTAGGGCTGAGTGCAGAGTGGCCATTGAGCAGCTGCCACTCCATGACGGGGGAAGGTGCAGGTATGCCTGGTTGCCGCATACCCAGTACGTGTCCATCAGGGCCGCTGTCCCTTTTCTCAGATCTGGGATGGTGAGGGTCTTGTTACAGTTCTTGTTTGTCCCTATGGAGGTTTTCCCCTCTCCTTTAAAACATAGTTCATAGTCTATTTCGTTCTGTAGTTTGAACGGTTTTTCAATGGCGGTTACCCAAGTTAGTTTTGAAATGTGTTCCTTCCATACTGGTGTGCATGTTTCTTCTATCCATTGCAATTTCTCTGGTGCCACACCTCTCAGTGCTTCAGCTTTACACATTACTTCTTCATCCTTCCACTTGTTGTCCGAAAAAAGTGTCCCTTGTATTACAAAAAATGGTTCCTCCAGACATACCACCCCTGCCGTCTTTGGATAGCAAGTTTTCTTGTTCTGCAGCATTCTAAAAGTAACTCCATGTGCCTGGAAGGTGTTCTTGATCCTGCATAACGTGAGATGAAGGAGACATTGGGCATCTATAATTGGCAACAATTTGGGTAGCAATACTTTGGGTGTACCTGAAGCATGAGGAATGAGGGAGCAGACATAACAGCTCTCGTTTGTTGTTTGTTTCACTGTGGCACTCATATCCGCATACCATTTATTTGTGTGATGGGAGTGTCGTGGGTCTTCCATTGTATCTAATCCTAACCCATAGTACTCATCATACTTCCTCCTTTCCGCTCCCCTTTTTCTTCTGTTATTTCTTTTCGTACTGTACTTCCCGTCTTCAAGGGTGATAGACACAGTAGACCCCCCTTTCTCCTTCCCGCCCCCCTTCACCCAATCATCATATAATATTTCATGTGTTGCTTTCATTCTTCCATTTTCTTCCATTCTATTATTTGACAATGTGTCTATAGCTATGGGGGCAGGTTGGCTGGTAGGGGTGTTATACAACCAGGATATGGCGGAGGGGTTTTGGTCGTTTAGACTGTGAGCATTATAATTAGACATCTTTGGCGGGAACACTGTGTTATTTTGCATTTCACCCTGTAGCTCTTCGTTTTTTATCATGACAGCATTTGATGGTGTTGTATAATAACCCCATACAAGTTTCGTCCCGTCCCATACCAAGAAGTCACCTTCCTTAGTATTTACACTCGTGGTTGCATTACTTACAGCAGTGCTATTAGTCCCTCCCCCCTCGTTTATTTCGATAGAGATGAACACTATTAACCAGTATGTGACCAGGCCAAACATTAGTGTAAAAAACAATGTAATACACACTGATAGTCCACATTCATACGAATATCTGCATTTCTCAGTTAACCACTCTCTAACTCTAGTAAATGTATCCGTTGCAGGATGCCCGTTAGATGCCATGGTAGTTCCTGTTCGAGATATAAAAGTGCATTAAGTGCATGAATGTAAACATTTTGTGGGCACTACCAGTGCCAGTTATATTTTGACGGGGAATGGAAGCGGGTAGGGTTGCAGGGAAGGGTATTCACAGACAAGGGTGCAAACACGTCATAATTTGATCACTTCATTAATTACATATAAATCCACAAGATAAAAAAGAAAAAACATTTTTTTTTTCCAGTAACATCTTAAAAAGAATGCAAGTATACTTATCAGTCATTTTCCCATTCAGGTCCGTTACTGTCACACATACACAAGTTCATATTCAGACATTCTGCTCAGCTGCATCGTTTGCTGTTGTCTGTGCCTCCTCATCTACCTCCTCTTGCACATTACTATATGCTTTTCGTACATCTGTCAAGTGTACCCAGTATTTTAGGCCCTTTACTTTTACTGCCGTGGGCGTGCAGAACACTACCTCGTATGGGCCATGGAACCGTGGTTCATTCCATCGACGCACAAAACTCCTGACATAAATGAATTCACCTGGCATCAGCTGTAGCTGTTGCTCAGGCTCTGTGACAGACCCTGTTATGTTTCCTTCCTCTCTCGTGAAGGGTGGAGAGAGCTGCTTTGATATTGCGCGCGCTGCCCTTGTCAATTTCTTCAAATAGTCTGTGAACTCTTCTCCCAATATCGCGGCGCTTCTGTGTGCATCTGAGTGTTCGCGCAGTGGAGAGTGTGCTGTGCACATTCGTCTCCCAGTCACGATCTTGTGCGGGGACAAATGGTGGTCTTTGCTTGGCTGATTTCAGAGCTCAAATAGCGCAAGGGGCAGACAGTAAATCCAATTCTTTTTCAATGAAAAGCATAGTTTTGATAACCTGCCTTTTAACAGTCCGTTCATCTTTTCCACCACCCCATTACTTTGAGGATGATAAATCGAACACAATTTATGTTTTATTCCCAATAATGTAGTAACTTCCTTGAAAAGCTCATTTACAAAGTGAGTGCCATTATCTGAGCGAATAACGTCACAAATTCCCCAGCGCGGGAACACTTCCCTCACTAGGAACTTTGCAGCGCTCTTGGCATCAGGTCGTGCACATGGTCCTGCTTCTACCCACCTTGAGAATGGGCATACAACCACGATCATGTAACGTGCTCCATTACACCTTTCCCCCATGTCCGCGTAATCAATATGTAGCTCTCTGAATGGGCCAATGGGTTTTGGAATTGTTCCCCGGAGCGTGCGTAATTTCATTCCTGAATTGTGTATTTGACATGTTGTGCATTCCATCGCTAATCGAGATACGTGCTCCTGGAGACAGGGCACAAACCATTCTTCCTGTATTTCTGCTGCGATGTGCTGTTTGGTGTTGTGTGCAGGGAAGTGTAGTTGTTGAAACGCAATTTCCAATAACTTGATTGGCATTACCACTTTCCCTGAGTTGTTTTGCCGCCACAGTAAGTCTGTCGCCGACTTGCTGCACCCTCGTTTTGTCCACATCAATTTTTCGTCTGCACTAGCTCCTTCCTGTAATTCTAGTATTTGTGATATAGGCATCATGTTGTACCCTTCTGGGAGCTCTTTGTTTGTCTTGTGCTGCAGCATGTACTCACCTGCTTCATATTTCTGAAAATAGGAAGCCTCCTTGGCGGCAGCGTCCGCTGCCGCGTTTCCCAAAGACACAACGTCTGTGTTGGATGTATGTGCTTGGCACTTCACTATTGCTACCGCAGTAGGGTTTTGTAGGGCCTCAATTAACTCTTTCAACAATTCTGCATGCTGTACTGGTGTTCCGTCTGCCCGTCGAAATCCCCTCCGCCCCCATCTCGCTAGACCTCCATGTACTGTCGTCGTCATGTAAGCTGAGTCTGTATATATTGTCACTGCGCAACCCTTTGCTGCATGTAGTGCTTCTATGAGCGCAATCAGTTCTGCTGCTTGTGCGGAGTAATGTGATGGGAGGCGGTACTGTACTAGTGTTTCATATTCACCGTCTTCTAACCGCACCACTGCCATACCAACATGTTTTTCTCCCGTGTCCACATCAATCGATGCAGACCCATCCACGAAGTACACTTCCCCCTCGCTCAGAGCATTCTCACACACCACTGTGTCCTCCCCTCGTTCTCCTGTGTAAGTTGCACAATCGTGGTCCTGCATGTCCTCTAGTGTGCATGCTTCTGTAATGAATGTTGCGGGGTTCACTGTCTTGCATCTCACCACATGGATATTTGCGCTAGACAATATGATCTCATAGGCTGTTGCCCGCTGTGTCATCAGTGTGCTTTTTGACCTCTCAAGTATTGCAAATAGTGAATGTTCCACAAACAATGTCACAGGACATCCCATTACTATTGTGGCACTTTTCTCAATCGCGAACGCCGCTGCAGCGAGTGATTGCTCGCATGCGAAATGGCCTTGCATCACGGCATCTAAAGTACCACTATAGTAAGCCAAAGGCTTGTGTCCTAGGGACGTCTTTTCTGTCAGAACAGCTGTCATGAGTGTTCCCTTGCAGTGTGAGAATAGGTAAAATTCGCGTCCATAATCAGGATTTGCTAGCAATGGAGCGCTTGAAATTAACTCTTTTAATGATTTGAATGACGCGCTCATTTCTTCTGACCATTCTATTTTTTTATTTTCCTGTTGTGCTTCTTTGAGTGCTTGTAGTAGGGGTCTCATGTATGCTGCATAGTCTAATATCCATGCTCGGCAATAGTTGCACATTCCCAAGAACTTCTGCATATTTTTCACTGTTGTGGGTTCTCCTACTGATCTTATCGCTTCTACCCTGTCAGGGATTATTCTTTTTCCATCCTTTGATATCAGCTGTCCCAAGTATAAGACCTCTGTCAGGCAGTACTGTAGCTTTTCCTTGTCTACCTTGTACCCCTTATTGGCCAATAGAGTCAGAAGCGTTGTTGAATCCTTTCTACATGTTTCTTCGTCTTGTGCACACACTAGTAAATCGTCTACGTACTGAATGATCGTACTCTCAACTGATAGGTTTCCCAAGTCTTCATGTAATATGCGGTTGAATATGCTTGGGCTCTCACAGTATCCCTGCGGTAATCTGCAGTGTTCATATCTCTTTCCCCCCAGTGTGAATGCTGTCAGGTATCTACTCTCTTCAGCCAGGGGGATTGAGAAAAATGTGTTTTTCAAGTCGACTACAGTGAAGTGTGATGCCGTTTTTGGGATGCTGCATAATATTGATGCAGGGTTCGGGACCAAAGGGAACTCTTTCTGAATTACATCATTTAGGGGGCGTAAATCCTGTATCATCCTCCAAGACCCTCCTTTCACTTTTTTGATTGGATAAATACATGTGTTACATGGGGAGTTTGAAGGCACTATTATCCCTTGTGCTAGTAGTGCATCTATTGTCTCTTTTATCCCTTGTTCAGCTTCACGGGACAATGGATACTGTTTCACTCAGGGTAGAATTGCTCCTTGCTTTAGTTTTATTATCACAGGTTGTACTCCATGCAACAGCCCTACATCATGGGGGCCTGTTGTCCACAAATTATTTGGTACGAGTCTCATGTCATCATCAAAGAATGACGGCGGTGCTCCTACCACTGCCATCAGTTGAGCGGGGATTTCCCTAGCTTGAATCAAAATGTCACAGGGCATCGCTATTTCCATTACAATTTCACCATCCCCCTCTGCATCTGAAAAGAGATCCTCATCTGTTAAGTCTCTTAGGGCGATGTTGGCATTCGTGCACAGTACTGTACGCCACTCACATCCTTCCATATCTACTCCAATCACTGCAATCCTTTTCGCTGATACCTGTACAGCGTGCAAGTCTAATGATACCACTGACCCTGGTGCTGTGTCGGGGCACAATATGGGGCGGAAGAGGAACTCTGCTGTAATCCTCCAATCCATCTTCCTCAGCTCTGGAATTATGAGGGCCAATGTCTTTAGCCCTTCAATAAACATTTCCTCGTTTTCAGGCAAACCTCGTACTTCTTGTGTGGTCGTGTGGGCTTGTACTATCAACATTGCACGCAATGGGCATATTCCGGGTGTTGAACACACTATACCTCTCTCAGTGAATGATATGGTCATGTTGAGTTTACTCAGGAGATCCCTCCCTAATAAATTTATTGGTGAGTGTTCATAATACAGTAAGGGTGTCTTTACAGTCTTTCCCCCCACTGTTACGTCCAATGCTTCTGTGTAAGGAACTTCAATTACAGCCCCAGAGAACCCCTGCGTCTCTAACTTCCGGTTAGATAACGGGAACCGGCCCTCCCTAATACATGATTTCTCTGCTCCCGAATCCACCATGAATATGAACTGCTTGTCTCCTATCTGCGCCCCTACCAATGGTTCCTCTGCTGCATCGTAGGTGGTAGATAGAACTGGACACGCAAGTGTTCTCTGTGGGCTGTCCTATGCGGGGTGTCTCATCGCCCCCCTTCATTAAAGACACTTCCTGAAACTACTGACACGCCGTTGTAAGGTGCTGGTGCGGGGGCCCCGTTTGCTGTTGTCGCAAAAGGGTTGCCTGGCGTATACTGCATGTTGTCATTGTTTTGTGGGTGGTTCTGTGTTCTATACTGGTGCCCCTGTTGTTGCTCATTATTACCTTGGCCTGGGTTTCTCGGTTGTTGTTGTCCCATTGGAAGGCCATATGGGCTCCCCGGGTGGGGATGGCCATACTGTTCTACCTCTTGGAACCCGTTGTTGGGTCTCGCTCTGCACTCCCTAGAGTAATGCCCCCATCTTCCGCAGTTCCAGCAACTCCCTTGTGCACCTCTAGGGCCCTGCCATCCATTTCCTCCCATTCCCCCGTACCCCGGTCCACCTCCTCTTCGGCCCCTGTACCCACCTCGTCCCCCTCGAGGGGTCCACTCTTGCCACTGCGGACCTCCGCCTTGCTCCTGCTCGTTCCACTGCCGCTGTCCTGCTCCAGCCCAATTAGTTGCCATCCTACCTTGTATTGCTACCAGCCCCTCCTCCTCCTCATCTCCATCCCTGCTGTGGGGGAGTGCGGCTACAGCCGCTGCGACCTTCACCAACTTTGTCTGCACTAGTTTTGCTTCGTCTGCCAATCTCTTCTGCGCCACCTCCTTCTCCCTTTCCTTTATTCGCTTACAATGGTGTACTATTATTCTCTGAATCTCAGGCCATCCCTTCGCTTCAATACCTGCTATCTTGTCAAGCGCCTTTTGCACTTCCTTTGGGAGCCCTCTTTTTATAATGAAGTAAAATAAAGATGTCGATTGATACCAGGGCGTGCCCGTTTCTGCTCTCCACATGTCTTGGACCCGAAAAATGTAATCCATAGCCTCCTCCCCGTCATTCATTGTACACTGCATTACTGACTGTAAGTCTGGCGTATCTGGAAACGTTTCTCGCAAGGCATCCCACACCCTTGCACGCACTGTGTTAAAGGAGGCCCCGTCATGGCGGTCGCAGTCTAATGTTACTCCCGGGAAACAGGCCTTGACCCATACTCTATCAGCCTGATCCCCCACTGCTGATACAAGCAAGCTCTTCACATCTCCTATTGCTAGGGGTACCCCGGCAGTGTGTTTCTCAAAGGCGTATATCCACTTACTTGCCCCTCCTGATAACGGGGGCAATAGCTTTAATAAATTGGCTTTATCCATCTGAGCCCATGGGATATAATTCGGCCTCCCTCCTCCCCTATGTATCAATGGGAGCTGTAACCTTCCTTTTGTCGTTGCATCTACACCCGTTTTGGCTGCTGAGGTTCCCAGTGATGCCATTTTCCCTACCCTGTTCCTTAATCGCCCCGTCCATTCATCATCCAGTGTTCTCATTGAACATGTACCATCCACCCCTTCACTTCCCCCTCCCATTGCCATGCTCAACCTGTCGCTTTCTTCTAAATCGTCCCTTATATCACATAGTAGTTCCTCTCTGTCCCCTATAGGCCTTTCTTCATTATCCATACCTCCCTCTCGTGTCCCTACTTCGATTATTCGTGTCGGTTCTTCCTCAATTCTGAACAGTATCTCACCATTTTTCCACCCGTCTTCGAGTGTTCTATTCTCACTCAGTGCTCTAGACGTGCGCCCTGATCTTGCTGCATTAAGTGCTGTTTGTTCACATATGTCTTTTATCCTTGCGAGCTTATCTTTCGCTATTGAGAGTCTTGATTGTAAATCATCTGTTAGCTTTTCTATGTCCACCCTTTGTGTACATGCCTGGGCTCGCTCCCTTGTACTTTCATATGGCGGGGGTGCCGTTGGCCGGTGGGGTGTAGTAGTTGTCAGGGGAGGGACATAGGTGGGGTCACTGTACCCTTCTGCGGGCACAGGCTTGTTTAATATCGGGTACAAGCTTATTACCTCTATTGGTGGCTCTATATTTGACGATTCTTTAGCATCTTTCTGTATCATCAGTGGATTGTCAGTGGTGGATGGTAGGTCAGGATTTAATGCTGGTGCTTTAGGCGGTGGTATCTCTTCAAATAACCTCCAGAGATCTAATATTTCCCTCCTATTGTGCAACTGCTTCCCCTTGTATTTCAAACAAATGCATGTGGCCACCATATCCAGAACACTTTTATCGAATGACCCCCCCTCGGGCCATATCTGGGGTAACCCCTCTCCCTTCAGCTCTGTTATCCATTGGTCATGATATTTCTTAATTCGCTCCGCGTACCCTGGTAGGTTCTTACAGATATGTGATAAGGGTGTTTCGGCCCCCATCTTTGTGTTTTCCTAGTACTTGTGTGTCTCTGTGTGTCCACAATTACAATGTAAACCTATTACCAATATGGGTTTCGTCTCCTACTTCACATTCAATAATGGGCTCCTTTGTGCTCTTCCCCCTGCCTGCGCAATACAAAACTGGCTGTACACAGTCTCTATTCTATTCTCTTTTGGGGGCGGGGGGCACATACAAGAGCAAACCATCAGTGATTTTGACAATATTAACCCGGAAATCAAAAAGGTACACACTCACTTCACCTTGTCATTTTTCTCTTCAAGAAGCTTTATCCGGCCACACTTACCATGACCATTCAATTACTATACATTTTATAACCATTTTACACACCCACAGCACCAAATAGTCTTCTGACGCATACGAGGTGCAGACACCTCTCTGTAACACTCTATTCACAATTCACGCTGCCCTCCCTTTCCTCCCTAGCCGGCTGTCCCTGTCCGTCTTATTCAGATATATGGATGCGCATATATATATATATATATTGGTCTGCTCTTCCCTCTTCTAGTAGGACTCTCTCTCTTTTATTTTCTCCCTAACGTTTTGTACTGATCTCACTTTTATTTTCCCCCCAACCCTAAAGAAAAGAATAGAAAGAAGAAATAGCAGTCACTAATATATTCTCTGTGTCCCCCTTTGCCAGACACTTTTATCTTATTATCCACTTCTTCATATATTCCCAGTACTAGTCAAGATAGCACTATGCGGCGCCGCATTCCACCCCCTTTCGGAGCTAGGTTCCCGTCACTTTTATCTCTTATTCACCTCTTAATCCTAATGGCCATATGCAAAGAAAAAGCAAAGAAAGTTTAGGATGATCCTTAGTAGATCTGCGTACCCCCCTTTTCTACCCCTCTTCGTTCTCTGTCCTAAATTTCTTCCTCCACTCCCTTTACGATCGCTCGCACTCAATACTCACGTGCCCGTCTTGAACCGATAATCTCCGAAACTGGGTCCGTCCAGGCAGGGTTGCCGTCCGCTCAACAGTCAGCCCCGGCTCCGGCGAGCGGTACTCAAAGGGGATTTTTCAACCGGGATCCCGTACCCTCTCTCTATTGAGTGCGCACTTCTTAGTGTACCGGTCGCCTTTGGCGGGCAGCCTTCCCTGTGTGCAGGGAAGTGTAGTTGTTGAAACGCAATTTCCAATAACTTGATTGGCATTACCACTTTCCCTGAGTTGTTTTGCCGCCACAGTAAGTCTGTCGCCGACTTGCTGCACCCTCGTTTTGTCCACATCAATTTTTCGTCTGCACTAGCTCCTTCCTGTAATTCTAGTATTTGTGATATAGGCATCATGTTGTACCCTTCTGGGAGCTCTTTGTTTGTCTTGTGCTGCAGCATGTACTCACCTGCTTCATATTTCTGAAAATAGGAAGCCTCCTTGGCGGCAGCGTCCGCTGCCGCGTTTCCCAAAGACACAACGTCTGTGTTGGATGTATGTGCTTGGCACTTCACTATTGCTACCGCAGTAGGGTTTTGTAGGGCCTCAATTAACTCTTTCAACAATTCTGCATGCTGTACTGGTGTTCCGTCTGCCCGTCGAAATCCCCTCCGCCCCCATCTCGCTAGACCTCCATGTACTGTCGTCGTCATGTAAGCTGAGTCTGTATATATTGTCACTGCGCAACCCTTTGCTGCATGTAGTGCTTCTATGAGCGCAATCAGTTCTGCTGCTTGTGCGGAGTAATGTGATGGGAGGCGGTACTGTACTAGTGTTTCATATTCACCGTCTTCTAACCGCACCACTGCCATACCAACATGTTTTTCTCCCGTGTCCACATCAATCGATGCAGACCCATCCACGAAGTACACTTCCCCCTCGCTCAGAGCATTCTCACACACCACTGTGTCCTCCCCTCGTTCTCCTGTGTAAGTTGCACAATCGTGGTCCTGCATGTCCTCTAGTGTGCATGCTTCTGTAATGAATGTTGCGGGGTTCACTGTCTTGCATCTCACCACATGGATATTTGCGCTAGACAATATGATCTCATAGGCTGTTGCCCGCTGTGTCATCAGTGTGCTTTTTGACCTCTCAAGTATTGCAAATAGTGAATGTTCCACAAACAATGTCACAGGACATCCCATTACTATTGTGGCACTTTTCTCAATCGCGAACGCCGCTGCAGCGAGTGATTGCTCGCATGCGAAATGGCCTTGCATCACGGCATCTAAAGTACCACTATAGTAAGCCAAAGGCTTGTGTCCTAGGGACGTCTTTTGTGTCAGAACAGCTGTCATGAGTGTTCCCTTGCAGTGTGAGAATAGGTAAAATTCGCGTCCATAATCAGGATTTGCTAGCAATGGAGCGCTTGAAATTAACTCTTTTAATGATTTGAATGACGCGCTCATTTCTTCTGACCATTCTATTTTTTTATTTTCCTGTTGTGCTTCTTTGAGTGCTTGTAGTAGGGGTCTCGTGTATGCTGCATAGTCTAATATCCATGCTCGGCAATAGTTGCACATTCCCAAGAACTTCTGCATATTTTTCACTGTTGTGGGTTCTCCTACTGATCTTATCGCTTCTACCCTGTCAGGGATTATTCTTTTTCCATCCTTTGATATCAGCTGTCCCAAGTATAAGACCTCTGTCAGGCAGTACTGTAGCTTTTCCTTGTCTACCTTGTACCCCTTATTGGCCAATAGAGTCAGAAGCGTTGTTGAATCCTTTCTACATGTTTCTTCGTCTTGTGCACACACTAGTAAATCGTCTACGTACTGAATGATCGTACTCTCAACTGATAGGTTTCCCAAGTCTTCATGTAATATGCGGTTGAATATGCTTGGGCTCTCACAGTATCCCTGCGGTAATCTGCAGTGTTCATATCTCTTTCCCCCCAGTGTGAATGCTGTCAGGTATCTACTCTCTTCAGCCAGGGGGATTGAGAAAAATGCGTTTTTCAAGTCGACTACAGTGAAGTGTGATGCCGTTTTTGGGATGCTGCATAATATTGATGCAGGGTTCGGGACCAAAGGGAACTCTTTCTGAATTACATCATTTAGGGGGCGTAAATCCTGTATCATCCTCCAAGACCCTCCTTTCACTTTTTTGATTGGATAAATACATGTGTTACATGGGGAGTTTGAAGGCACTATTATCCCTTGTGCTAGTAGTGCATCTATTGTCTCTTTTATCCCTTGTTCAGCTTCACGGGACAATGGATACTGTTTCACTCGGGGTAGAATTGCTCCTTGCTTTAGTTTTATTATCACAGGTTGTACTCCATGCAACAGCCCTACATCATGGGGGCCTGTTGTCCACAAATTATTTGGTACGAGTCTCATGTCATCATCAAAGAATGACGGCGGTGCTCCTACCACTGCCATCAGTTGAGCGGGGATTTCCCTAGCTTGAATCAAAATGTCACAGGGCATCGCTATTTCCATTACAATTTCACCATCCCCCTCTGCATCTGAAAAGAGATCCTCATCTGTTAAGTCTCTTAGGGTGATGTTGGCATTCGTGCACAGTACTGTACGCCACTCACATCCTTCCATATCTACTCCAATCACTGCAATCCTTTTCGCTGATACCTGTACAGCGTGCAAGTCTAATGATACCACTGACCCTGGTGCTGTGTCGGGGCACAATATGGGGCGGAAGAGGAACTCTGCTGTAATCCTCCAATCCATCTTCCTCAGCTCTGGAATTATGAGGGCCAATGTCTTTAGCCCTTCAATAAACATTTCCTCGTTTTCAGGCAAACCTCGTACTTCTTGTGTGGTCGTGTGGGCTTGTACTATCAACATTGCACGCAATGGGCATATTCCGGGTGTTGAACACACTATACCTCTCTCAGTGAATGATATGGTCATGTTGAGTTTACTCAGGAGATCCCTCCCTAATAAATTTATTGGTGAGTGTTCATAATACAGTAAGGGTGTCTTTACAGTCTTTCCCCCCACTGTTACGTCCAATGCTTCTGTGTAAGGAACTTCAATTACAGCCCCAGAGAACCCCTGCGTCTCTAACTTCCGGTTAGATAACGGGAACCGGCCCTCCCTAATACATGATTTCTCTGCTCCCGAATCCACCATGAATATGAACTGCTTGTCTCCTATCTGCGCCCCTACCAATGGTTCCTCTGCTGCATCGTAGGTGGTAGATAGAACTGGACACGCAAGTGTTCTCTGTTGGCTGTCCTATGCGGGGTGTCTCATCGCCCCCCCTTCATTAAAGACACTTCCTGAAACTACTGACACGCCGTTGTAAGGTGCTGGTGCGGGGGCCCCGTTTGCTGTTGTCGCAAAAGGGTTGCCTGGCGTATACTGCATGTTGTCATTGTTTTGTGGGTGGTTCTGTGTTCTATACTGGTGCCCCTGTTGTTGCTCATTATTACCTTGGCCTGGGTTTCTCGGTTGTTGTTGTCCCATTGGAAGGCCATATGGGCTCCCCGGGTGGGGATGGCCATACTGTTCTACCTCTTGGAACCCGTTGTTGGGTCTCGCTCTGCACTCCCTAGAGTAATGCCCCCATCTTCCGCAGTTCCAGCAACTCCCTTGTGCACCTCTAGGGCCCTGCCATCCATTTCCTCCCATTCCCCCGTACCCCGGTCCACCTCCTCTTCGGCCCCTGTACCCACCTCGTCCCCCTCGAGGGGTCCACTCTTGCCACTGCGGACCTCCGCCTTGCTCCTGCTCGTTCCACTGCCGCTGTCCTGCTCCAGCCCAATTAGTTGCCATCCTACCTTGTATTGCTACCAGCCCCTCCTCCTCCTCATCTCCATCCCTGCTGTGGGGGAGTGCGGCTACAGCCGCTGCGACCTTCACCAACTTTGTCTGCACTAGTTTTGCTTCGTCTGCCAATCTCTTCTGCGCCACCTCCTTCTCCCTTTCCTTTATTCGCTTACAATGGTGTACTATTATTCTCTGAATCTCAGGCCATCCCTTCGCTTCAATACCTGCTATCTTGTCAAGCGCCTTTTGCACTTCCTTTGGGAGCCCTCTTTTTATAATGAAGTAAAATAAAGATGTCGATTGATACCAGGGCGTGCCCGTTTCTGCTCTCCACATGTCTTGGACCCGAAAAATGTAATCCATAGCCTCCTCCCCGTCATTCATTGTACACTGCATTACTGACTGTAAGTCTGGCGTATCTGGAAACGTTTCTCGCAAGGCATCCCACACCCTTGCACGCACTGTGTTAAAGGAGGCCCCGTCATGGCGGTCGCAGTCTAATGTTACTCCCGGGAAACAGGCCTTGACCCATACTCTATCAGCCTGATCCCCCACTGCTGATACAAGCAAGCTCTTCACATCTCCTATTGCTAGGGGTACCCCGGCAGTGTGTTTCTCAAAGGCGTATATCCACTTACTTGCCCCTCCTGATAACGGGGGCAATAGCTTTAATAAATTGGCTTTATCCATCTGAGCCCATGGGATATAATTCGGCCTCCCTCCTCCCCTATGTATCAATGGGAGCTGTAACCTTCCTTTTGTCGTTGCATCTACACCCGTTTTGGCTGCTGAGGTTCCCAGTGATGCCATTTTCCCTACCCTGTTCCTTAATCGCCCCGTCCATTCATCATCCAGTGTTCTCATTGAACATGTACCATCCACCCCTTCACTTCCCCCTCCCATTGCCATGCTCAACCTGTCGCTTTCTTCTAAATCGTCCCTTATATCACATAGTAGTTCCTCTCTGTCCCCTATAGGCCTTTCTTCATTATCCATACCTCCCTCTCGTGTCCCTACTTCGATTATTCGTGTCGGTTCTTCCTCAATTCTGAACAGTATCTCACCATTTTTCCACTTGTCTTCGAGTGTTCTATTCTCACTCAGTGCTCTAGACGTGCGCCCTGATCTTGCTGCATTAAGTGCTGTTTGTTCACATATGTCTTTTATCCTTGCGAGCTCATCTTTCGCTATTGAGAGTCTTGATTGTAAATCATCTGTTAGCTTTTCTATGTCCACCCTTTGTGTACATGCCTGGGCTCGCTCCCTTGTACTTTCATATGGCGGGGGTGCCGTTGGCCGGTGGGGTGTAGTAGTTGTCAGGGGAGGGACATAGGTGGGGTCACTGTACCCTTCTGCGGGCACAGGCTTGTTTAATATCGGGTACAAGCTTATTACCTCTATTGGTGGCTCTATATTTGACGATTCTTTAGCATCTTTCTGTATCATCAGTGGATTGTCAGTGGTGGATGGTAGGTCAGGATTTAATGCTGGTGCTTTAGGCGGTGGTATCTCTTCAAATAACCTCCAGAGATCTAATATTTCCCTCCTATTGTGCAACTGCTTCCCCTTGTATTTCAAACAAATGCATGTGGCCACCATATCCAGAACACTTTTATCGAATGACCCCCCCTCGGGCCATATCTGGGGTAACCCCTCTCCCTTCAGCTCTGTTATCCATTGGTCATGATATTTCTTAATTCGCTCCGCGTACCCTGGTAGGTTCTTACAGATATGTGATAAGGGTGTTTCGGCCCCCATCTTTGTGTTTTCCTAGTACTTGTGTGTCTCTGTGTGTCCACAATTACAATGTAAACCTATTACCAATATGGGTTTCGTCTCCTACTTCACATTCAATAATGGGCTCCTTTGTGCTCTTCCCCCTGCCTGCGCAATACAAAACTGGCTGTACACAGTCTCTATTCTATTCTCTTTTGGGGGCGGGGGGCACATACAAGAGCAAACCATCAGTGATTTTGACAATATTAACCCGGAAATCAAAAAGGTACACACTCACTTCACCTTGTCATTTTTGTCTTCAAGAAGCTTTATCCGGCCACACTTACCATGACCATTCAATTACTATACATTTTATAACCATTTTACACACCCACAGCACCAAATAGTCTTCTGACGCATACGAGGTGCACACACCTCTCTGTAACACTCTATTCACAATTCACGCTGCCCTCCCTTTCCTCCCTAGCCGGCTGTCCCTGTCCGTCTTATTCAGATATATGGATGCGCATATATATATATATTGGTCTGCTCTTCCCTCTTCTAGTAGGACTCTCTCTCTTTTATTTTCTCCCTAACGTTTTGTACTGATCTCACTTTTATTTTCCCCCCAACCCTAAAGAAAAGAATAGAAAGAAGAAATAGCAGTCACTAATATATTCTCCGTGTCCCCCTTTGCCAGACACTTTTATCTTATTATCCACTTCTTCATATATTCCCAGTACTAGTCAAGATAGCACTATGCGGCGCCGCATTCCACCCCCTTTCGGAGCTAGGTTCCCGTCACTTTTATCTCTTATTCACCTCTTAATCCTAATGGCCATATGCAAAGAAAAAGCAAAGAAAGTTTAGGATGATCCTTAGTAGATCTGCGTACCCCCCTTTTCTACCCCTCTTCGTTCTCTGTCCTAAATTTCTTCCTCCACTCCCTTTACGATCGCTCGCACTCAATACTCACGTGCCCGTCTTGAACCGATAGTCTCCGAAACTGGGTCCGTCCAGGCAGGGTTGCCGTCTGCTTAACAGTCAGCCCCGGCTCCGGCGAGCGGTACTCAAAGGGGATTTTTCAACCGGGATCCCGTACCCTTTCTCTATTGAGTGCGCACTTCTTAGTGTACCGGTCGCCTTTGGCGGGCAGCCTCCCGGAGCCGGCGCACTGTGCGTATCCCTTTTCGACCGGAGATTCTCGTGCCAAAAGGGGACGGTAATGTTAGGTCGGGAAAAAATAATAATAATAATAATAATCACGCTTTCGGGGTCACCACTGAAGGCAAGCGTCCCCAGCCAGCACGATCCTCCCCGCAATGAGAGACAATGACGGACTCTTCCAAGTCGGGAATAAAGCCAAGACAGAGTGCGGGTGAGCTTAAATGGGAGTTTATCAATCAGAATAGGGCATGCAAAGAACTCTGCAAACTCCGAGAGCGCTCTGTCTGACAATAGCAAAGACAGGCATATATATTTACAAAAAACGTCATCAGTACCTACATACTATAAGGGGCACAGGTTCAATGGGATTGGGTGGCGATGACTAGCTATAGGTGCTGCTGCGATGTGGTTGGCCTTAGCTGGAGGACGTCACTGGTCAGCCTCGTTGGTTGGGCTGGGCCTGGCAGGTCAGCTGAGTTCATCCGGGCGGTGTTGTTGTGCCATTGTGGCCAGTGTCAGAGATGAATGTCTTTTCCTGACTTATTTGCCCTATGCCATGCACACCGCAGTCATTCAGTCATTGCAATGTTATCTTCTTTAGTAAAGCTATCAATAGGTTATTCTATAGGTTAATGCAACACAGGAGGAATGCACCTTGTGAGGGGTTTGATGGTGATTTATCCGTGCATGGTTACCAGTGTCCTGTTTGACCGGTACCATAGGTCGTGGGGCTAAGTCTCCGGGCATGGGACGGGCGGTACATGTCTTTCTGTCTCGTTAGAAGTTGTTATGAATGGGCTGTTGTGTGTTGCCACAGTATTGGGTGTCTTCGTTGCACCGGGTCATAAGTCTGAGGTGTTCCGGGGGGTTGTGGGGTTTACGAGGGGGCGCCTTTGGATTTGTGTATTCAAGCGGAGGTTTACTGCTGGGCTGTAAATAATGCAGGTGGCAGGCCGTGGCCTTGGGTGCTGCAGCGGGGACTACAAATCTTTGAAGCGGCTCCAGCCTGGTTTGTTGGAGGTGGAGCAGCGTGGCGCAGGCATCAGCTCTCTTATTTGGCAGACTTTGCAGGGTGGGGGGGAGAAAATGGCCTTGCACATATTCACAAAGGTATTTTTCTCGTGGGTTGCCGACTTTTGGTGAGAACATCATAAACATTTGAACATTCTTATAATACTCATTTGGATCATTTGAAAACATACATTTCAACTCACTACATGTCTCTCGAATATAGCCAGTCTGAGCACCTTACTAGTACATTATGTTTTTAACAACTACAGCATTTTAGTAATATGCATATATATTTGCATTACGTGAGGTAGTAGTGTGGTTGGTGGAGCATAGAGAACGAGACCCGCCATTGTACGCGGCGGTAATGGCATATAAGGGCTGTAGATATGTACGCATGACTGGCTCATTTGCCCGCGTCTTGTCACATGAGCCTTATATATAGTTGCATTCGTCCTCCCCTGCACTCTAGCAGCATTAGTTCAGTTATGGCGCGGGACCGCGGTGTGTACGGTTTTAAATGATACATATAAAGAATAATCCCCCGGAATGCTTTTTATCCTTTGCACATCCCTGCAGGGGTGTGGGTCCTTTATTGCTGGTGTCATGTAAACATGCGTTTCTTACAAAAATTACACAATTTTACAGGTTTCTTTAGTAGAAGTAGTTTTATGGAGAGGATTATTTGGGTATTTTTCTGCTTTCATCGGATGACCATTCTACAGTTCTCCCCATCACCCAGGCCTCGCTGACCGGGTCATGCTGGGAGCAGTGATACACTGTGGACGGTGAAATGTTACAGTGTTAGTATCTTATGCTAGCTCATGTCCGTCTTGTTCGTGGGAACAGGCTCACAGCGGATCTGCCAGGGTGCGGCGGCGACAGGGATAATTGAAACTCTCCGAGAGTGGGGGCCGCGCTACAGTGCGCTGAGCTCACACCATCTTTGATAGACAAAATGGTTTCTGGGCCTAGCTAAATTCAATACGTGTGGGCAATGTCTTCAGCAGGTGAACCCTCCACCACCTGGGCCCGGGTGGTCTGAGGGGACGCCCAATGAGCCATGGCCCTCACCTGGGGAGGGGATGTAGGCAAGGGGGGGTCCTTTGGACCACTCCTCCCCTACACTGTCCATCAATGCTTCTAAGATTAATTTCCTACGATAGGTTTTAAGCATTGAACCTGATTTCTCTCCTGTTTTTTATAAGATTTTGAATGACTTTGTGACGGTACATTTTGGCTAAAATACTTTTCTTGGTATGCTTACTTTGCACTATATTAAAATTTGAAGAAGTAGTTTTGTCTGTAGTGATAGCTGATTTTCTGTTAATAGTTGTTTTGGTTTGTTTTACATTTTAATAGAGGAGGCAAAGTTTTTGAACTTAAAACTTCTTGTGTTTCACTAAATGACTGTATTAGCTGTTTTGTTTAAACTTTTGTTTACAAATTCTGCTAGAGATGGATGCTTATGTTGGACACTTTTATTTTCATTTCCTCTACTTTTGCGTTGCTTTCTACGGACTTGATTTTTGGTAGGCATTCTTTAGGGTCTGTTGAAAAAAATAAAGAAGATATGGGTTGGGGTGTTCTGGAATGTATGTGTGCTGTGTGCATGTGTGTGAGTAAGATGATAAAGATGTATGTAATGGTGTGTGATTGTGCATTGGGAACTACAACTAGTAGGGATAGGTATTTTTGAATTTATGTGTTACTAAACTGGGGTTCAGATGACAAAAAAAGTAAGCTAGTGGTCTGGAAAAGTACAAATAGTAAATCTAATGTATACAATTAAAACAGTTGTTTGTTCTATAATATGAAAATTGTAGCGGTTCAGTTGGGTAATTTGTGTGTCCAAAAATAGGAATTTGTGAGCCATTCTGGCTGTAAATCGCTATTTAAGACATGGAGATTTTTAGACAAAATGGTACACAATCTCTATTTTTAGGCACAGAAATAGCGTGTATTAACGTTATAGTATGTTTGAGTAATAATACAAATATTATGGTGATATTCTACTTACATTTTTTCTTAAATTAACAGGTAACTTCTTAGTTCTTCTATGTTCTTCGAATTCGGCTGCTTCTTTTCAGGAGACTGGTCTTCACTGCAATTGTAAAAGCTTCAAATTAGTAACTTTGATTGTATATAGCACTGTTTTTAATTTAGATATTGATTTTTTTAATTGAAATCCTCAGTGCCTTCTTTAAAACCATTAAACTAATGTATTTACATAAGATACATTGCATCAGTTCAGTACATATGATATGTTCTTAATGAACAAATTGTATTGAATGATTAACTGTAGCAAAAAAATATCTTTACTATGTCTTGTGAAATTTATAATATACCAGTGAGTACCACTATTTCTGTAACTAAGCTGTTCTAGGTAATAGCGCCTCAATAACATGTCTAAATTAAAGTAATTAAGTAAATAAATAAATAAAAACAAAAAAATATGAAATTGTATAAGTATTTTTTTTAAAGATTTAAACATAGATTGTGCTTGCATGCAATTTTGTTTGAATATATGTAATCTATATATTTCATTTAAAAAATGTTAGTTTAACATGATTTGAGTGTGTGTGTATAAAGAAAGTAAATAGTATAAAGTTTTATAAGTGATAGTTGATTTTAGGAAATTGAAAAAAATGCAGTAAATTCATTTTACAGATTACACAAGCTAAAAGTCTGTTTGAAAATGTGTTCATCTACTGTACAGAAAATATGCATACCTGAAGTTTGTGTTCATGCATATGGATATGCATGGAGCTGCAAGTAGAAATCTTGGAGACTTGTAAAGTATTTCTGGTAGATGGTGCTTGCCCATGATATGACACGTACTCAGAGAGATTCACAGTACATTTGCAGTGCTGATCTGTGATGATGCAGTTAGATGTAGAGGTCTTGAATGTGATTGGTGCATGGTCATGTGATTTCTTAGCTACATCCAATGAGGGAATGGCAGAGAGAGTGAAGTGGAAATGGTAGAAGGGCTGTTCATGATACGATATGTCCGTGGACATGGCGGTAGTTCGTGGACATCGGGAGTTACATCTGGGTATTTTTGGGTTCAGAAGTCATGCAAATGAGAATGAGTACTAAAAGGGATTGGTCAGGAAAGTTTAGTGGGTGTGTAGTGCCAGAAGAGAGTTTCTCATATACTGTTTTTGCTGAGAGAACAACAGATAGCTATGTGTGTGTATTTTAGGAAAAATATTGTATGGATTTTGGGAGATTCATGGATATATTGGTTGAAGGTGCATGCAGAAAGCTGTGGAGTAGCTAGCTGTAGATCTTAAATTCCCACATGTGGGAGTACACTGGCATGGAGTACGTGGAACGAAGTGGTTGGACTTGCTACCTCTCTGTGCTACTTTGGAGACAGAGCAACATCCAGACATAATTGTAATTCATTGTGGAGGGAACAGTTTAGGACATGTGACTGGATTTTTTTTGCAATTTGCTATGAAAGAAGGACTTGGGAAGGTTATGGACATGTTTCCTCATTCTCAAGTGATATTTTCAAGGATTGCGCAGAGACAAATGTGGCTTCGTTCTTCTTCATTTGGTCCACAAATGGAAAAAGCAAGGCGCAATGTTAATAAAGCTGTTTGTGCCTTTCTAAAAGATTTTGGCATGTCTTCTTTTCACAATGAAAATATTCTGTTTCGTAGTACAAACATTTTTCGCAAAGATGGAGTCCATCTTACTTATGGTGGTGATCAGATTTTTCTGAGAAATGTACAAAATGCATTGCGACCTTTTTTGGAATTACAACATCCATTTTGAAGTAGGTGTTAAGCATTTATAATGTTTGACTTACAAACACCTCCCAAAGGCTCTTTTCAGAGCCACCACTTCCTCCCAGAGAAAATTGCAATGTTTGTGATAGGGTAGCAACCCAATTTTTTAAATGTTTGGGAACTGTCCACAGACTTCTAAAAAATACAAAGGGCCCTGCTTCATTTATTTTCACTATTTTTTAACTGTGAAAGGCGGCTCTGAAAAGAGCCTTATTTTATTTTTGATTTTTGATATTTTGTATTTTTTTTGTTTTTTTGTACACGACACACTAGGAGAGGAGGGGAAAGGAAGGTAAAGGGGAGACACCAACCACAGGGAAAAGAAAGGGCGAGTTGAGAGAGGAAGATGTAGAGTGGGTTTTATTTGGGTAGTGAGCAGATCTTCTCGTGCTCTGAGACGATAGTCTCAAAAGCACTACGAAGTCGCTCCCCCCTGCAGAGTACTGTGTCACAGTACATACATACAACTGTGACCTTCGAAAGGTAAGGGTCATCAGCATTCTGTATGGCCTGTGAGGCAGCTTGAGGAAGACGCTGTCCCACAAGGTGGTCCTTGTGGTGACAGGATCAGAAACAGAGGATGAAGTAGAGGAAATCAACCTGCTACGTGCTTCGCAAGGTACAACCCTGCAAATAGCCCCAGAGTGAAATGACCTCAGGTGTCGCTTCATAGTAGTGGTCCCAAAGATGTACTTACCGTGCTTCTCGCGACTGAGTATCATTTTGCACTCATTGCAGGTAACACGGTTCGCACGAGCCTTAGGAACATTCCCATGAATGGTAAATAACCGCCACACCCAAGACTCACGCCTAGTGTGGCTAGTAGGGTTTCCTCTACCTCATTCTCATCATCCTCTTCTTCCTCCTCTCTATACTTACTCCTGTTCCCCTCTTCAGGCCCTTGGGGACGTGGTGGTGGTGGAGGGGGTGGGGGTGGTGCTGAAGCAGGTGCAGCACCAGGTGGCAGTTCAGCAGCCAGGGATGCCATCTCGATGATGGTGTAATCTGCAGGTGGCAGCAAAAATCGCTGTGTTTTGAAGAATAGCCAGAGCCACAATGAGAATAAGCTCTAGGGCGTGGTCTTTTATAGGGGTGATTGTGCGCGGTCTGTGGACATGCGCGCTGTCCGCGGACAGATCGAACACAAAAAAAAATTGAAAAGTTTCAAAAGGTATGTAGAAACTCAGGATTACTATGTGGGACTTGTGCCATGGTGAGATTTTATTGAAAAATATTATGGATTAATTGAATATGTACTTTTAATTTGTTCGGGGACCCGAACAGTGTCCGCATTCAGAACTCGCAATCAGCGTGGGTGCGGTCATATGATTTGTTCGCGAACAAGTCCGCGAAGGAAGTGCATGTCCGCAGGACACCAAATGCACGGAGATTGGCTAGCGCATGCGTGTTGATGTTCTACAGACACTGTACGGGTCCTGAACTAATTAAAATTGCGTCACACGTGAAACGAACATTTCAGGACACTGCGTGTGTTCTTAGAACAGTTTAAACTTGGTAGAGAACAGTAAGGACAGATATAGTGTTCTTCAGGACACGTTCAATTTCGTTTATGTAAGAACATTTCAGGACAGCAATTGTGTTCTTAGAACATTTTCAACTTGCTAGCGAACAGTACGGACACGTATAGTGTTCTTTAAGACACCTCCATTTTCGTTTAATTACGAACAATTCAGGACACCGCGTGTGTTCTTAGAACAGTTTGAACTTGCTAGCGAACACTACGAATAGGTATAGTGTTCTTCAGGACACCGCCATTTTTGTTTACGTACGAACATTTCAGGACACCAATTGTGTTCTTAGAAGAGTTTAAACTTGATAGCGAACACTACAGACAGATATAGTGCTCTTTAGGACACTTTAATTTTTTTTTTTACGAACATTTCAGGACACCGCGTGTGTTCTTAGAATAGTTTCATCTTGCTAGCGAACAGTACGAACAGGTATAGTGTTCTTCAGGACACCTCCATTTTCGTTTATTTACGAACATTTCAGAACACCTGCACTGTCCGCGGACAACTAAATTGTTTTTCAAAAAAAAAATTGAAACTATTTACAACACAATATAGAAATTAAACTTTATTTAACATATATTAATCATTTATGACAGAGAAGGTGAGGCAGAAACAGAAACAAAAACAGGAGAATTAGGGGTTTCAACATGATTGTTATTAGGTGAAGAAGGGATGGAAGTCTCATCAAAATGTTTTGGGTTATGGAGAGGGTTTGGGGATAATTGACTGGGATATGGTGAGGAGGGACAAGTACATGTGGGGCAATGGTACGAGGTTTTTGGTTTAAAATGATCTTCCACAAAAGTTTTCAAATTATTAAAATTAGTCAACAATAAATCAATTTTTTCTTCTATACTGTGAAAAGTGTTATCCATAACAGGTTTTTCTGAAGTATTTTCTATTTTGGTATGCTCTGTACAAAAAAAATATATATATATATGTTAAATGTATACAAAATAATAATAATAATTAAATGGTTTATATTATAAAGTGTTTACCATTAGTTTCACTATCTTGTGACATGTCTTCATGTGGATAATGCTCCTCTAGCCATTCCAGAGTACTAGACATTTCTGTGAGAGAAAAAAAAAAGATAATATATTTTTTTATCTAACACAGAAAGTTTATAAATATATGAATAAAATTAAGTACACTTACTATTTCAAGTAAGATATGTCCTATGTACTCAGTGGGTCTGCTCTTGTTCTTAGTTCTGTCGTGTTTGAGAGGTAATTATGTTGGAAGCCAATTTATTTTCTTGTGGTATATTCCATTTTAGAACATAGTGCATTTAAATGAATGGTTAGTGTTTTGTATATATGGGTTACATTTCTTATGTATTAGTACATATAATGTGTTTGTGTGCTTCTTTTTGAATTTGTTAAATGTTCCTATGTTATGATATAACAATCAAACATACCCCCCCAGAGTTTTTAGGTAGTGGTACTGTTCTTCGAACATGTCCGCGAACATTAAATGAGTTAGCGGACATCAAGTACCGTAGAAGAGATTCAGTCAGTTCCATATGATATGTTTATAATGTCAAAGTCATTATTGTTAAGTTGCACTACTAAAAACCTATGAAATTCAGTGAAAAAACTTTGTTAAATGGATGTTATGGTAAAGTTGCACTACTAAAAACCTAAGAAATTCAGTGAAAAAACATTGTTAAAGGGACGTTATGGTTAAGTTGCGCTGTTAAAAACCTATGAAATTCAGTGAAAAAACTTAGTTAAAGGGACGTTATGGTTAAGTTGTGCTGCTAAAAACCAATGAAATTCAGTGAAAAAACTTTGTTAAAGGGACGTTATGGTTAAGTTGCGCTGCTAAAAACCTTTCAAATTCAGTGAAAAAACGTTGTTAAAGGGACGTTATGGTTAAGTTGCGCTGATAAAAACCTATGAAATTCAGTGCAAAAACTTTGTCAAAGGGACGTTATGGTTCCAAGTAAAACCGAAAAACCCTTGAAATTCGCCAGTTATACTAAGCTAAGCAACCATAACTTGCGCCACCACCGTGCACTGCTAAGACTAACACCCAGGATATCAAAGATGACATCACAAATGTGGGATTTACCAAATTCCACCTCCCAAATTCCCAGGTCACCGTGGTTGTAATGCCCCAGTTATTCCGGGAATCACGGAGGCGGAATGGTAATACGAGTCCGGCGGTAACCTGCCGGAATTTCAGACACGGTTACCGCCAGACTCGTAATGAGGCCCATTGTTTTGACCGTCACCATAGCTAACTTGATTGGGCTGGTTTGTCCAGAAGGTTACCATGTTCCAAGAAACAAGGCTGGCCTTCTGAACCTCTGCCCACCAGGTCAGAGTTCAGAAATCCATCTTAACAGCCAACCACTGCAACTCCTGCCTAGAATATACCCTTATGCGACTTTGCACTGACATTGTCGCTCATCCATGTACACTGGCCGCCACTGCTTGGTGTCATTCTATGTGATTCAGAATTTGTGTTCACAATGCACTAATAATAATCATGACATTGTGAGTGTGTCAGAGACATGTGTCTTGCATGCCATTGCCACATATAGGTGTATTGTCACTGTTAACAAATATGGATACAGTAATGTGTGTGTAAGATCAATGTCAACTGCAAAAAGAGTTCAAACATCTACCTTGTATGATGCGCAGCATGCTATGCTAGTGGTGATGAGAGCATCATTATAGTATTCAAGGATAACAACATAACATGTGAAGATGGAGCTATGCATAACATGAACACATGGCACCTGCCTGATGAGGCTGCATAGGTGTCTATGCCACCCATGCCAACCACCTGCGCACTGATGATGTGTCCTCTCCTGACATCTTCAAATGGAGTCAGCTTATCCACATGTGGTGATGCACTTACAGTAGCCTGGGCAGAGGCCAAACTGCTAAAGAGCCTCTCCTTGGTCCGTCACATGAGGTCCCCCATCCTCTTGTCAACCTCTTCTGGAATGTTTCTCTCCACATCAGAGGAATGTGTGTGATCTGTGACCTCCTACTCCTACATCCTCCACCTCTGAGTCACAGTTCTTCAACATAATCATTGAGGATTGTCAACTTGTCATCTGTAAAGCACCACTTCCTTAGTATGCCCTTCTTCTTCACCTGTGCCTCTTCATTGGGAGCTGCCTGTTCCTGCTATCTAGGATGGACCCTCTTGCCCCTAGTGGGTCTTGGTGGTACAGGGGCACCTATGGGCTCACAACCACGTTGAGCAGGTGGACCCTTCTTCTACCCTCTTCCCTGATCTTGTCCTCGTCTTTTTTGCGGACCCCTCCCACTCATGGTGCAAGTGGGGTTCACATCAAGGTACCAACAAATCTCGGTGCAAATTCCATGTTGCACCGCCCTAAATATCACATCCTCTGTGCATCACAGGAAATGCATGTAGGATCACCTCAATAACACAGCTTCAGCACACAACAGGAAATGCACGTTGCACCCCTAAATGTCTCCACCTCTGTGCACGCAAGGCAGAGCATGTCATATACAGCATTAGGTGCATAGACACGTGCTGTGTGCACTGTGTACATTATACACATAGGACACTTCCTTTGATATTCACACTGCTGCCTCGTGTGCATGCATGGGATATATCTGTTCCTTCATGCTACTCCTGCCTTGTGCCATATCATGCCTCCACTTGCCATTTCCCCCCCTGCAAACAGCAACATCTCCTGCTGCCTGGTACAGTGTCATTCCCTGCAGACCACCAGCCTTGACTTGCAGTGCCTGGTATTCCCTCATTGCCTTGTGACTCGCCTGTCAGGCTCTGTGACCACCTCATCTGCTATATTAGGACTTCCTCACCTCAGAACCACCATCACAGCTCCACAGCATGGATCGTCACAGGTCCGCTCAACCCGACCAACCTTAGTCGGAGCCATATCTGGAACAATGACTAGCACCTCCAAGGCAAGGCTGAAGGCTGTCAACTTCACTGCTGCTTCACTGCTGCAGATGTTGGCATTCGGGACGGGCAGGTCCTGGCCCATTTCAATGCACTCTGAAAACCACAGAAGTAGCTTGTGACATTTGGGTGACAGAAGATATGGGTGGCCATCATGGCTGCCATCAACGTGGAGGGGGTAGCAGTTTGTAATGTGGACCACACCAAGAAGTGCTGGGATGTCCTCAGGATCTAGAGCCAGGCGAAAGGGGGCTCTCGAGGCAGGTTCTTTTGTGGTGGTGCACTGTGCAGGCTGCCATCGGGTGTCATTCCTTCACCTCTGGGTCAGGAGAGGGAAAACCCAGCCAGCCATGCCCAGGTCTTTGACCTGTAGACTGCTTGTGAGTACACATAGGTTGAACTTTTCCGGAGAGTTTGTGTGTCCTGCTTGGTTCTTTTCACAGCATGCGTGTTGCACAACTCTTAACTGTCAGATCTGGGTGCAAAGTATACTTGTGTGCATGCAATGTGAGATGCAGACTGCAAGGCCTCAAGCGAAAATAGTAGACAGATTGAGATGTTACGGGTATGTGAGGTACATTCATGTGTCCCTCCTCATTGAGTTGTGCAACTGTGTATGATAATTGCATCATCCCCAGTCAGCAGCTGAGGCTGACACAAGAGTATGGATGTGTGCTTATGGCAATTCTGTGCATTTGACTATCTGGGACAACATTGTGATCTGTCAGGCCACTGAATGAGGGTATGGTATGGATGACATGGTATGTCATCATGGCATTTATTGAGGTTGGAAGCAACTACATTGCTGTTCGATCCTCAGCAATGGGTGCATGGAGGTGTTTCATGATTTCATGTTGGACTGTCAGGGGTGCATTTTGCTAGATGTGGTTGGTTGGAGATGTGCGGATGCCTCCAGACCCAGGCGCAGACCTCGGCTATGCCCAGTTGTAATTTCTTCTTCAATGTGGCTCGGGGAACCTCTCATACATCAGGCAATGCTGATCAGGGAGATTCCCACGATTCCATCACTGCGGTGGACACCTCGGTAGCAGTGGGACAGAGTGTTGGTGACATTGCCACATAGGGGATCCAAACCATGGAGAATTTATTGGAGGTATCTGGGTTGAAAGAGAAGGAGGAGGAGGCCATTGCAGGCCTGCCCACAGTGTCAGGTGGGAGTAACCAGGGGGAGGTGCAGGCTGCATACCAGGCCCTGAGACATGAGTATGTGCACTCCACCGTGTAGGGGTCAGCACAACCTCCTGTCCCAGCGTCATCTGCTGTAGCACTACCCACCTTCACCAATGCCTCTACCCAAACAAGGCTGCACTTCCAGCTAATGTGGCCATCTGGGATGAACTGCTGCCCCTGGTGATGGGTGGCTTGAGGCAGCAGGCTTCTATGGGTGATGCTATGCAAGCATCTTGTGAGCTGCTTGTAGAGCATCACATGCAAATGGGACACCTCTTTTCACAACTGGGAGCATCACTTCTTTCAGGTAGTCTCACTGGACATGCCACTGCAATGGCCCCCTCCTCCTCCTCATCTGTGCCCCAGTTTTCCTTAACTGAGGCATCCATGCCAGCTACCACCATGGACTCCTGTCTACCTGTCCCACATTGCCCAGTCTGGAGGTACCTGTGTCCCTGGTGGAGGTGTAAGTCCATTCAACGGCAGATGAGGCGATCACTGAGCCTGCCCAGAAGCCTACAGGGGAACAGTCTCTTGAGGAACACAGGGACTTGATGGCAATGCAGGTTCTGTACTCCCCAATGCAGACAGTCATCCAGTCGGAGGGAGTACATGTGCTGCAGACACATTGTCGGGCAACAGGAGTTGTTGACAGTGAGGAGGCAATTACTAGATGGCATTGACAGAAAGAGGAGGCACTGAGGCACATACATGCCACAAGTGAGGCAGGAGGTATGTCAACGCCTGCAGACTCTGATGTCAGCCCAAGTGAACTTTGTGAGGCAGCATGAGGAAGAGAGGCAGCGGGCAGATGATGTAGCAAAAGCCAGGGCAAGGGTCGAGGTTGAGGAGAGGATGGCACAGGCACGAGCAGCCATCCTGGAGGACTCTTGCAGAGCAACAGAGTGGAATGAGTGTGGGATGATGGAGGCCATACAAGCTCTCCAGGAATCAACTGAGGTCCGCCTGCAGTATGCAAAAGTGAAGGCAGAATCATCCTTGTCTGTGGCATTGTCATAAGTCGGCATGAACTAGCCCACTGACTCCTGTATATAGTTCATTAGTTGTAGGTTTACTTATTACATTTCTTTTTTCCAGGACTATATTTTTGTTAGCATTCTTGTACATAGCTTTTCGTCAATACCGTTTACTTTTTTATTCAAGACCACCGTTTGCCAGCTTGTTGTCCATGTGCCCACTTTGCTTGTACATGTTCTCCAACTAAGTATGTCCTATGGCTGTCATGTGGGTTTTGGCCACTTGCTGTAGGTCATGATGGTACTTACGATGCTGGAAATGCAATCGAAATGCATTGGATGGACAGGGCCTCCATGTCCTTGTCCTGTAGTCCTTTTATCATGTGTGTTCTGTGCTATTTTCTGCACTGGAGTCCATGTGAGACTCATGGCAGTGCAGCTGTTCCTCTTCTGAATGACTGGCTGCCTGAGCCTGGCTCAGCAGTGTGAATGAGAGACAGAACAGTATATCTCGGGACCTCTTCCTTACTGGAATTGTTCAAAAGCTGAAGTCGAAACGTGTTGCTTACCTTGAGGCCCAGCAAGAAGAAGAAGGCTTGGCTGCTGCTTTCCTTCACTGCAATCCAAAATCTGTCGTGTCTCCAACAACTGATCCAACAGAGGACCTGGCTAGCAGACATCTTCCCAAGCTACAAGGGAACATCGCGCACCAGCTAACCATCACCAAAGGTCCCTGGAAGTCAGTCATCGAAAGACTGTCGACCGGTAGATGGAGACCCCCGAGGAATCTGAAGTAAAGCGCCCGGACATTGAAGTCCATCGCCCTTGAGGACCATCATCGCTGACCGGAGCTGCAACGCTCCATTGCCTAAGACATTTGAATCAAGGACTCCCTTGCTCATCACCGACGACTGCTTTGTCCCGCCGGAGAAAGTCAAGGTCACCAAAAAAACGTGGAAAATCCGCCAGTGGGTTTCCTGCCACCCGAAGTCCTCAAACATGCTGACAAAGATACGAAAGCCAGCCATGGTCGAGTCCCGATCGCTGACGCCAACCGCCGATGACCAGATGCCCATGCTGGGCCTACGTTCTTCATTGATCTGCTTTGCAGCAATGAACTATCCTTGTCGAGCTGCACTGCATGCCTCATCTTTGCAGGACATCCACGATCAATCGCCGACAAGCACTGCGAAGGCCGAAGCAGCCGCCTCAACAACATTGTACACCTTTTCTTTGAGGAATCTCGATGATCCGTGACTCCTGCCTTAAAGGGAGTTCACTCAAGAAGGATCCATCGACGACCCATCATTGAATTCTGCTATACCAGATACATTGGGGTAGTGGAACATTTATAGAAGGAAATAAAACTCTGCTAAACAATATATGGACTGGGCTTGTCCATATATCTCATTTACAGATTGCCCAGGTGGGGGGATCCTCACACAGAACAGTGCCTAGGTGGTAGGTGCCCAGTATTCAGCCAATTGTTTAACCAACATGTTTTCCTCCCAAGTCTATTGTTGATACCTTTTGCTATTGATTTGTATGCCATTTGAAACTGCCAGCACTTGGTGCATTTTAATGGAATCAAGAGTGATTATGGTACCACATAGAGACTGTATATATTTATCATTATATAATTGCCTGAGCGCAGTGTGTTATTGTGATTGTGTATATAACTTGAACCTTATTTATATAAAGAACTGTGTTATCGCTAACATAGTGTGGGGACATTCATTTGTGGGGGGCTTGGGGACTGCACTGTACTTAAGAACCAGCCAGCATCACCTCCTGAGAGCTTAGCCTTGACTGCTCACCCATATCTACCGAATAGAGAATCTTGGCAGGCGTGCTCTGTGCTTCTACTATATAGAGGGCAGGAATACAGAAACCCCCCTGCAGTCTTTACAGTACTGGCCTATTTACAGGGGGTCATGTGTGCATGTTTCATGTGAGTTTGATGTTTACTACAATGCCTTCATGGCCAATGTACATATGTGGACAATGGTAGATGTGGGGAGATGACATTTTTGAGTTTCACTTTTGTGAAGTCTTTGTTATTTACATCTGTCACTTGGCTACTTCCCTGCTTTGCAGTACAGGCATGTTGGTCATTACTGTGCATGGTGTGCTTGGGTGTGTCTGACATGTATGTTGTGGTTGCATGGCACTTCCTTTGTGCATGTGCTCATGGGTGTCAGGTCATATTGGTGGTAGTCTTATTTAGCCTGGTGCAATTTCAAAATTAATTTGCCCATATGCCATGTGGACATGTGTTTCACAAGTACGGAAGGGGCAATGCAAGTGTGGAGGTGGTAAGGGATGTTTGCCTGATGCCATATATGGTGCAGGGACATTACATATTTGCTGTCAGTGTATCAGTGTTGGTTGGGTAAGTTTTGGATTGTGTTTCGGATTGTGGCGATGTGGGGAGACGTTTCAAGATGGAAGGTATGCTTCATGATGATATTTTGGGTCTCTCATTGAGGATGGATACTAATTTGTTTCGTGTCTGGCCAGATGTTTCACAGAGTGGTGATGTCTGAGGTATTTGTTGGCAGCTTATTCACCTCTACCTATTCAGATCTCAGGATTTCTGTTTCTTGGACATTGTCTTCCTTTATGCTTCCACAGCAGGGTTGGTGACCGTTTAGCACTTGCTTGACCATGTTGATGTATCAAACTTCATGTACGGGTATTAGTTATTGACAGTGGAGATGAGGATGAGGAGGGATGCGGTCTCACTCTGATTAACTGGGCGACACACCTCACATGCTGACTATTTCACCTGACCATCAAGGGACAATTGTGTAGCTGCTGTGATGTTTTAGTTGGCTTTTGTAATTCAGCTGAGTGTGATCAAAGGGGAGGCCATGGACAGGCTGACTATCCTAAATACACCAGCAATGATTCCAAATGATCATGTTGGGGGACAATGTCTGCCAAGTGTAGTTCATGGAAGAAGCAGGCAAGAGGAGTTGAGTAAGGTAAGTGCTACACAGTGAACTGAGCCATGGGTGTTTCTGATGCAGTGCTGCCAAGTGTTGTAGGTCAAACTGAATAGGGCCTGCCAGCCTGTTTATCACCTTGTAGGGACAGTGTATGGGTGTGGGTATCTATTGTCGCTAGTTATGTGACAGTATCACTTTCCCAACATCATGGGTGGGTGCCAACATACTGTTTCGTCTGTTCAGCTAGCAATATGATTGGTGCATATGTGGGAGTATGATTGTTGTGTCCCAAAGTGCAAAGGGTATGGGGGACATCCAGTGAGCTGTTGTCAAGCTAATGTTATGAACACATTACATGGGAGTGTATCGGGTCTACTTAGGTGGTACGCGGATTCCTCATGGACCTCTGTAAGCAGGATGGTTCAATGGATGATCTGTCAAATATGTCAAATTCTATCCAACCTACGGTGTCAGTACTGTGCACTGTATGAGTAAGTGTAGGCCCACAGGATGTGTGTTTGGGGTGCTTGATTGCGATGTGGCACCTTGTTGAGGTAAATACTGTGTGGGTGAGGAATGGGAATAGAGTGAGGGAGATTGGGGGTGCAGTTTAGTGGGGGTACTGGGACAAGGGTCAACTTGTGGGTGCTGCCTTAGGTTACGGGGTTGGGGCACAGTTCACTGTAGGTATTGGGATGAGCATGCAATTGTGGGTGCTGCCTTAGGTTAAGGGGTTGGGGCACAGATTAGTTGGGGTACTCGGTTTATGGAAAACGTGTGGGTGCTGCCTTATGTTAGGGGTATGGGGCACGGGTCAATGTGGGTACTGGGATGAGGGTGAACTTGTGGGTGCTGCCTTAGTTTAGGGGTTGGGGCAGAGACCAGTGGCAGCACTTGGACGAAGGCGGAATTGTGGGTGCTGCCTAGGTTAGGGTTTGGGGCACAGATCAGTGTGGCTACTGAGATCAGGGTGGACGTTGTGTGCTGCCTTAAGTTAGGGGGCTGTGGCACGGTTTAGTGGAGGACATGGGTGCTGCATTTAATTAGGGGCCTGGTGTGCAGTTTAGTGGAGGTACGTGTGTGCTGCCTTAATTTAGTGGGGCGAGGCACAATTTAGTGGTGGTACCTGGGGGCTGACTTCAGTTAGGGGCCGGGAGCAGTTTAGTGGGGGCTTTTTGGTTGCTGCCTTAATTTAGGGGGCTGAGGCACAGCTTAGTGGTGGTACACTGCCTTCAGTTAGGGCGGTGGGGCACAGTTTAGTTGAGGTATGTAGGTTCTGCTTTAAGTTAGGGGGCAGAGGTGCAGTTTAGTGGGACCTGCCTTAAGTTAGGTTGCTGAGGTACAGTTTATTGCGGGTGCTGGGCATTGACTTGTCGGTCGCAGGAGTGTAGTGGGAGTAATGGTGATTACTAGTAAATAATCCTTGATAACTTTTTTTTCTATTGGTACGACACAAAAGTTGTTTGTAATGGAGGTGTGTTGGGGTCATTCCAGGCACTACTCGTTATACTGCATGTTTTTGTTTGCATTTAATTTCATGAATTGGCTCACCGTGCCATGCTTTTCGTCCGTGCAATGTTCTTTCTCACGCTATCTACGTGTCACAGACTTAACGCTTTTTTTGTAAATTAGGCCTAGAGTCTCTTCATGACCGCTGATGATGAAAACTAACCAAATAATACCTGTCCAGATATTGCTGTTCTGAGCAATAAAATGTGTGGATTTTGAGAATTAACAATTATCAGCCATTGATTGAAGATCTGGACTTTCTTCTTGGCTTTGTTCAGATCCAATCTTTTGCTCATCATACTGATGAAACGGATAGGATTTACTTTTATCTGACACCTGAATTATTGAGTTTGTAGTAACAACTGTGTGACACGATAGCACAGAAAAAGGACATGCACAAAGATGCCTCAGTGGACCAAAACTTAACTAGCCACAGCATCAGGAAACATGGGGCATGGGATTGCACCATTATAAAAAGTGTTTCTAAATCAGGACCACGGACTTCCTTTGTGGCCATCAAAATCTCCTTTTGCATCTGTATTTTTTTTCTTTTTTCTTAATGCACCTAGCTGAACTCTGGACGTTTAATTGAAGCATGTGTCCCTGATTTAGATAGCGGTTTTCAATGTGATTGCAACATTGTTAAACTCGTTTGTGAATCTGGATCTGTGTGCTACTGACAATGGCTCTACTCATCCTGAGGTGTGCGATCACGGCATGCTTGTTTTGGTTTTGACTATTTGCCTGCAAAGCTAGCAGAGAGGGGCGCAAAGCTATGGGCGGGCTCATAGGGACGTATGTATGGACTCTACCAATACAGTACCAGCTGATGGAACCCCTGCTTGAATCCCTCATTATCGGCATGGAACACGGCAGCAGAAACAAGTAGACTACTCCTCTCGGCTATTGGGAGATGCATAAAGAACGCAAGAACCACTTTCCCCCAGCCTTTCTCCCAGGGTTGCTGCCCTACCCAACCGTGTTTCCAGCCAAAAGGCTACACAAACCCTAAAAAACAAAATTATTGCCTTTGCCCTTGCTTGTATGAGAATAAATCCCATTTGTGGAAGTACATATCGTCCACCGGTTGGAATTGATCAATATCTCACCCTCAAGGAACATTGCATGGCATCTGCTGTGAAATGAGAACCTACTTGCATGAATATGCACAATTTTAGCAAATAACTTATACGTCACCCCAAGAAGTCACAAACACATCATCTGTTGAAGGTGTGGCAGAGCGCACAAGAAGAAACGAGCATTGTGGAATGCTGCAGGGGTAGACGTAACCGGGGCAAAGCGATTGCCAGACAGAAGAAAGAGCTTTTCTTCACAGACCTATCAGCCTCCTCTATTAGAGCTGCAAAATGGCTTCAGATTATCGAGGAGATTCGCAACCCCGAGGCTCGAAGCAATGCTCACAATAATTCTCAACGCTGCGTGAGGTGCTGCTTGCCTGTCTTTTTCTGAACTAAAAAGGAAACCATTTAACTCCAGCAGGTGAGCTGGATGTGTTCATCACACACACACTGCCTCGAAATGATCCATTCACTTCTTTGATATAATAAAAAAGACGCCCTGACAATCGAATTTACTTGTTTGTTCATAACCCTCGAAACGGTAAGTCACCATGCATCATTATTTCCAGTGCAGTGCTAAATACCGCCGGCATATGCCCAAATGTGTGCACTTATTAAAAGGATTCTGAAAAAAAAATAGTTTGCTTACTGTTAAAACGTGTTTGTGGAATCAAATCAGATCGGCGTGTTAGGAGTGGAACAGTGCTCATTTATTCATTGCACTAATTTAATGGAAACTGTTGACGTTTTTCGGGGGGTTTCTTGCACTATCATAACATCTCATTACTACCCTCTTTCGTGCATCAGCTGCTACAATAAGCTTCAATGCTATCCCCTCCTTCGTGAACCCTCGGTTAAGTCTCCTTTGAGGTGTTAAGCACTCACTCACGTTCTGATATATTAATAAAATAGCATCTAGTTCATATGTAATACTTTAAATCTAGGCATGAGATTCTAGTTCAACAATAGCAACAATTGAACTTATCAGACCTACCCTGAAAACTGCCTTAAACCTAGCACTTGCAAATTGCTGGCTGAACTACCACTATTTGTTGCCTTTATTAATTATTTATCTGTTTCTCCTTTGCTCCACACTTTCCACTTCTCCCCCCTTCCATGCACTTCTCCCCTCCCCCTGTCCCATGTACTTGCGCGTTCTCAATGTCACTGGGCCTAGTAAGATCATTGTTTTGTTCTCCCCTGTTCCCTTCCCTTGCCTTGTCACGCTCTGAAACACTTGTATACGAGCGCGATAGAAATAAAATATCAATATCAATAGTCACTAATCACTCAATTGTTTAAGGTCAAAGTCGACACACAAACCAATTAAGCCAGTCATACATCTTTTGATAATCCATCCTACAAACGACAAACAGAACACATCACTGCTTCAGTCAACTTACCGCAGCCCTCGCCCAATGCGTCCTAGATTCAGACTCCTTGATGCTCTTAATAGAACACCCCAGTGGACTCATGTGCATGCAGAGCTCGGGTACTTCCGGTATTCAAGGATCAACACAGGAGCATCCTCTCCTCCTTACTGATCACACCTCACACACTAACCTTGAGAGCCGCCAAGGCACCTAGAGTCCAATGGCAGTCATGCACATTATACATCCTAAATACCATAAGGACACTATTTACTAGCACACGGCATATTTTACAATGCACTCTCGCTCTCTCTCTCTCTCTCTCTCTCTCTCTCTCTCTCACACACACACACAAACTCACTCTGCTTATGTCCATTCACTCAGTGTGTGCCTTGCTAAAATCCCCCATTGTCATCTCCAGGTAGCTGTTTTAGAATTCTTGGAAACGCCAGGCGGGGGGTGACTATGGGGCCAGTGCTGTCGAATTCCAGAAGTTCCCACTAAAACAAGGGTCTCAGAGCGTCAGATGGCCATGTTAAAAAAAACGTGGCATACTGTCAACTTTAAAGTAAGATTACAATTTGACAGTGACTGCTAACACGAAAGTAGAACTGTGCTTTAGTAGGGTGGCAGCGTCAGAACAAGGATGTGCTGGCTCTGTAATGTTAAAACTGTGGCATTGATTAGATAATTTGGGATTGGGATTGGGATGCTAGTTGAGGACAACTGATTTTAAAAATCTATTTGTCAAACTGCAAGTCATGCCATTAAAGCGTTATTGCACTGAATTTGAATTTTAGATATGCTGTGCATGTTTCGTTACCATGGTTTTAGGAAAGATGTGTGCGACGTGGAGCACCAATCCGAAGTGGTAATTCTCATTGGGTCCCAAGTGGGTGGGTGTGAGGTGATTTGGCAATGCTCTGCACCTTTCCTCTCAGCCCTCACCTTTCTTCCCCTAAAACAGCGCTTGCTCCTGTTAGTTCCCCAGCCTTTTCTGACAGCAGTGCAATCAAAGAAGAAAAAAAAAACACAGCTATCTTGAAGAGGGTCGTCATGATATTTAAGATCACATGTAAAATTACAGCAATAGATACATCCCTCTAGTAGGGATCTGGCCTGGTATTCGGAGACATGCATTTATGTTGAAAGTGTCCTGCTGGAATATTGCCATCGCTCAAAGGGCATATGGTCCGTGTAGGGGGATGTGGTGGTAATGTGGATATGCACCTAGGGGTTCTGAGTTTCTAGAACACCATAGGTAATTTTAAGTATTGCTGTGTTCTGTAAGAAATATGTGGGTTCAGCAACACCCATAAATCACTGGCCAGCATGCACAATTAGAAATTGCCTTGCCTTCCGTGGCTTGTTTTTAATCTTAGCGTGACCCACTCCAGGAATGTCATTGCAACTTGCTGGTCACTCTGGTTCCACTGGAAACTAGACACTGAGTGGTGCCAAAATGCTAAACTGGTAATGACTGTTACTGGTCCAGTGTTTCTTCGACGATGGCAGTTACTTTCTCCGATCCACTTCTTTCCTTAGCCAAGAGGACGGGCAGTGCTCTGTGTCGCAATGTGTGTTGCTGTTCGGCTCCCATGCAGGTAAGACACTCCGCTGTGCTCTTGTTGCCCTCTGTGCATTTCTCCTTTCTGCTTTGCTTCTCCTTGTCTTCTCGTCACTCCTCATTGAAGTCCTCTTGGCTTCGCCCCTTTCACTTGGAGTCTCGCAACACCCACACACGCGCTAACGACACGTATTCATGGAATCGAACAGGGGAAACCTGTGCGCCAAAAAAGATGCACTGATCCGGAAACACGTACACCAGCAGGAAGCAGGCTTAAGCGGCCCGCGCAACATAAAAGTGCACGCAAACAACAAACAAGCTCATATGCTACGATGAATATACCGTTCATCGCAGCAGTGGTCGTGGTACACCGCAGGAGGAGGAGGATAGCCAGGCCCCGCATTTTTTTACCCAGGACCAGCCTTTTTGGGATGTCTGATGACCAGGTCTATGGAAGGTACAGGTTTCCACCACTAATAATCCTAGAACTGGTCAGGGAGTGGGAGGATGACCTCGCATCTCCCACCCTCTGCTCCCAAGCACTGAGCCCCTTGGAAAAGATGCTCTATGTATTGCATTTCTTGGCTACTTGGTCATTTCAGCGGACAAGGACCATAGTTGGGTGTTACACATAGGCCGCCCAGTCACGCTGCCTACACCAGGTGTTGGCGATCATGACTGCACGCCCCTCAGTCCGCAGGCACATATACATGCCCAGAACACCTGAAGAAAGGCAGAACGTCGTCCAAGACTTTTACGGGGTAGCACACTTCCCCAAAGTGCTATGTGCCATTGATTGCACCCATGTGGCTCTACGTCCTCCCAGGGCCACTGAGCACATCTATCGAAACCGCAAGCACTGGCATTCCATCAACTTGCAGGTTGTATGTGATGCCAAGAGAATCATCACTTCAGTTTATGCTAACTATTGGGGTCCAGCCATGATAGTTTCATATTCAGAATGTCACCCCTAAACCGGGACCTGGAAGCTGGGAGGCATGGCGACACATGGCTAATTGGTGAGTACAAATGCCTCTGCACATGCATGCATGTCAGACACTGAGAAATGGGAAAACCCAACTAATGACAACCATTATCACCTCCCCAGGGAACAGTGCCTACCCTCTGAGCACCTACATGATCACGCCAATATGGAACCCCACCACACCACCCGAGGTAAGATACAACACAGCCCATATTGCAACCCGGGGCATAGTCGAGCGCACATTCGGAGTGCTCAAGTCATGCTTTCGCTCCCTTGACCACTCTGGTGGGCAGCTGCTATATGTGCCCCCAGTAGTGTGCAGGATCATAGTGGCAGCATGTTTCCTGCACAATGTTCCAACCCGGCGGGGTGTGTCGGTGGACATGATGGTGCCCCCACATCCCCAACCACATGCACGGCCGCTGCGCATGGGAGGTGAAAGGGCACATGGTGAGGCAGCCCGTTCCCAGCTTGTCGCAAATTTCTTCACCTAAAATCCCACCCCTGCGGAGTGCACACAGGCCTGGCACATACCAGATGACAATTTATGATGATGACAAAAGGGACAGTCCACTGTTATAACCATACCACCCTGAGATTGTTTACCTGGAAGTATTACATTGTGTGCATCCCTAGCTACCTAAACACACCCAATGCTGTGTCAATAAAAGGCACACATTCATGCAGCATGAAGGACTACCCCCTTGCAAAATACTACAACCAAATAGTGGCATGTCACCCAACCCCTCCCTAACCCCATCTCAGCTACCCAACACACCATGGCATGGCATGCTATGGGAAAGCAACCAAATGAATGCACATCACATGACAAAAGTGTCACAAAGTGCACTGTCCCAAATGGAAAAAGGCCAGAGACAATTTCCTCTCACTAATGAAAAAGAAACAGCACACATCAACAAATACTTACCGGCAAGACAAAACATTAGTACAGGATCCAACAGTGGCAACGTATGAAAGTAAAAAATGAAAGTAGTGCAAGTGTCACAACCTGACAAAGGCAGCACATTGACCCCTTCCAACTGCAGTGTGTTGCTGGTAGTCAAATCTGGCAGTGTACTGCATACAACATGAACTGCATCTGCAATGTAGACGGGCTTGTTAAGACACAAAGAATCTACATGTATATATGCAAAAAGTCCTGTATGTAATACTATATACAAATCAACCATGCAGTGAAGAAATCAACACCAATCCCGACTAGGGATATATACACAGTTTGGACTACAGACTGCCCACACAATTTATGGGAGCCCATTGCCTCTGTGTAAGTTACAGTCACTTGGTCACACCCTTTGCGAGCCCATGGAAAGGGGAAGCAGGAGGGGCGTGTGTGTCGGGAACCCAAGTTTCTAACCCAAAGAAAGGACAAGCCAGCATGTGCCCAGCTGGAATACACAGTGGTGCCCACGGGAGCCACACAAAGCAACACACTGTAACATGAATTCACAATGTGAAAGAAAATGGTTATGAACAAAAAAGTAAATGCAAATTAAATAAAGAAAAATAAAAAGTAAATGAAAAGTAAACAAAATAAATAAAACAATAAAGTAGAAATCAGAATACAATTTGAATAAAAAAATTAAATGAAATTTAAAAAAAATGAAAATAAAATGAAAATAATAATTAGAAAAAAAGAAGAAGCAAAAAAGATAATAGATAAATTAAATTCTAATTCTAATTTGCAATTCGGAATGAAATATGAAAAAACCAAAAGAAAAAAATAAATAATCAAAAATGGCCATGTGTCGACCAGGGGGGCGGGAGGCCACCCAGGAGGGAGGAGGTACAAGGTGCACCCCAACACCCACATACGTGGTTGTTGAGAAAAAAAAAAACTCCATTGGCTCATGGCCTGCACGGCTAGCCTACAGTGGGAGAACTGCCGTCGCTGTCATCACCCTTTGGTGGTACATTAGAAGGTGCACGTGATATGGGAGGCAGACCACGCAAAGCCCTGGCATGCTCCTCCATGGAAGCAAGCATGCGGGTCTGAAAGGTTTGGTTCTGCAGGATGATGGTAAGGAGATCCCCATGCAGCACCTCACTGGTAGCATGCATTTCTGCCTGCAAGGCCGTGCGTGATGCCCGGATCTCCTCACGGGTTGCCTGGAGCTCAGCTGAGAGTGTGCATGTTACCTGCTCCAGCTGCTGTTCTGACCTTGCACTCTGGGACACCTCAAGTGCCCCCAGAGTATCTCTAAGGGACCTGTGTTCTAACCTCAGGGCATCCCTGTGGGCCTGTGACTTTGCAGATATGGCTGTGCGTAGAGTCTCCAATCCAGCCCGTCGGTCCCTGTTGGATGCCAACATGTCTCCCTGTGTAAGAGGCACATGGACTCTGTTGCCTGCTGCTGGAGCTACACCTGCCTTTCAGGGGGGAGAATGGAAGTGGCCACCCTATCCACAGCCTGAGCCATCATCTCACAGAATGCCCCCTGTTGTGCTGCAATAGTATAGATGGAGTTCTCCCACACAGTATTGCCTGGTGGTGCACGGCCACCACGTTGGCGGGCACCACACCTGTTTCGGGCAAGGTGATGTGCACCTTGCTGTGCTGGCACTGCCTGAGGCTGCAAGACTGCATTCCTCCTTTGATCTGCTGGCCCAGGAACAGGAGCAAATATAGTGGAGTGTGACCCTGCACCTGTAACTGCCACAGGCAGACTTTCCAACACTGAATGCCCCATAGAGGGGTCTACCTACAGTGCAGGTGGGTTGGACAGAACAGCATCCCTGCCAGAAACACTCACCTGCGACGGGACATGTGTCTCAATGTCAGATTCAGCACCAGATTCATAGAGGTCTCCGGAGGTGTACCCAGAGACGCCCGTGGACAGGATGGTCTGTAGGAGTAATGGATTTTCACCCACCATCACCCCACATCCTCCACTGGTGCCTGGTTGTTGCTGTGAGTACTCCTGCCTCTGCACCATCTCCTCCTCCTCAACAGCATCTAGTGCCTCATCACCTGCAAAAACATAAAAGAAAAGCAATGAAGACAGGCATGAGCAGCATAGCCCACACACATAGGCATGACAAGGTACACATCGAATACATAAATGACACATGCCACACATGACAATAACTCTGGCATGCATGCACTGGCAATAAAGTGGAAGGGGAGCCGAAAAGCAGACACTGAGGACTCCAAGATGGAAAGGCAACACATGTGCTGCATGCTGCATAGCACCTGCATCACACATTAGCCTGTGAGTGGCATGGACAATCCACATACATGAGACATGCCAGCACACAGATGGCATATAGCATAGCCATGGCAGATTTGATAAGGACACCCAGATGGTAGCAAATCAGTACTGTCACCCATCCATGTGAGATGGACATCATGAAACAGAACATGCAAAAGAGTGTGACAAAACATGCATGTGCCACACGCTGCAACAAAGCCAGTGTTCACTAATGCAGTGATGGGAGGCACATGGATACATCAATGGTTGGTCACTTCGACATGACAGAAGACAATTGTCATGTTGAACATTCAAACAGGGCCCCAAAGTGATTGTGTGTAGGTGCACAATACTCAATCAGCCTGATTGATGAAATCATTGCCATAATAAGTAAAGAAATGTGGCACATTGTGGGGTGTAATCTATGTCTGAAGTATGTTAAATTTGGGGCAGAACGGCACAAAAATGTGTGTTGAACCTGCAAAGGATTCCATCAATCAGGCAGAATGAACAGGAAAACAGTATGAACAATGTTGTGGCATGATGGCAGTTGAAGGGCAAGTGCAGTAATCAGGTGCAAATTGTTAACTGCGGTCAGAAGGGATACTGTAAAACCCAAACCCAAGGCGGGGGGATGGTTTGGAGGCACCACATGGGTGACCCATAGCAGACGTGACTACACAGTCTCACCTGGCACTCAATCAGAACACATCACCCAAGAAACATACACATGGTTTCCACACACATGCATGCCCACTCACCCGACATTGCCTCAAGATCTGGTAGGTCTCCCACGCCTTGGATCTGATCCTCTGTGATGAAGCCTCCAGCGATTGACTCATGTTATGTGAGTACTTCCTCCTCTGGTGGAGACCCATTGCCAGTCACCAGAGTAGAGGCATGATTGGAAGCCAGCTTGTTTTTTGCTCTGCATTTGAGGTCATTCCACCGCTTAGAGCAATCATTAGCTGTGCGCCTCACAAATCCAAGGGAACTAATCTGGTCCCCGATGCACTGCCAGTGGGCCCTACATTGAGCAGTCATAGTCTTGCACCCTGCAGTCACCAGCATTTCACGGCCATGGACCGACACGTAGCCCACAAGTGCGTCTAGTTCCACATCATTGAAACTACGCTTCCTTGATGTGCCGGATCAGGGAGCCGTGTCTGAGCTCCCAGCCTGTACCACAAGAGCACCCTTCTTCCTCTTGAGAGGTGGTGCAGACCCTGAGCGGCTTACGCCGCTCTGGTCAGTAGGGGCTGAAGCGCAGGTGAACTGGGCACTGGAAGTAGCCAAAGGAATGATGACCAAAGGTCTCACTGCAGGCATTGGCTGCTGGGTGATGTTGGCAGGACCAACATTGGTGTGATGGTCTTGGACCAACACTGTCCCGGCTGGGTGACTCGGAGCTGGGGTGGATTGAGCTGCAGCTGCCCCTGCAGCCTCCTCACCTTGGCTACTTGGGGCAGCAGATGACATTGCTGCCTCAGATCCACGTGGCCTGGTGACAGCAACGTTCACCGCCACACGTGGCTTTCACTTGGTGACACGGAAGTCGGCCTGTGAGTCATCCTGTGCCGGTTCGGTCATTAGTATGGGCTGGGTTAACAAGGCCTGAGCTGGGATGGTGTCCGCTACATCTCCCTGACCCATTGGGGTGCATAGGTGACCGTGATTGGTCCTCCACACACTGGCTTCTTGGGCCACCCTGCACATCCTGGCCATGTCCCCTACCGCGAGCACCTCTTGGAGGTCGGCCACCTTTGCCTCCCTTACCACTTGGTCGCCTCCCAACCATGGCACTGATGTTCTTGTGCGAATGGGAGGTGCAGTAAACAATTGTCCTGGGCAATTGGGGTGAAAGGGGGAGGGTACTGGATGCAATATGTACCCTAGTGCTCTATCAAGTCTGTCTGTGACGCCTGGGGGAAGATGATGGGTCACGTAACACTCAGGCAACCCGAAAACAAAATTCTACGTGCACACAGCCCCTGGTAGCCCATGTGCATAGAATAAAGAACCTGCACTACGCTGTGGCACCCAGAAACACAAAAATAAGCGTACGCGTGGTACACGCAGGCTACAATGACCTATGAATGGGTATGCGACACAGGGGGGCAACCCCAGTTGAAAAATACCTGCGCGACTCACCGTCTGCCAGAACAAAGAATGTGAAAAAGATGCATGTGTGAGTGTTGGCAACACCCCCGCCAAAAGAAGAATTGAATGCTGTCTGAGTATACAAGGAGTACGAACTGGAACCGTTGTGAAGTAATCACGTGTGAACCAACAAGAAGTACAAGAATCACCCGCTCGCTCTCCAAAAAAAGAACGTACAAGAAAATGGCATCCTACGCGTACCTTTTAACCCAGCCCACACGTGTGACGTCACTTACGCGCGTATGTGCTAAGGGACTTTCCTCCAACTACACGCAGTGACACCCAGACGTGCAGTTTTTGCATGTGTACAGTCAACATGCACCCGTGTGGAGGGAAAGGCCCGTGCGCATTACGTCACAGATGCGCTTACGCCCTAAGGGCCTTTCCTCGAATTACACGCTGACATGCAGTTTTTTCACATGCCAAATCACTCAGTATCAAGCTGGCCACGCGACAACACACGGAAGACCACACTACTGCCCAGAAGGCCATTTTCCTGCCCCCCAGAGCACCGAGCCCGCTCTCACCTGCCATCTGCTGCTGCCTGCCTGCTGGCCACGTGCCCTGCTATTTGGTGCCTGCACGTCAGCCATCTGCAGGGGTCCAGTCTCTGTGACCACCCCTGCTAGAACAGAATACTCCGGACTGAAGTTCCATCGCTCCACAGCCCAGCACCAGGACCCAGTTGCCCACCCACACCTGCCTCAGGGGTTGCCATGTCGGGGGAAACACCATTGGAACCACTGGCAAACCCCAGCCAGAGAGGCAGAGGGCTACCAGCTTCAGTGCCGCAGAAGTTGGTATCCTGGTGGAGCAAGTCCTGGTACATTATGATGCCCTCTTCAGAAGCTCACACGCAGACAATGAAGGATGGAAGCGGATCTGGAAGGACATCGTGGCTGCCATCAACGTGGAGGGGTGGCAGCCCGTGACATGCAACACGTCAGGAAGCGCTGGGAGGACTTCAGGTCCAGGACCCTCAGCAAGGCCCGCCGCCTCTTGGAGACAGCACATGCAGAGGGGTGCCGGGTCTGCCTTACCAACATCCAGATGAGGGTCCTGGAACGCATATACCCAACGCTCCAACTCCAGGTCCTTCAGAGGCAGACCCATCCGGAGTCGACCGGTAAGTGTCCATGCGTACTGATTGGACGCAGTGCATGTTGAGGTGTGCCAGGAGTGTGCAGGTTGGACATATGTCTTGAAAGGCCCATGTATGGATGTGTATGTACAGGGACATGAGCCTGCTGCATGTGAGTACAGACATGTGTGAGGCACATCAATGGTGTATGTGTTTGAATGCATGATGCCCAAATGCATGTGGGGGTGCACACATGTTTAAATTTCTGTGTATGTACTATGGCATGGTTGGGGTGTGACACATGGATGCTGGTTCCACCTTCATGTACGTGCATGGTGTACATGTGCGTTTGTGTGTATTTGACATGTGTGATACTGTGATACACCATGGATGCATGTGACACCGACATGTAGGAGGCTGATTGGCAGATGTGACATAGTTGCCGATGATTTCACTGTGACAGGTGGTGGAGATGTACAGATGCATGTATGTCTGGTGGCGTGTGTGCATGTGTTCGACACTCATCGTGTTGCATGTGACGTCAGACTGACCTTCAGATACTCATGCTGTTGTATGCTGGATGGTGCTGCCTGCTTCATCATTCCTGTTAATTTGCGCATGTGTGTGGGTTCAAATGATATGTGTGTTGGGGAGTGTGATGCCATCTGTGAAGTTTGAGGCTGCCACTCATGTGCAACTGTCATGTGTGTATCAGACCATTGTACAGTGCCCTGATGCCTGTGTTCTGTCTCTCCCTGTCTGCAGAATCAACTGATGAAGAGGGTGGAGAAGATGCTGTGGAGCACAGTGGCATGGTTCCCACCGCCAGCCAGAGACGCAAGGCCCAGCTCGCCTCCCAGGTTGTCATCTCTTCGGGGAGCGAGGAGTCTGGTGCTGGGCCCGCGGCCGCAGCTGCCGAGGGTAGGTCCAAGAGGCGGAGGTCGGAGGTGGACTCCTCGGCAGCAGAAAGGGTAGCTGAGACCCCACAGCGGCCTATGGAGGAAGATGGCATGGAGTCATCCAGGTTGTTGGGGGGTTTGGTTTAGGAGGAGGCCGTGGAAGGCCCACGCACGGGGCTTGGAGGGGGATTCCACTGGTGCTAGAGGTGCAGTCCAGGGACATGAGGCAGCACAGGCGGCCACAGAGGTGCCTGTGTGTAATCCTGTCCCCGATCCTGTGACTGCATCATCCTGCACCAGCAGGGATGCCTTCGTCCAGACCCATATTCAGGGCGGGGATGCGCGAACAACAAATGGCCTTCCTCTTCCTGCGGACATGGCAATCCGGGACCATGTTGAGACTATCCTGGCTGGGGTGGCGTTGCATCAACGTGGCATTCGGGATGACGTGCAGGGTTCCCGTGTGGACAATGCACGTTATTTCGGATGCCTCGTTGACTGCATCGACCTACTAGGATGGGTCACCAGTGCTGGGTTCCTTTGTGTGCTGGAACTTCTACTGACCCCCTCCTCAACTGAACCCCCTATGTGCCAGTCGTCCTCCGTGCCATCTTCCTGCCCACGTATCACCTGGGAACCCTCTGGAGCTGCCCCTGATCCAGCGGCCACGCTGGTGGAGGACACATCCCTGCCACAGTCGGGAGTCAGAGGTCCAGCAAGGGTGGCCACCCCAACAACTCGACCCCAGCAGGAAGAAGACGTGCAGGCAGCGACAGGCAGGGCACATGCACGGCAGCAGCAGGCTCAAGGTGGGAGCAATGCTGGCTCAGGGCCATCAACATCACAGGGGCAGGCATCGGCCAGAGGGCAGGAGGACCCTGGATTGGGAGTGTCTTCCGTGTGGCAGCGTTGGGCCGGCAAATAGATGAGGAGCGGCGGCGGGCGGAAGAGGCAAGGCTCACTATGGTCAGGCAGAGAACTCCATGCACAGGGCATTGAGGTGGGCTGAGTGACTCGAGGCATCTCGCAGGGAGTTGGAGGAGAACATGGCTGCATCCCTGTGAGACCTCGGGACCAGGAAAGAGGCCCACCTCCAGGACGTTGAAGAGGAGTATGATGATGCCCTGGCCCGGGACATCAACAAGTGAGCCCTTGGACTTGCCCGCCGCCTTTGTACATAGTTCTTTAGGGTCCGTTTTCCTTTGTTTTTTGTATATATTGGAGTCCATGGACTTTGCTCCACTTCATGTACATAGTTATTTTTATAGGATTTTTGGTAGGTTTATTTTTGTTTGGGCATCATGGACCCTTCGGACTTTCACAGACTTGTACATACTTTAGTTATTTTGTTATATTATGGATCAATGTTTTTTTTTAAAATTTTCTGATGTACTTTATTTGGACATTTGAAATGGAACACTTCCCTTTTTTCCTCTTGTGGATTTTTGTCTTACATTGGATTTTTATTTTTATTTTTTGGATTCAATCATTTCTTAGTTTACAAGTTTGATATTTATTTATGTTTTTTCATTACGTATTTTAATACAAATCATATTTCTTCATTATTGGCGTTGTGTACTCTCATTGCTTTTGTGCATGTCTCAATGAGCATTGCCTCAGTCATGTGTTGCCACTGTGTGGCTCTGTTGTACATTTATGCATGGCCATGCTGGTTCTTTTAAGGCTCTCATAGCATGGGTAATTTGGTAGTGGGGGCAATGGATGCTTGCATGCTTGTACTGGGGGGCAGGGGGATTTGTGTAGGCATTAGGCCCATGGGTCTCTTTTGTTAGAATATGGTGTTTGGTGGGCCACGTATCGGGGCCTGCTGGCAGGTGCCCGTCAATGGTGGGTGGGTGGTGGACATGAGTCGGGGCCTGCTGGCATGTGCCCGTCAATGTTTGGGGGACACGAGTCGGGGCCTGCTGGCAGGTGCCTGTCAATGGTGGGCGGGTTTGTCGGTGGGTGGGGGACATGAGTTGGGGCCTGCTGGCAGGTGCCCGTCAATGGTTTTGGAGGACATGAGTCGGGGCCTGCTGGCAGGTGCCCGTCAATGGTGGGTGGGTGATTGGGGGGGGACATGAGTCGGGTCCTGCTGGCAGGTGCCCGTCAATGGTGGGTGGGTTTTTGGACATGAGTTGGGGCTCACAAGTGTGCTCACAAGTGCATGGTGCCATGTGGGCTGTCTGCAGGGCATGGGTAGGGATGTAGGATAGTCCCCTGTGGTGTGGGCTGCCTGCAGGGCATGGGGAGGGGGGAAAGGGCACAACCGGGAGGGACCACAATGCCAAATCACGTGTAAAATTCCCCACGCACCCCCGAAATACACGTACCCCCCTCACCCAAGGCCTATCGCGTGTGAAATTTCCCTCGCACTCCTGAAATACACATACCCCGCTCGCCCAAGGCCTATCAAGTGTGAAACTCCCCTCGCAGCCCCGAAATACACATACCCCGCTCGCCCAAGGCCTATCGCGTGTAAAACTCCCTGCGTACCCCCGATATACATGTACCCCGCTCTCCCAAGGCCTATCGCGTGTGAAACTCCCCACATACCCCCAAAATACACATACCCCACTCTCGCCAGGACTATCGCTTGAGAAACTTCCCATGCACCCCAAAATACACGTACCCCGCTCTCTCAAGGCCTATCGCGTGTGTAACTCCGCGCATACCCCCGAAATACACGTATATCGCTCGCCCAAGGCCTATCGCGTGTGAAACTTCCCGCGCACCCCCGAAATATACGTACCCCGCTCGCCCAAGGCCTATCACGTGTGAAACTCCCTGTGTTCCACCAAAATACACATACCCCGCTCTCGCCCGAACTATCGCATGTGAAACTTCCTGTGTAACCCCGGAATACACGCAGGCACCCCATCCACCCTGGGCATGCCCCACAGGCAGCCCACTCACCCTCCACGTGCCCTGCAGGCAGGCCATCCACCCTGGGGATGCCCCACAGGCAGCCCACACCACAGGGGGTACTTTTTCTATACAATTTACCTGGCACGAGCGGGTAACACATATTCCGAGGGGGGCGCGAGTACATTTTCACGCATTTTGGCTGCCATGAGCGGGGTATGCATAGTATTTTCACGCGATTACAGTGTAGCGACCCTGTAAGCTGCTCCAGGGTTAGCGCGGCCCTTTGCGCTGCATTGGGGATTTCAATGGCTTTTCCTTGTGCAAGGGGCGTTCTTGGGGGTGTCACTGGCGCTGCGGGATGTTCGCTGTGCCATCGCTCAAAATGGCTTGGAAATTTCATGAATACGCGGTGCGCCAGAATCCTGTTTAGCGCACATGGCTTGCGCACGCTGGCGCACGCTCCCTCTCTGCGCTGCATCTGCACTGAAATCTATTAATTATCCCCTTAGTTGTAGTAACATTCAAAACTTGATCTTTTAAAATGTGTACAATGTTCATTTCTAACAAACACTTGATTTTATATTAGAGCCATAATACAAATATTACACTGCATTACAAAACAAATAATCAAAACCTAGTATAACCGTAAAGAAAATTTGCTATTGTACCCTGGTTATCATCCTTGTACTCCTGCAGGGCAGACATTAATTTGTCACAATATGTCCAAATACTTCAGCAATTTCAGACTGAACTGGAGGTGTGTGTGGTGGATTTAGATGTAGAGGTGTCATGCTGACTGCACCAGCTCTTCTTCAGTAGATGCAGAGGACTATGGCACAGAAAGAATGGCTCAGTGACAGTCAGGTGCATGAACACTGTGCCTCTGAAAGAGGAGATAAGAATATAGCTGAATGTGCCCTGTTCCTCTATGGAAGGATTCTGGCACATGCACTGGCATCTGGAGTGTGAAGGATGTTACCAACTGTATGCATGCACACAGCACTTCTACTGCCTTTTTGAAGTATAGAATGATTGTTCACTGCTTTGAGTGGCAGGCAGCCATGTTTGTCATTGAACACACGCCATGGCATATATGTCATTTAAAAAGAAAATGTTTTATTATGAATTGGCTAATCCAAGTTAGCCTTACATAAATGTTTCACATAAAGAAAAGAAACAACTAAAAGAAAAAGACAAACAGAATACAATAAAATGCATTATTAAACATAATATACATTTCACTATATTGCAATGGTAATATTAGTAATAATCACTAAATCAAGACAATAGACAACCATCTGTGCAAGACAGATGTCAAAATCCCATAAGGAGTGACACGTCCCAAAATGTGTGTTCATCGCTATGTTTGTGATAAAATTACTTAGTTTTCTCGTCACATCGGCCCTAGACCTTGTTAGGCAGAAACCTGACCAGTTCCCTTAGGGAACACTGCAAAAGATTTAGGACTACAGGTGTTAGCAGTAAACCCACTTGGTAGCAGTCTGTACCACCCAGATTTACCTGGTAGCTGTGGCTGAGCAGTCAGACTTCCCTCAAGAAGAGTTAGGCAGTATGCAAAGTATACACAATAGGCACTCAGATACAATAATACAAGCAAACACTAACCAGAGCTTTGGTATCAAAGTATATAATTATTTATTTAAAAATACACTGTTTGAAACACTCCAGCACTCTTATTGTAAAATATTCTAAACACAGTTACTATTGTAATATATACACCCCTTTTTCCTTATCAGATAAGTCACTGTAAAACACCACTTATTTTCATACAGAGGTGAGCGCTTAACTAGATGGCACTCCAATAAGTTTGTGAAAAAGGGAGGGAAAAAGACAGAATATGGAAAGATATACCACTGTAAGGTTCATGAACACTGTTAGCAAGGCAGAAGAACAAAAAGTCACTGGTGAGCCAAGGTCCAACGGCTGGGCCCACTCTTAGAGAGAGCAGAGCACAAATGCACCCAAGATCACACAGTTACACTAGGCTTAGAAAGTCTTGCAGAGGGTTCAAAAAGAGTTTAGAGAGGCTTAGGAAAGTTTAGCCAGGGTGTCCCAGGCTAACCCAGGTTCAAAAGCCGGGGTCTAAATCTACCCCGTACAGTCGGTAGCAAGGGAAGCCAGTCGGGACACGGTACCTTAAGTGGGAAGGATCCTCCAGCGGTGGCAGTTGTTCCTGGTAGTGGATGCAAGTTGCGTCGTCGTCCAGGGGAAGAGAAGATCTCGACTTGGAGGAAAGATGAAGGTCGTTGCACTTCCAGGGAAGAAACCAGCCGCGGAGTATTCTGGTTAAAGGTGGTACCTTTGTTTCGCGGTCATGGTAAAACATTATCCCGGTTGCCGGGGTGCTTGGCACAGACAAGGCGGCCACGAGGTTAGTCAGGAAGGCGAAAAGACGGTGAAACTGGTTATCCCCACCAGTCAAAGGAAGAACTCTCTCTGGCGGGAGATCTCCTCTGTCGTTGGGAAAAGTGGTGAGACGGTCCAGCAGGGCTCCACCGGTGGTGGTGTCATGGCAGGTCGGCTCAGCTTCTCCCTCGTCGGATTCTTAGGTCCTGTGGCAACTTCTGAAGTTCCAGTCCCCAAAACCCTGCTTTTATGCAGAAAAACCCCCATTCACTCAGCCTAGCTGTCACTCAAACATGCTAAGTGGTGAGCCGGCCGGCTCACCACTTGGGCCAATCATGATGGAGTGCGACTTGAGTTGCCTAGGCAACTCAGTCCAGGGTGCCTAAATTCTCCTCCACCCCTCCTAAGTACCCCAGACAGAGTGGCACCACTTTGGAGGGCTTCTGTGGAGAAGCCCGCCAAAAAGTGGAACAAAGGGCTCGACTTGGGTTGGAGTCACAGAAGAGAACACAAACGCCATTTTAGAATCAAGTTTTGGTAAAAAATACGAACCGGAGAATTAATATTAATTAAATAAACCGGCGGTATGTTCGAGGCTACCGTAAATAATTAAATAAAGATAGTAGCCTAAAACAATGGGAAATCCCATAGGAAAATATTTGCGGTTCAATATAAAAAGTAGTATCCACTGCCACCAGCCAAAACTCGATCAGGGGGGACGGAGATGTGCCCCCTCGACTAACAGACCCTGTGGCAATCGAATTGCCCCAGCCAGTACGTCCACAATATTATGGTTTGTACTGGTTCTGTTCAGAATGTAAGACTAGTAAAGTCAATGGTGACTTTACATGCCCTGGGAGACAGTAGTCAGTCCCAGGGTATGGAGTCTATACTGGGGGGTCACTATGACACCCCTGTGTCACTGCACTGAGGGTGCTGTGTAACACACATCACAAAAACACATGAAGCCCTATGGAGTAAAAGACCCCATAGCCCATTAAACACATCTAGATTCAAAGAAACACACTCAAATCATGCCCAAGAGTGAGGGTAAAAGAGTCTCACTCTTGGCAGGAGAAAAAAATAAACCCCAAAAATCCAGCAAAGCTGCTGGGGACTCACAAGGTTAGGATATTCAGCCTAAACAGAGAATTCTCCCTAACAGACCTCCATTGGCTCTTGGGGTGGATGGGGCTTGGACTTAGCGGGGCCCAGTCCCTCCCTGTGATTGTGACATGTAACATCAGATGTTCCTAGACTAGCCATCGACTCCTTCCATCTCCACAGGGAGTCATTAGCAGTACTGAATCCTGGAGTACAGTAATCGCCAGAGCTTTCTGCAGCAGCTGTCTCTGCTCTAAGCGATGGCGTGCTCAGTGTGTTTCAAGAACACTCCGGATGGTTCTGTGTAACCCCATCATCTGTGGTTCAAAAGCCCTGATGCGCTGAGCCAGTCTGCAATCTTTTCCAGGTGAATAGCATGTGCAGCTTGATGGCTTGGGACCTTGGCCGCAGATAGATACCCTGGTGTTCAGATGCCAGTGAAATGGGGCCTTCTTGATGTTTCTGAAGAACAGCTGAATCTACCCGTATCTGTATTGATCTTTAGGAGCAGCTTAACCAATGGCAAATCAACACCTGAGGTGCGTCACAGTAACAGCTATTTTTATCATACAGCTCGTCCATACTCAATACCCCCGCCTTCTGCTGTCCTTCTGAACGTTCCTATGCTATCCTGAAAAAATTGTGTGACTTATGTTTCAGCTCCCATATGTTGTCCTTTTGAACATTGTTAGGCACTCCAGGACGCTCTGGATAGGGACAGTGCTGAACAAAAACTCAAATAAAAGAAATATAATAAAATAACATTATTCAAGTGCTGGCCGAAAGTTTCAGTTTGTGGAGTCTCGTAAATCGAAGTGACAATCCAAGTGGCAGTGGTGCGCATCTTGAGATGTTTTTGCAGTAAGGAGTGTTCATATAAATGGATCAAATGAGGACATTTTAAAAATCGCATCATAGGGCAAAAGACTTAGACAAGGGAACTCACTGGTCATATTATAAACCATTGGAGGTTTCTCTGCATCAGCCCTACAGTGCCCTCTGAGAATTCTTCCATGCGCCAGGCCAGCACTGTTATGGCTCCCGTCTGGGTGGTGCCGGTGGCCTGAAAGTGGGAAGGCCGAAGCAGGGTAGGCAAAGGCCAACCTGGCCTCATAACCTGCTGCACTGAACATTGAATAATGAACGGCTTTAGCATCTTCTGCACTGCTGAAAGTCAGTCATTGTTCGGGTGTGAGTGTCCTGAATCACTGACAAGGGCACCGTGAAGAGGAATGGGTGCAGCAGTTCAGCAGGTGCAGAGCTAGATCAAGAGCTCAGTAGTGAACGTACAAATACACGTTGAACATGTTTTCTTCCTCTTTCCTCCTGCACTGGTTTAAAAGGATCTCTGCAAACTGTGTGGATGAAAGAGTGGCAGCATTGTCACTCAGAAACCAGATGGGGAAAAGTTTGTTTGCCACCCCCTATTGGCCATTGTTCTAGGTAGCAGCCTAGTCCGCCCAGTGCTTTCACTGGCCCCTTTTACCCCTGTAGTACACAGATGGTTGTGGGTTTTACGGTTCTGTTAGATATAATTTCTCTCCCATAGAAATTGAAGCTTGAAGGTGTGTTTTGATATGATATGATATTGTATTTATATCGTGCTCATTAACAGGTGTTTTAGAGCGCGACAAGGCAAGGGAGGGGAATAGGGGAGAACAAAAACATCAATCTTACTAGGCCCAGTGACATTGAGAACGTGCAAGTGCATGGGAGAGGGGGAGGTGAAAAGTGCATGAAGGGGGGAGAAGTGGAAAGTGCAGAGCAAATGAGAAACTGGATAAATAATAATTAAATCAAGAAAAGTGGTAGTTCAGCCAAGTGGCAAGGGCTGAGTTTAAGGCAGCAGACAAGGTGGGTCTGATAAGTGCAGGAAGGAAAAAAAGGGGGGGCTGTATGGGTACAGATACAGACCCCAGTGCAAGGGGTGGCCCAGAGGCAGTGCGGCAGGGTGGAAGGGTGAGCAGGAACCTGGGACTACAGGTCAGAGGGTGTACAGCTGCAGGGTGCCAAGAGAGAACAGATCAGCAGGGGAGAGGCGGGGGCAAAGGCAGAAGCAAAGAGGAAGGTCTTGAAGTGCTTCCGGAACCTGAGATGGTTTTCCTCAGGTGTTAGAGTGGCAGGGAGGCTGTTGCAGAGGGAGGCCTGTGGGTACATTGAGCCACTCAGCAGAATTCCCATCCATGATCAAGCTGCACTTCAGCAGTTAACAGCAAAATGGATGCACTCTCTCCTTGGAGCTCCATTGGACCGCATCAAAACTGTGTTTTGCAGCTACAAAATGAGGGCTGCACCATGTTGCCAAACAACTATTGTGCAAGTTGGAACAGAGAGAACACTGAGAAAGGCCGCCAGTATGTGTTCTTGTGTGCACCAAAAGAAGTGAATTCAAAAGCAGCGCTGCTCTGCTGCTTGCAAAAGGTTCCCATTGAAAAGGTATTATTTTACTTTGAAGTGGATGCTGCCCTTATGCTATTTTCATCTGTTCAGCACCAGATTGCTTTTATCTATGAGGCCCTGCCATGCCCATCAATATCCAGATTGTACCAGCAAAATAAAACATTATCCTTGAATGACAGGCTGTGTCGGGCCTGATCTGTGAGTCCCTACTGATGATTCTCTGGCCCTGTGTGTGAATATCTCATGTACCCGTAGTGTGATACAGCCATCCCTAGTTGGCGATGCTGTGCCGCCTACAAGGGGTGTAGAGATCCTTGCCCTCAACTCTCTCACTACTTTTCTCACTCTAGGTGATTAGGTGCAGATTACAGGGAGGTCAGTTTTTTGTTTAATGTCACTGCCCCCAGTCTTTGGGCCTCATTCCGAGTATGGCGGTAAGGGATAGCGGCCACCGGTAACGAGACCGGTGGCGGTGATCCCTTACCCCCATACTCCGAGTTCCCTTTGCGCCCTCGCCCTTAACGCCTGCTTTGAGCAGGTGTTAAAGTCGAGGGCGCAAAGGGGCCTCCAAGCCAATAACGGTGACCGTAATGAACGGTCACCGTTATTTGCATCTTCCCCATTCCCATTGAGCCCTATGGGGGCTCATTTGGGAATGGGGAAGAGCCTTGGTGAATGGGGAATTACCGCCCCGCCAACCTTGGAATGGGGCGGTAATTCCGCCATCCACCAAGGCGCTGCCGGTCCGGGTACGGCATCAACCAAGGCGTTAATAGCGCCATTGGTTAGCGCCGTACTCGGAATGAGGCCCTTTGTGTCTTATAGTTAAAAATGTTTTGACCAAATGGTCCAAAAACAAAAAATATAAATAAAATACAATGGATATTCTGTCAATCAGTAAATTGGTTTTTACTGCTTGTTGGGGTTTTAACATGATGTATTGCTTATTCGAGCCCTTTCGACAGACGTATGTAGGGTCTCGGAGTTGTGGTCATCAGCACTTCAACTCTTCAATGTATCAACCGGTTTCAGCTGTACTAATTACTAGCCACCTTCTTCAGGACAGAGAATGTTGCATTCTCAGTGACGGTATGATTTCTTCAATAGTCTCCAACTTGTGTCCCGGTCCCTGTAAGGTTAAAAAGAAGGACATAGGGGAATAGTGTAAGGGGAGTGTTCTAATTCAATATTCGGTGTGGAAAACTTAACATACTTGGGGAGCAAGATGTTACCTGTGGTTTCACTTTGTGCTCTCTAATCATTGTGGTAGTCTTGCCGGTTTCACCTTAGCATGTGGTGGCTTCCTGCATGTACCATCTACAAGTAAATGTTGTAGTATAAGGTTTTTTGCATCAACTGAATTGCAGATTACACATATATTAAGGTAAGCACATTTTTTCTACATTGTGGTGTAGAACCGGTAGGGCTGGGATCCTTCCTGACAGGTTATTTGGATGCCTATACCGGGTCCTGGAGTCTGCGTAGCGTCCAGTCCTCTTCGTGCACTGATTAGCATGTTGCTGTGGAATGGAGACCATAAGGAATCAGTTCTTATGTTCCAGTGGCAAAAAAATGCCCACAGGTGCCAACAAATGGCTGGCAAGAGAATAGAAACACGCATGATCCCTGCTAGGGGAATACACTGTGCCTAGACAGAGGGTTGTACATGTCTTATGATAATCTATACCCATGTATAAAGTTATCAAATTTTAGGTCAAATGACAAAGAAAATTATTAGACGGATGAAACAAAGTCTCACAAACTAGAAAGTTGGACTGTCATGCTCTGCATGAAATATTTAATCTGCCTAGATAATTTGTAAAAATGCCACAATTGAGTAAATGTATGATTTATGTGAAGAACGATTTTAGCTAAAGCAACTGTGGGATGATCCTTTGCATTGTAAAGCCACATCATAAAGCTGATGTCATATCCCTAAAAAATCCAACCAGCTGACAGCAAGGCAGTTCACCCCTGACCAATCCAGTTGTTTAGAGGCATGCCAGCTAAGCCTGCCCCACCATATAATCCTATGATGTTCCTTATAAATAAGGGAGGCTGACAGAACTCTAGACACACTCCATCCTGAATTTCCAGCACCTGCATATCTTGATATTCTAGATTCATCTTGCCAGATTCCAGATTCTAGTGCCAGACCAAAGCATAGCTGACCGTATCTCAGCAAGGCCTTGATTCAGAAATCCCACTAAAACCCCCCAAAACAAAGGATAAAAGCTGTGGTACCCTTTTGGGGAGCATCCTGAGACTAGACCGGCTTTTTGACCGCTAACTGCATGCCCGCTATAAACCTGCCATCCAGCTGTACCTTTGTCAACCAGGGATCAGAATTGCCCATCTGTTTGCTGTAAGGGGCGCCTGCCGTGCAGTGACCAGAACCCGGTTGACTGTCCCAAAATCCCAAACTCAAGCGTGGACTGTGAGTATTTCCCTATCCCATAGCAACACATAGCCTATCCCATCTTGATACTTTGTCTTTGTTCTACTCTCTAAGTAATCCTATCCATGCCTTGGTAATTTGTTCAACTGTCAGAATTCTTTGTGCATCCTGTCCTTGATTCCTAGTGCTAGCACCATTCTTTCATTCACCCCATCATGTAACTCCTTAGTAATATTTTAATGTAAGTCATTTCCACATAAAGAGAAAAGCGACATGGAGCGGGTTAATCCGGCCGCTTAATCTGTTTCATGGGCATCTTTATCTTCTTGATAATTTAGTATAAGTAACCTATGTCTTTTTCTTTACAAACCGATTTTCTCTCTTTAACGGCTTTATTTTTCCAAAACCGAATCTCCTTTTATCTTGCAAATCTCATCCAATCATTCAGCTACAGACATCATTTCACTTCTATATTGTCCCTGTAATGGGCATCTAGTCCCCAGCCCAGAAACTGCATTCCCACTTCGGGTATTTCACCCTTTTTTCATAGAAACCGTTTTTGACACTGCAAATGAGAAGGCAAGTTTCCAATGTGTGATTCGGCTGCATCGTGTTTTTGCTTTCCACTTGCTTTTTTTACTGTATGCCTTTTGTTGATCTCATGCCTTGTGGTTGCTGGTATTTATATCTTCCTGCTATGGTGAGAAATCATATTTGCTTCATTGATTTAAGCGTACATTAATTCATTATTTGTCAAATTCTGAGTGTCATTTCATGCCATTGCAAAGGGCTTTCAAATCCCTTTTGCCATCTATTTTGTGAATTTGTATTTTGATTCTGTTTGATGCCTCATATCCCTGACTACCTGCTGCTTTTTCTATCCACTCAGAATTTGAGGACTGGTGTTTTGAGGGAACACTGCAGGGGGAAACCTCAACTTGGGTGCTATCTATCCTAATTGAAAAAGTGTTCTGATTCATTTGTGCTTTGGATATGTTCTTGTAGAAGGTTAATCAAGTGTATTCCAGTGATTTTCATTGTAATTATCACCCCATTGGTGATTGCTTCCCAATATTAAAATTTGTTTGATTTCTTTGAATTTTAAAATAAATAAATATTGAATTCCCACCAACCGGCCTGGTTTATGGTCCATTGTGACCCGGGGTATTTGTAAAAGGGGGTGTGAGACGGGTTGTGTGCCATCTCAAATTGAATTTGCAGAAAATAAAAAGAAAGCATTCCAATTGTGCGCTACATCCAAGGCTAAGGGCAAAGGTCCTGGTCCGGTGTGTGTCGCCCAATTGAAATCCTTAACAGGCCCCAGCCGAAGACAGAGATCTACCCCGAGCTAGTTTCTTAGAAAAATGACTGAGCCTGAGGGAGTTAGAGGAAGAGGAGCGAAGAGCTTGAGAGGGGAGGTATTTACGGAGGGATATCTGAAGGTATTTTGGACCCAGGCCCCAGAAAGCCATGCGGACAATGCAGAGAGTTTTACATTTAATCCTTGTATCCACTGGAAGCCAATGGAGAGATTTCAGAGCTGGAGAGATACGATCCCAGGGCTTGAGGCCAATGACAAGTCTTGCAGTTCTGTTCTGGATTAGTTGGAGAGGGCGGAGAGAAGAGGCAGGTAGATTTAGAAAGAGGCTGTTACAATAGTCTAACCTAGAGAGAACAAGAGCTTGGGAGACAGTGAGTTTCTGTGGGAAGGAGGGGAAAGGTAGAGTGCCTCTGAGGAGGTGCAGTAGGAAGTTTGACTTTTTAGAAACAAGTAGAGAGGAAGTTAGACGATAGGAAGGACCCAAGTTTGACCTGGCAGGGTCGATCAGAGAGGAAAGGGGTCAGCCAGGCTAAAGCCTGATCAGTGATTCCCAGGTTATTGCAGAGCCAGGCCAAAGCCTGATCAGTGATACCCAGGTTATCGCAGAGGCGGTTGAGCAGGATGGTATGGTTGACCGTGTCAAAGGCAGATGAGAGATATCGAGTAGGATGAGGACAGAGGGAATGTTAGAGTCAAGATTGGAAAGCAGATTCTCACGGATGTTCAGAAGAGCAATTGTTAGCCAAACAGGAAGGATCAGCTGTGGGTTTCTTGAGAAGAGGATGCACAAGGGAGTGGTTCAGAGGGGAGGAGAAGGATCCTGAGGCAAAAGAGTGGTTGCAAAAGCCGGCAAGTTCTGGAGCGAGGGTGTCAAGGTGGTCCCTGTTGTGGTGAGGTTTTCATAGATCGGACTTGTCTAGCGACCTCATCGGGGGAAAAAGAGGAAAGGATGAGAAAGGGGTTAGGGGGTGGCTGAAGGAGGGTCAGCAGGCATAGACAGAGAGGGGCGCGGAATGGAAGGTGAAGTGAGAGTGGACAGCATGTATTGGGTTTTTTAGATAAAGTGCGAGGCAAGGGCATTGCAGATTTTAAAAAATTCAGCTGAGTTGTAAAATGCCGCCGAGACACGGGCTTGAATGTGGACTCTCTTCTTGGTGAGGACAGAGAGTTGGTTTTGCCTTTGGAGCAGGTGACAGTCCAGTTTGCCAGAGGATGAACAAGAAGCCCTCCATTTCCTCTCAGCCACCCTACACTTACTTTTAAGTGTAGCTAGCTCGGAGTCAAACCAGGAATTGCATCACAAACAAATCCTCATGACAGAGGCAAGAGCATCAAGAGTATCAGAAATAGAAGAGTAGAGAAGGGAAATGATAGGGCTGTGTCAAGGTGTGAGTCAGCCAGAGGAGGGGGGGAGATAAGGGGGCAGCAAAAGCCTCAACTGACATGCGCTTCATGGGCTGGATGTCTGAGAAGGTAGATGGCAGTGTTGGGGTGGGCTTGGCTTGGGCGGAAGAGAGTGAGTGACGAGAGGAGAGGAGGCAGTGGTCACTCCAGGAGAGAGGAGTAGTCAGAGGGATAGAGTGGGGGAGGCCAGTGGAGATCAAGACATCAAGTGTGTGACCTGCAAAGTGCGGCAGGCCAGAGGGGAGGATAGAGAGCAATGGAATCACAGTGGTCGCAAAAAAGCAAAGATGAGGGACAGGGATAATCGAGGTGGATGTTGAGGTTGCCAAGGAAGAGGAGTTGAGTGGTTGAGGCCGGGAGGGAGGTGGAGAGGTCAGCCCACTTGGAGACAAAAGAGGTGATTTGACCAAGGGGGCGGTATAGAGTAGCAACAGTAAGAAAGTGACTAGGCGAGAGAGAGAGAGCCTGCATACAAGGCATTTGAAAGAGGAGTAGGTCTGTATGCGAATGATAGTGGCAAGAATCCACTCAGGAAAGATCAGGGCTACACCGGCTCTGGGCCGGGTGGATCTGGGTGAAGAGAGGATCTCGTAGCCATCAGGGAGCCAAGTGTCAAAGCTTGTGCCAGAGCTGGCCATTAACCATGTCTCAGTAAGACCGAGGACATAATGTTCTTGCAAGTGGTGGCAGATGTCAGAGGAGTGCTTGACAACAGAGCGAGAGTTGAGACTGGCAACATGAAAAGGGTTGCCAGCCTTAAAGACCTTCCAGGGAGGGGTACAAATCAGAGGTACGTCCTCCGAGGGAGTGGAGGTATGATGATTTCATGCTGGGTGATACAGATATCCAATGTCTTAAACCTGCGTAGGAGGCTGTGTTAAATGCGGGCTTCATGACTCAGATGCTGATTTAAATTGTTACCAAAATCTAATTAGCCAACACAGTGTAACAGCTTACTTAATAATAGTCGCAAAGATGGCTGTGCTTAAGCTTGCATGTTCTTTGAGCTGGGCCCATTCTTTGTGGGGCAAACACAAATACATTGCTATGCATGTAAAATTAAATTAAATACTACAAAAGCCAAACTATTGGATTTGTTAAATATGATACCAGATATCATGATCCTAGTTTCACTTTAGCGAATGCATCAGAACATTAAGAAAAGTATAATACAGTCTGGAATATTTACATTTTTATAAATTGTACATATGAAGTGCATTTATAACAAAAACACAAGAAAAAATAAGTGACTAAAAAAACACTCCACGGGTATTGATGTATTCTGTTACGTGACTGTTAGTCTAGAAATTATTTTTTGACAAACTAACGAAGACTAAAATGCAATTTCCACATTTTACGTTCTGGTTACATATTTCAAAAAAGAACACAATGCTAAAAATACGCCTCTACAGAGAGCTAGTCACATGCAAGATTTTAGTAAATTCTATATCGATATTTAGTCGAGTTATTTGCATTGCATTGCTAATATACCGAGCTGTGCATTATAAAGTTGATGACCTACAGACATTGAGGGCATCCTGTTCCCTGCATGCATTTGGATGAATCTCAAAGGAAAACTGTTTATGATTGGGAAAGACTTTTTTTTATTTTTTTATTAAAGAGTATTTGCACTGATCTTGCCTGGTGGGGAAGGCTCAATGTCCGCACTTGCACCATGATTATAATTGCCGAGAACTGGTTGTGCTATTGATCGACTATAGCTTTCTGCATTGTTTCTGTCCCGTATATTTTCGTTTCCTCTTAAACACCATCCTTCCATCCTGCTGGAGACTCGTTTCTTGCACAGATATCGTGAAGGTTTTTCTGGCATTTGACCACATTCTCAAAGGAGAAAACACCTTATGAAATTACTTTTCAGCGATCATTTGCCAAATTGATTTTCTGGCAACCTACTTCTCTGGTTGAAAGCCAGAAGGAACTTGGATGTGTAGGTACTTCCTCTGTGAAATTATACTTTATTTTTCAAAATGTGAAATGTGGTTCACCTTAGATGCCTGTTTATCATTCATTTTCATTAGCTGACCGCGATTGATAGTTATTCATATAATATTACTTCCTTAAAGCTTATAAAGAATTAGGTACAGTTCAAGGTGAATGTCTTGATAAGAAAGATTCAATTCATGCATCATTCTGACGCACAACTCATTCTCCCTGTTCCTGGCAGCAAGATCAGGCTGAAGGAGTTTGTGATATACCTCGAGCATCCATGCTGAACAATACATGTCGTGTTCCTTATTGTACTCCGCTTTTATAAAGCGTTGTTGGGAACAATCAGTGAAGAACACCTGCATCATAACAGGTTTTGTCTAAGCTAGGCAAGTAGCAGAGTGAGGTTTAGGTCACAAATAATGTGGGCAACATGAAAGGATCAACGTCAAGGCTCAGTATAAAATGAGTTTACAGCAATCATATAAAGGTACTAAGTAATATGAAGAAGCAATATGACTGTGACTATCAACTTATTAATTGACAAGCAATAGCGACTGCTGCAAGAAGGCAAACTCCTACATATGTCTTAAGAACTGCATGCACAGTCCCTTATAATGACAGAAACATATTGTGCAAAGCACATTGACAGCACATACAAAGAGCAAATGCTGGAACCAATTAATATATAAATCCTTAGACTCATAAAAAAACACATATTTCTATTTCTATTTCCTAAGTAATTGAACCTCCCCAGAAAGCTCCATTCCCTCATCCTGCACGGACACATTTGAATCGTTATGCCTGATGCACCCAAGTGGCATCATGTGTTACATCCAAGTGGTAACATGTGTTGCATCCAAGTGGCATTGTGTGTTGATACACAAAACACATTAGGGGTCATTTTTCATGTCGTGGGAGAATCAAAGATGTGCATAAAAACATGCTAGAAACATTTTATGCCTTGTTTATATGTTTCATCACCAATTTGCCCATACAGCCCCAACCACTTGACTTTATGCATGGAAATTCATGTGTAAGGAATTTGCGCAAAAGGCAGTTTAAAGTCAACTGGCTTGCACCCCATCCCCTCCCCATACTGGTAAGAAGACAGGAGTAGGTATAGGGTGAAAGCGATGCTGAAGGAGGGTTTAAATGCTCACTGTAAAACTCTGGGCTCCCAGTGATGACTCTGACATCTCTTGATGTTCTCGTTGTTCCTTTGATGAAGTTCTGGTATATCTTTTATGTTTCTTATGTCAAGTGCATCAGAGCTCCAGGCAAACATGCACCGGCATCCTCCCACGTAGGCTACATAACACCAACTGACTCACTCAGAACTCTCAACCATACAACATTCTCACCAGCAAGATTCCATGTCACTGAGCATTCTACTCATTCTGCAAAGACAACATGGAAACCTAAATCACTACACCCAGGCTGTCACAACTGCTACAGCCTGCACATCCACATCATATTCATTCCCCTTGCAGAAATGGAGACCTTTATTAACTCTGACAGGCAGACCATAACTTTACTCTATCATGGTACTAGATGGAAAATTCACTGCCAATGAGCAAGGTTTTAGCCAAGCCACATGCATGGTGACATATGATGATGTGTTAATTCTTATTTATGCTTCTCTGATCTTCATGGTCACATCATTGGTAATAAAGTGGAGAGAGTGTTCACCTCTATTAATGAGAAGACATAGAAGCTGCTTTTGCCTCTCACCTCCACTAATACCTTCTTGAATTCTCTTTGTTGATGTATAACTTTCAAACGGACCAAAGGCTTGAGCAAATCCTTTGATGTATGGTCAGCCAAAAATTGGAGCACTCTTCCGCTGCCCTTAAGGCAAGAAGTCAACACCAGATCCTTCAGGAGATCACTCAAGACCTTCCTTTTTGAGTGACGCTCCTGCCTTTCCTTCCTCTCTGTTCTGACCATTGGTCTGTGATATTGTCTACTTTGTGTATTTGTGCACCCTGATTCCAACGAATTCCGGTGCAATATACATTTATAAATAAACTAAATATATATATTTAGTATATATATAGTATATATATATATATATATATATATATATAAATATTTGCTTTTGTTTTTATATCGTCAAACAATAAGTAAAAGAAAAGAAAATTACAGAAAGAAACACAAGCAAATAATATGCAATTGATGATGTTGTACACTTGGATCAGGAATTAGAATAATGAATTGGATGGCCAAGGGTTTATTTTCACGTGCTTGATAGCTGGAAAATAATGCTCCTATTGATCGGAATGTCTAGGACAGATTGAAATAATATGCTAAGAGGCCAAACATTGTAGCACATGTCCAGAATCACTTGAAATTCCAAGGCCACTTTGTTTTTTTTATAGTAAATGCTTTGACCTCTTGCAAAGTACTTAGATCTTGTCACATGGACTATTTCTGTCTGCCTGGGAGCATACATGTCAATAGCTGTTGCGGATGATGTAAACCATTGATGCCTGAAATTATAATGATATGTGGTGAAACAAACTGCAGACTTTTAGATGTCTTGTGCACCTCTGCTTCTCTTGTTCTGCCCCATTTAAAGGACTATGTTTTTAAGATGACTGTATACATGTTCTTTATGCATTTCAACTCATAAGCTTCTTCACAAAATGTACCTGAAATGTTTGAATACATCAGCCCGGAGATAAGAGCAAAGCTGCAGAAGCGTTTTCATCCTGGGTATTCTAATATACAAATCTAGAAATGGCATTCCACTCTCAGGATGTCCCTCATGTGTTCTGCCCTCTACTGGCACACAAGGACTGCATGCCTGCCAATGTTAATTCTATCAAGAAATCATAGGATCATATTCAGCATAAGTGTGACCCAACTTGTTTTCCAGGCTCTGGGCTTAAACTGGAGGACAGCAAGGGCATATATGTGTGGGTGGTAACCAGGACAGTGTTCACTTATATTATTGTACCCTTGCCTTCGCCTGATTACTTTGGCTTCCCTACCCCCATGCATTATTTGTGGGTCGTAACAAAGCCAGCATTCAATTTCTTAATTATAACCAAGCCATAGTCTGATTCCTTAGGCTTCCCTTCTACCCATGCATTATGTTTGTTTTTTTTTTGCTAGGAAACTGTGGATTTGGTTAATTATAATTATGGTATTCGACTTCTTAGACTTTCCATTCATTAAATTCTTACATTTATTTTGTTAGTTTGCCTGTGACATTGCCAAATTGGGCTTATAGTGATTTTAGGGTGCTCATATATATTCGATTAGGTTTATCATTTTAATACTGTATTGCTTGATACTACTTTTAAAAGGAAAGATATAATTTAACTGCCATATTTATGTAAAGCAGAATTTTAGCAGGAAGAAGCCTGCTTTTACCACTGTGGTGCTTATCTTAATTTAGAAAACAGCTGCGCTCTCACAGCTATTGATCTTTTTTCAAATCCTGAATAACAAGTCCCTTTGGATTTGTAGTCCAGTAGCCCTCATTTGTGCAAAACAGGCACGAGAGCACCGGCCTGATAGGGACTAGCCGGTCTGTGGTGGTCCGTGAAGGTCGGAGAAGGAGGTAGGCTTCTTTACCTCTTTCCTTGCTACATTCTGTGGGAATATGGGTATTTTAGAGGTCCTAGAGGCCATTCTTTCTGCTAAAGTGAGGCTTGATGTGAATAGTATCCTTCTCTCTCAGAGACGGGGAGCTGCTATGATATGATATGGCATTTGTAACGCGCCTATACACAAGTGTTTCAAGGCGCGAAAGATGATAGACGTGCAGTGTGCAGGCACATTAATTCATGGGGATAAAGCAATGAGGAGGGTCTTGTCTTGTCTTGTCTTGTCCTACTGCTGGACTGAGTAGTTCAGTCCCCCTGCTATAATCCCTCCACTCTAACCTCCACCTACCAGGTGTTGTGACCCCTGCAGCTTTCAGTAAGGAGGAGCCGGCCGATTGCATTCGGGAGGCACTGTGGCCCTTGGGGTTTTGCGATCAAAAGGGAGTCCAGAAATACATTACTGCTCTGCAAATGGGCTCTAGGGCAAAGGATGAAACTGTGGCTACAGTTCTAGGGGCTCAGTAAGTTTCGACCACCCTGGGGACAATGCTGCAGTGGAAACAGTCTACTTCGTGCTGCAGCAAATATTAGATCACTAGTTAAACATATTCTTGAAGTGGATAAATACATATCTGTGCACTCACAGAAACGTGGGGCCATAACGCAGCCGGACCCTCTTTAGAGTTGGCAGTACCAGAGGGCTATGTGATGTTATGGCAGATTAGACTTGAGGGTAGGTGGTGGGTTTTGAAACATGCTTGTAAGGAACTTGGGGTTGGTCACCCTGAGTTACCTGGGGGAAGCTAGACCTGGACTCCCTGCTCACTGTGCTGAGAGAGGCACAACTCCACATCACTGATGATGCCCAAGAAGGCTGAAACACGGGTATGGGATTGCCGTTGGTACGCTTGTTCAGAAGGGAATTGCCATAGCATTTTGGTATAGGACTGTCCATATGGGCAGGACAAAGACAGATATGCATATTGATATTTCCCATCGGTGAAAGGTACAGTGAGCAAAAGGCGAAGGCTGCGAACTCTGAGAGTGGGAAAAAAACACAGAACAGGTTATCATGCCATCTTCTTTCTGGAAAGGGGCACCTGCTACCATTTTGAAACATTTTTGAAAGGAACTTGGGGTTATTCACCCTGAGTAACCTGGGGGAACACAGACGTGGACTCCCTGCTCACTGTGCTCAGAGAGGCACAGCTCCACTTCACTGATGATGTCCAACAAGGCTGAAACACGTGTATGGGGTTGCTGTTGGTACTCTTTTTCAGAAGGGGATTGTCGTGGCATATAAGTGCTTGGCTGCCTATGTGGGCGGGACAATGACTGATATCCAAATGGATATTTCCCATCTGTGGAAGGTACAGTGAGCAAAAAGCGATGGCTGTGAACTCTCACAGTGGGAAAAAACCACTGAACAGGTTATCAAGCCATGTTCTTTCTGGAGAGGGGTGCCTGCTACCTTTTTGAAACATTTTTGCAAGGTACTTGGGGTTGGTCTCCTTGAGTTATCTGGGGGAACCTAGACGTGGACTCCCTGCTCACTGTACTCAGAGAGGCACATTCCACCTCACTGATGATGCCCGAAAAGGCTGAAACACAAGTATGGGGTTGCTGTTGGTGCTCTTGTTCAGAAGGGAATTGCCATAGCATTTTGGTGCATGACTGCCCATGTGGACGGGACAAAGACTGATATGCAAATTGATATTTCCTATCTGTGTAAGGTACAGTGAGCAAATAGCGATGGCTGCAAACTCTCACAGTGGGAAAAAAAAACAGAACAGATTATCATGCAATGTTTCATTCTGGAGAGAGGCGCCTGCTACCTTTTTAAAAATATTTTTCAAAGAACATGGGGTTGGTCCCCCTGCGGGAACCCAGACATGGAATCCCAGCTCACTGCGCTCAGAAAGGCTCAGCTCCACCTCACTAATGATGCCCAACAAAGCTGAACCACATGTATGGGGTTGCTGTTGGGTCTCTTGTTCAGAAGGGAATTGCCATAACATTTCAGTGCTGGACTGCCCATGTGGGCAGGACAAAGACTGATATGCAAATGGATATTTCCCATCTCTGAAAGGTTCAGTGAGCAAAAGGCGATGGCTGTGAACTCTGAAAGTGGGAAAACCCACCAAATAGGTTATCAAGCCATGTTCTTTCTGGAGAGGGGTGCCTGCTACATTTTTGAAATTTTTTTGCAAGGAACTTGGGGATGGTCACCCTGAGTTACCTGGGGGAACCCAGACGTGTATTCCTTGCTCACTTTGCTCAGAGAGGCACAGCTCCACCTCACTGATGATGCCCAACAAGGCTGAACCACATGTATGGGGTTGCTGTTGGGTCTCTTGTTCAGAAGGGAATTGCCGTAACATTTCGGTGCTGGACTGCCCATGTGGGCAGGACAAAGACTGATATGCAAATGGATATTTCCCATCTGTGAAAGGTACAGTGAGCAAAAGGCGATGGCTGTGAACTCTGAAAGTGGGAAAACCCACCAAATAGGTTATCAAGCCATGTTCTTTCTGGAGAGGGGTGCCTGCTACATTTTTGAAACATTTTTGCAAGGTACTTGTGGTTGGTCACCCTGAGTTACCTGGGGGAACACAGACGTGGACTCCCTGCTCACTGTGCTTAGCGAGGCACAGCTCCACTTCACTGATGATGTCCAACAAGGCTGAAACACGTGTATGGGGTTGCTGTTGGTACTCTTGTTCAGAAGGGAATTGTCATGGCATTTCAGTGCTTGGCTGCCTATGTGGGCGGGACAAAGACTGATATGCAAATGGATATTTCCCATCTGTGAAAGGTACAGTGAGCAAAAAGCGATGGCTGTGAACTCTGAAAGTGGGAAAAACCACTGAACAGGTTATCAAGCCATGTTCTTTCTGGAGAGGGGTGCCTGCTGCCTTTTTGAAACATTTTTGCAAGGTACTTGGGGTTGGTCTCCATGAGTTATCTGGGGGAACCTAGACGTGGACTCCCTGCTCATTGTACTCAAAGAGGCACAGCTCCACCTCACTGATGATGCCCAAAAAAGGTTGAAATACATGTATGAGGTTGCTGTTGGCACTCTTGTTCAGAAGGGAATTGCCATAGCATTTCGGTGCTGGACTGCATCTGTGGGCCAGACAAAGACTGATATGCAAATGAATATTTCCCATCTTTGAAAGGTACAGTGAGCAAAAAGCGATGGCTGTGAACTCTGACAGTGGGAAAAAATCACAGAACAGTTTATCATGCCATATTCTTTCTGCAGAGGGCTGCCTACTACATTTTGAAACATTTTTGCAAGGAACATGGAGTTGGTCACCCTGAGTTACTTGAGGGAACCTAGACGTGGACTCCCTGCTCACTGTACTCAGAGAGGCACAGCTCCACCTCACTGATGATGCCCAAAAAGGCTGAAATACATGAATGGGGTTGCTGTTGGTACTCTTGTTCAGAAGGGGATTGTCATGGCATTTAAGTGCTTGGCTGCCTATGTGGGCGGGACAATGACTGATATCCAAAACGATATTTCCCATCTGTGGAAGGTACAGTGAGCAAAAAGCGATGGCTGTGAACTCTCACAGTGGGAAAAAACCACTGAACAGGTTATCAAGCCATGTTCTTTCTGGAGAGGGGTGCCTGCTACCTTTTTGAAACATTTTTGCAAGGTACTTGGGGTTGGTCTCCTTGAGTTATCTGGGGGAACCTAGACGTGGACTCCCTGCTCACTGTACTCAGAGAGGCACATTCCACCTCAGTGATGATGCCCGAAAAGGCTGAAACACAAGTATGGGGTTGCTGTTGGTGCTCTTGTTCATAAGGGAATTGCCATAGCATTTCGCTGCACGACTGCCCATGTGGACGGGACAAAGACTGATATGAAAATTGATATTTCCTATCTGTGTAAGGTACAGTGAGCAAATAGCGATGGCTGCAAACTCTCACAGTGGGAAAAAAACAGAACAGATTATCATGCAATGTTTCATTCTGGAGAGAGGCGCCTGCTACCTTTTTAAAAATATTTTTCAAAGAACATGGGGTTGGTCCCCCTGCGGGAACCCAGACATGGAATCCCAGCTCACTGCGCTCAGAAAGGCTCAGCTCCACCTCACTAATGATGCCCAACAAGGCTGAACCACATGTATGGGGTTGCTGTTGGGTCTCTTGTTCAGAAGGGAATTGCCATAACATTTCGGTGCTGGACTGCCCATGTGGGCAGGACAAAGACTGATATGCAAATGGATATTTCCCATCTCTGAAAGGTTCAGTGAGCAAAAAGCGATGGCTGCAAACTCTCAACGTGGGAAAAAGCACATGACAGGTTATCATGCCATGTTCTTTCTGCAGAGGGGTGCCTGCTACATTTTTGAAATTTTTTTGCAAAGAACTTGGGGATGGTCACACTGAGTTACCTGGGGGAACCCAGACGTGTATTCCCTGCTCACTTTGCTCAGAGAGGCACAGCTCCACCTCACTGATGATGCCCAACAAGGCTGAACCACATGTATGGGGTTGCTGTTGGGTCTCTTGTTCAGAAGTGAATTGCCATAACATTTCGGTGCTGGACTGCCCATGTGGGCAGGACAAAGACTGATATGCAAATGGATATTTCCCATCTGTGAAAGGTACAGTGAGCAAAAGGCGATGGCTGTGAACTCTGAAAGTGGGAAAAACCCACCAAATAGGTTATCAAGCCATGTTCTTTCTGGAGAGGGGTGCCTGCTACATTTTTGAAACATTTTTGCAAGGTACTTGTGGTTGGTCACCCTGAGTTACCTGGGGGAACACAGACAAGGACTCCCTGCTCACTGTACTTAGAGAGGCACAGCTCCACTTCACTGATGATGTCCAACAAGGCTGAAACACGTGTATGGGATTGCTGTTGGTACTCTTGTTCAGAAGGGAATTGTCATGGCATTTCAGTGCTTGGCTGCCTATGTGGGCGGGACAAAGACTGATATGCAAATGGATATTTCCCATCTGTGAAAGGTACAGTGAGCAAAAAGCGATGGCTGTGAACTCTGAAAGTGGGAAAAACCACTGAACAGGTTATCAAGCCATGTTCTTTCTGGAGAGGGGTGCCTGCTACCTTTTTGAAACATTTTTGCAAGGTACTTGGGGTTGGTCTCCATGAGTTATCTGGGGGAACCTAGACGTGGACTCCCTGCTCATTGTACTCAGCGAGGCACAGCTCCACCTCACTGATGATGCCCAAAAAAGGCTGAAATACATGTATGGGGTTGCTGTTGGCACTCTTGTTCAGAAGGGAATCAGCCTAGCATTTTGGTGCTCGACTGCCCATGTGGGCGAGACAAAGACTGATATGCAAATGGATATTTCCAATCTGCGAAAGGTTCAGTGAGCAAAAAGCGATGGCTGCAAACTCTCACAGTGGGAAAAAAAAAGAAAAAAAAACAACAGAACAGGTTATCATGCCATGTTTATTTCTGGAGAGAGGCACCTTCTACCTTTTTGAAACATTTTTGCATAGAACATGGGGTTGGTCAATCTGAGTTACCTGCAGGAAACCAGACTTGGATTTCCTGTCTCAATGCTCAGTGACGCTCAGCTCCACCTCACTGATGATTCCAATAAGGCTGAAACACATGTGTGGGGTTGCTGTTGGTACTCTTGTTCAAAAGGGAATTGTCATAGCATTTCGGTGCTGGACTGCTCATGTGGGCAAGAGAACGACTGTGAAAGGTACAGTGAGCAAAAAGCAATGGCTGTGAACTCTGAAAGTGGGAAAAACCCATCAAATAGGTTATCAAGCCATGTTCTTTCTGGAGAGGGGTGCCTGCTACATTTTTGAAACATTTTTGCAAGGTACTTGTGGTTGGTCACCCTGAGTTACCTGGAGGAACACAGACGTGGACTCCCTGCTCACTGTGCTTAGAGAGGCACAGCTCCACTTCACTGATGATGTCCAACAAGGCTGAAACACGTGTATGGGGTTGCTGTTGGTACTCTTGTTCAGAAGGGAATTGTCATGGCATTTCAGTGCTTGGCTGCCTATGTGGGTGGGACAAAGCCTGATATGCAAATGGATATTTCCCATCTGTGAAAGGTACAGTGAGCAAAAAGCGATGGCTGTGAACTCTGAAAGTGGGAAAAACCACTGAACAGGTTATCAAGCCATGTTCTTTCTGGAGAGGGGTGCCTGCTGCCTTTTTGAAACATTTTTGCAAGGTACTTGGGGTTGGTCTCCATGAGTTATCTGGGGGAACCTAGACGTGGACTCCCTGCTCATTGTACTCAGCGAGGCACAGCTCCACCTCACTGATGATGCCCAAAAAAGGCTGAAATACATGTATGGGGTTGCTGTTGGCACTCTTGTTCAGAAGGGAATCAGCCTAGCATTTTGGTGCTCGACTGCCCATGTGGGCGAGACAAAGACTGATATGCAAATGGATATTTCCAATCTGCGAAAGGTTCAGTGAGCAAAAAGCGATGGCTGCAAACTCTCACAGTGGGAAAAAAAAAGAAAAAAAAACAACAGAACAGGTTATCATGCCATGTTTATTTCTGGAGAGAGGCACCTTCTACCTTTTTGAAACATTTTTGCATAGAACATGGGGTTGGTCAATCTGAGTTACCTGCAGGAAACCAGACTTGGATTTCCTGTCTCAATGCTCAGTGACGCTCAGCTCCACCTCACTGATGATTCCAATAAGGCTGAAACACATGTGTGGGGTTGCTGTTGGTACTCTTGTTCAAAAGGGAATTGTCATAGCATTTCGGTGCTGGACTGCTCATGTGGGCAAGAGAACGACTGTGAAAGGTACAGTGAGCAAAAAGCAATGGCTGTGAACTCTGAAAGTGGGAAAAACCCATCAAATAGGTTATCAAGCCATGTTCTTTCTGGAGAGGGGTGCCTGCTACATTTTTGAAACATTTTTGCAAGGTACTTGTGGTTGGTCACCCTGAGTTACCTGGAGGAACACAGACGTGGACTCCCTGCTCACTGTGCTTAGAGAGGCACAGCTCCACTTCACTGATGATGTCCAACAAGGCTGAAACACGTGTATGGGGTTGCTGTTGGTACTCTTGTTCAGAAGGGAATTGTCATGGCATTTCAGTGCTTGGCTGCCTATGTGGGTGGGACAAAGCCTGATATGCAAATGGATATTTCCCATCTGTGAAAGGTACAGTGAGCAAAAAGCGATGGCTGTGAACTCTGAAAGTGGGAAAAACCACTGAACAGGTTATCAAGCCATGTTCTTTCTGGAGAGGGGTGCCTGCTGCCTTTTTGAAACATTTTTGCAAGGTACTTGGGGTTGGTCTCCATGAGTTATCTGGGGGAACCTAGACGTGGACTCCCTGCTCATTGTACTCAGAGAGGCACAGCTCCACCTCACTGATGATGCCCAAAAAAGGTTGAAATACATGTATGAGGTTGCTGTTGGCACTCTTGTTCAGAAGGGAATTGCCATAGCATTTCGGTGCTGGACTGCATCTGTGGGCCAGACAAAGACTGATATGCAAATGAATATTTCCCATCTTTGAAAGGTACAGTGAGCAAAAAGCGATGGCTGTGAACTCTGACAGTGGGAAAAAATCACAGAACAGTTTATCATGCCATATTCTTTCTGCAGAGGGCTGCCTACTACATTTTGAAACATTTTTGCAAGGAACATGGAGTTGGTCACCCTGAGTTACTTGAGGGAACCTAGACGTGGACTCCCTGCTCACTGTACTCAAAGAGGCACAGCTCCACCTCACTGATGATGCCCAAAAAGGCTGAAATACATGAATGGGGTTGCTGTTGGTACTCTTGTTCAGAAGGGGATTGTCATGGCATTTAAGTGCTTGGCTGCCTATGTGGGCGGGACAATGACTGATATCCAAAACGATATTTCCCATCTGTGGAAGGTACAGTGAGCAAAAAGCGATGGCTGTGAACTCTCACAGTGGGAAAAAACCACTGAACAGGTTATCAAGCCATGTTCTTTCTGGAGAGGGGTGCCTGCTACCTTTTTGAAACATTTTTGCAAGGTACTTGGGGTTGGTCTCCTTGAGTTATCTGGGGGAACCTAGACGTGGACTCCCTGCTCACTGTACTCAGAGAGGCACATTCCACCTCAGTGATGATGCCCGAAAAGGCTGAAACACAAGTATGGGGTTGCTGTTGGTGCTCTTGTTCATAAGGGAATTGCCATAGCATTTCGCTGCACGACTGCCCATGTGGACGGGACAAAGACTGATATGAAAATTGATATTTCCTATCTGTGTAAGGTACAGTGAGCAAATAGCGATGGCTGCAAACTCTCACAGTGGGAAAAAAACAGAACAGATTATCATGCAATGTTTCATTCTGGAGAGAGGCGCCTGCTACCTTTTTAAAAATATTTTTCAAAGAACATGGGGTTGGTCCCCCTGCGGGAACCCAGACATGGAATCCCAGCTCACTGCGCTCAGAAAGGCTCAGCTCCACCTCACTAATGATGCCCAACAAGGCTGAACCACATGTATGGGGTTGCTGTTGGGTCTCTTGTTCAGAAGGGAATTGCCATAACATTTCGGTGCTGGACTGCCCATGTGGGCAGGACAAAGACTGATATGCAAATGGATATTTCCCATCTCTGAAAGGTTCAGTGAGCAAAAAGCGATGGCTGCAAACTCTCAACGTGGGAAAAAGCACATGACAGGTTATCATGCCATGTTCTTTCTGCAGAGGGGTGCCTGCTACATTTTTGAAATTTTTTTGCAAAGAACTTGGGGATGGTCACACTGAGTTACCTGGGGGAACCCAGACGTGTATTCCCTGCTCACTTTGCTCAGAGAGGCACAGCTCCACCTCACTGATGATGCCCAACAAGGCTGAACCACATGTATGGGGTTGCTGTTGGGTCTCTTGTTCAGAAGTGAATTGCCATAACATTTCGGTGCTGGACTGCCCATGTGGGCAGGACAAAGACTGATATGCAAATGGATATTTCCCATCTGTGAAAGGTACAGTGAGCAAAAGGCGATGGCTGTGAACTCTGAAAGTGGGAAAAACCCACCAAATAGGTTATCAAGCCATGTTCTTTCTGGAGAGGGGTGCCTGCTACATTTTTGAAACATTTTTGCAAGGTACTTGTGGTTGGTCACCCTGAGTTACCTGGGGGAACACAGACAAGGACTCCCTGCTCACTGTGCTTAGAGAGGCACAGCTCCACTTCACTGATGATGTCCAACAAGGCTGAAACACGTGTATGGGATTGCTGTTGGTACTCTTGTTCAGAAGGGAATTGTCATGGCATTTCAGTGCTTGGCTGCCTATGTGGGCGGGACAAAGACTGATATGCAAATGGATATTTCCCATCTGTGAAAGGTACAGTGAGCAAAAAGCGATGGCTGTGAACTCTGAAAGTGGGAAAAACCACTGAACAGGTTATCAAGCCATGTTCTTTCTGGAGAGGGGTGCCTGCTACCTTTTTGAAACATTTTTGCAAGGTACTTGGGGTTGGTCTCCATGAGTTATCTGGGGGAACCTAGACGTGGACTCCCTGCTCATTGTACTCAGCGAGGCACAGCTCCACCTCACTGATGATGCCCAAAAAAGGCTGAAATACATGTATGGGGTTGCTGTTGGCACTCTTGTTCAGAAGGGAATCAGCCTAGCATTTTGGTGCTCGACTGCCCATGTGGGCGAGACAAAGACTGATATGCAAATGGATATTTCCAATCTGCGAAAGGTTCAGTGAGCAAAAAGCGATGGCTGCAAACTCTCACAGTGGGAAAAAAAAAGAAAAAAAAACAACAGAACAGGTTATCATGCCATGTTTATTTCTGGAGAGAGGCACCTTCTACCTTTTTGAAACATTTTTGCATAGAACATGGGGTTGGTCAATCTGAGTTACCTGCAGGAAACCAGACTTGGATTTCCTGTCTCAATGCTCAGTGACGCTCAGCTCCACCTCACTGATGATTCCAATAAGGCTGAAACACATGTGTGGGGTTGCTGTTGGTACTCTTGTTCAAAAGGGAATTGTCATAGCATTTCGGTGCTGGACTGCTCATGTGGGCAAGAGAACGACTGTGAAAGGTACAGTGAGCAAAAAGCAATGGCTGTGAACTCTGAAAGTGGGAAAAACCCATCAAATAGGTTATCAAGCCATGTTCTTTCTGGAGAGGGGTGCCTGCTACATTTTTGAAACATTTTTGCAAGGTACTTGTGGTTGGTCACCCTGAGTTACCTGGAGGAACACAGACGTGGACTCCCTGCTCACTGTGCTTAGAGAGGCACAGCTCCACTTCACTGATGATGTCCAACAAGGCTGAAACACGTGTATGGGGTTGCTGTTGGTACTCTTGTTCAGAAGGGAATTGTCATGGCATTTCAGTGCTTGGCTGCCTATGTGGGTGGGACAAAGCCTGATATGCAAATGGATATTTCCCATCTGTGAAAGGTACAGTGAGCAAAAAGCGATGGCTGTGAACTCTGAAAGTGGGAAAAACCACTGAACAGGTTATCAAGCCATGTTCTTTCTGGAGAGGGGTGCCTGCTACCTTTTTGAAACATTTTTGCAAGGTACTTGGGGTTGGTCACCCTGAGTTACCTGAGGGAACCTAGACGTGGACTCCCTGCTCACTGTACTCAGAGAGGCACAGATCCACCTCACTGATGATGCCCGAAAAGGCTGAAACACAAGTATGGGGTTGCTGTTGGTGCTCTTGTTCATAAGGGAATTGCCATAGCATTTCGCTGCACGACTGCCCATGTGGACGGGACAAAGACTGATATGAAAATTGATATTTCCTATCTGTGTAAGGTACAGTGAGCAAATAGCGATGGCTGCAAACTCTCACAGTGGGAAAAAAACAGAACAGATTATCATGCAATGTTTCATTCTGGAGAGAGGCGCCTGCTACCTTTTTAAAAATATTTTTCAAAGAACATGGGGTTGGTCCCCCTGCGGGAACCCAGACATGGAATCCCAGCTCACTGCGCTCAGAAAGGCTCAGCTCCACCTCACTAATGATGCCCAACAAGGCTGAACCACATGTATGGGGTTGCTGTTGGGTCTCTTGTTCAGAAGGGAATTGCCATAACATTTCGGTGCTGGACTGCCCATGTGGGCAGGACAAAGACTGATATGCAAATGGATATTTCCCATCTCTGAAAGGTTCAGTGAGCAAAAAGCGATGGCTGCAAACTCTCAACGTGGGAAAAAGCACATGACAGGTTATCATGCCATGTTCTTTCTGCAGAGGGGTGCCTGCTACATTTTTGAAATTTTTTTGCAAAGAACTTGGGGATGGTCACACTGAGTTACCTGGGGGAACCCAGACGTGTATTCCCTGCTCACTTTGCTCAGAGAGGCACAGCTCCACCTCACTGATGATGCCCAACAAGGCTGAACCACATGTATGGGGTTGCTGTTGGGTCTCTTGTTCAGAAGTGAATTGCCATAACATTTCGGTGCTGGACTGCCCATGTGGGCAGGACAAAGACTGATATGCAAATGGATATTTCCCATCTGTGAAAGGTACAGTGAGCAAAAGGCGATGGCTGTGAACTCTGAAAGTGGGAAAAACCCACCAAATAGGTTATCAAGCCATGTTCTTTCTGGAGAGGGGTGCCTGCTACATTTTTGAAACATTTTTGCAAGGTACTTGTGGTTGGTCACCCTGAGTTACCTGGGGGAACACAGACAAGGACTCCCTGCTCACTGTGCTTAGAGAGGCACAGCTCCACTTCACTGATGATGTCCAACAAGGCTGAAACACGTGTATGGGATTGCTGTTGGTACTCTTGTTCAGAAGGGAATTGTCATGGCATTTCAGTGCTTGGCTGCCTATGTGGGCGGGACAAAGACTGATATGCAAATGGATATTTCCCATCTGTGAAAGGTACAGTGAGCAAAAAGCGATGGCTGTGAACTCTGAAAGTGGGAAAAACCACTGAACAGGTTATCAAGCCATGTTCTTTCTGGAGAGGGGTGCCTGCTACCTTTTTGAAACATTTTTGCAAGGTACTTGGGGTTGGTCTCCATGAGTTATCTGGGGGAACCTAGACGTGGACTCCCTGCTCATTGTACTCAGCGAGGCACAGCTCCACCTCACTGATGATGCCCAAAAAAGGCTGAAATACATGTATGGGGTTGCTGTTGGCACTCTTGTTCAGAAGGGAATCAGCCTAGCATTTTGGTGCTCGACTGCCCATGTGGGCGAGACAAAGACTGATATGCAAATGGATATTTCCAATCTGCGAAAGGTTCAGTGAGCAAAAAGCGATGGCTGCAAACTCTCACAGTGGGAAAAAAAAAGAAAAAAAAACAACAGAACAGGTTATCATGCCATGTTTATTTCTGGAGAGAGGCACCTTCTACCTTTTTGAAACATTTTTGCATAGAACATGGGGTTGGTCAATCTGAGTTACCTGCAGGAAACCAGACTTGGATTTCCTGTCTCAATGCTCAGTGACGCTCAGCTCCACCTCACTGATGATTCCAATAAGGCTGAAACACATGTGTGGGGTTGCTGTTGGTACTCTTGTTCAAAAGGGAATTGTCATAGCATTTCGGTGCTGGACTGCTCATGTGGGCAAGAGAACGACTGTGAAAGGTACAGTGAGCAAAAAGCAATGGCTGTGAACTCTGAAAGTGGGAAAAACCCATCAAATAGGTTATCAAGCCATGTTCTTTCTGGAGAGGGGTGCCTGCTACATTTTTGAAACATTTTTGCAAGGTACTTGTGGTTGGTCACCCTGAGTTACCTGGAGGAACACAGACGTGGACTCCCTGCTCACTGTGCTTAGAGAGGCACAGCTCCACTTCACTGATGATGTCCAACAAGGCTGAAACACGTGTATGGGGTTGCTGTTGGTACTCTTGTTCAGAAGGGAATTGTCATGGCATTTCAGTGCTTGGCTGCCTATGTGGGTGGGACAAAGCCTGATATGCAAATGGATATTTCCCATCTGTGAAAGGTACAGTGAGCAAAAAGCGATGGCTGTGAACTCTGAAAGTGGGAAAAACCACTGAACAGGTTATCAAGCCATGTTCTTTCTGGAGAGGGGTGCCTGCTGCCTTTTTGAAACATTTTTGCAAGGTACTTGGGGTTGGTCTCCATGAGTTATCTGGGGGAACCTAGACGTGGACTCCCTGCTCATTGTACTCAGAGAGGCACAGCTCCACCTCACTGATGATGCCCAAAAAAGGTTGAAATACATGTATGAGGTTGCTGTTGGCACTCTTGTTCAGAAGGGAATTGCCATAGCATTTCGGTGCTGGACTGCATCTGTGGGCCAGACAAAGACTGATATGCAAATGAATATTTCCCATCTTTGAAAGGTACAGTGAGCAAAAAGCGATGGCTGTGAACTCTGACAGTGGGAAAAAATCACAGAACAGTTTATCATGCCATATTCTTTCTGCAGAGGGCTGCCTACTACATTTTGAAACATTTTTGCAAGGAACATGGAGTTGGTCACCCTGAGTTACTTGAGGGAACCTAGACGTGGACTCCCTGCTCACTGTACTCAGAGAGGCACAGCTCCACCTCACTGATGATGCCCAAAAAGGCTGAAATACATGAATGGGGTTGCTGTTGGTACTCTTGTTCAGAAGGGGATTGTCATGGCATTTAAGTGCTTGGCTGCCTATGTGGGCGGGACAATGACTGATATCCAAAACGATATTTCCCATCTGTGGAAGGTACAGTGAGCAAAAAGCGATGGCTGTGAACTCTCACAGTGGGAAAAAACCACTGAACAGGTTATCAAGCCATGTTCTTTCTGGAGAGGGGTGCCTGCTACCTTTTTGAAACATTTTTGCAAGGTACTTGGGGTTGGTCTCCTTGAGTTATCTGGGGGAACCTAGACGTGGACTCCCTGCTCACTGTACTCAGAGAGGCACATTCCACCTCAGTGATGATGCCCGAAAAGGCTGAAACACAAGTATGGGGTTGCTGTTGGTGCTCTTGTTCATAAGGGAATTGCCATAGCATTTCGCTGCACGACTGCCCATGTGGACGGGACAAAGACTGATATGAAAATTGATATTTCCTATCTGTGTAAGGTACAGTGAGCAAATAGCGATGGCTGCAAACTCTCACAGTGGGAAAAAAACAGAACAGATTATCATGCAATGTTTCATTCTGGAGAGAGGCGCCTGCTACCTTTTTAAAAATATTTTTCAAAGAACATGGGGTTGGTCCCCCTGCGGGAACCCAGACATGGAATCCCAGCTCACTGCGCTCAGAAAGGCTCAGCTCCACCTCACTAATGATGCCCAACAAGGCTGAACCACATGTATGGGGTTGCTGTTGGGTCTCTTGTTCAGAAGGGAATTGCCATAACATTTCGGTGCTGGACTGCCCATGTGGGCAGGACAAAGACTGATATGCAAATGGATATTTCCCATCTCTGAAAGGTTCAGTGAGCAAAAAGCGATGGCTGCAAACTCTCAACGTGGGAAAAAGCACATGACAGGTTATCATGCCATGTTCTTTCTGCAGAGGGGTGCCTGCTACATTTTTGAAATTTTTTTGCAAAGAACTTGGGGATGGTCACACTGAGTTACCTGGGGGAACCCAGACGTGTATTCCCTGCTCACTTTGCTCAGAGAGGCACAGCTCCACCTCACTGATGATGCCCAACAAGGCTGAACCACATGTATGGGGTTGCTGTTGGGTCTCTTGTTCAGAAGTGAATTGCCATAACATTTCGGTGCTGGACTGCCCATGTGGGCAGGACAAAGACTGATATGCAAATGGATATTTCCCATCTGTGAAAGGTACAGTGAGCAAAAGGCGATGGCTGTGAACTCTGAAAGTGGGAAAAACCCACCAAATAGGTTATCAAGCCATGTTCTTTCTGGAGAGGGGTGCCTGCTACATTTTTGAAACATTTTTGCAAGGTACTTGTGGTTGGTCACCCTGAGTTACCTGGGGGAACACAGACAAGGACTCCCTGCTCACTGTGCTTAGAGAGGCACAGCTCCACTTCACTGATGATGTCCAACAAGGCTGAAACACGTGTATGGGATTGCTGTTGGTACTCTTGTTCAGAAGGGAATTGTCATGGCATTTCAGTGCTTGGCTGCCTATGTGGGCGGGACAAAGACTGATATGCAAATGGATATTTCCCATCTGTGAAAGGTACAGTGAGCAAAAAGCGATGGCTGTGAACTCTGAAAGTGGGAAAAACCACTGAACAGGTTATCAAGCCATGTTCTTTCTGGAGAGGGGTGCCTGCTACCTTTTTGAAACATTTTTGCAAGGTACTTGGGGTTGGTCTCCATGAGTTATCTGGGGGAACCTAGACGTGGACTCCCTGCTCATTGTACTCAGCGAGGCACAGCTCCACCTCACTGATGATGCCCAAAAAAGGCTGAAATACCTGTATGGGGTTGCTGTTGGCACTCTTGTTCAGAAGGGAATCAGCCTAGCATTTTGGTGCTCGACTGCCCATGTGGGCGAGACAAAGACTGATATGCAAATGGATATTTCCAATCTGCGAAAGGTTCAGTGAGCAAAAAGCGATGGCTGCAAACTCTCACAGTGGGAAAAAAAAAGAAAAAAAAACAACAGAACAGGTTATCATGCCATGTTTATTTCTGGAGAGAGGCACCTTCTACCTTTTTGAAACATTTTTGCATAGAACATGGGGTTGGTCAATCTGAGTTACCTGCAGGAAACCAGACTTGGATTTCCTGTCTCAATGCTCAGTGACGCTCAGCTCCACCTCACTGATGATTCCAATAAGGCTGAAACACATGTGTGGGGTTGCTGTTGGTACTCTTGTTCAAAAGGGAATTGTCATAGCATTTCGGTGCTGGACTGCTCATGTGGGCAAGAGAACGACTGTGAAAGGTACAGTGAGCAAAAAGCAATGGCTGTGAACTCTGAAAGTGGGAAAAACCCATCAAATAGGTTATCAAGCCATGTTCTTTCTGGAGAGGGGTGCCTGCTACATTTTTGAAACATTTTTGCAAGGTACTTGTGGTTGGTCACCCTGAGTTACCTGGAGGAACACAGACGTGGACTCCCTGCTCACTGTGCTTAGAGAGGCACAGCTCCACTTCACTGATGATGTCCAACAAGGCTGAAACACGTGTATGGGGTTGCTGTTGGTACTCTTGTTCAGAAGGGAATTGTCATGGCATTTCAGTGCTTGGCTGCCTATGTGGGTGGGACAAAGCCTGATATGCAAATGGATATTTCCCATCTGTGAAAGGTACAGTGAGCAAAAAGCGATGGCTGTGAACTCTGAAAGTGGGAAAAACCACTGAACAGGTTATCAAGCCATGTTCTTTCTGGAGAGGGGTGCCTGCTAAGCTTTTTGAAACATTTTTGCAAGGTACTTGGGGTTGGTCACCCTGAGTTACCTGAGGGAACCTAGACGTGGACTCCCTGCTCACTGTACTCAGAGAGGCACAGATCCACCTCACTGATGATGCCCAAAAAGGCTGAAACACATGAATGGGGTTGCTGTTGGTACTCTTGTTCAGAAGGGGATTGCCATAGCATTTCAGTGCTGGACTGCCCCTGTGGGCCGGACAAAGACTGATATGCAAATGGGTATTTCCAAACTTTGAAAGGTACAGTGAGCAAAAATCGGTGGCTGCGAACTCTGAAAGTGGGAAAAAAAAATCACAGAACAGGTTATCATGCCATGTTTCGTTCTCAAGAGATGCGCCAGATACATTTTTGAAAATGTTTTGCAAGAACATGGGGTTGGTCACCCTGAGTTACCTGGGGGTACCCAGACCTGGACTCCCTGCTCACTTTGCTGAGAGAGGCACAACTCCACCTCACTGATGATGCCCAACAAGGCTGAAACATGGGTTTGGGATTGCTGTTGGCAATCTTGTTCAGAAGGGTATTGCCATAGCATTTTGCTGCTAGACTGCCCATGTGGGTGGGACAAAGTGTGATATGCATATTGATATTTCCCATCAGTGAAAGGTACAGTGAGCAAAAAGCGATGGCTGCAAACTCTCAAAGTGGGAAAAAAAACACAGAACAGGTTATCATGCCATCTTCTTTCTGGAGAGGGGCGCCTGCTACCGTTTTGAAACATTTTCGCAAAAAACGTGGGGTTAGTCACCCTGAGTTACCTGTGGGAACATAGATGTGGACTCCCTGCTCACTGTGCTCAGGGAGGCACAGCTCCACCTCACTGATAATGCTCAACGAGGCTGAAACGCTTGTATGGGTTTGCTGTTGGTACTCTTGTTCACAAGGGAATTGTCATAGTATTTTGTTGCTGGACTGCCTATGTGGACGGGACAAAGACTGATATGCAAATGGATATTTCCCATCTCTAAAAGTTTCAGGGAGCAAAAAGTGATGGCGGTGAACTCTCAAAGTAGGAAAAAAAACATAACAGGTTATCATGCAATGTTCTTTCTGCGGAGGGGAGCCTGCTACCGTTTTTAAACATTTTTGCAAGAAACTTGGGGTTGGTCACCCTGAGATACATGGGGGAACCTAGACTTGGAGTCCCTGCTCACTGTGCTCCGAGAGGCACAGCTCCACCTCACTGATGATGCCCAACAAGGCTGAAACACATGAATGGGGTTGCTGTTGGTACTCTTGTTCAGATGGGAATTGCCATAGCATTTCAGTGCTCGACTGCCCATGTGGGCGGGACAAAGACTGATATGCAAATGGTTATTTCCCATCTGTGAAAGGTTCAGTGAGCAAAAAGGGATGGCTGTGAACTCTCACATTGGGAAAAAAACACAGAACAGGTTATCATGCCATGTTTCTTTCTGGAGAGAGGCACCTGCTACATTTTTGACACATTTTTGCAAAGAACATGGGATTGGTCCCCTTGAGTTACCTGCGGGAACCCAGACGTGGAATCCCTGCTCACTGTGCTCAGAAAGGCTCAGCTCCACCTCTCTAATGATGCCCAACAAGGCTGAAACACATGAATGGGGTTGCTGTTGGTACTCTTGTTCAGATGGGAATTGCCATAGCATTTCGGTGCTTGACTGCCCATGTGGGCGGGACAAAGACTGATATGCAAATGGATATTTCCCATCTGTGAAAGGTTCAGTGAGCAAAAAGGGATGGCTGTGAACTCTCACATTGGGAAAAAAAACACAGAACAGGTTATCATGCCATGTTTCTTTCTGGAGAGAGGCGCCTGCTACATTTTTGACACATTTTTGCAAAGAACATGGGATTGGTCGCCTTGAGTTACCTGCGGGAACCCAGACGTGGAATCCCTGCTCACTGTGCTCAGAAAGGCTCAGCTCCACCTCTCTAATGATGCCCAACAAGGCTGAAACACATGAATGGGGTTGCTGTTGGTACTCTTGTTCAGGTGGGAATTGCCATAGCATTTCGGTGCTTGACTGCCCATGTGGGCGGGACAAAGACTGATATGCAAATGGATATTTCCCATCTGTGAAAGGTTCAGTGAACAAAAAGAAATGGCTGTGAACACTCAAAGGTGGAACAAAAAAAACAGATAACAGGTTATCATGCAATGTTCTTTCTGCAGAGGGGTGCCTGCTACCTTTTTGAAACATTTTTGAAAGGAACTTGGGGTTGGTCACCCTGAGTCACCTGGGTGAACCCAGACGTGTACTCCCTGCTCACTGTGCTCAGAGAAGCACAGCTCCACCTCACTGATGATGCCCAAAAAGGCTGAAACACATGAATGGGGTTGCTGTTGGTACTCTTGTTCAGAAGGGAATTGGCCTAGCATTTTGGTGCTCAACTGCCCATGTGGACGAGACAAAGACTGATATGCAAATGGATATTTCTCATCTTTGAAAGGTACAGTGAGCAAAAAACAATGGCTGTGAACTCTGAAAGTGGGAAACAACCACCAAACAGGTTATCAAGCCCTGTTCTTTCTGTAGAGAGGGGTGCCTGCTACCTTTTTGAAACATTTTTGCAAGGCACTTGGGGTTGGTCACCCTGAGATATTTGGGGGAACCTAGACATGGCATCCCTGCTCACTGTGCTCAGAGAGGCACAGCTCCACCTCACTGATGATGCCCAAAAAGGCTGTATCACATGTATGGGGTTGCTGTTGGTACTCTTGTTCAGAAGGAAATTGCCATAGCATTTTGTAGTCGACTGCCCATGTGGGCGGGACAAAGACTGATATGCAAATGGATATTTCCCAACTGTGAAAGGTTTAATGAGCAAAAAGTGATGGCTGCAAACTGTTACAGTGGGAAAAAACAACAGAACAGGTTATCATGCCATGTTTCTTTCTGGAGAGAGGCGCCTGCTACCTTTTTGAAACATTTTTGCAAAGAACATGGGTTTGGTCCCCATGAGTTACCTGCGGGAACCCAGACGTGGCATCCCTGCTCACTGTGCTCAGAGAGGCACAGCTCCACCTCACTGATAATGCCCAACAAGGCTGAAACACATGTATGTGGTTGCTGTTGGTACTCTTGTTCAGAATGGAATTGCCATAGCATTTCGGTGCTGGACTGCCCATGTGGGTAGGACAAAGACTGTGAAAGGTTCAGTGGGCAAAAGGTAATGGCTGTGAACTCTCAAAGTGGGAGAAAAACACATAACAGGTTATGATTCCATGTTCTTTCGGTGCCTGATACCTTTTTGAAATATTTTTGCAAGGAACTTGGGTATGGTCACCCTGAGTTAGATGGGGAACCTAGACATCGACTCCCTGCTCACTGTGCTCAGAGAGGCACAACTCCACCGCACTGATAATGCCAAACAAGGCTGAAACACATGTATGCGGTTGCTGTTGGTACTCTTGTTCAGATCGGAATTGACATAGCTTTTTGGTGCTGGACTGCCCACGTGGGCAGGACAAAGACTGAAATGCAAATGGATATTTCCCATTTCCGAAAGGTACAGTGAGCAAAAAGCGATGGCTGTCAACTCTGACAGTGGGAAACAACAACCAAACAGGTTATCAAGCCATGTTCTTTCTGGAGAGGGGCACCTGCTAACTGTGTGAAACATTTTTGCAAAGAACATGGGATTGGTCCCCTTGAGTTACCTGCGGGAACCCAGACGTGGAATCCCTGCTCACTGTGCTCAGAAAGGCTCAGCTCCACCTCTCTAATGATGCCCAACAAGGCTGAAACACATGAATGGGGTTGCTGTTGGTACTCTTGTTCAGATGGGAATTGCCATAGCATTTCGGTGCTTGACTGCCCATGTGGGCGGGACAAAGACTGATATGCAAATGGATATTTCCCATCTGTGAAAGGTTCAGTGAACAAAAAGAAATGGCTGTGAACACTCAAAGGTGGAACAAAAAAAACAGATAACAGGTTATCATGCCATGTTCTTTCTGCAGAGGGGTACCTGCTACCTTTTTGAAACATTTTTGCAAGGAACTTGGGGTTGGTCACCCTGAGTTACCTGGGGGTACCAAGACTTGGACTCCCTGCTCACTGTGCTCAGAGAGGCACAGCTCCACCTCACTGATAATGGCCAACAAGGCTGAAACCCATGTATGTGGTTGCTGTTGGTACTCTTGTTCAGAATGGAATTGCCATAGCATTTCGGTGCTGGACTGCCCATGTGGGCAGGACAAAGACTGAAATGCAAATGGATATTTCCCATCTTTGAAAGGTACAGTGAGCATAAAACGATGGCTGTGAACTCTGAAAGTGGGAAAAAACCACTGAACAGGTTATCAAGCCATGTTCTTCTAGAGAGGGCTGCCTACTACCTTTTTGAAACATTGTTTCAAGATACTTGGGGTTGGTCTCCCTGAGTTTTCTGGGAGAACCTAGACATGGGCTCCCTCCTCACTGTACTCAAAGAGGCACAGCTCCACCTCACTGATGATGCCCAAAAAGGCTGTAACACATGTATGGGGTTGCTGTTGGTACTCTTGTTCAGAAGGAAATTGCCATAGCATTTTGTAGTTGACTGCCCATGTGGGCGGGACAAAGACTGATATGCAAATGGATATTTCCCATCTGTGAAAGGTTCAGTGAGCAAAAAGCGATGGCTGCAAACTGTTACAGTGGGAAAAAACAACAGAACAGGTTATCATGCCATGTTTCTTTCTGGAGAGAGGCGCCTGCTACCTTTTTGAAACATTTTTGCAAAGAACCTGGGTTTGGTCACCATGAGTTACCTGCGGGAACCCAGACGTGGCATCCCTGCTCACTGTGCTCAGAGAGGCACAGCTCCACCTCACTGATAATGCCCAACAAGGCTGAAACACATGTATGTGGTTGCTGTTGGTACTCTTGTTCAGAATGGAATTGCCATAGCATTTCGGTGCTGGACTGCCCATGTGGGTAGGACAAAGACTGTGAAAGGTTCAGTGGGCAAAAGGTAATGGCTGTGAACTCTCAAAGTGGGAGAAAAACACATAACAGGTTATGATTCCATGTTCTTTCGGTGCCTGATACCTTTTTGAAATATTTTTGCAAGGAACTTGGGTATGGTCACCCTGAGTTAGATGGGGAACCTAGACATCGACTCCCTGCTCACTGTGCTCAGAGAGGCACAACTCCACCGCACTGATAATGCCAAACAAGGCTGAAACACATGTATGCGGTTGCTGTTGGTACTCTTGTTCAGATCGGAATTGCCATAGCTTTTTGGTGCTGGACTGCCCACGTGGGCAGGACAAAGACTGAAATGCAAATGGATATTTCCCATTTCCGAAAGGTACAGTGAGCAAAAAGCGATGGCTGTCAACTCTGACAGTGGGAAACAACAACCAAACAGGTTATCAAGCCATGTTCTTTCTGGAGAGGGGCACCTGCTAACTGTGTGAAACATTTTTGCAAGGTACTTGGGGTTGGTCACCCTGAGTTATCTGGGGGAACCTAGACATGGACTCCCTGCTCACTGTACTCAGAGATGCACAGCTCCACCTCACTGATGATGCCCAACAAGGCTGAAACACATGTATGGGGTTGCTGTTGGTATTCTTGTTCAGAAGGGAATTGCCATAGCATTTCGGTGCTCGACTGCCCACGTGGGCAGGACAAAGACTGTGAAAGGTTCAGTGAGCAAAAAACTGATGGCTGTGAACTCTCAAAATGGGAAAAAAACATTGCAAGTTTTCATGCCATGTTCTTTCTGCAGAGGGATACCTGCTACCTTTTTGAAACATTTTTGCAAGGAACATGGGGTTGGTCACCCTGAGTTACCTGGGGTTACCAAGACTTGGACTCCCTGCTCACTGTGCTCAGAGAGGCACAGCTCCACCTCACTGATAATGCCCAACAAGGCTGAAACCCATGTATGTGGTTGCTGTTGGTAATCTTGTTCAGAATGGAATTGCCATAGCATTTCGGTGCTGGACTGCCCATGTGGGCAGGACAAAGACTGAAATGCAAATGGATATTTCCCATCTTTGAAAGGTACAGTGAGCATAAAACGATGGCTGTGAACTCTGAAAGTGGGAAAAAACCACTGAACAGGTTATCAAGCCATGTTCTTCTAGAGAGGGCTGCCTACTACCTTTTTGAAACATTTTTTTCAAGATACTTGGGGTTGGTCTCCCTGAGTTTTCTGGGAGAACCTAGACATGGGCTCCCTCCTCACTGTACTCAAAGAGGCACAGCTCCACCTCACTGATGATGCCCAAAAAGGCTGTAACACATGTATGGGGTTGCTGTTGGTACTCTTGTTCAGAAGGAAATTGCCATAGCATTTTGTAGTTGACTGCCCATGTGGGCGGGACAAAGACTGATATGCAAATGGATATTTCCCATCTGTGAAAGGTTCAGTGAGCAAAAAGCGATGGCTGCAAACTGTCACAGTGGGAAAATAACAATAGAACAGGTTATTATGCCATGTTTCTTTCTGAGAGAGGCGCTTGCTACCTTTTTGAAACATTTTTGCATAGAACATGGGGTTGGTCAACCTGAGTTACCTGTGGGAACCCAGACTTGTACTCCCTGTCTCTTTGCTCAGAGAGGCTCAGCTCCACCTCACTGATGATGCCCAACAAGGCTGAAACATATATATGGGGTTGCTGTTGGTACTCTTGTTCAGAACGGAATTGTCATAAGATTTCGGTGCTCGACGGCCCATGTGGGCAGGACAAAGACTGAAATGCAAATGGATATTTCCCATCTTTGAAAGGTACAGTGAGCATAAAACGATGGCTGTGAACTCTGAAAGTGGGAAAAAACCACTGAGCAGGTTATCAAGCCATGTTCTTCTAGAGAGGGCTGCCTACTACCTTTTTGAAACATTTTTTCAAGATACTTGGGGTTGGTCTCCCTGAGTTTTCTGGGAGAACCTAGACATGGGCTCCCTCCTCACTGTACTCAAAGAGGCACAGCTCCACCTCACTGATGATGCCCAAAAAGGCTGTAACACATGTATGGGGTTGCTCTTGGTACTCTTCTTCAGAAGGAAATTGCCATAGCATTTTGTAGTTGACTGCCCATGTGGGCGGGACAAAGACTGATATGCAAATGGATATTTCCCATCTGTGAAAGGTTCAGTGAGCAAAAAGCGATGGCTGCAAACTGTCACAGTGGGAAAATAACAATAGAACAGGTTATTATGCCATGTTTCTTTATGGAGAGAGGCGCTTCCTACCTTTTTGAAACATTTTTGCATAGAACATGGGGTTGGTCAACCTGAGTTACCTGTGGGAACCCAGACTTGTACTCCCTGTCTCTTTGCTCAGAGAGGCTCAGCTCCACCTCACTGATGATGCCCAACAAGGCTGAAACATATATATGGGGTTGCTGTTGGTACTCTTGTTCAGAACGGAATTGTCATAAGATTTCGGTGCTCGACGGCCCATGTGGGCGGGGCAAAGACTGTGAAAGGTTCAGTGAGCAAAAAGCGATGGCTGCAAACTCTTAAAGTGGGAAATAAACACATAACAGGTTATCATGCAATGTTCTTTTTGCAGAGGGGTGCCTGCTACCTTTTTGAAACATTTTTGCAAGCAACATGGGGTTGGTCACCCTGAGTCACCTGGGTGAACCCAGACATGTACGCCCTGCTCACTGTGCTCAAAGAAGCACAGCTCTACCTCACTGATGATGCCCAACAAGGCTGAAACACGTGTATGGGATTGCTGTTGGTACTCGTGTTCAGAAGGGATTTGTCATAGCATTTCAGTGCTGGACTGCCTATGTGGGTGGGACAAAGTAGAATATGCAAATGGCTATTTCCCATCTTTGAAAGGTACAGTGAGCAAAAAGCGATGGCTGCGAACTCTGAAAGTGGGAAAAAATAACAGAACAGGTTATCATGCCATGTTTCTTTCTGAAGAGAGGCGCCTGATACCTTTTTGAAACATTTTTGCAAAGAACATGGGGTTGGTCAACCTGAGTTACCTGTGGGAACCCAGACTTGTACTCCCTGTCTCTTTGCTCAGAGAGGCTCAGCTCCACCTCACTGATGATGCCCAACAAGGCTGAAACATATATATGGGGTTGCATTTGGTACTCTTGTTCAGAAGGGAATTGTCATAAGATTTCGGTGCTCGACTGCCCATGTGGGCGGGCCAAAGACTGTGAAAGGTTCAGTGAGCAAAAAGCGATGGCTGCAAACTCTTAAAGTGGGAAATAAACACATAATAGGTTATCATGCAATGCTCTTTTTGCAGAGGGGTGCCTGCTACCTTTTTGAAACATTTTTGCAAGAAACATGGGGTTGGTCACCCTGAGTCACCGGGGTGAACCCAGACATGTACGCCCTGCTCACTGTGCTCAAAGAAGCACAGCTCTACCTCACTGATGATGCCCAACAAGGCTGAAACACGTGTATGGGATTGCTGTTGGTATGCTTGTTCAGAAGGGATTTGCCATAGCATTTCGGTGCTGGACTGCCTATGTGGGCGGGACAATGTCTGAAATGCAAATGTATATTTCCCATCTTTGAAAGGTACAGTGTGCAAAATGCGATGGCTGCGATCTCTGAAAGTGGGAAAAAATCCCCGAACAGGTTATCATGCCATGTTTCTTTCTAGAGAGTGGCACCTGATACCTTTTTGAAACATTTTTGCAAAGAACATGAGGCTGGTCCCCCTGAGTTACCTGGGGGAACCCAGACCTGGACTCCCTGCTCACTGTGTTGAGAGAGGCACAACTCCACCTCACTTATGATGCCCAACAAGGCTGAAACATGGGTGCGGGGTTGCGGTTGGTGCACTTGTTCAGAATAGAATTGTCATAGCATTTTGGTGCTGACTGCCCATGTGGGTGGGACAAAGTCTGATATGCATATTGATATTTCCTATCTTTGAAAGATACAGTGATCAAAATGTGATGGCTGCGAACTCTGAAAGTGGGAAAAAATCACTGAACAGGTCATCATGCCATGTTTCTTTCTGGAGAGAGGCGCCTGATACCTTTTTGAAACATTTTTGCAAAGAACATGAGGTTGATCCCCTTGAGTTACCTGCGGGAAACCAGACGTAGAATCCCTGCTCACTGTGCTCAGAGAGGCTCAACTCCACATCACTGATAATGCCCAACAAGGCTGAAACACATGTATGTGTTTGCTGTTTGTACTCTTGTTCTGAAGGGAATTGCCATAGCATTTCAGTGCTGGACTGCCCATTTGGGCAGGACAAAGATTGAAATGCAAATGGATATTTCCCATCTTTTAAAGTTACAATGAGCAAAAAGCAATGGCTTTGAACTCTGAAAGTGGGAAACAACCACCGAACAGGTCATCAAGCCATCCATGTTCTTTCTGGAGAGTGGTGCCTGCTACCTTTTTGAAACATTTTTGCAAAGAACATGAGGTTGATCCCCTTGAGTTACCTACGGGAAACCAGACGTAGAATCCCTGCTCACTGTGCTCAGAGAGGCTGAACTCCACATCACTGATAATGCCCAACAAGGCTGAAACACATGTATGCGTTTGCTGTTTGTACTCTTGTTCTGAAGGGAATTGCCATAGCATTTCGGTGCTGGACTGCCCATTTGGGCAGGACAAAGATTGAAATGCAAATGGATATTTCCCATCTTTTAAAGTTACAATGAGCAAAAAGCAATGGCTTTGAACTCTGAAAGTGGGAAACAACCACCGAACAGGTCATCAAGCCATCCATGTTCTTTCTGGAGAGGGTCGCCTGCTACCTTTTTGAAACATTTTTGCAAGGTACTTGGGGTTGGTCACCCTGAGTTATCTGGGGGAATCTAGATGTGGACTCCCTGCTCACTGTACTCAGGGCGGCACAGCTCGACCTCACTGATGAAGCCCAACAAGGCTGAAACACGTGTTTGGGATCGCTGTTGGAACTCTTGTTCAGAAGGGATTTGCCATAGCATTTCGGTGCTGGACTGCCTATGTGGGCGGGACAAAGTCTTAAATGCAAATGGATATTTCCCATCTTTGAAAGGTACAGTGTGCAAAATGCGATGGCTGCGATCTCTGAAAGTGGGAAAAAATCCCCGAACAGGTTATCATGCCATGTTTCTTTCTAGAGAGTGGCACCTGATACCTTTTTGAAACATTTTTGCAAAGAACATGAGGCTGGTCCCCCTGAGTTACCTGGGGGAACCCAGACCTGGACTCCATGCTCACTGTGCTGAGAGAGGAACAACTCAACCTCACTTATGATGCCCAACAAGGCTGAAACATGGGTATGGGGTTGCGGTTGGTACTCTTGTTCAGAATGGAATTGCCATAGTATTTTGGTGCTGGCTGCCCATGCGGGTGGGACAAAGTGTGATATGCATATTGATATTTCCCATCTTTGAAAGATACAGTGAACAAAATGTGATGGCTGCAAACTATGAAAGTGGGAAAAAATCACTGAACAGTTCATCATGCCATGTTTCTTTCTGGAGAGAGGCGCCTGATACCTTTTTGAAACATTTTTGCAAAGAACATGGGGTTGCTCCCTCTGAGTTACCTGGGGGAACCCATACTTGGAATCCCTGCTCACTGTGCTCAGAGAGGCTCAGCTCCACCTCACTAATGATGCCCAACAAGGCTGAAACACATGTCTGGGGTTGCTGTTGGTACTCTTGTTCAGAAGGGAATTGCCATAGCATTTCGGTGCTGGACTGCCCGTGTGGGCAGGACAAAGATTGAAATGCAAATGGATATTTGCCATCTTTGAAAAATACAATGAGCAAAAAGCCGAAGGCTGTGAACTCTGAAAGTGGGAAACAACCACCAAACAGGTCATCAAGCCATGTTCTTTCTGGAGAGAGGCGCCTGCTACCTTTTTAACATTTTTGCAAGGTACTTGGGGTTGATCACCCAGAGTTATCTTGTGGAACCTGGACGTGACCTCCCTGCTCACTGTACTCAGAGAAGCACAGCCCCACCTCACTGATGGTGCACATGTATAGGGTTGCTGTTGTTACTCTTGTTCCGAAGGGAATTGCCATAGCATTTCGGTGCTCGACTGCCCATGTCGGCTGGACAAAGACTGTGAAAGGTTTAGTGAGTGAAAGGTGATGGCTGTGAGCTCTGAAAGTGGGAATAAAAACACATAACAGGTTATCAAGCCATGCTATTTCTCTAGAGGGATGCCTGCTAACTTTTTGAAACATTTTTGCAAGGAACTTGGGGTTAGTCACCCTGAGTTACCTGGGTAAACATAGACGCTTACCTCCTGCTCATTGTGCTCAGAGAGGCACAACTTCACCTCACTTATGATGCCCAACAAGGCTGAAACATGGGAATGGGGTTGCGGTTGGTACTCTTGTTCAGAATGGAATTGCCATAGCATTTTGGTGCTGACTGCCCATGTGGGTGGGACAAAGTGTGATATGCATATTGATATTTCCCATCTTTGAAAGGTACAGTGAGCAAATGTGATGGCTGCGAACTCTGAAAGTGGGAAAAAATCACTGAACAGGTCATCATGCCATGTTTCTTTCTGGAGAGAGGCACCTGATACCTTTGGGAAACATTTTTGCAAAGGACATGGGGTTGGTCCCCCTGAGTTACCTGCGGGAACCCAGATGTGGAATCTCTGCTCACTGTGCTCAGAGAGGCTCAACTCGACCTCACTGATGATGCCCAACAGGGTTGAGACATGGGTATGGGATTGCTGTTGGTACTCTTGTTCAGAAGGGAATTGCTATAGCATTTTGGTGCTAGACTGCCCATGTGGGTGGGACAAAGTCCGATATGCATATAGATATTTCCCATCTGTGAAAGGTATAGTGAGCAAAAGGCGATGGCTGCGAACTCTGAAAGTACGAAAAAATCAGCGAACAGTTTATCATGCCATGTTTCTTTCTGGAGAGAGGCGCCTGATACCTTTTTGAAACATTTTTGCAAAGAACATGGGGTTGGCCACCCTGAGTTACCTGGGGGAACACAGACGTGGACTCCCTGCTCACTGTGCTCAGAGAGCCACAGCTCCACCTCACTGATAATGCCCAACAAGGCTGAAACAGATGTATGGGGTTGCTGTTGGTACTCTTGTTCAGAACGGAGTTGCCATAGCATTTCGGTGCTCGACTGCCCATGTGGGCGGAACAAAGACTGATATGCAAATGGATATTTCACATCTGTGAAAGGTTCAGTGAGCAAAAAGCAATGGCTGCAAACTCTCACAGTGAGAAAAAAAAACAACAGAACAGGTTATCCTGCCATGTTTCTTTCTGGAGAGAGGCGCCTGCTACCTTTTTGAAACATTTTTGCATAGAACATGGGGTTGGTCAACCTGAGTTACCTGTTTGAACCCAGACTTAGACTCCCTGTCTCTGTGCTCAGAGAGGCTCAGCTCCACCTCACTGATGATGCCCAACAAGGCTGAAAAACATGTGTGGGGTTGCTGTTGGTACTCTTGTTCAGAAGGGAATTGCCATAGCATTTTGGTGCTCGACTGCCCATGTGGGCGGGGCAAAGACTGTGAAAAATTCAGTGAGCAAAAAGTGATGGCTCCGAACTCTCAAAGCGGACAAAAACACATAACAGGTTATCATGCCATGTTCTTTCTGAAGAGGGGTGCCTGCTACCTTTTTGAAACATTTTTGCAAGGAACTTGGGGTTGGTCACCCTGAGTTACCTGGGGGATCCTAGATGTGGACTCCCTGCTCACTGTACTCAGAGAGGCACAGCTCCACCTCACTGATGATGCCCAACAAGGCTGAAGCACGTGTATGGGAATGCTGTTGGTACTCTTGTTCAGAAGGGATGTGCCATAGCATTTCGGTGCTGGACTGCCTATGTGGGCGGGACGAAGACTGAAATGCAAATGTATATTTCCCATCTTTGAAAGGTACAGTGGGCAAAATGTGATGGCTGCAAACTGTGAATTGGTAAAAAATAACCAAACAGGTTATCATTCCGTGTTTCTTTCTGGGGAGAGGCACCTGATACCTTTTAGAAACATTTTTGCAAAGAACATGGGGTTGGTCAGCCTGAGTTACCTGTGGGAACCCAGACCTGGACTCCCTGCTCACGGTGCTGAGAGAGGCAGAACTCCACCTCACTGAGATGCCCAACAAGGCTGAAACATGAGTATGGGATTGCTGTTGGTACTCTTGTTCAGAAGGGAATTGCCATAGCAATTTGGTGCTAGACTGCCCATGTGGGTGGGAAAAAGTCTGATATGCATATTGATATTTCCAATCTGTGAAAGGTACAGTGAGTAAAAAGCGATGGCTGTGAACTCTCTAAGTGGGATAAAACCACAGAACAGGTTATCATGCCTTCTTCTTTCTGGAGAGGGGCACCTGCTACCTTATTGAAACATTTTTGCATAGAACATGGGGTTGGCCAACCTGAGTTACGTGCGGGAACCCATACTTGGACTCCCTGTCTCTGTGCTCAGAGAGGCTCAGCTCCACCTCACTGATGATACCCAACAAGGCTGAAACACATGTATGGGTTTGCTGTTGGTACTCTTGTTCAGAAGGGAATTGCCATAGCATTTCGGTGCTCAACTGCCCATGTGGGCGGGGCAAAGACTGTGAAAGATTCAGTGAGCAAAAAGTGATGGCTCCGAACTCTCAAAGCGGAAAAAACACATAACAGGTTATAATGCCATGTTCTTTCTGAAGAGGGGTGCCTGCTACCTTTTTGAAACATTTTTGCAAGGAACTTGGGGTTGGTCACCCTGAGTTACCTGGGGGAACCCAGACGTGGACTCCCTACTCACTGTACTCAGAGAGGCACAGCTCCACCTCACTGATGATGCCCAACAAGGCTGAAACACGTGAATGGGATTGCTTTTCGTACTCTTGTTCAGAAGGGATTTGCCATAACATTTAGGTGCTGCACAGCCCATGTGGGCGGGACAAAGACTGATATGCAAATGGTTATTTCCCATCTGTAAAAGGTACAGTGAGCAAAAAGCGATGGGTGGGAAAATAAAACACAGAACAGGTTATCATGCCATGTTCTTTCTGGAGAGGGGTGTCTGCTACCTTTTTGATACAGATCTACAAAAGATTAAATCAACAAAATGTAAATAAAAGCGGACAAGACATATAAGACTGCGACGTCTGCAAAAAAGTGAATACTAAATGATAGAATTCTGAACGCGAGTTCAGAAAGTAAAGAACTGTTTAACATTCTAAGAGAACAATTATCTCCTATCGGCTCGAGGAAGGATGCCCTGTTGAAAGATGACAATTGGTGTACTACAAATCAGGATACCATGACGGAGAAACTAGACAAAATTTTAAAAAGCATAGAGGTTCAGAAGTTGATTATAAATAAGCGGTTAGAGGTTGTTCATTTAGAGACTTTGGGAGAGTCTGCTTCTCTGCAGAGCTTTAACTTCTCTCCTATTTCCGGATCGGACTTGTCTAAGGTTATTACAAAGTTGAAATCTCCTAGCTGTAAGGGGGACCCGTGCTCCTTCATCATTATTAAAGCCTGCTCACCTTGGTTCATCTCTTCCTTATGCAAATTTGTGAACACCTCATTTGCGGAAAATCACGTCCCAGAAGGTTTGAAACAAGCATGGATCACCCCCTTTTAAAGGATACAGGTCTTTGTCCACTTACAAAGACACATTATCGGCCCATTACAAACACTCCATTCCTTTTAAAGATATGGGATTGGGTGTCCTAGAATAACATTTCTGCATATCTCTATCACCATCAGATTTTGAATAAACTTCGATCAGGTTTCAAACAAAATCAGTGAACCGAAACAGCACTTCTTGATTTGAAATCCAAACTACTTGAGACTATGGATGAGGGCCAAACATCGCTCCTTATGATTTTGGATGTCTCCACGGCCTTCGGCCTGGTGGATCATTTTATTCTGATCACCAGGTTGAGGGTTGTGGCAAAATTCTCTAATGATGCCACCCAGTGGATTGCTTCATTTTTAAGCAATAGACAGTGTAGAGCTTTTAGTTGGGAAGCTGAGGCTAGGCCATTTACTTTATCATATGGTGTGCCTCAAGCAGCATATGTCTCCCCATCACTTTACAATATTTTTACTGTCCCTTTTTTTGATTTATGGGAGCACAATGGTATCATATTTGCCATCTATGTTAATGACACACAATGTGTCATCCCGTTAAAAGGCACTCATAGTTTGGACGAGCGAATATCAAAAAGGTTTATGACACTATTCAAACCAGGATGGTACAGAATGGATTGGCCCTCAACAAGGAAAAGACCAAACTTATGGTGGTGGGATCACAGAAGAAGATTGTGAAGATTGAGGGACAAAGGAACGTTAAATCTCTAGGTATTCTGCAAGACCAGAACCTGAATATGAAAGCACAAGTTAGTGGGCTGGTCTCTGCATCTACATATTACAGAAAACTACTTGCCCAGCTGCAGCCGCTCATTTCTCCCAAACATGCTGAGACGATCGGCTGTGCAATAATAGGCTCAAAAATTGAGTACAGTTGCAACTTGCTCATTGGTATTTAGATTGCAACCGCTTACAGGTGCTCCAGAACAGGGCAGTTAGGGTTGTTAAAGACCTGAAGTGGAGAGACCATGTGGCAGACGCGAGGCAAAGTGTACATGCAGTGAGAGCTAGAGTTCAGTATTGGCTGCCTTTAATTACCCACACATGTCACATAGGACTCATGCCTTCCTACTTGATGGATCGCTTGGTGGAGAAACAGAGTTTCAGAGCGTAAAGTTCGAATGATGCCAATCAATTGATGACTGCTAGATGTAACACTACCAAAGTTTTAAAGGGAGCTTTTGTCACAGCTGCTCCAAGAGCCTCGAACTCTCTCCCTGGGGATCTAAGGGAAGTCAAATCTACGGATCTATTCAAAAAGAAATTAAAAACCTTGTTATTTTACTAGGTCTGTCTTGCCTCTTTAGTTGTGCCGTTCTAAAGTCCCTGGGGCATAGGTGGCCTCCCTCTAAAGGGGGTTTGTTCTGTTTTTTATTTTCTTTGCGCCCTTAAGCCCTCGGGTCCTTGGTGAGCAGTATAAATGTAAATAAAGTAAAGTATATTAAAGTTAGGCATCTCTTCCTGACTGTGCACACTATTATGGGCCCCATCACGAGGTTGGCAGTAGAACCCCCTGGTAAGTGGTGGGCTCTTGTTGACTCCGTAACACCATTTCCACCGCCTCACATCCCGGTTTGGAGAAGGAAAATGGGGAAGCATGAGGGGAGTAGATTGATGTGATTCAAGCACGTACGTTTTGTTTCACGTACATGCTGCTAAAGAGCCAAAAGTCCAAGGCTGGGATAGTGTGTGGGGTGGTTTGCGCCACATTGCACAAGGATCAGGCAGGGAGGAGCAGACTCTCACATTTTGTGACCTGAGTAAGTAGGTATACTTCTACTTAATATATCATTTAGTCTGTTTTTAAACTTAAATCAATTGGTGTTTTCTTTCCGAAGACTGATCTACTATGTCCAATGGAGGAGAACCTCATTGTAAATCTGGGGACAAAGAGGTCATAAACTATAGCGATAACAAACGATCCGAAAATTACAATTTAAAACACGCCAATATAATTGCTAAATATATGGCTATGAATGTTAATACATTAGAAAAACATGAAATACATAGAATTGATGGAGCAGCAGATTGCAAGAAAGTAGGTATAGAAAATGAAAAGGCTCTTTTTAATCAAACAATGCCTACAATAGAGTCTACAGAGACTGTGAGGGTTAATCAGGAAACCCAAATGTCTATAATGCCATTAATAAAATCCTTGGACATCTCTGCCTCCGTCAATTTAAATATATTGACCCCACAATTATTTAGTAATGGAATGACTTCTCTTTCCTTAAAAGCTAATATGATACATGAGGTGCCTTTGCATACTCGAGTATCAGTAGAAATAGTGGCTCAAAAGACGATTTTGAGAAGCGACTGTCAAATAACGCTGGATCCCTGTATACTAACGGTTACTACTGCTGATTATGTGTTGGAATCTGAAGTTGATTTGCTTGCTGTTTCAGATACTTGACTCCAGGACTCTTCCTCACTTTTGGCAACTCTTGCCACTCCTGATAGATACAGTATTCTTATAATAGATTGTGTTGGATCACAGGGGTGAGTTGCAATCATTTATAATAAAGGACTTTATTATTTATAAAGTTAAAGAAGCCAATACTGATCTTGGCAAAATGCTATTTGTCAAACTAAAGATTGAAGCCACTACATCTGTGGGTATCTTTGTTCTGTATAGCGCGCCAACTAGAACAGTTAATTTTGAGGAACGATTAACATCTGTCCTAAATGTAGAATTAAAATAATCTTCTAAAATGCTTTTACTTGCAATTTTAACCTCTGGGGTTCGGGGTGGAGGTTCTCTCCCTTATGAATGCCCTTGAAGCCATTGATTTTACTCAACATACTAAGGGTCCTATACACGTGGAAGGCAATACACTTGACTGGGTCCAGTCTAGGAGTCTTGATGTTTCTGCAGTAGCCTTGATAGACTGTCCTTGATCTGATCATTACTTATTTTCCTTTTGTATTGCAATTCCTATTCTATCTCAATTTATGAATCTATCTGCTAGTAAACATATGGGTAGGGAATACCAGGAAAGCTACTCCTGAAGCCTTGACAGCACTTGTTCTGCCCCTGTTACACAATCTCCTCTCAGGCATAGATTGTACAATTTTTCTTTTTTTTAAATTTCGTTTTTATTAGTTTTAAAATAGGGGTTTCGACATTCAATTACAGACATTTTCAACAAAAAGTTGTATAAAAGGAAATATACAAAACATTGCATATAACATTTGGTATCGTTGTGAAGCGTATAGTTTTCTCAATAGCATTCTCAAAAGCTGTCTATCCCCTGCCCTCCTCCCTCTTTCCCTCATAATACCAACAGGAGGGTTAATACAATTCAACTTTCCACATCGGGATCATTATTAGAACCATAACACAAAGCAGATGAACATAATAATACTTTTTTGGATCTGGTGTAGCAGACATTGTCAACTGTTTTATAGGATGTCTATGGCTTTCATTACAACACCAGCGCTAAACCATGGCGCTATTAGCACCATGGTTGGTGCCGGTGTTGTAACGAGTCCGCCATGGTGAAATGGGGAAATACCGCCCCATTCCAAGGTTGGCAGGGCGGTATTTCCCCATTTCACCATGCCCCTTCCCCATTCCCATTTTTGCCCCATAGGGCTCAATGGGAATGGGGAAGGCGGCAATTACGGTACCGCAAATTGCGGTACCGTAATTGCCTGCGAGGTCCCTTTGCGGGTCCCTACTTTAATGGCTAGTCAAGACCAGCCGTTCAGGTTGGGTCCCGCAAAGGGACCTCGTAGTAAGGCGCTAAGTGGTTAACGGCGCCGCAGCCTTTTACGGCGCCATTAACCACTTAGCGCCTGGGTCGTAATGAGGCCCTATGACTTTTATAATGTTTTGCGCACATTCTAATGAGTGATGTATTTATCCCGAAATTCTGACAATTCATTTTCAACTGAGGTGCGGTCCCCATGAAGGGCTGCAGTCAGGTTGTCCATTCTATACATTTTTCGGGCGACACCTATCCATTCTGTTTCACCATAGTGAGACAAGCTCTTGCGGCCATCAGTAGGCCTTGTATCATTTTGGGTGCTTTAATGGTCATCTCTTCTGTTTCGATCATGCCAAATAGAATCAACAATGGTTGTTTCTCCATTTCTTCATCATCTAACTCTTTTATCCAACTGAGAACTTCTGGCCAGTAAGCTTGGACCGCCCCACATCCCCACCACATATGCCAATAGTCAGCTATCTTTCCACAAGCCCTACAGCAGTATGGGCTTACTCCTTGATACATTTTAGCTAATCTAATTTTGTCGTATTGCCATCTGTATATTAGCTTGATGGCATTCAGCTTGTATTGGCAGGATATGGATGATTTCGCTGTTCTCCTACATATCTGTAACCATAGTTTCTGCGAGATGTGTCTACCCATATCTGCTTCCCATTTGCTCTTCAGCGTGAGGGATGGTGAGATGGAAACCTCAATCAGCGCCGAGTACATTGCGCTTATTAGGCCTTTAGAGCTCATACAGGCATCAAGAATTCATTCGAACAGGGTGAGGTCCCTTTGTAATTGGTTCTTCCATATCGCCCTTGTCATAACCCCCTTGAGTCTCAAGTATAAGAACACCGAGAGTAGGCTTATACCAAGTGCCTCTTGTAGCTCCTGAATGGTGATAAAGGTATTATTCCTCCACAGCTGCCCAGCTCTTTCTAGTCTCACCTGATACCAGTCCTCAAAGCTCTCGGGTTCCGGGATCACGTCTCGGATTCCCGCCGCCCACAGGTTTCCCAGGGGGGAGGGCCAAGTCGTAATTCCCTCCATTTTCTTGCCAGGTTTCCACAGTGCCCATATTGTTCCAATGATGGGGTGAGTTTTAATGCTGTTCCGTAATTGGGGCCCTGAGACCCAAAGCCATTCTCCTAGAATGAATGGGCGAAGATGGTAATTGTCTAGGGCTATCCATTTTGGATCCGACTGTTGCCTGACGTGCGGAATTGATAGGCACAATTGGGTCGCTCTGTAATACGTTTCTATGTCTGGGAGGCCTACCCCTGCATTGTCTTTTCGTAGTTTGAGCAAGGATCTTGGGACTCTGGGCTTTTGATTTTGCCATAAGAAGGTTAACAGGGACTTCCTAGTGTAAGTGAAATATTCTTTGGGCATTGTAATGGGCAGCATTTGAAACAAGAAGAGTATTTTGGGCAGTATCACCATTTATTTTGCGTTTAAGCGGCCATACCAGGAGACGGTGAGTCTGGACCACCTTTCGATATCTTTCTGGATGGTAAGTGATAGCGGGGGGAAATTAGCTTGTTATAAAGAGCCTAATTCTCGGGTAACGTTAATGCCCAGATATCTGAGTGTGGAGAGGCTGACCTTCACCCCGAGCGGAGCGAATCATTCCACTTCGGAGCCCTTGTTTTTATCAATTGGGAGGAGGATCGATTTTCCTGTATTAATTTTGAGGCCGGCTAATTCACCATATTCTTCAATTATGCATAGTGCAGCTGGGACTAAGTTTAAAGGATCAGTTAGATGTAGGAGAATATCGTCAGCATAAAGGCCCAGTTTATATTCCCGTTCTCCCATTTTAATTCCTTTAACCCTGTCATTGTGTCTTAGTTTCTGCGCCAGCAGTTCGATGGACAGCACAAACAGTACTGCAGACAGTGGACAGCCTTGTCTCGTTCCCCTTTCCAAAGGGAACTACCTTGAGTAGCCTCCGTTCACTGTCACAGATTTCGTGGGAGATGTGTCCAGTGCCTTAATGGCACGACAGAGTTTCGGTTCCAACCCATTCCAAACTAATAGTCTTTCCAGGAAGCCCGAGACCACCCTGTCAAATGCCTTTTCGGCATCTAAGGATAGGAGAGATGGGTCTTCTCCCGTTCCTTGTGCTTCGTGTATCAGATCGAGTGTTTTTCTCATCGTGTCAGCTCCTTGTCTCCCGATAACGAAGCCAACTTGGTCAGAATGTATAAGTCGCGGCAAATACATTTCAAGCCGGCCTGCGATGACTCTTGCATATATTTTAGCATCGATGTTAAGAAGAGAGATGGTTCGATAGGAGCTGCAATGTTTAGGGTCTCTGCCTTCTTTTGTACTGACGGCGAGGAGGGCCTGAGCAAAGGACGGTGGCGCTTGGCCCATTTCAAAGATATAGTTAAACAGAGATGCCAGGAAGGGGGCAAGGAGTGTAGAAATGTTTTATAAAAACCAGGCGTGAAGCCATCCTCCCCCGGGGCCTTTTCTGTCTTTAAGCGCTTTATGGCAGTAGTAACTTCCTCTTCTGTGACTGGAGTGTCTAGGGATTCAGCCTCCGTGTGTGTGAGTTTAGGGAGCCCTGTGTCCTTAAGGTATGTGTCAATATTTCATAATGGAGGGGGGGGTCGCAAGTATAAAGATCTTCATAGAAAGAGGAAAATGATTTTTGTATTCCCTCCAGAGATGTTTCTATCGTGTGTAGGAGGGTGACATCTGTCCTCTCTATGGAGTCGACCCATGGTTCTGTTTTTGCGCTCGAAGACTGGCCGCCAGGAGGGCATCTGCTTTATCGCCTTTTTCATAATACTTCTGTTTCAAATATTGCAGGTTTTGAGCTACCTTGCCTACAATAAGTATTCTCAATTCTTCCCTGAGTTCTCTGGCTTCGGCAATATACTTGGATCTGTCATGCGGGGAAGACTGCGCCAGTTGTTCAGCCGTACAAAGCTTTTCTCTAATGTTCTTTTCCAACAGGGCACATTCCCTCTTTTTCCAGGCGCCTTCTCTAATAAGGTTCCCCCTCCATGTGGCCTTGGCTGCCTCCCATACGGACAGCTTCCCAACCTCGCCTGTGTCATTGGTGGTGAAAAATTGTTTAATCTCGTTCTCAAGGTCTTCTCTAAAGACCATGTCGGACCATAAAGATTTGTTGCATCTCCATTTAGTGTTCCGGGGGGCAAGGTCATTCCAGCCTATATCCACAGAGACCATGGGCCTCATTACACGGAAGGCGGTAGCCATGGCGCTTATAGCGCCATGGCTACCCCCTTACCACCGTCGGAGGCTGAGTTCACGGAATAGGGACTTACCGGCCTACTCCGACCTTTGTGGGAGCGGTAAGTCCCCATTCCGTGAACCATTGCCCATTCCCATTTGAGCCCCCATAGGGCTCAATGGGAATGGGGAAGGAGCAAATAACGGTACCGCAATTTGCAGTACCGTTATTTGCACTGAAGTCCCTCAGCGGCTCCCGTCCTTAACGTGTGGTATAACCACACATTAAGGACGGGACCGGCTGAGGGACCTCATAGTATGGCGGTGGGGATTACCAGCACCGGTGCACTTACCAGTGCCGGTAATCCCCTAACGCCCTCCGTGTAATGAGGCCCCATGTCATGATCTGACCATGCGGTGGGATGTATGTCTGCAGTATGGAGCACTCGTAGGATGCCTTCGGAGAGGAAGATGTAGTCAATACACATGAGAGTGTCATGGGGAATGGAGTGGAAATTGAAGCCTATATCTACTGGGTGTAGGTGGCGCCAACTATCTGTGAGGCCGTAAAGGACAAGAGTTATTTTGATTTCAGCGTGTTCTTGTGACTGTGGCAGGTTAAGTGCATCTGTTTTAGTTTGCCTATCCACAGAGCCGTCCATCGATGTGTTAAAGTCTCCTCCAAGAACTGTGTGCCCCTGTGCAATAGTGAAAACTTTCTCTGTGGTTTTGTGGAGGAACCTATTTTGCCCTTGATTGGGCGCATAGAGTGTGGTGAAAGTAGCAATTGTGCCGCAAATGTTTCCCACTACTACCAGAGTCCTTCCTTCTGTGTCGGACCAAGACCCAAGAGTTGTCATACGGAGACCTTTAAGAATTAGAATCCCCACTCCCGCCTTTTTTGAAATTCCAGAGCTCCAGAGGGAGAGACCTACTTCGCGGTATGGGATCACTTTCTCCTCCCCTCTTTGATAACGTGTTTCTTGAAGAAATAGAATATCTATGTTGGATCGCCTGAATTCCCTGGCCACCATAGATTATTTTGTGGGAGAGTTCAGGCCCTTTACATTAAGTGTGCATATGCGTAGTTTATCATTTCGGAATGTGGGTGACATCTTGAACTATGGGTGTGTGCCAAAATGTCTGTTTCTGTGCCTCTGTCGTGTTGGGCTGCCTTGTGTCTGATTCGTTACCATTGGGTCGGGTCCTGTTAGGCCCTAAAAGGGTCACTAATCGACCCGTCTGGTTCCCATTATGATCCATCATGGTCCCGTTTTGTATCCCCCTTCTTTTCAACCCTTCCCTTCTATGAACTCTGAGTTGTTCTCCCACCCCACCCTCCCGTCCCTCCGTACCCATTTTTTCAATCGGCGTCCGATCTGGCCAGGTTAACATCACCCAGTCGTTCTCGGTCCACCAGTGTTCCAACCCGAGTTCCAACCACATTCTTAGTCATCATTTTGGTGTCTGCCTTACATCAGGTCCCCATCAGCATACCCGGAAGACTTTGATCCGAACCTGCGTTTTCCGTGTCCCAAACACCTTTCCCTTCCCCTTCCAACACCCCTCATCCTTCAGAGTTGCCCAGTGTTGGGCCCAGTCCCTCACATACGATTGCTGAGCACTGATCTCCAGTACCCAGCCACGCTCTTACCGTGATCTCATCGTCTGATGCTTGTTATATAAACACAAAGGGACAATTGGGAGGGAAGATCAATGCTCCTTGTCTTGAGAGTTATTCATTCTCCTGAACTTTCTGGATCCCTGGATCCTCTTTCGCCTCAACCCCTTGGTGTACCATTCTCTGTCCTCATCCTTTTGTCCTCCCTATGATGTTCCTTCGCCCTGTGCACCCAGTAAGTCTGATATGCAGCTGGAGATCCCTTTTTCAGAGGTGATTTTCTTTGTAGATCCTTCCCACTCAAATGTGAGTGAGAAAGAATAGACCCATCAATATCTTATACCTTTGTCCTTGAGCATTTTTGTGATCAGTAAGCACTTTCTTCTCAATGCCAGTGTGAGGGAGGATAAGTCTTGATAAATAGAAATGTCTGAATCTCCCAGTGCTAGCTGCGGTGTGTGTCTGGCCTTCTCCAGAATTTGCGTCCTATCCGAGTGATTGTGGAATACTGATCTTGGGCCACCTGGTCTTCCACCAGCTCTGTGAATGCACTCAGTTTTGGGTTCATCCACTGAATCATCTTTAAAGAGGAGCTTCAAAATGGTGTGTAAGCTCTGTTTAAGATCGAGCTCGATTACGCCTTCATTTTCCGGAATGCCAAACACACGTATGTTATTGTGGCGTTCCCTGTTTTCGAGATTGTCGACCTTTAAGAAAATTTCTTCTTCTTTGTGTTCAATCTCTGCTATCCAAAGGTCCATCTGAGTTTCCAAGTGTTCAGGGAGGTTTGGTTATGTTCGACTTCTTCCAACCTGTTCTCCAATTTATCCATCCTGTGTGTGATTTTGTCTATCTTGTTTCCGATGTCGGCTCTCATGCTCCTCATTTCGGTAAGTAAGTCAGCAACGTCTGCCTTGGTCGCAGCCACGTCGGATCCCGTTGCGGACATTTTGCTAGTGCCGGACATTTTGCTAGCGCCGGATGACTGCAGGGATTCATGAGGTGGAGAGAATTTGTATTTCACCAATTTATTTGTAGCACGGTGGAGGGCAATGCTACCTGAGCAAGGGGAAGTTTAGAGGATCTGAGGGGGGCCACACCCTGTACCACAGGGGTCTGGCTCACAATTCCACGTTGTGACGACAAGTTCTTGAGGTGCCCCCTGAACTCAGCCGCGGAGCGTTCCTAGGTGCATTGAAGTCCCTTGCCGTGGTTGTGTAGTATTCAACAGGTTGGAGAGGATTTCTGTGGCCCTTGGTGTGGGGATTGTAGGAGGTACATGGTGCATCCGAGGAGGGCACACGACCCAGACCATGGGGCCCAACCCTCAGGTACATGTGCCAATATGTCACCTCTTGTGATGTTACCTCTACAAAGGTAATCTCCCTCAATTTTTGTTTTCGGGGGGCCAGTATCTCAGAACGGGAGAGACACTTGCCCTCATTACAAGTCAGGCACCATGCCGGATTCCGCCATGGTGGATGGTGGAATTACCGCCCCATTCCAAGGTGAGTGGGGCGGTAATTCCCCATTCACCATTTGCCCTTCCCCATTCCCATTTTTGCCCCATAGGGCATAATGGGGATGGGGAAGGTGCTAATTACGGCACCGTAAATTACGGTGCCGTAATTAGCACCAAGGTCGCTTAGCGCCTTGGACTTTTACGCCTGCAAAAAGCAGGCGTTAAAATGTGAATCAGGCGTTAAGGGTTTAACGGCGCTGACGCTCTTTACTGCGCCGTTAACCCCTTAACACCTGACTTGTAATGAGGGCCACTGTCAGGAAAAATACTAAAGCGAGACAACTGGCTACCCCACTCTCTGTCCAACCAGGGCAGGCGTGGTGATCTACAGAGTTATTGTGGCGTGGGTTTATACCTTCGAATTTGGTAAGCCCAGTTCATACAAGACATATCTCATACTTTGTGGAAAAAGGAATGGAACCATCCCACTCAATTAAAACACACTAACAACATCACTATTCTTCAATAAATCCACGTCAATTTATTAAGTGTTAAGATCAATTTAGAAAATTTAAAAAAGAGAGAGAAGAACAACAAACAACTATATTAATCGTAGTTCATCAAAAAAACATATATTTTTCTCGCTCAGTTCTTAAAAACAGTATGCTTTGTATGGGGTTCCTTGCCTTAATGAAAACCACTATGTTCACTTCAGCAGTTTACAGATACAAGACTATATTATTTGGCTAGTCTATTGTCAAGTATCGACATGTTTCGGCCTTTTATGGAGATGAAACACTATCCCTTGTGTCTCTACGACCAACAACTTTTACGGCCTTCTTCAGGACAGACAATTTCTTTTCAGATGATGGGCACCTCTTTCAAATCCCCCGTGACAGGGTAAGCACAATCTAAAAACAAACATATATAAATGTACATACTATTATAAAACAATGGTTCCATTCCAACACACAACTTTTTTTTTTCTTTTTTTCTTTTTTTCTTTATATTGTTTACTAAATGCATAGTATTCTCATAATATCTTTCATTTTCTTCACAGCTTTTCACACAATAACATTGTTTCTATCCATAAATCACCCAACCTTTACTTACATCCTGGTTGGACCTGAGCTTTACACTAGCTTCATCCTAGTCGCGGCAGGGCTTAATTCCTACTCCTGAGTATTCACGGATCAACTCTGGTTTGTTCAGAAATTCCACACTGTGTAAGGAACCTATTTAACAAAGAAACCGAATACTCATTTAGTTTGTTTTCATACAAAACAGAACCATCAATTTTACTCATGGTTTACTGATTCTGCCTCTGTTTGTTGTCCCATCGGACCGCTGTGTGCATACCATAATTTCTGTATATTAGCCACAGGTTTCATTAAGTACTTTTAACAAGTGATTTCATTTTTATTTTTTATTTTTGTCACGTCCTTTTGCCACACATAGAACGCATTCAGAGCACTAAGGCTCCTCAGAGTCAATCACCACCAGTGATGGACTGTAAACTTACTTAATTCCCACTGAATGCGTAACCTTCACAAAACAAAAGCATGTATTGCCTCATGCTTTTCAACGCAGGGAAAAAACTCCACAGCTCAACAAAACACCACAGCTTGATATCCCCACCGTCAGAAGAAACTTTTAAGCAGAAGCGTTTGAGCAGAAACGTCTCACTCAATTGGCTATGGAAACAGAACCAGACCGGCATGCACAATTGTCAGTATTTCCCCAAATCTGTACTTCATAGTCTACTTGTGATGTCCTGGGATGTACGGCAAAGTCATGGACAGAGGTTCTTATGCGTCGGTATATGGCAGAGTACCTCTGATCTGCGACCCCTGTGATTGGGCAATTGTGGGATTCTGGTGATGTCGACCTACGCGGCCGCAAAGGTCCGGAACCTGGGGCGAGGGGGCGAAGATTGTTGAATTAGATGTTGCAGGCCCCAAATGCCCCTTTGCGGAGGCCTGCGTTTGCCCCCTCTTTGCTTGTAGTCTTGCCTCCTTGGTGTAACAGCCACCTGGTGTTTTCCAGGTTTAAGTTGATGGCAGTATGAGGGCCCCCATGTCAATCAATCAGGACCTACGCCTACGTGAGTGTGTCAGGGGTTGGGGGGCCAAGTTGAGGCGAGCCGTGTTGGTGCTCTGTTGGGTAGCGGGCCCAGTGATTGGGAGGGTTGGGGTTGCGAGTACCTGAGCTCCGCGGGGCCTTCTCTGGTGTTCCGCTCCTTCGTAGATCAGGGTGGGCAGCTCTGGCACAGGTCCGTTGGATGCAATGGAACTCTTAACAGGCAGATCGGGTGTCCATGCCACTTGCCTGCGGGTTTGCTCCGAGTGTGGGTGTCACCAGCTGGGGTTCATTCATGCAAGGCCGCAGGACAGTGACAGCGTCTCCTCCCCTGACGCAGCAGTTTGTTCGTGCACGCGCCGGGGTCCCAGGCAGCGCAAGGAGCTGTGTTTGTGGCCCTAATACTCAGCGGATCACCAGAGTTCTCGGTCGAGTTTTCTCGGCGAAGATCACTCCGATTTTCATCAGGTTTTCTCCGGGGCATGCCCGGTTCCTTCAGGCATCCAATTTTAGTGATTGATAGGCTGGGGGGTGTCGAGGTGGGGGCTCAGTCCACGTTAATGGACCCAAGCGCGGAGCTCATATGAAGGATGTCTCCATTCACGCGCCCCCTGGTGGCCAGAGATTGTAATCTTTTGACTGAACTATTCAAATTGACCCTAAAAAATGCCTTTGTGCATTTGGCACTGTTACGGAGTATGCCTAAAATTAACAGAAAACAAACTCTTGGTTCAATGAAAACATTATTGATTCCAAGAGGCGGAAACTGACTTGTGAGAGTTTATGGAGGAAACATCCCTGTAATATGACGAAAACATCCTAGAGGGAGGCTGTGAAGGACTATAAACATGCTGTTCTAGAGGCCAAGCGAGTAAAATACTTAGAGCGAAATAAGGCTGCAAGATCAAACTCTAGGGAAATATTTGCCAATTTACATGAGTTGGATGGGAAATCTTCCTGCAGGTATGAAGATGAAATAAATCAAGATTGGTGTCAATCTGTGCAAGATGAATATGCCCAGAAAACATCTTGTCATCAAAATGCAATTAGAGTAAAGCAATTGTTGCTGGAAAATTCTTGGGTGCTAGGGGTGGTGCTTGAGACTGCGCAAGATTAGCCTGATTTAGGATCATTGTCCTTTTCTTTTAAGCAAGTGATTACACAATAGAACATACACAACCTACCTTCCTGTACTGTCTGTTCACAATGGCAGAATAGTTTTGCTCCTTTTCCTTATGGCTTGTGGGCGGACCAGTCTATAAACGTTCAGCAGATTACCTTTGACCCATTTTGCATTATACAAGTAACATTGAACAGTACTCAACATAAACAGGTAGGAAATGATGCAGCTAAGTAGAGTGGGAAATGGCAGTGCATATCTGTGAAATAACAAAAGCTGTATCAATATTTTGTGAAAGTATGCTCAGAAAATATATGATAATAGTGTTCGAGCGGTTTGTATTCCACCACAATCTGATTCAAAATCAATGAAGAACTTTGACCAGCTACTAAATGACTTGTTTACAGTGTTACTGTGTGCACCTTAGCACAGTGTGTATCCTTGAAGATTCTGACTAATCAAGGACATGCCTCAACTCTCTACTAAAGTGCATGCAGTTTGTCTGCCACAACCCAACACTCAACTCATCTCCAGGACTACTGACACTACGGGCCAGAGAACAGTACTTGCCAGTGCCTGAAAATGGGTTAGTGTATGGCCAAGCATTTAACAACATTCATCCCAAGAGTGTCTCTTCAATCTGGGTTTTGTGGCGGGTCAGAAGACGGAGTCGGACATATGGAGGGCATGTTACCTTTCTTTAATGAAAATATAAGAAAAAAAGGCCTATCATTCCCGTCTGTCTCTGTTCTCCTGGCCCTCTATATTTTTGCCTTCTTCCCAGTAGCTTTCTGTTCATGGTGGTATCTTATCTCCTGTGGTTATTGATACACAATTTCTCTGTTTAGAATACAGGATTCTTTAGGTTACCTTCCATGATAGTCTCTTGGCCTTTCCTTCATGAGCTCATATAGGTCTTCCCATATGCTTTTAGCCTGTGCATTCTCTTTAATGCCTGTTTTATGACAATTTTCATTGAACTGGTTTCTCACACTTGGTCTTTTATTGTATGTCTCTTATTATATTGAGGGTTCACAAACCCTACGTTTTGTTTGACCTCATCCAACTTATTAGTTCCCCTCTCCTGGGTTCTTGGTATTGGATTCTCTCTTTTTTGACTCTGATCCTTTGACAGTATGTTTTCACAATGTGTGTTACACCTATTTGGAGTGGGCTCTCTTCTTTCTTCAAACCTCAGTACCTGGGGGCTTCTCCCTTTCTCCCATGGTATCCGTCTTCACTTTATATCTATTCCTGAAACAGCATTGTTCATCACGCTCTGTACTGATCTCAGATACCTCCTATTCTGCTCACTTAATGTTCAACTTTTCTATCTTCGCAATACGTTGCCCCAGAGGCTTCCCACCTCTCTCGTTCCCCTGGTACCTGTTATGATGTGTGGAAGCCTTGCGGACTCAGCGTGCACTCGGGTATTATGCTTCTGTGCTGCTATTCTCTGTGCATGTTTTAGCCAGCGTAGTGTTCTCAGCCCCTCTGACTTTGGATGCTGTCTGCAGATGTTGGCTGCAGGAAGCTGGTAGTACTCCCTTTTGGTCTCGGCGTTGTTAGTTGGGCATTTTGCCCACCACAAAGCAGCCATGGTCACGCTATTAGCTTGCACAGGTCTTAGATCCTTGTTTAGGAAACAGTTCTCCTATTGCAAGACTCGTCGGCTCTCCAGCATCTCACTCTGGTGACTTCATTCTGCTCCTCTTCTCCATGGCATAATCACATCAAGGGGACTCCCCCTACCTACCATCCTCTCACTTTTCATAAGAGCTACTTGCCCCAGCTCGGTTCACGTCTCTTTTTAAAGAAGCAACTCCTTTTCCTTGGCATGGCTCTTTTATTTCCACATTGCCTGAAGCCAAACATAAGGATGACAGAATCATTTTCATAGCAGCCAATCCGATATATGCAGTAATGGTTTTGGGTCTAGGGCATTCCTCATAGGAATGGGAGTCTTGTCCCCTAAGGCGTAGTCATTCCCATTGAGTTCACACTTGCCCAAACCCCTAGGGACGGTCTTGTGGAGCAGGCTCACCTCCCTAGCTTCAAAGGGGGGTTAGCACCCCTCTGGGGAGAAGGGGAGAATGCCCACGATTTGTCAGTTAGCTTCTCATTTGGTAACAGGTCCTTACATTTATATGATTAAAGTCCTGAGCTGGGTATCAGATGCAGAGTTCATAGAATTGCAGATAGATTGGACTGCTCCCCATGACAGCTACTTACCTATTCCTACTCTTGCTCCTTCTCCCTCTATCACCTTCAGCACCTCAGCAACAGTCCTTATACTGCTCCCCAAAGTGTGATAGTCATCTGCCACCACCCCTTCTCCAACAAGCTACACTGAACAAGTGGGGCCTATAGGTATTAAAGGGATTTTATCAGCTGCACAAGATCTTTCTGACAGCAAAAAATGGTTGGGGAGCTTGTATGAACTTGAATCAACATCAGGGTCAAATGCTACTAGAAAACTGCAACACAACATTGTTTCCTGCATAGCTAAAGCACCCACAAATCTGCTCCCTATGCCACCAAAGGTGGTATGAAAGCTGGCTTTGATATTAAACTTGCTGCATATTGTACTGTTCAGCCAATGTGTTCTGTGTATATTATATCTTTATTGTATTGGGCAATGGTGTATTGTGTTATTACCAGGGCTCACACCAAGGCCTAATCCTACCTTCTTAACCCATAAAAAAGAAATAGCTAGCAGTGTGCTATATGGGGGTCCCTGGTTGCTTCCTCCCCTGTCCAGGCATAGGCCATAACAAGGTGTGTTTTTGTGCCACTGGGGAAGCTCTTGAGGGCCCCTGTACTGCAATATACAACTGGAACTACAACACCCAGAATGCTGGTGTGACAGCCATCTTGAGGCGTGACAGGACCTTCACGTCCCAGCACCTGAACATGGCACTTGCTGTACCAGCTCTCCCCCGAGGTGGACACATCTCCTGCGTGCTCCACGGAGCAAGGTCACAGCAACCGACCAAAGTAGGGAATCATCTGCTGGGCGCTCCCATGATCAGCAGATTCTGCTGAGTTTTCCATGCCGCTGAGTGTATGCTCTTCATATTGGTGTCACTGAGGGCGTGCTTTCCATATTTGTGCTGCAGAGTACACACTTCTGAAACCAGTGCTGTTAAAAGAACTCTTCAGTTTCGGTGCCGAAAAAACCAGTGGTCCATGTGGGCAGGAACGGTTGGGAGCGGTGCTCCACTACTTTTTTTAAATTAAGTTTTACTGTTATTATACTTTTATTTCAAAAAGAAGCTGTACCGGAATTGCTTTGTTTTAAAATACATGTGTAAGAAGAAATGGACCTTGCACTTCAGAGCACCGAACATGCCCTCAAACAGCAGGTGCATTTATTTGGGGGTTTGGATTGTACTTGGGAGGGGCTGGCAATGGGGTTTGTGGAGATCTGGGACAGGCCAGCTACGAACATAGCAACTACCCCAATGTTATGGAGTGAACACTACCTGATACCATTCTACATCAATATCCGAATCCACTTACTGGCCAGGAAGTAAACACTGCACGCCACCAAGACAAGAAACTGGACAAGCCTAGACCTAGAATCCTTAACAGATTTGCTACAATTAACCCAACCTAACACCACAGACCCTATCGAAACAACCCCAGACCCAGCAGAAAACATACTCAGCATCTGGATTACTGAGGCCTAGAACGTCTGGCACCAGAAAAACTTTTCAAAGCCACACCCAAAGGACTTGCTACAAAATGTATGAGCTGAAAGAACTAAACAAAAAAAAACAACTGTAAATTGGAGAAAAACATGGCGAGAACAGTACAACTGACAGGACAAAATAAAATACCAAAGACAACTCAGACTATACAAGTCAACAGTACTCAAAGCAACAAATAAATTACTACAGTACAATAACTGAATCAGCAACCAACCCACAAAAATAAATCTTCAGAATCATCAAAGAAATAAAATGAAATCAGTCTGCAACAAAGTCATCATCCCGAAACAAGCACTATGTGATAGTATCACCAACTACTTAAGATCAAAAATAGAAACAATTCAATAGACAATCAACGCAAAACATGGCAATAAAACCATAACTGTTGAAACACAGACAACGGGTGAACCATCAACTACTGCAAGACTCACCTGTCTTGAACCTATTACCGAAGAACTCCTCTCCACACTTATGAAACACACCAACCTCACAGGATCTCCAAGTGACCCTTGCTCCCCAGATATCATCAAAGAAAACCTCTCCCACAAAACCCCAGTGACACGCTTCTGGAACTAAATGAACCTGTCACTTAAAGCAGGAATTGTACTGACTTCCTTTGAATCAGAATATATCAACCACTGTTAAAAAAGGAATCAGAGTGCAGAACATCCAAACAATTGCAGACTTATATCCAACTTACCCTACCCAGTGAAGATCTTTGAGAACCATTTATACAAAATCCTACTTAAATACATTGAAACAAGCGGAATACTCGACCACTCACAAGTTGGATTCAGACCAATTAAAGGAACAGATTGATCCTACCTACTGTTAACGCCACTCAGACCACACAGATCCTTCCACCATGGTCGACCTGTATAATAAAGTAATGCTATCATCCCTTGACGACATAGCACCACTGAAGATGAGAATGAGTAAACCTCGCAAAAATGTGAATACCTGGTTCTCTCCCTATCTCAAGGCTATCAGACAGGAGAAACAATGGTGCGAAAATATCTGGAGGTCAGATCATTCAGAAAACAATAAGAAAAACCTGAGCAAACTAGCCTCCCAGTATAATAAAGAAATCATCCTTGCTAAACAAACGTCCTATAACTTTAGAATTTCTCAAGCCAAATTCAACACCAAAGAGCTTTTTGTAATTCTGAAAGAGGTAGAATCCCCTGTCCAGGCGCCTGACTCTTGCCTCAAGGATAAAAATTGGTGCACAGGTATACAAAACGCTCTAGCTAATAAAATTACCTCCCTGCAAACTAAGATCAGTATCAAAAAAGACTCTCTTCTCTCCACCGCTAAATCTAGAAACACTAGTTCCTTCCTGACGCCTCCTCTGGTGCTGACCCCCCACTTTAACTTCCATAAAGTATCCGCTAAAGAGGTCAAAATGTCATTCTTACTCTCAAACCCTCTAATTGCCATGGGGACCTATGCCCTGCACAAGTGATAAAAGATGCAGCTTGTGAACTTGCACCGTTTATCACCAAACTAATAAATGCATCCTTTACATCAGGCACCATACCTGATAATTTGAAACAATCCTGGGTCCTCCCACTCCTCAAAAAACCTAATCTAGATCCCTCCACCCCCACCAACTACCGTCCCATCACCACAGTGCCATTCCTACTCAAATTCCTTGATAAAATAGAGTACCAACAAATCCAACACTACCTTGAACATTACCACCTTCTAGGTGTCCGACAGTCAGGCTTCAGGCCCCAGCACGGAACTGAGATTACACTCATAGACCTTAAGGCACAGATAGATGAGCTGAGAGCTGAGGGTAAGACAGCATTACTGCTACTTCTAGATCTCTCAGCTGCATTTGATCTGGTTGACCATGAGATCCTCTGAAATCACCTACAATCAGCAGCCCACATTTCCCAAGAGGCAACTGACTGGATCCAATCCTTTCTTAACAATCGTACTATGCAAGTCTTTTCCCCACTAGCAGCTGCTTACCCATGCCTCAGGGCTCTTATGTCTCCCCTACACTGTACAACATCTTCACAAAGCCCCTTTACGATGATCTAGATGGTCTGGGTATCAACTACACAAACTATGCTTATGATACCCAAATCCTCATCCCGTTGACGGGGGATTATGAGAAGGATTTGGCCTTTGTAAATAGAGTGTAACTCATCATCCAGGCATGGATGGCCTCACATGCTCTATGCCTGAATGATGAAAAAACAGAACTCCTCATCCTAGGCACCACACCCACATTAATAAACTAGGCCAAAACTACTCCTCCTTTGTAATTGACAATAACAAAATCACAGTAGCCAAGGAGGTCAAAACCCTTGGCTTCTATTTAGATTCAACACTTAACTTGAAAAAACAAGTCAATGCCGTGGCATCTGCCACATCCTATACATGCAAATTTATTAGAGCAGCCAAACCATTCCTCTCACCCATTAACTGTATCACCCTAGCCAGAGCTTTGATCCTGTGCAAGCTGGACGATTGTAATGCTCTCTATGTAGTCAGCAACAAATACATCACAAACAAAATTCAAATCTTACAAAATAATGCGTTAAAAGCTGCTCTGAGCATTCCGTCGAAAGCCCACATCTCAGAGACTAGTAGATTTGTCATCTGGCTTTCAACAAAAGACAGAATCTTCCTCAAATCTGTCTCTCTGACCCACAAATGCCTTCACCAAGCTGCCCCTCAATACTTGATAACGAGATTCGCTAGACCGACATCCTGCCGTCCTTCTAGAAAGGTCAACTCTAACCTCCTTCTAGTGCCAAGATTCAAACGCACCATGTCTGGCGGGAACAGCTTTCCAGTTAAAGCAGTACAATCTGGAACTCACTACCACCATCCCTCAGGGAAGATCTTCGATACCCACAATTCAGGTACTATAAATACTGTAAATTGTGTATATCCACCTATTACCTATGTTTAGTCACATTATATAACCTATACATTTTGTATATCTCCTTGTAATTATAACCTGTTGTATTGGTGCTAATTGTTTTTGATGCTTCCAGCTATGTAACCCGAGCTGGATTCCATATATTGCGTTCCCTGTAACTTAAGCTTTACAATCCTCTTGTTGCCTCTGCGCCCTGCTACCCTTGGGTTAGGTGCGCACCACAAATAAATAAATAAACAAACAAACAAAGCATTCCTATCGATTTGGGACAACCTGAAAATAAATGCAGACAACGGCCCCCCCTGACGAAAATCATTCAAACCCACAGACTGACCCCCTGAAATTACGTAGATGACACACAACTGATTGTGAGGATAATCAGGACCCATAAACCAAAACAGCCGCAACAAATGTCTCACAGATAAATACAATTGCATGACAACAAGCCACCTCAAACTGAACCCATCCAAAATTTAAATAATGGTCTCACACCCAGAAAGCAGCACAACCAATCCTTTATTCGTTGAAGTGGCACACTCAGTGCACACATCATCTTGCTGTACTTCCAGGACCAGCCTGCCTGCTAAAATAGCACCTCGCAACGTGGGCCTTGCTGAGTCCTCTTTGGTACAACAGGAGCTTCAGCTCCACAAAAACATGGCTGCTACATTGCCAGTTGCTGGGAAGAGGTCCTGCATGGCCCCAGTCCTGCCACGACATGCTGCAGATTGGCTTGTCTCTTTGTTCAAGGAGCCTATGGAGGGGAGCCGAAAAGCAAAGCTGGCCCCCTCTGTAGGCCCACACTCAAGCATGCGGTCCCTGTCTGGGTCTGTCCAGGGCGGAAGGGCCACAGGTTGTCCTCATGTAGGCTCAAAGGTATGTGCCTGACCTGAAACTCTCAGAGAGCTACCCCCTTTTTGCTTTGTTCCATATCCCCCCACTTCTGCCAACCCCTTTTTCCCAGCAAGGTGCCCCCAAACTTGAGACCCTGCTTAACTCAACTCACTGTTGTTTCTCCTCTCCAAACTAATACTAAGCCTAGCTCTCCTGACTCTGCCAAATGTATCTATGAGCCCTGCAGATCTGTTCCACTGCTTAAATACATGTCTTGCCTAACTGCAATCTGACTGTTGCATAGCCAAAGTAGCCACCTGCTCCTCTTGGTGTGGCTTTCCTAGAGTTTTCCTTCATACCATGGCTTCTACTGTTCTAATATTGCATTGCCACTATTGTATTCTGACTGTCACATAGCCGAAGTAGCCCCCAGCCCCGCTGGGTGCGGCTTTACCAGAGTGTGACAACTGCTCTATGTTTAAAATGTGTGTATTATTGTGTTCCCCCACACACACTGTTATTATTGCTCAAGCTCTACAGCTAACCACCGTGTGTTTATGTAACTCACAACTGTTTCATCCCTGTATATTGTGTTTCTATATTTTAACTGGACCTAGTGCCTAGCTGCCCAAGGCCTTGTACGATGTTATACATTCAAAAGAAACCCAGAACTGGACTGGCCGACAGGCATGGCAACACAACCAGAGATTTCCAACGTGGTAAACAACCTAGGAATACTCATGGACAATTGACCATCCCTGGGACCGCAAGTGAACTTATTCACTCAAAAGTGCTTATATCTCCTAAGACTACTGAGTGTGGGGGTGCTCCCGTAACCCTCCTTTCCAAAAAGAACCCTTACTATCATATACCTGATACTAACAGGAATTGACTAAGCAAACGACCTCTGCTTAAGAATGCATGACAGGCTCACTAAGAAACTCCAACACGTCCAAAACACTGTAGTCAGAATTCTCTTAAGATTAAACAGAAGAGACCATATAACTTCAACTGTGAAAAGCCTTAATTAGCTACCAATAACAACATGCATAAAATGCATGGCCTTATACACAGACAAGCAGCTGGATTCCTGCAGGCCAAGATCAGCAGCTACCAGCTACGATGGGACCTAATATCAAACAACGACCTACAAATGGAGAAAGAATTATATGAAAAAAGGAAACTCAGAGAAACAGCATTCTCACACCTAATTGCTAACCTATCGAACAACATGCCCAAAGAAATTAGAACCACAGAAGACCACCTCACCTTCAGGAAATGACTAAAAATTTGGTTATTCAATGGACCATGACAAGTGCAAAAGGACAACAGCCGCAAAACATTGTGTACCAAAAGAAATACACAAAGGGGCGCAGTCAGAAATAACAGCGGCAAAACAAAGGAGGTCCAGAATTCCCCGCTGCCCACATTTCCCATTTCCCCAGTAATGCCACACAACTAGAGAGATCAGTGAACACTAGCCCACCCAATCAGATGACAGACTCAAGGGAATGGCACCTCATGCTCAAATTCACTCAGGAAAGCCTTGCCAGGTAACGCATTAAAAAGAAGTATCAAAATAACCATGTCTCACCCATATAACTTAGGTCACCCAGTTGCGCACCACTTCCTCAATTGTTGAAGAAGAGGTGGCAGCGGGAGGCAAAGCGCCCCAATCGTCCACAACCAAAAACGTTGAACGTTACCATTGAGCGGCACCCAAAGACACACTCCGGACGTACTTTCAGAATAACCGATGTATTAACCAATGCCCCCTTTGCTGCTACTCCAACATAACCAACGCCACTATACACGACTAGAGGCTAGCCACACTACACATAGACACACATTGAACTAATCTAATTATCGCACTCAACTACCCCTCGGAGACTCTGGAAATAACCTTAGAGGGAACATACCCATACACATAGTTCATAAATCCATTGACACTGTACAAAAGCACAACAACCTAATTCGATTAAACACCTAACAGTCATCTGTGATTCTGGGCCCCCTTATGGATACAACTAGCTAGTGAGCACAACCGCAACCCCATCCTAACCCATACGACTCACACACCCAATAAAAACACTAGCATACATCCGTAGCACTGAGGCCTACCCTTACCGATACAACAAATGGGGCCTATCAGCCAACTCCCACATGCGAAACATTGCTAAGCGTTTGTTTTCTTTTAGGCATACAGAGCGGCTCCTCTGACACGGATCACATCTAGCAGCTGCTTGCACAGCAAGACTTCTACAGATAAGCATCTTTGCTTTGAATCCTAACGTTGATTCACATGTGCATGTACTAACCTGTGTGATATTTCTATTGGGTTACAGCCTAGTCAAGGAACTACGTTTGGGTGCTGGCGAAAGCAACCAGCATCAAGTGAATGATTTAACCAAAGGGGTGTGCAGGTGCTGAGGGGTTGAGACTCTCCAGTTCTGGGGGGCCAGTAGCAAGGAGTGCTAGAAGTGTGTTTGAGTGCATGTGGTATGTATGGGCAGTTAAGAAGAAACCGCTGAGACAAACTATTTTTCCCCACTCATATCCACAACCTGTTCCTAAGCGTTTTTCCTGTTACCCTAGAACCTCAAACCTATCAATCAACAAAACCTTAACTCTCATTCCACCTAAGGGTCTCCAGCCCCTGCAGTGTCAACTCCTGTGTGGCTGGGATACCTTTTTAGGGGTGGTTGGTACTGGTGCATCCTGATTCTGCGAAGACTAGCTTGGAGATTCTGTCCGTTATTTTAAGCCATGTTATGATATATTTTGTTCTTCTCTCATCTTCACACCAAGTACCTCATTAATTATCGGTTCTATGTGGAAAAAGAATACACATAAGTCAAATAAGTGTGTGAGCATGCTGGCCTATGGCGAGACAGCTATTTGTAGTTTCTCTTGCTATCCCTGCTCTAGATAGGTGGCACACCACCACTGTCCAGGGTGAGTACTTAGTGAACAGGGACAGCTAGACAAATGGCCACATATTAGTGCACACGCTCAATTGTTTATTAAGAAGTTGGTTCTTTCATCATTTTGTTAAGATCTTATGCTATATTACATTGATTTTTACTAGGTACTCCTGTCATTTTCAAGGCCTGCAGGCACTTTGGTCTCTTTTCAGTGCTATCCCCTTATCTCTCTCTTTCCCTCTCATTTGTCTCAATCTCTCTATCTCTCACTTTCTTTCTCTATCTCTCACTCCCTCTTTATCTATCTTCCTCTCTCTCCTGTCCTTTCTCTCTTGTATGCTGTAGCACCTTGGAGTATCTTTTATGGACAATGGAATTGCAATAATGGCCAGAAACCAATAAACGGACAGACTAAAAGAATATGGCAAAGTACTACTTTATTTTCAATTTAAACAAGTAGGGAGACCGTCACACATTGGACTCATGCATGCACACTCACAACAAAGTTTGATTGCATGGAGGTTGTATACCTCAATATATGTCATCTATGATTTCATTCTACATGGAAAAATACAAAACCTATGATGGGTATGGATTGGTGAAAAGAGCATACATTCTTTATAGAGCATAAACCTGCTAGTGCTTCATTGGCTAGCCCTTGTCTGTAGGGCACGCCTTGAGCCACATCTAAATACATAAAGTGATGATTATTCTGGAAAAAAACAACAACATGGGATTGGCTCTTGCAAGATTGTATGTTAGGTTGCCCCCAAAACCACTGAATTGTGTGCATACCTGGTGCTCACGTGCCATTCTATGAAATGAAATGGGACTGTATTTCCTGCGGCGCATGTTTCCAGGGAAGAAAGCAAATCAACTTCCTTTCATTCCTGTTAGTTTAAAATGGCCACCACAAACTCCTAAATCACACAAAGACAATATTTAAATCTTAACAGATAAAATCAATCAAGTACAGCATTATTCCTCAAGCTAAACACTTTTTTCAAAAACGAGCTATATAATATTTCCATGTGTGGACTAATGGGAGGAAACGTTGAATCTGGCTCTTGTATATGGTGCAAACGACCACAGGCACCTGGATATTAGATGAAATGCACACGGGACAGATGGGAACCGTAGTTGCTACGTCTCACGAGTGTCCTAGGAAGAAAGCAAATCAACTTCCCTTCGTTCCTGTTCGTTTAAAAATGCCCACTACAACGTCCGAAATCAGACACAATCAATATTTAAAGTTTAACGCATAAAATCAATTAAAGAATTATTCATCAAGCAAACAACTATTTTAAAAACAGCTATACAATATTTCCACGTGTAGACTAATTATAGAAAAGATGCTGGTATGCACATTCCCAGTTCACAGGAGACTGACGATTTCGCCAAAATAGTCAGGGTCCATCACAGGAGTTGAACTGTCCTGTCACGTGGACTTTGTGTCGAGGCGAAGATGTGGTAATGTAGGGATGACGTAGGGATGACAGCCAAAGTTGTGGAGAAGAAGATCTGAGCAGCACTGGAAGTGGAATTTTAATGGAAATCTGGCAGAGGAGGCAGGAGTTGTTGCCACACTGGTATTTCTTTGACGATACAGCGTATGTCAAAGTAGTGACCCCTGTCAGTGGCCCTTGTATGTTTCTTTGCTGCTTGATCTGTGCAGCCAGATCCTCATTTTGATTCTTTGCAACCTTGAGGTAGGCGACTCAGAGCAGGCCTGCAGGTGTAGGCATTTCATGGGTACCAGAAATCCCTCTTATTCATTTGAAGGACTTTCCCCCTCAATTTCTGTAGCCTATGCAACTTCCTGAACCTGCTTCTTCTCTATTCCATCATTATGTTCAGAAGCAGTCTGGACTATCCCTTGCTCTTTATTCCCACTCAGTGGTGTAGTACTTGGTGGCACCTATTATGTGTTTTCTCATATGGGGACCAACACTAACAGTTGGCACCAGAGAAAACCAACCCGCAGCGTGTCAATGTCATGCATTTAATATTAATGTACCTGCTGCATACAAAGGTTGTTGTGTTGGGAACATGATGATCCCATTTTGGGAAACTGCAATGAACTTTTGTGTGAAAGTGAATGGATATTTGCTGAGAGGGTTATTACAGGGTTGGGAAAATGGCTTGTTGGGAAAGGGACAATGTGAACAAATGAGGAGTATCTTAGAAAAAGTAGTGTAGATTCACAATGGTTAATTAACACTTATCCACCTCCTCAAGGTCCATGCAAAAAATGCCCTGGTTTATATAAGGAGACGAGACAAGAGCATAAACAGTGTACAGTACAACAATGTAGTATTGCTGATGAGAAGTGCTCTGTTCTTCCGTGTTGGTATTGAAACATTCTTTAACGTTGTGTTACACTCCTGCATGGCCTGCCTAGTGTACAATACTCTGTCCCTGTTTTGATAATGATGTCATTAACAGATCGGGCCTTCACACATTGTGTGTTCATATATGACCCTAAATTCATGAAGGCCCTTGCGATCTCTCTATCATCTTAAGTGTTAGATGGAACATTGTCTCAGAAGAAGATGATCTCTCATGCAAATCACCTTTGTCTATTTGTTGCATTGCCATGCTATAGTGGTTGCACATTGTTGGCATTGATTACAACATTGTGTGGATGTATTCTGTATACTAGAGTCCAACCCAGGAAAGTATCATTGATTGCTTTTATAGTTTATTTGTGCAAAATGTTATATGTATCACCTCTGGTGAGAAGAAGGCAGGGTAGATAGTTCAAGTTGAGTTCTGTCTTTTACTGAAGGTGTTTCTGCACAGTAATTATGCATGGTGCTCACCCAGCAATGGCATTCTTTGGTAGCTTCAACTTGAAGGTATAAAGGAACACCTTCCTTGGAATACATGTCTGTTTCTTTGGGATACAATGCAAGTACAAGATACCAGTGATGGGGGCTCTGATGAGGAGTTAGAGTACAGTACAGACGCCATGAAAAATTGCGTTCTATCAGAGCCCCTTACACACGTGTGTACAGTAGAGAGCATATATTATTTGGCCATGTAGAAATAACAGTACAATCACAATCTTGGCAGAGTTTATGTATACGGAGAAAGGAAAATCTCAGGCCTCACTCACAGAAACAATTTGCTTTAGTAATTTATAATGGTCAAGTATATTGATTGTCTGGGAGATAACACTTTAAAAGGTGACATGCATTTTGACCGATCGTGACACCATTTTGATTACTATAGAGACAACAATTCCTTAGTTAGGGTCTCATTCCGAGATTGGTGGTATTCATGGCGCTATTTGCTCCATGACTGTCTCCAATCCGGCAACGGTGTTGTTCAATGGGGACTTACCGGTGCAGTCCGACCCTGGCCAGACCGGTAAGTCCCCATTGAACAAACCATTCCCCATTCCTATTTGAGCCCCCATAGGGCTCAATGGGAATGGGGAGGGCGCTAATAACGGGCTTGCGACTTGCAAGCCCGTTATCAGTGCCCTGGTCAGACCACACGTTCCTTACAGTCCCCACCAAGGGACCTTGGAATAGGGTGGTAAGGGATTACCGGCACCGGTCTCCTTACCGGTGCCCGGTATCCCTTACCGCCCAGGTCGTAATGACCCCCTTTGTCTTTTCCTCAAATAACCACTGTTGCTTAAAAGAGATTAATCTGTGTAATGGGTAATTGTATCATTTAGGCCTAAAACAGTTCCACTAGCATCTTGATGCTCTGCCTGAATGTGTGCATTATGTTTGATGTACCTACTCTCTATGTAGTATTTGTACTTAACAAACAGCAGTCTTTTTAATTTAGCTCCGATTGTATATCGTTCTAAATGCAGGAAATTGAGTCGAAGAAGAAATTCGATGATATCATTGATTTATTTAACCATTTATTTGCTTTGACATGGGCATTGAGTTGGTTTTCTTCATTCCTCGCATCAAAAATAATTGATGGCTACTAACCAAAGAAATGGTCATTATTATGAGTGGTGAAGATTGGTGGGAAGAGGAAATTGAACCCACCTGCTCTGCAGATGCTCACTTTGCACTTGAGTGCTCTAATCTCTGGTCCACCAACGCTTTGCCAATGTTGCATGCCACGTGCATACAAACCCTATTTCATCACATGAAACCTGCATGCCCAGTGAACAGAACATGCAGGCACTGTCAGATGATGAAGTGTCTACTGAATGCCAAGAGGACTCCTAGTAGCAAAACGAAAGTGGGCCTCATTACGACCCTGGCGGCCGCGGTATAAACGGTGCCAGTAAGGTACCGGCACCATTCATACCGGGCCACCAAATTATGAGTTTGCTTGGGGGTGGCGGTAGGCGAGCAGACCAGGATGCTAACAACGGACCCGTCATTAACCCGTTGTTAGCATCCTGCGCATTCCCATTGAGCCCTAAAGGGGCTCAAATGGGAATGGGGACGTACCGGGTCCGGTTCCCAAAAATGGGAATTACCGAGCCCGCAAAGGTCGGAATGTCCCAGTAATTCCCTTTTTCAGGACCCGGACACGAGTTTGGAGGTAGCCATGACGGTAATGACGGCATGGCTACCTCCAAACTCATAATGAGGCCCAGGGGTAATTCATAGAATTAAGGGCAGAAGTGTCTGCACCAGCCGCGTGCACCAAAACCCATTTTGGCGCATAGTGCATTCATGGATACTAACATCCATAATCAGCCGTGGCGCAGAGTGGTGCAGCGACCCTGCAGCAGCGCCAGTCATGCCGCCAACCCCGTCCCGTGTGCCAAAAACATTGCACAAATCCAGTAAATGGCGCAAAGGCCAGTGGGCCAGCATACAGCCCCCCAACCATGAAAACGCATGGAAAACTCCCTGGGCACCCATCTGAATATGTGTACCCCGCTCGCACCAGTGAAATCATGTGGAAAACACCCCACGCACCCCTCGGAATACGCATACCCTGCTCGTGCCAGCGAAATCGAGTGGAAAACACCCCACGCACCCCTCGGAATATTCATACCCCGCTCGCGCTAGCCAAAATGCGTGGAAAAATCCCTGTGCACCCCTCAAAATACGTGTACCCCTTTCGTGCCAGCAGAATCGCATGGAAAAAGTCCCACCTGAGGTGTAGGCTGCCTGCAGAGCATGCCCAGGGATGAAGGGCTGCCTGTGGGGCATGGTCAGGCTGGATAGGCTGCTTGCGGGAATGGCTAGGAGTGATGGGCTGCCTGTGGGGCATGCCCAGGGGTGATGGGCTGCCTGCGGGGCATGATCAGGGTGGATGGGCTGCCTGCGGGGCATGCCCAGGGTTGATGGGCTGCCTGCGGGGCATGCCCAGGGGCGAAGGGCTGCCTGCAGGGCATGCCCAGGGGTGAAAGGCTGCCTGCGGGGCATGCTCAGGGGTGATGGGCTGCCTGCGGGGCATGTCCATGGGCAAAGGGCTGACTGTGGGGCATGCCCAGGGGTGAAGGTCTGCCTGCGGGGCATGGTCAGGGTTGTTGGGCTGCCTGCAGGGCATGCCCAGGGGTGAAGAGCTGCCTGCGGGGTATGCCCTGGGTGGATGGGCTGCCTGCGGGGCTGGTCAGGGTGAATAGGCTGCCTGCGGGGCATGGGGAGGGTGGATTGTCTGCTTGCGTGTATACTGTGGGTGCGCAGGAAGTTTTACACGTGATTTCGCTGGCGCGAGAGGTTGCACATATTCCGAGGGGTGCGCAGGGAGTTATCCACGTGTTTTCGGTGGCACGAGAAAGTACGCGTATTCCGAGGTGTGCGCAGGGAGTTTTCCATGCGTTTTCGCTGGCGCAAGTGGGTACACATATTCCAGGCATGTGCTGGGTGTTTTACACGTGATTGGGCAGTGTGGGCCCTCCCGGGTGTGGCCCTCCCCACTCCCCATGGCTCGCAGGCAGCCGATCACCCCTGGGCATGCCCTGCAGGCAGCCCTTCGCCCCTGGGCATGCCCCGCAGTCAGTCCACATGTCACCATGCACTTGGGAGGCCTGACTCATGTCCCCCAACCCACCCACCCCCCATTGTCGGGCACCTGCCAGCAGGCCCCAACTCATGTCCCCTACCCACCCACCCCCCATTGACAGGCACCTGCCAGAAGGCCCCGACTCATGTCCCCCCACTCAGCCACCCACCCCCCATTCACAGGCACCTGACAGCAGGCCCCGACTCATGTCCCCCACCCCACCCACCCATCCCCCATTGACGGGCACCTGCCAGCAGGCCCCGACTCATGGCCCACCAAAAACCATGTCATAACAAATCAGCAAATCAGACCCATGGCCCTAATGCCAACCCAAATCCCCACTGCCCCCCAGTACAAGCACACAACCATCCACTGCCTGCACTCACACCCAAATTACCCATGTCATGAGAGTCTCAAAAGAACCAGCATGGCCATGCGTAAATGTACAACAGAGCCACACAGTGGCAACACATGACTGAGGCAATGTTCATAGAGACATGCACAAAACCAATGAGAGTACACAACACCAATAATGAAGGTATATGAAATGTATTAAAAAACATAATGAAATAACATAATGAAAATCAAACTTGCACATTAAGAAATAATGAAAGCAATACCAAAAAAAAGGAAAATCCAATTAAAATCAAAAATCCATGACATGAAAGCGGAAAAGTGGTCCATCGCCAATCTCCATATAAAGGAAATAAAAAAATAAAAAAAACATTGATCCATGGGAAGTTGAAATAACGAAAGTATGTACAAGTTTTGAACTATTTACAATGCAAGTCCAAAGGGTCCATGATCCCAAAACAAAAGGAAATCTACCAAAAATCATATCAATAAAAAAATATATACATAAAGTGGAGCAAAGTCCATGAACTCCAAAAAAAATATAAAACAATGGAAACCTAAGCCGAAAGAACTATGTACAAAGGTGGCGGGCTAGTCCAACAGCTCACTCTTTGATGTTCCGGGCCAGGGCATCATCGAACTCCATGTCGATGTTCCAGAGGCAGGCCTCTTGCTTGGCCTTGAGGTCTTGCAGGGATGCAGCCATGGCCTCCTCCAACTCCCTGCGAGTTGCCTCGAGGTACTCAGCCTGCCTAAATGCCCGGTGCATGGAGTTCTCCCCCCTGACCATTGTGAGCTGTGCCTTCTCTGCCCGCCGCCACTCCGCATCAATCTGCTGGCCCAACCAATGCCACACGGAAGACACTCCCAATCCTGGGTCCTCCTGCCCTTCGGCCAATGCGTGCCCCTGGGATGTTGAAGGCCCTGAGCCATGATCACTCCCACGCTGAGCCTGCTGCTGCCTCCATTGCAAATGCTTCTGGCACCACCACAGCCTCCAGGCTGATGGAATCCTCTGGGGCCGCTGTGCACATGCCCTGCTTGATGATGTCTGTATGAACTCCGTCTGCTGGGGTCCAGTTGGTGAGGTGGCCACCCTTGCTGGACCTCCGACTCCTGACTGTGGCAGGGATGTGTCCTCCACCAGCCTGCCCGCTGGCTCAGGGGCAGCTCAACACCCCCAGGTGATACTAGGGTGGGAAGATGGCATGGAGGACGACTGGCTCATAGGGGGTTCAGTTGAGGAGGGGTCGCAAGGAGTTCCAGCACACGGGTGAACCCAGTGCGGACGACCTCTCCTAGTAGGTCGACACGGCCAATGAGGGATCCAAAATGACGTGCATTGTACTGACGAGAACCCTGCACATCATCCCAAATCCCACATTGGCGCAACGCCAGCCCAGCTAGGACAGGCTCAATACGGTCACAGATTGCAATGTCCGCAGGGAGAGGAAGGCCAGTGGTTTTACGCGCATCCGCCTCCCTGAAAACGGGTCTGGACGGAGGCATCCCTGCTGGTGCTGGATGATGCAGTCACAGGATCGGGGACAGGATTACACACAGGCACCTCTGCGGCGACCTGTGCTGCCCCCTGCCCCTGCCCCTGGACTGCACCACTTGCACCAGTGAAATCCCCCCTCCAGGCCCCATGCATGGGACTTCCACAGCCTCCTCCTCAACCGAACCCCCCACCAACCTGCATGACTTCGTGCCATCTTCCTCCATAGGCCCCTGTGGGGGCTCAGCTGCCCCTACTGCTGCCGAGGAGTCCACCTCCAAATGCCACCTGTTGGACATACAGTCGTCAGCTGCGGACATGGACGCAGCACCAGACTCCTCACTCCCCGAAGAGATGACTACCCGGGAGGGGAGCTGGGCCCTGCGTCTCCGGCTGGTGGTGGGATCCCTGCCGCTGTGCTACACTGCACCGTCCCCGCCCTCTTTATCAGTTGATGCTGCAGACAGGGAGAGACAGAACACAGGCATCAGGGCACTGTACAATGGTTGTATCCACACATGACAGTTGCACATGAGTGGCAGTGTCAAACTTCACAGATGGCATAACACTCCCCAACACACATATCAATTGAACCAAGACACATGCACAAATTGACAGGAATGGTGCATCAGACAGCAGCATCCATACACACACAACAACATGAACATCCAAAGGTCAGCCTTACGTCACAAGCAACACAGGGAGTGCCAAACACATGCAAACACACAAGCAGACAGACATGCATCTGTACATCTCCACCACTTGTCACAGTGCAATCATCGGCGACTATATCACATCTGCCAATCGGCTCACTACATATCTGTGTCGCATGCATCCATGGCGTATCACAATCGCACACATGTCAAACACACACATACACACATGCACATGTACACCATGCATGTGCATGAAGGTGGAACCAGCATCCATGTATCACACCCCAACCATGGCATAATACATACACAGAAATGCTAACATGTGTGCGTCTCCACATGCATTTGTGCATTCAGCTTTGGAACACATACACCATTGATGTGCATCACACATGACTGGACTCACATGTGGCAGGCTCATGTTCCTGCACATACACATCCATACATGGGCCTTTCAGACATATGTCCATGCTGCACACTCCTGGCACACCTCAACATGCACTGCGTCCAATCAGTACACATGGACACTTACCGCTTGACTCCAGACGGGTCTGCCTCTCAAGGACCTGGAGGTGAAGCGCTGGGCGTGTGTGTTCCTGGACCCTCATCTGGTCGTCGGTAAGGTGGACACGGCACCCCTCTGCATCTGCTGCATCCAAGAGGCGCTGGATCTTCCTGAGGGTCCTGGACCTGAAGTCCTCCCAGCACTTATGGACGTATGGAAGGTCGCGGGTTGCCACTCCCTCCACGTTGATGGCAACCACAATGTGCATCCAGATCCTTCTCCGTCCATCCTTGTCGGCGTGTGTTCTTCGGAAGAGGGCATCATAATGCACCAGGACTTGCTCCACCAGGGCGTCAACCTCTCCTGCTGTGAAGCTGGCAGCCCTCTGTCTCTCTGGCTGGGGGTTGCCAGTGGTCTCTGATGGTGTTTCCCCCGACATGGCAACCCCCGAGGTAGGTGTGGGTGGGCAACTGGGTCCTGGTACTGGGCTGTGGAGCGAGGGAACTGCATTCGGGAGTCTTCTGTTACAGCAGGAGTGGTCACAGCAACTGGACCCCTGCAGATGGCTGACATGCAGGCACCAAATAGCAGGGCACATGGCCAGCAGGCAGGCAGGCAGCAGCAGATGGCTCGTGGGAGTCGGCTCTGGGCCCTGGGGGGCAGGAAAATGGCCTTCTGGGCAGAGTGTGGTCTTCCGTGTGTTGTCGCGTGGCCAGCTTGATACGGAGTGATTTGGCACATGAAAAAAAAGCACGTCAGCATGTAATTCGAGGAAAGGCCCTTAGCGCATAAGCAGGTATTTGACGTAACACGCACGGGCGTTTCTCTCCCACGGGTGCATAGTGATTCAGCACGTGAAAAACGTGCACATCTGCGTGTTAATGTGTTTCATAGAAGAAAGGGCCAAGTGATGTAACAGGTGCGGGCGTTTCCCTCAGCCTGGGTTAAGGGTGAGCGGGGCCAGCAGTTCACTGTACGTGCTTTTCGTGGAGACCGACGTGTGTGTTGCTACTTCTGGTTGTTTCACGCGCCATCACTACCTCACAGCGGATCAAGGACGTATCTCTTCTTTTGGCGGGGGTATTGGCTACACGTGTTTTTCATTACGACACTAGTCAGATGGTGAGTCGCGCACACTATTTTTCCCACTGTGGGTCCCCTGTGTATCTCGTACCAGTTTTTGAGGTCATAGTAGCCTGCGTGTCCCACGCGTATGTGTTTTTCATGTCTCTGGGTGCCACTCCATACTGCTGTAGGTTAATTCCACACATGTTGGCTACCGGGGGTTTTGTACACGATTTTACTGCAGTTTTGGGGTGCCTGCGTGTTGCGTGACCCGTCACTTCATCACCGGGGTCACATACAGCCTTGCAGGTGCACAGGGGTGCTGTTAACATCTAGCACCCCACCCCCTTCACCCCAATTGCCCAGGACAATTGTCGTGCACACCTCCCATTGGCACTACTACTACATCTGTGCCGGCACTACTACATCTGTGACATGGTTGGGATGCCACGAAAGGTGAGGGGTGCCTCAGCTGGGTGTCCTCCACGTGGCAGGTGTGGTCAGGGACGTGGCCGGGTGACCAGGGAGTAGGGGGACTCCAGGGTGTCCAGGGTGGCTGCAGAGGGGGAAGAGGCAGGGGTGCGCCACTTCGGCAGGATGTTCTGCCATATGTTGGTGCAGTCATGCCACCACCCCCTGTGGTTCCGGGAGATGCAGCTCTTGCATCTGGCACTGGCTCGCATGTGACCCTGCAGTCTGTTTCATCGATTGCCAATGGCCCAAGGATAGTGGTATCTTCAGGTGCAGCTGTGTCCATCACCACCCAGGGTCAGCCAGCGCATGTTGCGTTTGGCACCTGAAGAGTCCCAGGATGATTTCCAGGTCAGGAGGCACGTGGTAAGTGCATGCAGGGCTGCCCTGACCGAGGCACATGTCCCTGGGGAAGTATTGTCATCTGCTGCCCCGAGCAGCTGGGTGTTGGCAAGTGCATGGGCAGATGCAGCCGACACCACCCCGGCTGTGAGTCTACCATCCAGGACAGTCCCGGTCAATGACCTTGGCACAGCAGATGTTGCTGCGCAGGGTCCAGTCAAGGGCACCCAGCAGCCACTGATGCAAGTCAGGGCTTCCGTCCCAGTTCCACCTGCCACTCCCTCGGTTCAATCCACCAGCGTCACCGCCCCTACTGATCAGGGCGGCATTTGCAGTCAGGGTCCGGATCACTGCCCAAGAGGAGGAAGGTCCGACCTGCACAAGAGGCTGGGACCCCACACACGGCTCCGGCCTCCGGCACATCGAGGAAGAAGCCTTTCGGCAAGCATGAACTGAACCTCCTTGTGTGCTACGTGTCGGAACATGAATGTGATGTACTAGTGGGCCCAAATTGTCACACTACGGCTGCCCATCGTTGGGACCACTTGAAACGTATTGCGGAGAGTGTTAGTGCATTCGGGCATAAGGTGCGCACAGCTCAGGAGTGCAAAAAGCATTGGGATGACCTCTGACTCTGTGCTAAGCTAAAGCGTGCCTCCAATTATGCCATGACTGTGATGACTGGCGGTGGGCCACCACCTCAGGCGGAAGAACTCACTCCGCAGGAGTTGATCGCTGCTGAGTTCATACCACCAGAATTGGTCAAAGGAGTGGGAGATATGCTGGATTTTGACGCCCCGTCCATTGAGTATTTTTGCGTGTTTGTCCAGGCCATGTGTGGTTTGCTTGTGCGATGTGTTGTGCTTGACTGCCAATACATGCTATGTGTACCTGGTTCTCATGGGCGAGTCATGCAATGCTTCACTAATGCGTGCCTGCTGTGCAGCATGCTGGACATGTAGTGCAGACAGGGACTGTCCTCATCACCACACTTGCACCCTACTCACATACTAGTCACCCGGCTGCCCCTCCAGTCTATGTTCCAGCTCACCGGCCCTTCTGCATGTAGCCTGGGGTGTCTTTCCACTCAGCACTCGGACTATGACATCACATGACTGACATGCATGTGTCTTCTGCCTGCATGCTGGTACTCCACGTAGGTATGCTCCCCTGCCCCTCCACCCCCCTGCACCACTATTACACCATTGAACTGGTGGGTAACATGTTGGACTACTGCAATAGCCTGTTCAAGGCTCCTGTGTACATGCACACTTCCCCCTGCCAACCTGCCAGACACATACAGTGGGGTACATCCTATGTCCTTGATGCAGGGTGTCTCACTCGTACTGTGCAGATGGCAGATGCTCCTCAGGTACATGAGTGCCCATTCATGCTCCATGTGCATTACATGCATGCCCCTATGTGTCCTTTGCAGGATGATCATTGTAGTACGTGTCCAGGATGACATACATTTAATGGCATTTCATCATCCATTACATGCTCACTGTGACTCAGTCCGGCATCACGCACATGTTTAGGGTGTCATAGCCTGTGTGGGGCACAGGCATCCCCCTGTCCCAGGCCCCCTGACTCTGTCAAACTGGTGTAGTGCCTTCGGCACAAATGGGTGTACTGCAAAGGGTTCATCATGTGTCCTGCTCTCTGTTCCATTCTCATCGGTTGTGTTGTCAGTTGACTCAGATGATGCAATTGACGCTACTCAACACTACCAATACACAGTTATATGGTCAACCTTTCACTGCCATGCAATGCCTCCCTGCATTTTCACTAATGGGGGGTGGGTGCCTGTATCCATGCAACCCATTGCATGCACATTGCACATGATGCATGACCTTGCACTTACACTGCCTTCTTGTTTATTATTAGACATCATAATTTACTTGTTGATGTAGATAGTCGGTAACATGCACATGCTCTTCACTGCACCAACCCACTTCTGAGCTATGTTACACCAGTCTACATGCCTGCTCACTGATGCAATGTCAAAGTGACCTGACATGTATGGTCAGATTATCATGCCTTCACTGTCATGAAAGGCACAGGCACAGGTGCATCCTGTGTCACATGTACTCAGTATTGGAACAGTGGGTATTTTGCAAAGTTGATAGGTCAATCTGCGGCCTACACTAACCGGTATAGGCCACAGATTGACTGTAGTCTGACAATCGGGTTGTAATGACTGTGGAGCTGCCTGCACTTGTGTATGTGTACTCTTTCACATACAGCAAAGCAAGCAGCATTGTAGCTGCTTGCTTTGCTGTATTGGTTGCTGTTCATGTTCACAATACAGGTGTATTGGGAAACAGGTGTTTTTGAACACTTTCACATGTACATGTGCAAGCAGCTTCAACGTTGTGTAGTACAACATTGTGGCTACTCACTTATTTGTGTGTGAAAGTGTTAATTTACACATGTGTCTTCTGCAGCTTTTTTGTTGACTTACTAATATGTACTTGATTGACGTTTGGCATGGCGGCCTCAGACAGGGCACGCCGGGCTGAATGGTGTCTCTGCGTCAAGCACTTGCTGCTCATGCAGAGGCACACAGGGAGGCCCTGAGGGATGACCATAAATCCATCAGATCTACTCTGGGTGTGCTCAACATGTCCCAGAGGCAGCGGACAGAGGAGAGGTTGGAGCAGCTTGTGAATACCATCTCGGCTGAGATACGTGCTTGCCGGGGGTGCTCCAGATGTCATGCTGGGCCATGCAGGAAGAGGAAGTGGAAGCACGAGTATCACGCGAGTTGCTGCATGCTGACCTACGTGTCATCGCCGCACAGGACCAGGCTTACCAGTCCCGCAGACTTGCTGCCAATGAGGGGCAAGCTGCGCATAGGTGTGATCAGGGTACTTTGCCACGTCCACCTTCTGCTTTCCATCCAGAGGATGACTCAGACGACTTATCTCCTATACAGGTCGGGCCATCCGGGCGTTGAGCCCATGGAGGTTTTTTTTTTATCTCAACTTCATCGCATGTGGGTTTTGAGGTGCACCCTGTACCTCCCCCCTCCTGAGTGCCTGCCCCCCAGGTTATATGTGGTCATTTTTTATTTTTATAGTTAGTTTAATTAGTTAATATAGTTTAACATTGTTTGTCTATTGTGCATTCAAGTCACGGTGTGGTGCTTTGTGGCTTTTGAAAGCATCCACTGTCTGTTCCAGCTGGGCCCATTCAAGTTTGTCTCGTGTATGTGTATGCGGCTTGGGGTCCTGACTCACATATGCCACTCCTGCTTCCCCTATCAATGGGCTCGCAAGGATGGTTCTGTGTGACAACCATTTACACAAGGGCACTGGACTTTCGTAATATCTGTGGCCTGTCTGCTGCTGTACTACTTGAGTTAATACCCCTAATAGGGATTATGGATGTTTTCTCCACGGCATGTCTGCAATAAATGTTGGTGATTACATTATTGAACTGTACATTTATTGCTGTAGATTGGGATGTATGTTCATTTCTTGCCTGTATACATGCTTGATGCACTTCATGCTGTAGATTGTAGCCTGCAACCTTTAGCTGTCAAAGTCACACTGATGGTGGGAGGGGGCCGGGTGGTGACAATGTGAAGTTGGTACGTGTTGAGTACAGCCCCTGGGGATTGTGGCAAAGGAGGATGCATTAGGAATGTGACCCAAGAGGCACAGCTCACGGTCCAGTCCTCACCTGAGATGTCCGCCTTTACTACTACTACACTCCGTTCTGTTTGGACGGCATGTTGTATCTGTCTTCACTATATGACTTTGATGCTCCCTGACGGCACAGTTTTCCTACTGGACTATGGCTCTTTTACCTGTTTTCCACATTCTGGTGCCTTTAGTCCCTGTTCTTCTCCATGCTAGTGTCCTTGTTGCAGATCTGTCTGCCCGTCTCTTGGGCAGTTATTTCCAAGTACTCTTACACTGCCTCGGTTTGCCGCAGTACACTGGGGGTTGCCAGTGGTCTCTGATGGTGTTTCCCCCGACATGGCAACCCCCGAGGCAGGTGTGGCTGGGCAACTGGGTCCTGGTGCTGGGCTGTGGAGCGAGGGAACTGCATTCGGGAGTCTTCTGTTACAGCAGGAGTGGTCACAGCAACTGGACCCCTGCAGATGGCTGACATGCAGGCACCAAATAGCAGGGCACATGGCCAGCAGGCAGGCAGGCAGCAGCAGATGGCTCGTGGGAGTTGGCTCTGGGCCCTGGGGGGCAGGAAAATGGCCTTCTGGGCAGAGTGTGGTCTTCCGTGTGTTGTCGCGTGGCCAGCTTGATACGGAGTGATTTGGCACATGAAAAAAAAGCACGTCAGCATGTAATTCGAGGAAAGGCCCTTAGCGCATAAGCAGGTATTTGACGTAACACGCACGGGCGTTTCTCTCCCACGGGTGCATAGTGATTCAGCACGTGAAAAACGTGCACATCTGCGTGTTAATGTGTTTCATAGAAGAAAGGGCCAAGTGATGTAACAGGTGCGGGCGTTTCCCTCAGCCTGGGTTAAGGGTGAGCGGGGCCAGCAGTTCACTGTACGTGCTTTTCGTGGAGACCGACGTGTGTGTTGCTACTTCTGGTTGTTTCACGCGCCATCACTACCTCACAGCGGATCAAGGACGTATCTCTTCTTTTGGCGGGGGTATTGGCTACACGTGTTTTTCATTACGACACTAGTCAGATGGTGAGTCGCGCACACTATTTTTCCCACTGTGGGTCCCCTGTGTATCTCGTACCAGTTTTTGAGGTCATAGTAGCCTGCGTGTCCCACGCGTATGTGTTTTTCATGTCTCTGGGTGCCACTGCATACTGCTGTAGGTTAATTCCACACATGTTGGCTACCGGGGGTTTTGTACACGGTTTTACTGCAGTTTTGGGGTGCCTGCGTGTTGCATGACCCGTCACTTCATCACCGGGGTCACATACAGCCTTGCAGGTGCACAGGGGTGCTGTTAACATCTAGCACCCCACCCCCTTCACCCCAAATGCCCAGGACAATTGTCGTGCACACCTCCCATTGGCACTACTACTACATCTGTGCCGGCACTACTACATCTGTGACATGGTTGGGATGCCACGAAAGGTGAGGGGTGCCTCAGCTGGGTGTCCTCCACGTGGCAGGTGTGGTCAGGGACGTGGCCGGGTGACCAGGGAGTAGGGGGACTCCAGGGTGTCCAGGGTGGCTGCAGAGGGGGAAGAGGCAGGGGTGCGCCACTTCGGCAGGATGTTCTGCCATATGTTGGTGCAGTCATGCCACCACCCCCTGTGGTTCCGGGAGATGCAGCTCTTGCATCTGGCACTGGCTCGCATGTGACCCTGCAGTCTGTTTCATCGATTGCCAATGGCCCAAGGATAGTGGTATCTTCAGGTGCAGCTGTGTCCATCACCACCCAGGGTCAGCCAGCGCATGTTGCGTTTGGCACCTGAAGAGTCCCAGGATGATTTCCAGGTCAGGAGGCACGTGGTAAGTGCATGCAGGGCTGCCCTGACCGAGGCACATGTCCCTGGGGAAGTATTGTCATCTGCTGCCCCGAGCAGCTGGGTGTTGGCAAGTGCATGGGCAGATGCAGCCGACACCACCCCGGCTGTGAGTCTACCATCCAGGACAGTCCCGGTCAATGACCTTGGCACAGCAGATGTTGCTGCGCAGGGTCCAGTCAAGGGCACCCAGCAGCCACTGATGCAAGTCAGGGCTTCCGTCCCAGTTCCACCTGCCACTCCCTCGGTTCAATCCACCAGCGTCACCGCCCCTACTGATCAGGGCGGCATTTGCAGTCAGGGTCCGGATCACTGCCCAAGAGGAGGAAGGTCCGACCTGCACAAGAGGCTGGGACCCCACACACGGCTCCGGCCTCCGGCACATCGAGGAAGAAGCCTTTCGGCAAGCATGAACTGAACCTCCTTGTGTGCTACGTGTCGGAACATGAATGTGATGTACTAGTGGGCCCAAATTGTCACACTACGGCTGCCCATCGTTGGGACCACTTGAAACGTATTGCGGAGAGTGTTAGTGCATTCGGGCATAAGGTGCGCACAGCTCAGGAGTGCAAAAAGCATTGGGATGACCTCTGACTCTGTGCTAAGCTAAAGCGTGCCTCCAATTATGCCATGACTGTGATGACTGGCGGTGGGCCACCACCTCAGGCGGAAGAACTCACTCCGCAGGAGTTGATCGCTGCTGAGTTCATACCACCAGAATTGGTCAAAGGAGTGGGAGATATGCTGGATTTTGACGCCCCGTCCATTGAGTATTTTTGCGTGTTTGTCCAGGCCATGTGTGGTTTGCTTGTGCGATGTGTTGTGCTTGACTGCCAATACATGCTATGTGTACCTGGTTCTCATGGGCGAGTCATGCAATGCTTCACTAATGCGTGCCTGCTGTGCAGCATGCTGGACATGTAGTGCAGACAGGGACTGTCCTCATCACCACACTTGCACCCTACTCACATACTAGTCACCCGGCTGCCCCTCCAGTCTATGTTCCAGCTCACCGGCCCTTCTGCATGTAGCCTGGGGTGTCTTTCCACTCAGCACTCGGACTATGACATCACATGACTGACATGCATGTGTCTTCTGCCTGCATGCTGGTACTCCACGTAGGTATGCTCCCCTGCCCCTCCACCCCCCTGCACCACTATTACACCATTGAACTGGTGGGTAACATGTTGGACTACTGCAATAGCCTGTTCAAGGCTCCTGTGTACATGCACACTTCCCCCTGCCAACCTGCCAGACACATACAGTGGGGTACATCCTATGTCCTTGATGCAGGGTGTCTCACTCGTACTGTGCAGATGGCAGATGCTCCTCAGGTACATGAGTGCCCATTCATGCTCCATGTGCATTACATGCATGCCCCTATGTGTCCTTTGCAGGATGATCATTGTAGTACGTGTCCAGGATGACATACATTTAATGGCATTTCATCATCCATTACATGCTCACTGTGACTCAGTCCGGCATCACGCACATGTTTAGGGTGTCATAGCCTGTGTGGGGCACAGGCATCCCCCTGTCCCAGGCCCCCTGACTCTGTCAAACTGGTGTAGTGCCTTCGGCACAAATGGGTGTACTGCAAAGGGTTCATCATGTGTCCTGCTCTCTGTTCCATTCTCATCGGTTGTGTTGTCAGTTGACTCAGATGATGCAATTGACGCTACTCAACACTACCAATACACAGTTATATGGTCAACCTTTCACTGCCATGCAATGCCTCCCTGCATTTTCACTAATGGGGGGTGGGTGCCTGTATCCATGCAACCCATTGCATGCACATTGCACATGATGCATGACCTTTCACTTACACTGCCTTCTTGTTTATTGTTAGACATCATAATTTACTTGTTGATGTAGATAGTCGGTAACATGCACATGCTCTTCACTGCACCAACCCACTTCTGAGCTATGTTACACCAGTCTACATGCCTGCTCACTGATGTAATGTCAAAGTGACCTGACATGTATAGTCAGATTATCATGCCTTCACTGTCATGAAAGGCACAGGCACAGGTGCATCCTGTGTCACATGTACTCAGTATTGGAACAGTGGGTATTTTGCAAAGTTGATAGGTCAATCTGCGGCCTACACTAACCGGTATAGGCCACAGATTGACTGTAGTCTGACAATCGGGTTGTAATGACTGTGGAGCTGCCTGCACTTGTGTATGTGTACTCTTTCACATACAGCAAAGCAAGCAGCATTGTAGCTGCTTGCTTTGCTGTATTGGTTACTGTTCATGTTCACAATACAGGTGTATAGGGAAACAGGTGTTTTTGAACACTTTCACATGTACATGTGCAAGCAGCTTCAACGTTGTGTAGTGCAACATTGCGGCTACTCACTTATTTGTGTGTGAAAGTGTGAATTTACACATGTGTCTTCTGCAGCTTTTTTGTTGACTTACTAATATGTACTTGATTGACGTTTGGCATGGCGGCCTCAGACAGGGCACGCCGGGCTGAAATGGTGTCTCTGCGTCAAGCACTTGCTGCTCATGCAGAGGCACACAGGGAGGCCCTGAGGGATGACCATAAATCCATCAGATCTACTCTGGGTGTGCTCAACATGTCCCAGAGGCAGCGGACAGAGGAGAGGTTGGAGCAGCTTGTGAATACCATCTCGGCTGAGCTACGTGCTTGCCGGGGGTGCTCCAGATGTCATGCTGGGCCATGCAGGAAGAGGAAGTGGAAGCACGAGTATCACGTGAGTTGCTGCATGCTGACCTACGTGTCATCGCCGCACAGGACCAGGCTTACCAGTCCCGCAGACTTGCTGCCGATGAGGGGCAAGCTGCGCATAGGTGTGATCAGGGTACTTTGCCACGTCCACCTTCTGCTTTCCATCCAGAGGATGACTCAGACGACTTATCTCCTATACAGGTCGGGCCATCCGGGCGTTGAGCCCATGGAGGTTTTTTTTTATCTCAACTTCATCGCATGTGGGTTTTGAGGTGCACCCTGTACCTCCCCCCTCCTGAGTGCCTGCCCCCCAGGTTATATGTGGTCATTTTCTATTTTTATAGTTAGTTTAATTAGTTAATATAGTTTAACATTGTTTGTCTATTGTGCATTCAAGTGACGGTGTGGTGCTTTGTGGCTTTTGAAAGCATCCACTGTCTGTTCCAGCTGGGCCCATTCAAGTTTGTCTCGTGTATGTGTATGCGGCTTGGGGTCCTGACTCACATATGCCACTCCTGCTTCCCCTATCAATGGGCTCGCAAGGATGGTTCGGTGTGACAACCATTTACACAAGGGCACTGGACTTTCGTAATATCTGTGGCCTGTCTGCTGCTGTACTACTTGAGTTAATACCCCTAATAGGGATTATGGATGTTTTCTCCACGGCATGTCTGCAATAAATGTTGGTGATTACATTATTGAACTGTACATTTATTGCTGTAGATTGGGATGTATGTTAATTTCTTGCCTGTATACATGCTCGATGCACTTCATGCTGTAGATTGTAGCCTGCAACCTTTAGCTGTCAAAGTCACACTGATGGTGGGAGGGGGCCGGGTGGTGACAATGTGAAGTTGGTACGTGTTGAGTACAGCCCCTGGGGATTGTGGCAAAGGAGGATGCATTAGGAATGTGACCCAAGAGGCACAGCTCACGGTCCAGTCCTCACCTGAGATGTCCGCCTTTACTACTAATACACTCCGTTCTGTTTGGACGGCATGTTGTATCTGTCTTCACTATATGACTTTGATGCTCCCTGACGGCACAGTTTTCCTACTGGACTATGGCTCTTTTACCTGTTTTCCACATTCTGGTGCCTTTAGTCCCTGTTCTTCTCCATGCTAGTGTCCTTGTTGCAGATCTGTCTGCCCGTCTCTTGGGCAGTTATTTCCACGTACTCTTACACTGCCTCGGTTTGCCGCAGTACACTTCTGTTCAACTGCATCTCTCTGTCGCTACTTCTGTCTTTCATCTATTACAACCGTGATTTTATGTTGACTGTTGACTTTTACCAATGCTTTTCAACTGTTGTGGCTCTTAACTTGCTGTCAGCTGTTTCCGGCTATCTCGCATTCCTATTAGCGCAGTAGCATTCATAGCCACAAACTGATACAGCGCAAGGGGGGGGCACCCAACGACGCACAAACTCGAGTGCAGTGCATATCATTAGCATATGCAAATTGCCACGTGCGCTACCTATTGGAATCCGCGGCTGGCCGAACGCAACTTGTACTGAAGTCGCATCTCGCCACACGCGTCTAGCAGCTCACCCAAGGCCCATTCTATCATGTGTGTTTCTTAACACATGGTCTTCCATTTACCACGGGGCCACATGCGGCTGCCTTACCGCATTAACAGTGTATGAACCATCACAGGGACAAGCAAAACTATACAAACAAAGCAGCAGACAAGAGTGCTTGTTTGGGGAGGAGTCACAAAGTTCGAAGGCATGAATGGTGTTATGTGTGTGTGGGGAAAACACACAGAATAGAAACTCACACTCACTTTGCAGCATTGAACTGCTCCTGTTACCGGACCTGAGAGTGTGCAGGTAGGATGCCAGCACTCACCCCAGAGATAAGTCTCTCTTGGGCTCGCCTTTAAGCCATTTTGTACAATGTGCATGAAGTACATAGTTTCTCTGATTGAGTATGTGTAATTGTCAATAGTTGTATTTTGTATTTTCCCTACTTTCCCTTGCCCATCCCTTGCCCATCCACCTCCCCTCTCCTGACCCTCTTTCCGGTTATCCTAAATACCAATGCCTATCCAACCAACGGATCCCTAACCCCCTTTCCCCGCTCTTTCCCTGCTGGGGTCTCGGAGGCCTGTGTTAATTTGACTTTGCAGGCACCCAGACCTGCACCTGGAGACCAGAGCTGTGACATTACCCATCAGTTGCTGCATCCTCATTGATTGTTGTGTACAGAAATAGCTCCCCATCCTGTTGAACCATTGTTCAACTGTGCTACCTTTGTAGTAATTCTATCATTCTGCTTGGACATGTGCTTGGCCATATTCAGCGACTTCAAGTCATCTACTGGAAACTCTTCCAGGGTTTGTTTGTGGCTACAGGCTTTTTCCCAGGTTTGGGTATTTGGTATTTTTACCAGTCAAGGTGGCCTCTGAGGGGGCTGGACCCTATTTACACGAAAGGTGGAACAAGGAAACCAAGGGGTAGGGGGATCCTGAAGCCAGGTAGACTAGAAGGAAGAAGCCAATGGACCCCAGACACAGTTCATCTGAAGGTCATGGTGATGAGTAAATGAGGGAGGGCCTTTTGTTGTCGGACAGTACCCTTGGGCTACAGTGTTTGGGCACTCTCTGACATTGTCATTGTGGAGTACTCTGTACATGATGTGTTCTGCTGGTCAATGGGTGTTCCTGTGTTGTGTTTACTTTTCAGGTGTCAAGGGATTGTTGTGGTTTGACGTACTGGGGTGTACACATGGTGTACACATGGCCAATGTTCACATGTGATGTGTACAGGACACTGAGGATCACTTGATTTCACATGCTTGTATTGAGTACATGTCCCTACTGACACACACACTTACACACTTACACAATCCTCCACCACACATACAACCACCCTTCCATGCCCACACGTTCACACAGATTGCCTTCTCTGCCATGCTGTGTCCCTGCAGCGCATGATCACTTACCGTTTGGGGATCGTGTACATGCGTCAATAGGTTATTTTTGTTGTTTGTCCTTTTTATATGATTCTCAAGGTGTATCCCCAACACAATGGCTGCTCACTGTGCTGTGTGCTGATCAGTGTGTTGCAGGAGACACACACAGCACATGGGTTAGGGATTTGCGGATTTGGCTTGGCCAAAATAGGCATTCTGTCTTTAATTGATGGTACCGCTGGTGGCATGCACTTGTGTATGGCTTTGTAAGTATGGGAGGTTGTTGGTCAGTCATTTCATTTGATTCCATGTCAGGTGTGATTGTGTCAGGCTTCTTTCCATTTATCACGTGCCACTTCGTATCTAATCAGTCATGTGTTGTGCTTTTGGTTTGCTCTTTTGTTGTTGCATGCCATGTGATGGTGTGGTAGACAAGGGTGACATGGGTTGGGAGGGTTTGGGTGACATACCAGTGATTGTCATGGCCTGTTTTGCAGGGGATGGTGTGATATACACCGTGCATGTGTTCCTTTTGGTCACACAGGATTGGTTATGTTTAAGTATCTAGGGATGCACACAATGTAGCACTTCTGTGGCAACATTCTCAGGGTGGTAAGGCTGTGACAGTTGACTGTCTCTTTGTCATCATCGATTGTCACCTGGTCTGTGCCAGGGCTGTGTGCACTCCGCAGGGATGGGAGTTTAGGTGAAAAATATGGCCACAAGCTGAGTCCGGGCTGCCTCACCACGTGCCCTTTCACAGTGCCTGTGGTTGGGCATGTGGGGGCACCACCATGTCCACCGGTACGCCCCGCCATGTTGCAACCTTGTGCAGGACAAATGCTGCCACATTGATCCTGCACACTACTGGGGGTGCATATAGTAGCTGCCCGCCAGAGCGGTCAAGGGAGCGGAAGAGTGACTTGAGTACTCCGAGTGTGCACTTCACTATGCCCCTGGTTGAAATATGGGCAGCGTAGTATCTTACCTGGGGTGGTGTGGTGAGGTCCATATTGTTGTCATCATGTGGTTGCTTAGAGGGTAGGCACTGTCCCCTGGGGAGGTGAGGATGGTTGTCATTAGATGGGTTTGTGTATTTGTCTGTGTGTGACATGCATGCATGTCCACAGACATTTGTACTCACCAATGAGCCATGTGTCGCCATGCTACCCAGGTTTCAGGTCCCAGTGCAGGGCAGACATTCTGTAAATGAAACTGTCATGGGTAGACCCAGGATAGTTTGCATAGACAGAGGTGATGATTCCATGGGCATCGCATACAACCTGTATGTTGATGGAATGCCAGTGCTTAAGGTTTCGATAGATGTGCTCAGTGGCCCTAGGTGGACGTAGGGCCCCATGGGTGCAATCTATGGCACCAAGCACTTTGGGGAAGTGTGCCACCCTGTAAAAGTCCTGGACCACGGCCTGCCTTTCTGCGTGTGTTCTGGGCATGTATATGTGCCTGTGGACTGAGGGGTGCACAGTCATGATTGCCAACACCTGGTGTAGGCAGCATGACTGCGTGGCCTGTGTGACACCCCCAACTATGGCAGTTGTCCACTGAAATGACCCAGTGGCCAAAAAATGCAGGACATTGAGCACCTTTTCCAAGGGGCTCAGTGCTTGGGAGCACAAGGTGGGTGATGTGAGGTCATCCACCCACTCAGTCACCAGGTCTAGGATAATACACAGTGGAAATCTATCCCTGCCATAGACCTGGTCATCAGGCATCACAAAAAGGCTGGTCCTGGGCAAAAAAATGTGGGGCCTGGCTATTCTCCTCCTCCTGCGGTGTCCCACTGCTGCGAGAAATGGGACATTCATCGTAGCTGTATATAGGTGTTTGTTGTTTGTGCGCACTTTTATACTGCGCGGGGATGCTTCCGCCTGCCTTCTTGTGGCGGACGTGTTTACGCCTGTGCATGTCTTTTGGCGTGCGCAGGTTTCCCGTATTCGATTGCATGAATACGTGCTGTTCGCGCACGTGTGGGCGTTCCGTGTATTTCCCAGCAGTACTTCCCCAGTTACGCCTTCATTTTCACGCGTTGTTCCCCATTCTGCGTGTTCCGCCCCCTTTTTGATGTGTGTGTTACACGTTGTGCGCTTTCTCTATGCACGTCGCGTACAGCTTTCGGGATGTTGAAGTGACGTGTGCACCCAGGTGTGCCACCCACGGATCTGGCACACATCCCGGGGAAAACACACGCAGGGCCTTCCATGAATAGCACGCGTGCGCTTGCTTTTTCACGCTTGCGCCAGATTGCCCCACAAATTTTGGTGCACATTTGTTCCAAGAATTGGCCCCCCAGTGTCTTACACAGTTGTACTAGAGGTTTTTTATTATTTTCTGGGGACAAACATTGTACCGATGTGTGTCACTCACATACATGGGACAAGCTCTTATACTGAAAAAAAGAGTTGCTGAATTGTTGGGAAATAGACCATTGTACCTTCTGGTAATAACTGGATGCAGGCCATTGTGACTGCCAAGGAAATGTGTTGTATGTAATGTAGAAACTACTTGTTATGTATGACTTGATGAGGAATGTCTTCAACGAGCATTAAACATTTGAGTGGCCGTATTTGTCTTTTTTCCAACCCATGTGTTGCACCCTATATTATATTCTAATGGTTAGATGTACGGAATTACCTTGATATCTCTACCAATTTTCGGACACTCCACTGTATGTGAGAGTATTCTTTTTCTTCTGAACCTGGTTGGGTTGTGACCTATCATGCTGTAACTGCCTTGAAGTTTCCCTAAATAAAAATTAATAATATGCCCAAATGTTGCACTTAATTAAAGTATTGGACCATGTGGGGGAAGTCAAAGCAATTATCTTCTTTTTCCTTTAATGCCACCTCTACATTTTTTTTATTTTTCTGAATCGCACAGATAACCATTCATTTACACCCTGAAAAATCAATACAAATGTGGTCTTCCTGTTATAACGTATTTGACAGTCAGGAGGAAACGACACAGACTCTCACTGTATGTGTCAGTAGCATAACCCTCGTCCACGGGATGGCAATCAGAGTGGCTTTCAGCATTTGAGGATATTTTACAATCCATTGCGTTCAATTTTCAAGATGTTCCTCATTCTTCGTCAGCAATTTGTAAAGCACTATCTGTAGAGATCTGTCATTGTAAATGGTTGCTGATTGCTAACGCAAGGGAGTTCAAGGACATCTATATCTGTAGCGGCATTTGCTTGCAACAGTTTGTCCTTGTCTTGTAGAGGTCTAGAAGGTTGATCACAAATGTACATAACAACTGTATGCTGGCTGACTATTGTCATTTTCCCAAGTTCCTAAATAAAGACATTTGTTTAAAAAGTGAATACTCCAAAAATTCTTAGCATGTAATTCTCACTTCAAACCTGAGATAGGAAGCTAACATTATGTTTCAAACAATCTCTCCATGGGTGGTTCTTTATGGGACCTGTGACATAAAGTGCACTAACATCTGTGCAGTGTGCTATTATATAATTTTGTCAAAAACAAAGATGTGATATCTGGAAGGTTCATAATTAATCTTTGCTTCACCTGCAAAGCCATTACAGAAAGGGGAAAGGCCATATGCAAATCAGGCTTCGTGGCATCCCCAAAGGGGCAGTCCAGACCCAGACATGTTTTGGCCTCATTGGTCGTCATCCGTAAGGAGTAGTGTAAGGGAGGAAGGGTCTTTTTGCCCCTCCTGTATATTCTGCATTAAAGAAGTCTACTTGCTCATCCCATCACGGGGAGACGCCCCCCTTGTCTTTTCTCCAGTGGTAGCAAGCCATTGGATGATACACTCAGAATCCATTTTGTTTCACCTCAAACTTCATCTTTTTACTAGGTTGCACAATGATCTCTAAGAAGCCTTCTATCCCCTCATCCAGTGCTGCGCACAGCCAGCATTGCCACCCCCACCACTACCTCCCCTGTCTGCGCCACATGAGGCCCTTTCTCACGGAAGCCCAAGCGCGAATTGTTGCAACCTGAAACAGTATTCTTTCTCTTCCTCTGAGCTCATTGCCCTGCATGTGACAGGGGCAAATCTTGACTTGTGTATTCATCTGTCTCCACAAACCTGCTCCTTTAAACCCCACCTTTAGAACTTATTGCCTGCTCAAACTTTGGCCCCTCTATTCTCCTTTCGTGTAGCAGTTGGTGGGACCCTTCCCCACGGACCACCCTTGATTGCCCAACAATATACCTAATCCTATGTGATCATATATTCTCCATGGACTAACACCTATCAATCCATTTGTTTCAACCATGACGCACCAGGCAAATAAATCTCAGATTGAAACCCCTAGATAAGGCACCTGGGAAAAAGGACCACTGCACTCCAGCCCCCACAAAGGCCTGGGTTAAGAATGTGTATATGTTTACCCACGATTTACAGGCGACCCTTCATTCTGGTATAAGTTTTATGTCTTGCATTACTCTTAGCATGTCAATGATTATTGCATAGTTTAGATTAGTGAGAACACTTGCATCTTTTGGACCCAACCGGACCTTCACCCCCTGGAGGTGAGCCCAACTGACCCACGTACCCACAGACCGGCCAAGCTACAGCAACCAATTGGAGTCTGGCACTGTATATTGCTACATAATGGGCCATAGATGCCAACCAATAACCTCTGCTATTTTACACTGTATGTCATGACAATGTTTGTGCATATAATTTACTGTTGTATCATTTGGCAGAGCACTCTCAGAGCAGCAGAGTCCTCTGCGTGCTTATTTACCTGATATAAACTTTGTTCAACTTGCAATCTTTCTCCTGGTCTCATTCCCTACTGGGGTGTGTCCATTTATTCTGAGTTTGGGATCTGCATGTTGGGGAATGACCACCTTCACTTGGTGACCCCTTAGACGTGATTGGTCTGGGAAGACCCCCGTACTCTGCGGCAAGATCCAGGGCCCCCCCATCAAGACACCGCCACCTACAGCCAACCGGTATTTAAAATGCATACACTCCAGAGCAGGTTCTGCGGGTCCCAGCTTTGCAAATAGCCAACTGCTCGCCAGAGCAGGCGAAGGCTTGGTTGGGGGGAGGCACTGATTGTGGCTAGACCGCTCTCGGAGGCTCTTGTACCACCACAGAGTATTGATTGCAAGAAGAATTAAAGGAGGGAAAAATTAATTGGCGGTAGTCAGATTAAATCAGTGGGGGAATAGCTTGTGGATTGGAATTGGTGCGAGTGGGATTGAGTGATTGTTGAGTACGGTGTTTTTCTTCTTCATATGGCCATTAGGTTTTTATATAAAGTGAGGAAATAAGAGAAGATACGGGAACTTAGCTCTGGAAGGGGGTGGAACGCAGTAGACTCGGAAAATAGTAGCAACTATTTCTTTTGGTAGGGATAAAAGTTGTTTTTGGCCCAGAAGGGGCCATAGCAGAGTGAATGCAAGGTGTGAATGACGGGTAAAATTTAGCATTTTCGAATAAAGGTTTGAGAATATAACAGGTCATCCTAAATACATGTTTTATGTTTTATGTTGTCAGTAAAGTATGTCAGTCCGTCAAGGTGTAGCGTTACGTGGTGTATGTTTTTATGTTTTCTGTTATTCCTATGAAGTGTTCAAAATATTTTGAAATGCAATTTGGAAGGTTTTTTATGCTAGAAATATAAAGTGATTGAAGCATTGACAGTGGTAACTAACACCCACACACACACGCGCACACACCCAGACAGCGAGAAAGAAGTATGGGAGCAGATACACTACTCCTGCACATTTGCCAGCACCTCCCCTTGTATAATGGGAAAATGAAGAAGTTCCATGGGCAATGGCTAACAGAGGTTAAGGGGGAAGGGACATCTCAAATATGGCCAGAAGGAGGGTCCTTCAATAAGACAGAGTTGGATCTCATGGCGACATATTTAATGGCCAAATATAAAGGGAAGCAGCTCCAAAACAGAAGGGAAGTATTGGATCTTTGGAGGATGTTTGAAGAAATGCCTCCCGCAAAACATAAAGACAGGGAGTCACAGCCTGTAGTCGCCATCACCCAGAATGAGGGATGGGGAGAAGAGAAGGATGGAGAAGAGCCGAAAAAACTGTGCACATTGTTGACAAAACCTGCTGGAGGATATTGTGACCTGCTGTATTAACCATGACGAAGTACGATAGCCCACCCATATGACCCTAAAAGTCCATATGGCCCAACAAGCACATCCCCAGCTCACATATGACGTATCACCTGCAATATAGAACATCATGTAATCAATACCCAAACAGAATTCTCTCGACTAACAGCCTGTGCAGCGACACACTATCGCTGCAAGGGAGAGGGCAGACACTGCCACCGCCACCATCGAAAAACCCTCCCATTATAGCAGAGGATGAATTGAAATCCGGGGATTTCCTTTTCCGCATTGATAATACCCCAGTTAAGATAGGGAAGAAGAATGTTGAAGCGATATTGATAAGTACGAGAAAGGAGGGACAGGAGGGGGCCTGCAAGCACAGTATCTGATACCACAGGTGGGAGGGGAAGAAGCAGATTGGCAAGGAAGGCTTAGGAACAGGATGGGAAAATGGCATTGGCAAAGAAGAAAGGAACAAAGGTAGGCAAAGGGAGGGGTGGTGAAATAGACATATGCCTTTGAAAAACACACTGCCAGGTTCCCTTTAGCTATAGGGGATGTCAAGAGCTTGCTAGTATCTGCAGTGGGTGATCAAGCAGACGGGGTGTGGGTGAAAGCGGGGTTCCCAGGAGTAACAATGGACTGTGATCGACAGTATGGGGCATCATTTAACAATGTAAGGGCACAGGTATGGGATGCACTGCGGATAACCTTCCTGACACCCCCAATTTACACTCAGTGATGCAATGCACAATGGGGGATGATGATGATGCTGCTCAGTTCATTCATCAGGTGCAAGAAGTGTGGAGGGCGGAGAGGGGCACCGCCTTGGACCAGTCAACCTCCCAAAGGAGGTGCAGAAGGCCCTAGATATATTTGCTTGGATAGAAGCCAAAGGTTGGCCAGAAATACAAAGCATCATAGTACACCACTGTAGGAGAATCAAAGAAAGGGAAAAATAAATAGCACTGAAAAGACTGGCAGATGAAGAAAAACTTGTGCAAAATAAGTTGGTTAGGGTCGCTGCAGTAACAGCCGCCCTACCACTGGAACAACAGGGAGAGGGGGAGGAAGGACCAATAGCACTACAGGCTAGGATGGCAGCCATCTGGGCAGCAAATGGGTAAGAATAATGTGCTGGAGAGGAGCAGTATGGAGGGCCCCTGTGGCAAGGAAGACCTGGAAGAGGACGAGGTGGGTACAGTGGACAGAGAGGGGGCTATGGAGGACAAGGGCCCAGAACGGGGGGGCAAGGAGAATGTTGGTTGTGTGGTAGGTGGGGCCATTTTGCGAGGGAATGTCACACCCATTCCATGGCATACCATCAGAACACACAAGGATTTAATAACAAGCTAAAATATGGCCATCCCAATTCAAGCAGTACCTATGGGTTACCTATGGGAGGACACAGTCAAAGGGAACAGGTTGACACTCACTTCACACAAGAGCACAGCGCACCACCACAGGGGACACATCAATGATTAACATGCCAAAATCAAATGGGCAACATGCACAATTACCCTTTCACCACCACTGCTAATGGCGCACCTGCACCGTTTTGGGGGAACAGCCATGGTTGGGGAACATGTCTTTTCTTTCCCAGGAACGAACACATACCCAGACTAGGGCAGCCCACAGAGAGCCCTTGCGTGTCCAGTCCTATCAACCCCCCACGTCCAGATAAGGAACCACTGGTGGGGGTGGAGATAGGAAACAGACAGTTCATCTTCATGAGCGGAAAAATCATGCCTAATGGAAGGCAGGTTTCCACTGTCGGGAAAACATTTGGAAACTCAGGGATTTTCTGGGGCTGTGGTCACGGTTCCATACACTAAGGATTTGGACATAATGGTAGGGGAGGAAACAGTGCGAACACCCTTATTGTAGCACGAAGAATCGCTGATAAACTTGCTCAGGAGGGACCGCCTTAGCACGCTCAATATGACTATTTCCTTCACTGAAAGGGGTATAGTGTGTTCAATGCCGAGAATATTCCCCCTCGGGGAATGATGTTGATTAACACAATAGCAAATGAAATAGCCGTCCGAGGGGAGCCCAAAAATACAGACATGTTTGTGTATGGGATACAGGTCCTGGCAAGAGTGGTGCCCGAAATAACACAAACAGAGTGGAGAGTACCTTCTGACTTTGTTTTCTGGCCTGTAGCTGCCCCTAAAATATTACCAGGTACCATCCTCTCCCTAGACCTGCAAGGAGTACAAGTATCAGCTAAACGTACTGTGGTGATAGGTCTGGACAAGCATGGATGTGAATGGCGAACAGTGTTATGCATAGACCCAGACATATCGTTGCGTGATCTGACTGACGAGGTGCTGTTCACTGACAATGATAATGATTGTGAGATAATAATGGATATATGCATGCCCTGTGACATAATGGTACCCACAAAATGATGGACCACCAACCCCCATGATGTAGGACTCTTACAAGAGGTTACCCCAGTGAAGATTAAACTCAAGCCTGATGCAGTGCTGGCCCGAGTAAAACAATATCCCTTGTCAAGGGAAGCAGAGGAGGGAATAAAAGAAACAATACATGCACTACTACAGCAGGGTATCATTGTACAATCAAATTCCGCTTGCAATACTCTGATTTATCTGATTAAGAAAGTGAAGGGAGGGGCTTGGAGGATGATACAGGATTTAAACCCACTTATTTATGTCATACAGAAGGAGATTCCCCTGGTCCCGGACCCCGCATCCATATTGTACAGCATTCCAAAATCAGCAACCTGATTCACAGTGGTAGACTTGAAAAATGCTTCACTGGTGTTGGGGTGGGGGACATGAGGTGGGACCTGCCTGCAGGTTGCTGTCACTGGTGATGGGGGGACCCATGTGGTGTGGGCTGCCTGCAGGGTGTGGTCAGGGGTGATGGGGGCCCCATTTGGTGTGGGCTGACTGCAGGGTGGTCACAGGCGATGGGGTCCCATGTGGTGTGGGCTGCCTGCAGAGTGTTTTCACGCGTGAGGAGGTGGACCCATGTGATGTGGGCTTCCTGTGGGGATGGTAACGGGCTATGGGGGGGTCCCATGTGGCGTGGGCTGCCTGCAGGGTGTTTTTAAGCATGAGGAGGTGGACCCATGTGGTGTGGGCTGCCAGCTGGGATGCTCACGGGCGATGGGGTGTCCCATGTGGCGTGGGCTGCCTGTAGGGTGTGGTCACGGGTGATGGGGGTCCCATGTTGTGTGGGCTACCTGCAGGGGTGGTCACGAGTGATGGGAGGGTCCCATGTGGTGTGGCTGCCTGCGGGGGTGATCTCGGGTGAAGGGGGGGTCCCATGTGTTGTGGGCTGCCTGCGGGGGTGGTCATGGGTGATGGGAGGTCCCATGTGGTGTGGCTGCCTGCGGGGTGGTCACAGGTGATGGGGGATCCTTCTCCAACCACATCTCTCTAACCTCTCGAGCCTGTCCTCACCACCTCTTCAACATCTGCAAGATCCGCTCCTCTCTCACATTCCATGTTTCCAAACTCCTAATCTCCTTCCTTATTTTCTCCCGTCTCTTCTACTGCTCCTAGCTCCTCGTTGGACTCCCTGTCTCTCGCTTACCTCCCCTAAAATCCATCTACCACTCCTCTATTCGTACCCTATGTCTCCTCCGCCCTCGAGACTCCATTTCTTCCTCCTGCTCTCAACTTAACTGGCTTCCCTCCCTCTCACAATTGAAATTTCAATTCCTCTGACTTGTCTACAAATCTCTCCATGACCTGCCCCCCTACCTTTCTTCCCTCCTCTCCTTTTATTCACCCTCCAACTCTCTCCGCTCAGAAGACCTCTACCTCCTCACTGTACCCGCAGCCCCATGTGCCTCCTCATGCTTCCGCTCCTTCCAACTCTTGGCCCCCCTACCGTGGAACTCCCTTCCGCTCCCCATCCACTCCACCCCCACCTACTCATCATTCCGCTCCTCCCTGAAAGCCCTTCTTTTTCACCCCCCCTGTCTCCCCTTTCCTACCCCTATCCCCTTCTAACCCTTCCCCCCACCTTCCCCTCCCTCCTCCCTCTTCCTAAGGACCTTAATTTCATCACTGATACCACTTAAGAGCATTGAGGACACAAGATCACTCCCCCTTCCCTTGGCCACGCCCTCCCCCATCCTCCCACTACCAGACCACAAAACAGACTCTGTACCCCCATCACCTTCCCCCACTCTTTCCCCCTCCTCCTTGTAAATTGTTCTAAATGTTGTTCTAATGACTTGTCTCATGCTTGTAAATATGCTTCTCTCACTCTTGTACCAGTTGTTATATTGTAAAGCGCTTTGGCTTAAAGCGCTATATAAATTCAATAAACATAAACATAAACATGTGGTGTGGGCTGCCTGCGGGGGTGGCCACGGGTGATGGGGGTCCCATGTGGTGTGGGCTGACTGCAGGGGTGGTCACAGGTGATGGGGGTCCCACGTGGTGTGGGCTACCTGCAGGGTGTTTTCACGCATGAGGTGGTGGACCCATGTGATGTGGGCTTCCTGCGGGGATGGTCACGGGTGATGGGGGTCCCAGGTGGCGTGGGCTGCTTGCAGGGTGTTTCTAAGCATGAGGAGGTGGACCCATATGGTGTGGGCTGCCTGCAGGGATGGTCACGGGCGATGGGGTGTCCCATGTGGCGTGGGCTGCCTGCAGGGTGTTTCTAAGCATGAGGAGGTGGACCCATGTGGTGTGGGCTGCCTGCGGGGATGGTCACTGGCAATGGGGTGTCCCATGTGGCGTGGGCTGCCTGCAGGGGTGGTCACGGGTGATGGGGGGTCCCATGTGATGTGGGCTGCCTGCAGGGTGTGGTCACAGGTATTGGGGGGTCCTGTGTGGTGTGTCTGCCTGTGGGGGTAGTCACGGGTGATGGGGGCTTGGATGTGGCTGTCCCGTGAGGAGGGGTTATCTTCCAGGGGATTTGTGCATGTTTTGCGGGGTACATGCTGAGTTTCCATTCGATTTGACTGGGGTGGGGGTGGAGTGGGCGCATGTGTACTCAGCGCATACCCCAGGCGCACCCCAACCAAATTGGAAACTCATTGCGTACTCCAGACGCACCCCAGTCAAATCGCATGGAAACTCACTGTGTACCCGAGACGCACCCAGCCAAGTCGCATGGAAACACATCGCGTACACCAGATGCACCCCAGCCAAGTCACATGGAAACACATTGCGTTCTCCAGATGCACCCCATCCAAATCGTGTGGAAAGTCATTGTGTACCCTAGATGCACCCCAGCCAAGTTGTGTGGAAACTCATTGTGAATTCCGGACGCACCCCAGCCAAATCGCAAGGAAACTCATCGCGTACACCAGACATACACCAGCCAAATCACGTGGAAACACATTGCGTACCCAGGACGCACCCCAGCCAAGTCGTGTGGAAACTGGGCGCATGCCCCGTCTGCAATGGATTTTCATGCGATTTGTCTGGGGGGGCTGTATGCTGGATCAGGGATGACGCAGGGGCTTGCGCCGTGTTGGGCATTTTGCAGGCTTTTTGCTGCGTGTGGGGGTGTGTTGGGAGCATTATTGGTGCAGCTTGATGTTCCTTGTACCACAGCTAGTGATGCATAGGTTAATCCATGAATACACGGTTCACGCAATTGTTTATTTGCGCCATTGCTGGCGCATGCGTGGTGTACGCTCCTTCTCGGCGCACATCGCTGTTAGGGAGAATTCTCTTCAAAGGCTAATTCCCTTACCTACAGAGTCCCCCAGCAGCTTTGCTGGATTTGAGGAGTTTATTTTTTTCTCCTGCTAAGAGTGAGACTCTTTTTCCCACTCTTAGACATATTGCTGATGTGTGTTTTAGGCTATTTTTGTGCTTATGGTCTATGGGGTTTTTCTCACCCTCATAGGTATCATCTTTTTACGTGTGTGTTACACAGCACCCTCAGTGCAGTAACACAGGGGTGTCACAGTGACCCCCAAACATAGACTCCATACCCTGGGACTGACTACTGTCTCCCAGGGCATGTAAAGTCCCCATTGACTTTACTAGTCAATAATTATGAACAAAACCAGTACAACCCATCTTACTATGGAAGTACTGGAAAGGGTTAATAGTTTTTCCCTATTTTCGAGAGGCTACTGTCCAGTCCCTCTCTCCAAAGTTTCTGGCTGGTGGCAGTGGTTACTACCGTGAATATTCAACAGCGAATATTTCCCTGCCAGTTTATTTTATTGTTAACTTTACTCCGGTAGGTTTTTATTGCCAGATCTTTGATATTATTTGTTTCTCGTGCCTTTCTCTGAAATCCTAACCCGGGTCGGAGATCCTTTGTTCGTCCTTTTGGCGGGCTTCTGCACAGAAGCCCTCCTTTCGGCGCCACTGAGTCTGGGGTAGACAGGATGTGTGGGAGGGGGAATAGGCACCCTGGACAGGGTTACCTAGGCATCCCAAGTCACACTCTGCCCTGATAGGCTGGGGGCTATCCCGCCAGGATAGCCACCCCACTGTGTGAGTGACAACTAGGCTGTATGAATGGGGGTCTTTCTGCATAAAAGCAGGACTCTGAGGACTGGAAGACAAGTCGTCACCACTGGGACTAAAAACCCTGAAGAAGAGAGAAGCTGATGACATCTACGACGACTGAACAACCGGTGAAGCCGTGCTGCAGATCCTCACCACTTTTCTCCAACGACTCGAGAAGATCTTCACCTGCAAGAGTCTTCTTCCCTTGAGCTGGTGGGGCCAACCAGTTCACCAATCGCCTTCCAGGACCTGCCTTGGTTGAATCGCCAGTGCCCTGCACTCGGAGACCGGATAGCCAGGCACCCGTCCACCACAACCGCAATTTAAAGGAGCGTACCTTTTATTCTCGTTTTGGCAGCACCGCGGCTGGCTTCATCCGCGGGGAGTGCAGTGACTCAAACCTTCCTCCACGACAAGAGCCTCTCTTCCTCTGCTGGATCTCCCAAACTGCAGGAACTGCCAGGAACGACCGCCACCGCAGGAGCCTCTTCCACTTGAAAGGTACATTTTTCCACCAGGCCTCCCGTTTCGTTGGGTACTGCTAAAGGTGTTTTAAATACTTTACTCACCTTCTGGGTTGGCCGCCCCTATCATCTAACATTGTCTTTTACCTTATGCAACCGCCTTTTCAAAATCGTTAAACAAAGCCTTGACTGCAGCTACTAGAACCGTTTGATCCTGGGCACTTTGTCTTGTACCACTGACTCTGGCACAGGCCTATTGACTCTGGCTAAATCTGTTACAACTGCCTTCTCTAGATTGCTTTTCATCAAGAAATGTGTTGTTGCACCTAAAACTCTTATAATCACCTTTCCTTCCCTTTTTAAATATTGTGAAGCGCCATTTTGCTCGGTTTTCACCAAGTATTTCATATGCTAAAAGTACTGCCTTGCCTAACTTGTTCACAATCCACTTGGGAAGTGTTGCTGGTGTGTTTTAGAGTCTGAATCTGTATAACTTGTCCTGTCCCTTCCTTTTGAGAAATTGTTAGAGTGCCATTTCTGCTTGGTTAACACTGTGCCGTTTTGCTCAGTTTTCACTCTTGCTCAAACTTGTCTACAATTTAAACAGGGAGTTGTGTATACTTTTCTTGACTGTTTTAACTTGCTTTAAGGATAGTGATTTGTGTGTTGAACTTTAGAGTGTGTAAAATAAATATATATTATTTTTGATACAAAGCTTTGGTCAGTGTTTCCTTGTTCCATAGTATTGTAGTCCTATGGTGTAAACGCTGAATACTGCTCATCTCCATCTTGAGATAAGTCTGACTGCTCAGCCACAGCTACCAACTAAATCTGTGTGGTACAGACTGATACCAAAGGAGATTTATTGTATATACCTGTAGTCCTAATCTTCTGTTGTGCTCTCTAAGGGAACTGCATATGATTCTGCCTAACAGGCGCTTGCGCCTACCCTTCACTTAATTCTATGAATCGGACCTATTTCACGAAATATATTGTTCATATACTTTAGTTGGCCCCGGAGCATAACACGGATGACAACAAACACAGGTCATATGCCACCACGACTATTATATATGAACTTCAGGAGCTGTGACTCAATTCCAATTCAAATACCCTACCAATAACACAGCTTACATTGATGGACTTCTGCCATGTATCACACTGAATGCTATAAAGGTGTGAAAATGCACTATTGTGGTAAAGTTGTATCTGTACAGACATGTGCAATGCAGTCTTGATCAGAGTGACAGTAAAGCTGCAGAGACCATTTGTGGTTATGGTGCACACTGGTTTGGAGGGAGGGAAGATCTTTTAAATATGTTTGGAGTAATGGACGAGTGGTGCGTGCTAACCCTGTTTAACATGGACTATTTTATGGGAAGTATAACAATAATGTGAAGATAACCAGCGGTCACCTCGTGCAAATGAGTGTTCTAAAGTGCGTGGTGATTGGAATTGCACCCTGGTGGATGATGATTTGGGGGCAGAGAGTGGGATAAGCAACTGGGAATGAGCTTAGATGTATCCCATCTGCTAGTTTTGTGGAACAATAGTGTAATAAAAATGGAAAGCAGTGGAAGGGGCTGTGCCGGGTTGAAGGCCTCTGTATTTTGAATGTTAGAATGAGATTTGACTCACCTGTCTACCAAAACCTTTTCTATGGAAAGTGGTCATGTCCATCTTAGTTTGATTCAAAAGGTGAAGTGGCCCTTGGTGGATGATATGAGAGTTATAGAACAGTTAGAGGGTGACCAACATCCACTGTGGATTGATTTCAGAGGTGGTTTCTACATGGAGAAGTGCTGATTTGATCAATGTGCCACTTCATTTTGTACATTATGACCTGAGAGCAATTACGTGGGTGGCAGTGATTTGGGACTTTAAACTGCCATCTTATATTGCTATAGTACTACCCCAGTGAAAAACATGTTGGTGGTAGAGCCCATCCTGGAGTCTGCAGAGTTTACACTGGGATCTGCCCTTAAGGTTGCAAGGTTGCCTTTTCTATCTGGCTAAAAACCCTCAGCCACTAGGACTCACATGTCAGAAACTCAAAATTATCTTGATCTTGAATTGAGGAGTGTATAAAGGGGTTCTAATTTTCAATCCAAAGATTTCAAGATCACTGTAAAAATAATGTGAAGAAAACCACTGATCACCTGCTGCAAAGGAGTGTTCTAAGGTATGGGGCTATTGGAATTGCACCCTGGATGATGATGATGGAGGCAGGGGAGGGGTTTGCAAGTGGGAATGAGCTTTAATGTATCCGATCTGTTAGTTTTGTGACACACTAGTGTAATAAAAACTGGAAAACAGTGGATCACTATAAAACCTTTTTGGGGAAGAAAGTGTGCTTCAAGGTGACATGTATGGGAAGCTCTAGGGGCTGCCTTCCATGTGGGATGTGAGAACATGTTGGTCTTTAGTGGTGTGGGACAACAGTTGCTACAGTCATGATTGTTGTTTGCACTTGAGTAACCAGTTTGCATGAATTGTATGAAGTAGAAGAAGGAGACAATTCATGAAATAAGGGTCCTGAACTGAGAAAGGATCAGAGGTGCTGTTTCCCATGTATCCCTGTACGCATTAGAAGAGGGACTTCTGTCAGAGGGGATAGGGATGTCTGCTGCCCTGGATTAACCCCAGTGGATTGTTAGATGCACAGTGCTGTGGGCTCCAGTGCCTAGTCTTTATCAACACACAGAAGGTGCCACATTCCTGCACATAGGCTGTAACGTTTCCCCTTTTCAAAAGGTATGACCGAGGGATTCGAACTAACTTTAGACCAGTTTCTTTAATGTATGCCCCAATGAAAATGTTATGAAGTGCAGTGTTGAATCCATGGGAACAACATATTAGCCCCAATATAGAATGGATTTGGGAAAGGTGCCTACGATTGCATCTAGGAAATAGCTAAAGGTTGAAAAGGGATCCTTGTTGTTAGTATTCCTCGATTACATGGATGTGTTTAATTAAATAGCAGTTCCTTGAAATAAGCAGCACTTGCCAGAGATGGCAGTCTGCATGATGGCACTAGTGCTAAAATTGGGATTGGACCACGGGCGTGTCATGGTGCACATCCTCTTCAGTTTATTTCTAAATGATTTAGGTGGGTTTCGGGAGAGGCTTGTTTGTTTGTTTCTTTCTATCTTTATTTGATAATGCCCACCAAACCCTCAGGTAGCTGGGCGCAGCAGGTACAAGAAAAATTAAGCTTGGTTACAACATGATAGAGTAATACAGGCATAAGGTAATTACATTGCATGTGGTAAGGAATCATAATGTGGTAGGTGTTACAGGCACAGTGCTGGCGGAGCGTTAGTAGTTAGTGGTAATAGTTAGTAGTAACATATATAAGGCAAAAACAGGAAGTGTTTTAACAGAGGGTCAGGGTGTTCTGGTGCAGGGTGATGTCTAGGTTTCCTTGGAACGGAGCCAATTCAGTACGTTGGATCTGAATCCAGCATATGCCTGTTCCACTCTGAATACTGTCGGGAGGGAGCTGCAGGAGAGGGTCGTTTTGACAGAGAAGCTGCCTCTGCCAGCTTTGTCGAGCCTGAATCTCGGGATATCAAGACAGGGATGGTTAGATGATCTGGTATAATAAGAGGAAGTTTTCCTGGTCAGTCTAGCCGAGCGATAAGGTGGTGTGTCATTGTTCAGACATTTGAAAGTGAGGGAAACTGTTTTGAGGAGTATCCTATCACTAATTTTTAACCAGTGCTAATCTCTTCTGGGTTTGGATATATGCTCTCTTCGGGGTATGTTGAGTGCTGCTCTTAGGGCGTTGTTTTGTAAAATTTGAATTTTATTTAGTATTTTTTTGTTAGCGCCTACATAGAGGGCATTATAGTAGTCTTGTTTAGACATTACTAAAGCGTTAGCAAGTGTTATGCAGCTGACTTTGGATAGGAAGGGTCTACAGACCCTAATCAGTTTGCAGGTGTAGGCTGTAGATGAGGCCATGGAGCTGACTTGTTTGTTTAGTGAGAGTGTGGTATCAAGTTAAAAACCTAAAGTTTTTACCTCAGTTACTACTTTGATATCATTGCCGTCGATATTGAAGTCTGAGTAGTTGGGCTAAGTTTCTTTGGGTTGGAGTCAGAACCCAGGATCAGAATCTCAGTTTTGTCGTCATTCAAACAGAGGCCGTGAGAGGCCATCCTTGCCTGAATGATGAGGTAGATACTGTTCACCAGAGCCATGCCTTTGACAAAGTTGCCTGAAAGGTGTGAGAGGATCTGGGTGTCATCAGCATAGTTAGTGTATATGACACGCAACCTGTCAAGTTTGTGGAAGAGTGGCTTGGTGAAAATAATATACATTGTCGGTGAAACGCATGAACCTTGTGGAACACCACAGGTGATTTGGAATGGGTCTGCTGAGGCTGAAGGGGAGAATACTTGCATCGTACGGTTGGCTAGGAAGGATTGTACCCAGGCTATGGCATCACTCGAGAAATGTGCAGCTGACGCTAGGTGTTTGCATAACACTGCATGATCCACCAGGTCGAATGCTGCAGATAAGTTGAGGAGGAGTAGCATAGCTGTTTTACGATTGTCCTTCAACTCGTCGATTTGTGTCTTTAGGTTGATCAAGGCCATTTCAGTCCCATGTTGTGGTCTGAAACCGGATTGGTGTGATCCTAGTAGGAGATTGGCCTCAAGGTAGCTTTGGATTTGGAGGTAAGCTACTCTATCAATAATTTTAAGGAGGAATGGTACCGTTGTAATGGGTCTGTAGTTAGTAGGGATGGCTGGATCAAGGGTCTGTTTCTTGAGGAGTGGTAACACCCAGGATTCCTTGAGGTTGATAGGGACAGAGCATGAATTGAAGGAAGCGTTGATGAGCTTGGAGATAAATGGTGCTAGATCTCTGGCTGCATCCTTGATTATTTGTGCTGGGCAGCTGTGGCTATTTTATTGTAAAGAGCATTTTGGATGCTGGTGCATCATTGTTTGTCTTTAGGGATATTATCTGTGGGAGGAATTGGATTTTCCATTTTGCACAGAATGGAGAAAAGCTCCTTGGTTTTGGAATTAGTCTTCGTGATCCTTTCATTGAATGTATTTTGCTTAGTAAGGATAATTTCTTTCTTATACTGGTTTGCAAAGTTGGAAAGTAGGGTTTTGTTCTCGGCCGTGGGTGAATGTCGCCAAATGGCTTGGAGTTTCCTCTTTTGAAGTCTTAGCTCTTTTAGTTGGGGTGTGAACCAGGTGTTGAGGTGAGACTTTTGTTTACTTTTTCAGAGTTTGACTGGGGCAATAGGGTTGGGGGCCTTAGTCATGATGTTATTGAAGATCTCAACTAGTGTGAAAGTGTCTGGACTACTGGTGATAGAGGAGAGGATAGGTAGGAAGAGAGGGAGTAATGTTTCGGCAGTGATGTCTTTTTTACTTCTGGTGGGTAGATTGGGAGCTATGTCTGTGTGCTTTGATTTTTGTGGCTCTAAGGAGGAGGAGAAAGCAATAAGGTAGTGATCGGTCCAGTGTTGAGGGGTTATTTTGGTGATGGTGGTCGAGCAGTTCAAGTTAGCCACCCAGTCTAGTGTTCGACCTTTTATGTGAGTGGGAGCAAGGACTTGTTGGGTCAGGCCATGTTCTGTCAGGATGGCATCAATGGATTGGACTTGTTTGTCCTCGGTGTCATTGAAGCCCAAGTTGAAGCCCAAGCACTAGGAGCTGTGAGTTATTTTTAATATTATTAGAGAGGAGGCTAGAGAAGTCTTCCTCAAAGGTTCCTATTGGACCCAGGGGTCTGTATAATAGGAGGATAGTCAATGTGCTATTATTAGAAATAGGGAGTTTGGCTGTGAGCAGTTCACAAGATTTGATTTCAGGGGGCTTAATGCCAGATTGCTTTTGGCTATAATAGCAATGCTGCTGCCCTTGGAGTTAGGCCTGTCGGCCCTAAGTATGTGATAGTTATCTGGTAACGCAAGCATGAGTGCTGGACCAGCATTTTCATGTAACCAGGATTCGGTGACAGCCAGAATTTCTAACTCATCATTAGCAAGTATATTAGCAAAATCAGTAGTGTGTGCCACGAGGGATCTAACGTTAATTAGGGCTCCTGAGATGGTTGTTTTGTTCTGTCCTTGGAGGGGGGGGGCATTTAGATTTAGGGAGGTAAGTTCTGGCGTGATTGTGAGGAGGGTGGCGGAGGGGTGGGTTTGCATTTTTTGTGAGGGTCTTGGAGTGGGCATGGCAAGAATAAGGTTGTTGTTGAAGGTAATAGGTCTACAATGAGCATCTAGGGCTCTGATACTAGTCGTTTTAGGTTCATATATCTGGGGTAGTCTTGCTCAGAGTCTGGTGCAAGCTTTGGTGCAAGTATTCCAAAGATGGATAATTGTTCAATACCCATTGTCCTTTTTGCTTTTGCTGATGATGTTCTGATTTTGGCCAGGTTAGAGAACGTTTTGTTTGGGCTATTGGAATCATGTTATTCTTACTGCTAGGGAAAACTATGATTATTAATGCTGAAAAGACAAATACTATGGTTTTCGTCCCAGCAAAAAGAGAACATTTAAGCATAGGGTCTTAGTTAACAGAAAACCATTACACTGTGCCAAGACTTTTGCATACTTGAGCGTGACACTCTCACAAATACACAGCTAGAATAATCCAATTGGCAATAGGAAAGTATGCCTTTTTGAGTCCATTCATTCAGTGTTTTTGCAGTGTTTCTGTTACTCTTGATATGGCATTCCAAACAATATCAGAAGCTAGTTCACTTTTTCTTGACGAATTGTGGGGTCCTGCCAGTTGTAATATATTATATGTGACAGAAAAGAATGTTAATTGTGTTTGAAGCATATGAGCCTAGGAATGTCAATACTCCCTTTAATGTGTGTGCTTGATCTGCATATGACCAGCAAACCAACAGCCCCTGCGCCTTTGATGCTCTTGTTTTGACTGTAGTTGTACTATAATGATGAGCACTTCCAAACCCATGTCCAGGAAGTAAGGTCATTGTTCGGAGCGCAGAGTCATTTTTTGTATGCACATATTAAGTCCCACTTGGGGATCTCATTCTAGTGTATATGTGGGACTCCCCAGAACTAATTTGATCTGATTCTGGAGGCAGGTGAGCTTGTTAAACGGTAATTATATAGTGCCTCCTTAGTATTTATATTGGCCTAAGCGCAATCCCTTTACACGGAAAACCGCGTTGCAGAGTTCCGATTTTTGGGTTTAACTTCGTCGCCATTTTAATATTTGCCCGCCATTTTGATTTTCACTTGTGTTCCATATTCTAAAATGGTGCTCTGTGTTTTCAACTCTCAGCCAAGCCTTCCGATCTTTGAGTTCTGTTAATGTTTAAGCTGTCCGAGAGCCGATGTTTAATTAAGCAAAGAGACCTTGTGCTTCATATGAACTGTCATTCAAGTGTTGCCTGCGCTCACAAGCCTCATCCTTGTATAAACATTGGGACAATGAAGAACAAACCTCGAGCGTATGCCTTGGCTGAACTGCATTGCATAGAAATGTGGAACAAAGCTTACCGCGGGATCCGAGAAAATACATCACCATTGTGTCTACATGGAAATGCAAACCTATGTAATCCTTTGCATAATATTTTATAATCTGTATGTGAACTAGCCACAAACTCTAGACCATGAATTACTAACATGAAGATAGGCTGGACTATATTACACAGAATTGTATAAAAGCACAACTGTTTCGATGTTCAGCACTCTCTCACCTCTCCTTGTCAGCTGGTCCACACTGCGAGGTGTTGGGAGCCAGATAGCTATCTGTTTCTTTGTAAACTGTACAGTAATAAAAGGATATGTGAATCTTTTAGCCCATGATTGGTGTATTTCCTTTGTGTTACTCAGCCTCGATATTTCTTTGTTCTTTCAGATGGCGCCCGAATAGGGACCCTCAAGCTTGATGCCACCTCGTTGAAGGAAAGACATGGCTATCGGACCGGGATCAGATGGTGAGAAAAGGAAGCCCCAACAGTACTGCACTATCCGATCCCTGGACGGTGAGCATGCGGTCCGAGACGGCATCTTGACGAGGGTTCATATTTCGAGGCGGGCAGTTTTGCCAAAATCACCAACCACAAGGCTCCTTTGTCCTTTGTAATCCAATCGGTACTCCTTTGTCCTTTGTAATAGGTGAGTCGTGCCCCGATTCCTAAGTATCCTGATATTTGGTTGCAGGAGGGGTCACCAGCATGTCTATGTACTGTAAGAACAGCATTTGGTAGTATTGTATTCAAAGATATTTGGCACAGACAAACTAGACATGTTTCCGAATTTCAGTGGCCAGTCAATGGTAGTTTTGAGATTGCCCGAATAGAGTATTTAGAAACTATATTTTTTAAGGAAAAAAAAAATGCTAGACCTGCAGTGTTTGATGTAATACAGAATTGGAAAAGAGAAGCTATGTAGCAATTTAAGAGTAAATAGAAGCATGCACGTCGTCATATGTTAAAATTCTGAAAAAAAACATAATTATATGATCAACAAAAACAGTCAGAGTCTGTTAGAAACATGGATAGGGTTTTTCAACTTGGTATACAGAAAATATATCCGTCTAAAGATTTTCATGTCTCAGATGAACTAACTGATAAACTCTTAAATGAACGTTGGCCTGGTGCCACTACACCACCTCCTCATGTACCTATTCCTGCTGTCTTGCCTCTTCCTGCTGTTGCTCCTTCTCCCATAGCAATTCCTGTTCTTCCTGTTGTTCCTCCGCCACCAGTTATTGCTTCGCTTCCTATTGTTGTTCCTCTACTTGTACCTCCAGCTTCATCGACTGTTACTGTTCCAGTAAGTCCGTCTTTTTTTGACACTAGTAGTGTCTCCACTACCTGTTGTACAGGATTTGCCTACTCTCTCTTTCCCACGCGGTTCTGCTCTGCTTGTAACTGATAAAGGGGCGAGTACTGAATCAAAAGTTGTAATGCAGAACACGGTTTCCAAAGAGAAGAGGAAAGATTTGAATGCATGGGCTAAGCAATGTATAGAGAAAGGTGAAAGATCTACTGTGTTAGCTACACTCCTTCATCTAGAAAGTATTCCCGATCAGAATGTCTTTTTTGAGGGGATGGGTATACATTTGGCTGTAATGTGGAATAGAGTAACGGACACAGATGTCCCACAAGGGTCGAGGGAGTTGAACGTTTTAGCCTATTCAAGGGATTCTGCAGAGAAAGCACATGAGCATGTCAAGAGGGTTTTTGAGTTAAAAAGGGATTACAGAACGGATGAAATAGATGGTGATAGTTTGGATGCTTTTTTGTGCAGAAACGTTCCTTCCTCCTTGTTAGTGAACGAGTGAAGACACGCAAATTTGCTCAAGGGATGCGCTTAGATCGATTTTGAATGTGTCGATATCTCCCATAGAAGTATATGCTACATATAGTCAGTATACTCCAGAAATGGAGAGAAAAGTGTTACAGGTAATGGTAGAATACCTGAAGGATGAGTGTATAATAAAAAGATTTGTTGTCCCGCAGAATTGATGATTGTTTATAAGAGAGCCTTTTTGCACCCGATACTGTTCCTACCACTTTTAGCGCTCAATTTGGCATTCTTGCTCAACAAACGTTCGGAGTTGCCTACTTCTCAGTTGCCTATGAGGGAGGGTCCTCTGACATTTGTTCTTAAATTTGAGATTCAGATAGTTAGAGGGACTAGAGGTGGGAGTACGCAGTTTCGAGGTCAGTCTGTTCAACAGAATAATGCACAGTTGGATCCTGTATATGTGAACAAATGTGCATATTGCAGACAAGAGGATCATTGGAGAGCACAATTCCCAATCCTTCAGCAGAGGTCAGATAACACATATGATGTCATGGGTAGACACTGCAGATGCCGCCCCGGGGTAGGGGGTCCTGGTAGTAGCCAGTTCGCTCAAAATTCTCAGTCATTTTCATAAGATGATCAGCAACCTAGTATAGATAGCAGAAACATTTTCGATAATCCTTCAATTGCCTATCTTTCTGAAGATCTTGTCTTTGACGATATATTGTTTAGTTAGGACAGCCCAAATCAGGGTCTGGAACCGATGCCTATTCCCGTTAATCAGAGAGGTCCCTACGTTGAGATGAAGGTGGGGAATAGGAAGCATCTGTTTTTGATAGACACAGGAGCACAGAAGTGTTGCTTTGATCATTTGCGGGTTCCAGACATCCCACTGTCAGGGCAGAATAATGTTTCTGTAGGGTTTTCTGGTACCCCAGTGGTTAGTCTGCTTTCTCTGCCAGTACTGATTTCACTGGGGCCATTTACAGATTACTGTCCATTTCTTTTTGACAACGAACTGTGGAGAGAATATGTTGGGGTTGAATCTGTTGAAGGACTAAATGTGGTAATACATTTTTCTACAGATGAAGTTCATTTGACGATTTCACCTCAGCAATTTTCTGCCTCACAGTTTCTGACTAGACCTTTGCTGCCAGAATTTAGTGAAGTTCTGGCGTGTTTATGGGCTGTGGACGACAATGATGTTGGTATTTTACAATTGAGTCTGTTAAAAGTGTTTTGAAACCGGGAGATAAATTGCAACAAATTCCACAATATAAGATTTCAGTTCATGGTGAGCAAGCTTTGAAGTGTATAGTTTCTGATTTTGTACATCGTGGAGTAATCGAAGACAATGCAGGAAGTTTGTGCAATAGCCCGATTTTACCGGTGTATAAGAAAGGGGATAATGTGATTCCATTCCGTTTTCTTTAACGATTTGCGCGTTATCAATAAGATTGTTGCTCCACAATTTCCAATTGTGCTTGATGTAATTACGATATTAACATTGATCCTAGCTTCTGCTACTCATTTTAGTGTGGTGGATCTTAAGAATTCCTTCTTTAGCATTCCCATACACGTGGATAGTAGATATTTGTTTGTGTTCACCCTAGGGGGATGCTTGCTTACTTTCACCCGTGCACCACAAAGGTACATGGAGAGTCTGAACATTTATAGTAGGGTTTTGAAAGAGCAGCTTGATACACTTGCGTTGCCTTCCACTTGTTCATTGTTGCGGTACATTGACAACCTTCTCTTAGCTGCAGACTCAGAAAGTGCTTGCAAAGAGGGTACTGTGTTATTGCTTATTCATCTAGCACAGTGGTATTCAAACTGTGGGTCACGACCCCCAGGGGTCCGCGGGTGCATCCCTGGGGGTCCTGAGAGCTCAGCATGAAATATATTTACATTTTCTTTTTTTTTTCTTTTTTTTTTTAGATTGGAAGAAATGGGCAGGGGTGGCTCACATGGTCGGGCTGAAGCATGAAATGGTCTCAGGCAACAATGAAAAAGTGGCCCACAGTTGTAAATGGATATTCATTCATTTAGTCACAGGCTGGGCCTCATTACAACTATGGGGTTTACGGTAACAACGGTGCTGGTAAGCTACCTACACCGTTGCTACCGTACCGCCATAGTACGAGTTGTGCTCACGGGTGCCTGACAGCCCGCCAGGTCTGACCTGGCAGACCGTGCGGCATCCGTGAGCACAGCTCGTCGGATGCACCCGCACCATTATTAACAGTGCCGGTGCCTCCGAGCTCCCCATTCCCATTGAGCCCTATGGGGCTCAGATGGGAATGGGGATCTAGCGGTACCGGCACCCGCGAAAGGCCAATTATCAGGTCTGCCTAACTCGGCATGACCCGGTAATTGCCCATTCGCAGGTGGCGGGCCAGGATGAAACTCTGGCGGCAGCCGTGCCAGTTTTACCAGCATTGCTACCGCCAGGGTTGTAATGAGGCCCGCTGTTTCAATAGTACCCAAGGGGGTGCTTTGTGTTAAAATGTAAATAAATTGTGATATATTGAGCAACAATGGTGAAAATTACTAACTGTATAGTTAAGTAACTCATCAAACTGGTCCACATTGGCCAAAATGGTGGCCCATTTTGACTGGCCCACACTAGCATTTTACATCCAGTAGCCTCTAACCCATTATGGAGGAGCTAAGGAGCCAGCCCAATGAAACAGTGAGCACTCCCTCAGCTGCTTTTTCCAGCTGATGGAGAGCTCCTGGGCTGGCTGTACTGTCAAAGGGAAATACTGTTTCCCTTTGACAGTTCAGTTTAGTTCCCCAGCCGCACATGTTCACTGAGCCATGCAAGTTCTGGGGCGTTTTGCTTCGACAGCATTGCATAGCTCATTGGAAATGCCGGCTGGGGCGGTGCATGTCTGTATGTCCAAGGGGGAGCTCCTGAGCCTCCTCGCACATATGGACAGAGCCGCCTGGAGCACGGCGTTTCAGCACCCACACACAGGCCAATGCAGAAGGTACGTTTATGTTCATTGTTTTCATTTAAACATGTGTATGGATGCGTGTATGCTTATGTTATGAGTGAGTGTATGGTGATGGATGCTCGTGTGAATGATAGAGTGATTGCTGTATGAATGTGCAGTGCCTTGCATACACACAATCATGTTGATTGTGTTAGGCCCAGTGGGGCCCAGGGCACAGGGATGGTTTCTTTTTACTGGACATCTATCATAGATGTCCAGTAAAAAATATCATGCCTGCCCTCTGGGCCCCCCAGCACCAATTGCAAACTGTTTGGCTATTTACCCATTTTTTAGTTAAAAGTATGCTCTACAATGCAACATTTTAACCCATTATTTAACAAAAATTCACAGGGGGAAACCCCCCCGAACCCTCCTTTATTGGTTCGGGCTCCCTCAAAATGCTCGGTCGCTATGGCATTTTTGGGGGAAATAGTTATGCCCCTCCACTTAAAAAAATATCACCAGCCGCCACTGGCCCTCAGACTGTGTTGGGAACGGGGTGGGGGGAACCCAGGGACTATGGTGGGAGCACAATGGGCGGAACCATGGGATAGTGGTGGGAGCAGAGTGGGGAGAGCCCAGGATGTGTGATGGGGTGGGGAGAGACCAGGGACTGTGTAGGAGTGGGATGAGGGAGCCCAGCGACTGTGATGGGAGCAGGTGACGGTGTGCAATACATACTGTCCATTTGGCATTTCTGGGGGGTCCCGACCTGCCCAAATGTTGCTCTGGAGGGCCCCGGCCATAAAAGTGTGAAGACCACTGAGCAGAACATGGACATAAAGCTTCATTAAAAAAAATCAGTATTGTTGACAGGAGGTCACCTATTTAGGCTATCTCCTGTCAAAGGAGGGAAGAAGGTTGACATCTGAACGAACAAAAAGCATTTCTAGCATGTCTGTCCCAAATACACAGAAAGAAGTTAGAGCCTTGATAGGAATGGCTTCTTACTGTAGATAGTGGATCCCATAGCCAATGTTGGCATTGACAAAAAAGGACATTTCTTTGCCACTGCCATGGAACTTGGAACACCAGAAAGCTTTTGATCTGCTCAAAACTGCACTGTGGTCAGCACCAGTTCTGGGCACACCAACCTATGATAATGCCTTTGTGTTGTATGTGCATGAATGTGCTTTGGCTGTGTTAATGCAGGAACATGGGGGAAGAATAGACTGTGCAGTTATTTTCTCCTCCACACTTGATCCTGTTGCATGCACTTTGCCGAGATGTTTGAGAGCTGTCACTGCTGCTGCTGCATTCGTAAAGCAGAGTGAGGGTATGGTATTTTACAAATTGAGTCTGTTAAAAGAGTTTTGAAACCAGGAGTTAAGTTGCCACGAATTCCATAATATAAGATTTCAGTTGATGGTGAGCAAGCTTTGAAATGTATAGTTTCCGATTTTGTACATAGTGGAGTAAGAGGGTCTGTACAGGGGTCTGTATAATAGGACAATAGTCAATGTGCTATTAATAGAAATAGGGAGTTTGGCTGTGAGCAGTTCACAAGATTTGATTTCAGGGGGGGGTGGTAAGTCTTAATGCCAGATTGGTTTTGGCTATAATAGCAAGGCCGCTGCGTTTGGAGTTAGGCCTGTCGACCCTAAGTATGTGATAGTTATCTGGTAATGCAAGCATGAGTGCTGGACAAGCAGCTTCATGTAACCAGGATTCGGTGACAGCCAGAATGTCGAAGTCATCATTAGGAAGTATATCAGCAATATCAGTAGTGTGTGCCATGAGGGATCTAGCGTAAATTAGGGCTCCTGTGATGGTTGTTTTGTTCTGTCCTTGGAGAGGGGTGCGTTTAGATTTAGGGAGGTAAGTTCTGGCGTGATTGCGAGGAGGGTGGGCGGAGGGGTGGGTTTGCATCTTTTGTGAGGGTCCTGGAGTGGGCATGGTGAGAATAAGGTTGTTGTTGAAGGTAATAGGTCTACGATGAGCATCTAGGGCTCTGATACTAGTCGTTTTAGGTTCATATATCTGGATGAGTCTTGCTCGGAGTCTGGTGCAAGCTTTGGTGCAAGCATTCCAAAGATGGATAATTGTTCAATACCCATTGTCCTTTTTGATTTTGCTGATGATGTTCTGATTTTGGCCAGGTTGGAAAACATTTTGTTTCAGCTATTGGAATCATGTTATTCTTACTGCTAGGGAAAACTATGGTTATTAATGCTGAAAAGACAAATACTATGGTTTTCGTCCCAGCAAAAAGAGAACGTTTAAGCATAGGGTCATTGTTAACAGAAAACCATTACACTGTGCCAAGACTTTTGCATACTTGAGCGTGACACTCTCACAAATACACAGCTAGAATAATCCAATTGGCAATAGCAAAATATGCCTTTTTGAGTCCATTCATTCAGTGTTTTTGCAGTGTTTCTGTTACTCTTGATATGGCATTCCAAGCAATATCAGATGCTAGTTCACTTTTTGTTGAGAAATTGTGGGGTTATGCCAGTTGTAATATATTATATGTGACATAAAAGAATGTTAATTGTGTTTGAAGCATATGAGCCTAGGATCTGACCAGCAAACCAACAGGCCCCTGCGCCTTTGCTGCTCTTGATTTTACTGTAGTTGTGCCATAATGATGAGCACTTCCAAACTCATGTCCAGGAAGTAAGGTCATTGGTCGGAGCACAGAGTTTTTTTTTGTATGCACATATTAAGTCCCACGTGGGGATCTCATTCTAGTGTATATGTGGGACTCCCCAGAACTAATTTGATCTGATTCTGGAAGCAGGTGAGCTTGTTAAACGGTAAATATATAAGGCCTCCTTAGTATTTATATTGGCCTAAGCGCAATCCCTTTACACGAAAAACCTTGTTACAAAGTTCTGATTTTTGAGTTTAACTTCACTGCAATTTTAAGATTCTTCCGCCATTTTGATTTTCACTTTTGTTCCATTTTCTAAATTGGTGGTCTGTGTTTTCAACTCTCAGCCAAGTCTTCCGACCTTTGAGTTCTGTTAATGTTTAGGCTGTCCGAGAGCCGACTGTTTAATTAAGCAATTAAGCAAAGAGACCTTGTGCTTCATACGAATTGTCATTCAAGTGTTGTCTGTGCTCACAAGCCTCATGCTTGTATAAACATAGGGACAATGAAGAACAAACCTCGAGCGTATGCTTTTGCTGAACTGCATTGCGTAGAAATGTGGAACAAGGCTTACCGCGGGATCCGAGAACATACATCGCCATTGTGTCTTCATGGATATGCAAACCTATGTAATCCTTTGCATTATATTTGTGTGTGTTGTTGAGCACTGTGTCCAGTGGCGCCCCCATACATATTTCATAGGTGTGGTCTGATGAGGCCACATGAAATCTTGGGGTGGCACACCAAAACAAACACATAACTGAACTTCAGAAAAACTATTATGCTGATGTAGTATATAGTCCAGTTGAAAACTATGTATATATGAGAGTTAACTAATTGCATATCTATATAGTTCCATGTACTAATTAACAGTTAACTAATTAATGTATCTGATCCGCATAGACTAATACCAGTACCACATTCAAGCATGCACACAATCCCAAAATATAGGCCACGAGACAGCAACCTCTAAAAATACTTATGCTACAAGCAAAACACTCCACACACACATACATCAAAATACCTCTTGTATTCATGCACAGCCCATCCAAAGACCATAGTGCAGAGACATATGATATGCCATATGTGCAACTAGTCATCGTGAATTCACTAAACATAACGCAAAAACATACAGATGTTACATGTTGCTACCGCACCAGGACGAGCCCAGTCAAATCTGAGTGGCTGCTCAGGTAGATGTACTTAGTGTACACGGTAAGTGTGGAGCCACTAAAGACCCAGCTAGAAGAGAATGTTCCATGTGGAGTAAAGATCGTGGAAGAGAACAGCTGAATGATCCTGTTTTGTTGAAAGGGAGAGTTGCAGAAATGGAACACAGAATGTCGAGTCTGGAAATAACACCTCCAGCCAAGTTGTTGGACAGTCCGGGAGAACCCATTACAGAGTGGAAAGACTTGTTCGTGTTCTATTTACTAGCAATGGGTGGCAACACATTTTCAGATGGACCCAAACAAACCACATTAATGAACTGCTCGGGCAAAGAGCAGTACGCGTTATAAAGAATACCCCAGATCCACTTCCAGCAGCGCAAGGTATAAAAGCAATAGTGACTAAGAAGATCAAAGCTCCAAGTGCTCGAGGAAGTTCATCAGTGGGAACGAGCTTCAAATGTGCTGGTTTCCGGTATGAATTCATAGGTCACATGGTGTCGCACCCAGATTGCTCAGCAATAAAAGGGGTGTGCTGGAAATATAGCAGGAGAGGACAGTTTGCTAAAGTGTGTCGATCATATTATTCAGGGAGGAAGCAACCCGGACAGAAAACTCGAGTGACTATAGTGAACATAGATGAGGCAAGAGCATATTCTATGGTGGTGGTCAGGGGAGTATCCAGCATTGCAAGGGTGGGGGTGTGAGCCACTAAAAAGTCCTGCTACTTTCCCCCCAAATGCAGTGCGCGCATTTCCATACAGTCTCATTCGCGCTGTTAATCTGCGCACACCTGCTCAATCTACTTTTTTGGTAACATTAATGGCAGATGACATTTTAACACATAACAAAAAAAAAGAAACTTGCATAATCTTTACAGATGCAGGGAACTCATCTATCAGAGCTCTGTCCAGGCGCTCTGGGGCAAAATGCATGCAAACCTACAAATGTGCATATGCATTGCACCAACTGAAATGACTTGACAGAAAAGGACATTTCATGGAGTATCTTCAGTCTTTGATACTTGGATGCACCATGGAAGTGCCTTTAGAATAAGTTGCCATAAGCAAGCACTTGCTACCACACCAAAAGATATCCACATCATGACAGCTATGCTAAATGTAAAGAACATTACACATGTATGTATTAAGTAAAATGCATATCGTCGTTACAGAAACAATATTTTCAGTTCAACAACAAAATAAAACCTCTACCTCTGGCGATGGCGAACCAAAGTCGTAAACCACTGGTCAGACCCTGCCCAATTGTTTCTAAAAGCCTTTTGCGCACAATAACCTACATGCAGCAGGGCCGAGGATGGAAACCCGGAAATAAACACAGCCTGGCTGGAAGCATGAGCCAATGCAGAAATGCACGCATTCAGGCTCAGGCTGTGTTTATTTCCGGGTGCGTATGCTTCCATTTTACTAAGGGCGGCGGTCTGCTTGTCTGCATTTCTGCAAGATGAGTGCACGTTCACATGTTCTCGGCTATCGGCTTTGCTACATGTTTAGCGTCCAGGTGGCCTCTCATGTTCTGAGGATCTAGGTATGCACGGTGTGCTCATTCCGATACTTGTTCATTGTGGGAACCGTTACAGGATAGTGGCTGTCATGGGTATGTGTTTGGGTCAGTACTTTTATATTACGTGCAGATGCAGCGTGCTAATAAACGTGTTCTTATAGTGCTCTCAGCATCACTGTTTGGTTCCAGTTCTGAATTCCTTTCACTTGGGTTCCCTACCCGAACCAGTTAAATAATTAAATATCCATTATCCTTCATGATGGACAGCTACTGCATATATATGTTACTTGGGGGATAGGAAAAACTCTATAGTAAAAGGTACTTTTTAGCTTTCATGTAGTGCTTGATGAAGGGTTTAAGTTATTTTGAATGCTCCCAATTGTGCCAAATGATTGGATTTAGGACAAGCAATTTGCCAAGAATCACACAAATTGCTTCAATGGAGCAGGGATTAGACCTCTGGCCTGCCTGTTCATACATCAATTTAGCAGCCCTTTGTTGCGTAAAGATACAAATAGGAGAAATCAATGCTATCATTTACATAGGCCGGGTGGATAGCTCAGGGACAACTTGACAACACACATAGCAGCACAGTTTCGAATCCTGGTCTTGCACTTAGAATACCTCTCTGGTGTAAAGCTCATCATAGAAGAATAATTATAAACATACCCTGGTAACACATTCTCCCCACAGTCACCCAGGATCATTTTATTTTCCCACGGGTATCATGAATTCAGCTATGGTATACATTTGATAGACAGGTGCACAGTGACCTTCACTACATGTTGAGTTGTAGTATTCTTGCTGAAGAATCTTTATTGTCCCATTTGGCAGAGGAGATTGCAGTTTTCAGTGCTTGTGACTAATGAAACATCCCCTGTTCAATAGACTGAAAGTTTGCACAGCTGAAGCAATGACAACCTGCTCGAAGCGTGTGCGTGAGTGTTTGGGGGCAGAGGTGCATGAGGGTCTTCACTTTTAATCTTCCCTGCTATAGTCATTTCATAATATTTCCTAGTATGTTTTAAAAAGATAGTTTAAAACTTAATAGGGAAGTAGTCCACGTGGCCGTGATGCTTGCGGCATTCATGGGCCTGTGTCTGGATGGGATGGCAAAATGGCCTTTCACCCAGAACAACAACAGAAACGTTCACTGCCACAGCTCCAGTGCTTATTCTCATGTGCACTCCGCACTAACAATAATGTGTAGCGTGGAGTGATGGGTTTCATGTTCATACATCTCTATGCAGTGGGCTGAGAAAAAGAGGGTGTTCTGGAAGGACAACGGCTTAAATTATAATCTCAGCACGTTTTTTGCTTGTTTGTTCAGAAGATAGAGGCACCCAACTCGAAAGGAAAATGTAACTAATTTAAGCCGTGACTTGGAAGGAGTGGAGACAGTCACTTTCCCTGCTCGTGCTTTCTATCCCCCCCGCACTCCCCTCTGTAGTTGCTGAATCCCCAGTCCACCTGCTCTTGCTTCCTCCCTTTCATTTGCATCCTCTCTCCCACATGTCTCTCTCGAATGATGCCTTTGTACTTCTCCACCTCCACCCTCCCTCGGGGTCCACTGACTGAGCATGTGAGACCAGTCATCAATGGGGGGGTCACCATCATACGTGGTTATCTGTCCCCGGGCCGTGGCATAAAAGCAAAAAATGTTGTTGTTGTTTTTGCACTGACATGTGCATGTTATTGGTCCATGCACAGTTCAGTGCGAAAAAAAGTATATATTTATTTTGTGCTTTTTTGCAGGGTGGCGATAGGGGGCAGCATTTTTATAAGGGTGGCCGTGGCCCCCCTTGGCCACCCCCTTCCGGCACCCCTGACGACGTCCCTGCCTCGTCACCCACTTCACATTCATGGTTCCCTCCCGCTTCCCAGCCCGCCCACTATCCCTGATTGGCTTCTCATTGTGTTTGCGAGGTCTAGCGACCTGCCGCACACCTGTCTGCCACTTTTGATATTGGAGGCAGGTGAACTGTAATCCATTTGTGACCCTCCTGGGCCTTGTAGTTTGTTTATTTTTATGTGCTATTCCCCCCAGTCCCCTGTGCACGGCACTCCTGCCCCCACTTCCCCTTTGTGCTTCCCTCCCACCTCCCAGCCCGCCCACCATCCCTGATTGGCTTCTCATTTTGTTTGCAAGGTCAAGTAAACTGCTGCACACCATGCCCGCCACTTTAGATTCTGGAGGCAGGTGAGCTGTAATCCTTCTGCGACCCTTCTGGGCTTTGTATTTTGTTTATTTATGTGTGTTGTTTTGCCCCCCCACACCCCTGTCCACGGCGTCCATGCCCGGCACCCACTTCCCCTTTGTTAAGGTAAATTCTGGGGTGGGCAGAGCCATACCTAGGGTCCGCAGACCTCCAGCTCACGGAAGACCCTAACTCCTTCCAATGTCCCAAAGAAGTCGAGGTCCACACAAGGAGCAAAGGGTAACTGCTGTTTTATTATATCAAACGAGCAGGGACAACATACAAGGAGCCAAATCCAGTCCAAGCACATCTGATCGATTTTGGGCTGACAGGCCCTTTTTTTTCAGTATAACGTCACATTTAGCGTCACTTACCAAAATACATTCCGAAACCTAGAGCCACTCTGGGGTGGCTCCCTGAGTGGTAGGTCCAGTATAGGGACATATGGGATGCACGGTTATTGGTGGCCACAATGTCAGGTGGTGCACTTGATTCATCCATAAAATTGCTACCTGAGAAATGTTACATTATAAACACTGATGATTGGCTGGAGATTCCGGCCGCCAGCCCCTGTCCCCCGGTGTCCTGATTGGTCAGGCCACGAGTCCCCAAGCCTGAGACCAAGCCGGGACAAGATATCTGCTCTCCTAAAATGTGTAACAACACGGTGTGACTATGTGAGTGTGTAACAATGGGGTCTTTGATAATGCCATGAGATCAGTCCAGTCCATCGCACATTGTTGATGTTATGTTGTGATATTCAGTCCCAGACTTTGGACACCTGCATCTTCCCAGCTTCCAGGCCTTGGCATCATGTTTGTTCATCCGGGTCACGTGTGCAAAGACCGCTGGTGAAGCTGAATTACTTTGATTTGATTTTTATTTTAGCTTTTGGTATCCTCCCCTGTAGCTGGGCTCATTATGGCACCGTGAGTGAGGAATGTCACTTGCAACATTGTGGCCTTGGCTGTAGCAGTCCCTGCCAGGGCGATTCTGCTCACTCAGCAGCTTGCAGCTTCGGGATCTCTGTGAGATGGGTTTGGTGTGCTGGATAGATCTGAGGCCTGCTTCAACTCTAGTTATACTTTCAATATGATTTTCATAGGTTAAAGGCATGTAATGGGTGTTCAGGTCCCTTGAGTGCTCCTGTACATCCATAGGGTTAATAGCAAGTAGCATCTGCACGCATAAACACAAGCTCTTCATTTCAGCATTGCGGTAACAAGCCTATATGGAAAATAGCAAATGTGCAGACAGTATGTGCGTCACTGTCATCTAGCTCATAGAACTGTACTCGTATGTTCTTCGTGTGGGGTGGTGTGTGAGTGTCCTGATTGTGCCGACTGCACGTGTGCTTCCTGTCTAACTCAGCTATGTCGTCATGAAGTCTCAAACAACCTGCAGCATGGCTTGCGGGAACTTCAATAAATTTGGTCCATATAATCGTCTCCAGCTCTGTCTTGGTTGTCATTACTTGAATTGGATAGGGCCCGTGCCATCGCAGGATTGTCAGGGCGGATGGCTGGATGTTGTTCGTGATGTGAGCTTATGTTGGGGGCGGTGTCACCAGGTACAATTTCATATGATCGGTGATTATTTTGTCGAGGATGTTTCTTCTGTTTGGGGGTCCCATCTAGAGGTAAGGGAAAATTATTGCTTCTCTTGTCATCTCTCAAGTGCCATTCCTTCGTTATTCCCGCTAGATTTCATTAGTGATTCACATGATCTTCAAACGACCAATACATGTGTACACATCTCCCTCGAGGCTTGCAGTAGACCCATTTTCCAACATACATTTTAGGATTTCACGGATTGGTCCATCAGTACCGCAGTGCCTGACACCATGTTTCGTATCTTCTCTAACTGTCATGATGCCCGCTCCCGGGGAGCCGGTTCAAGCCCTGCGTACTCGAAAGTGGACATCCAGTCCCCAAGGAAGGACCCAGCAACCCCATATAGGGGCCCTTTGGCGCCAGGCTCATAAAAGTCATCAGTCCTGGCGCCATAGGCGCCAGGCTCATTATGGGAGTGCTTGGGTGCACTTACCTGATGCAGACCATGCTGCAGAATCCCGGCCTCCTTGAGGCCTGAAAGGAACTACTTTACCCGTGGGACTAATTTACCATCCGGGCGTGGTCGGGGAAGGATACATACCTGATTGGAGGAAGGATACATACCTGGAACTTCTTCCAAGGCTATTTAAACCCCACCCGAACAGCCACACGTGCTTCACGTTGTTCTGCATCTAGCAGCTGGACGCTCACCGTGTCTGCTCCTGCATCCTGACTTCTGCCACGCCTGCCAGCATCCTGGATCACCTGCAAAGGAAGAGAAGAAGAGAACAGAAGAAGGAAAAGTCCTTACCTGCTAAATCCGCATCCTGGAGACATCTCGCCGACAATCCTAAAAAGGAAAACTTTTATTTAAAAGCTCATTGCATCGATCGCTGCAGCGCCGCATTCCACTCACCTTTACAGGGCGCCTCCATGTTCAGCAGCGATCATCCGGATTCGCAGTCACGCCCCAGCGCCTAGGGAGAAAAAGACCAGAACAAAAGGTGAGAGAGAGAAGGGAATAAGGAAAGTTAAATCTCCATGTTAAGACTTACCTGTTGATTCATTCCCTCTTCATTTCGGGTCTGTGCCGCATCCTGGCATTTCCGGACCCCGGCCCCTAAGGGGAAAAAGAGACATCAGCATTAATGAGCGAATGAAAAGACATTACCAAAAAACGCTCATTAAAGACTTACCTGATTTCTACAAGGATTTCACCTCTCATCTCGGGTCGGTGCCTGTTCCCCGGCATTCTGTACCCCGACCCCTATGGGGAAAAAGACACTAGCATTAGTACATTAATGCATGGACACAAGGGGAACCTCTTATCAAAAAACTTACCTGGAAGCCAAGCAGGTTTGGTTCTCACCAATCCGAAAATCCAGTGAAGTAACTGGATACCAACGCGCCCCTGCATCAGAAGCAGGATGGAGAGCTCGTCCTTCCAGACCCTAAGGTGAGACGCTACAAGGAATCACAGAAGGGTTTCGAGGAGGGTGAGAGGGGAAAGTGGGAGGCCGATTGCATTACCCCGCAGACAGTTAATCCCCTATTTTCGCCTACAGAAGGATACTTCTGCGAGCCAGACAAGCCAGATTTGGGGGCCCGGTCCAGTCCGTCTTCCGAACCCTGCGCATCACCTTAGTAGAGGTCACAGCAGCGCGAACCAGGCCAGCGCCTCCGCTGGAGTCAGGTGAGCGTAACAGAACGCAAAGCCTTCCTACAAATTCCCACCCAGGCGCTATGGAAAGTTCTGAGACTGATCAGTTTGCCCAATTACTGGGGGAATTACGGGCCGAAGTACATGCCGCTCGTCAAGAGACTAATGCCCTCAGGAGGGAATTAATAATATCAAAGGAAAGAACTGATGACCTGGCCAGACAGCTTTTGCAAGGTCAAGCTGGGCAAACTCCTCTACCCGGTTCCGGAGGGAACCCCGCTCCTGTGGTTTCCAGTAACCCAGTGCAGATTAATCTACCTGGAAACATGCTGCTGGCCCCACCCGAACGCTTTACTGGGGATCCCAAACGATTCGCCGTATTCATGAATCAGTGTCGTTTGCACTTCCTATGCAGACCTGGAGCCTTCCCTAATGATCAGACCAAGGTAGCCTTTATATTGTCATATCTCAGCGGCTGCGCTGCCGATTGGTCAGTTCCACTGGTTACTCAAGATGACCCGATTCTCAGTGATTTTCAAAGGTTTGAAGCAAGCATGGAAAGGTTATTTGCTCGACACTCTCAGGGGCAGGCTCTGGATGACGAACTTCTATCCCTGCGACAGGGCAATCAGGACCTCCTATCCTATATTGCAACCTTTAATAGACTAATTGTGGAAACGGGATGGCCAGAGGATAAAAGAGTCACGTTGTTTTATCGAGGCCTGCGCGGAGAACTTAAAGATGTCTTGGCCCAAGTTGTAAATCCGCCCCAAGAATGCACAGAGTATATAGACTTAGTGGTCCAATTGGATCACAGACTTCAAAACAGAAAAGCAGATCGGTCCAGGTTTGAGACCCGGGTGTTGGTCAAGACCCATGCTAATCCCAAGGGAATTGATGTCTCTGAGCCTATGCAAATTGGAGGGGTTAAAGGACCCTTAACTCAAAAGGAACGTGAAAGGAGGCGGCAGTTAAAATTATGTCTTTATTGTGGGAATTCTGGACACTTTCTACGAGATTGCCTGGCAAAACCGCACCGAAAGGCAGTAGGAGCCGCTGATAAAAACCATGAAGACTCTGTTTCGGGAAACGACTCTGCCCGACAAGTGTAGGGGTCCGCTTGGCGAGCTTGAAAACTAACTCTCAGACGTCGCATTTCATTGTGCCAATGGTTCTCGTAGATCCAGAACAGCCTAAGCGGTTGCATGCAATAAAGGCATACATCGATAGTGGGGCTATTGGAAACTATGTGGATCGTGAATTGGTCTCTAGGATTAACCTCCCTCTCCGTCCTAAAACCAGCAAAGATGTCATCACCACAGTCGATGGAACTGAAATTGCCTCTGGACCGACACATTCCACTACTGAGGTGACTCTTATTGGTCCCGACGGCCATCGGGAGGGTGAGGTGTTTGATGTAATCAAGGCTCCACAGTTTCAGGTTATTCTTGGAATCCCTTGGTTAGAGACACATAATCCTCGAATTGATGGGCGAGCTAAGAGAATAACCTTCCCGGATTGTACACAAACCTGCTACCCAGAAAACCTGAAGATTAATCTAGCATCTGTAACCTCTGCCTCCATGCAACTACCTCCGGAATACCAAGACTTTCAGGACGTCTTCCAAAAGGAACAGGCTAACACGTTACCTCCTCACTGATCGTACGATTGCCAAATCGATCTGGTGCCCGGTGCACAACCCCCTTGTAGCAGGATTTATGCCCTTACCGAACCTGAGAATCTGCATTTGAGACAGTATTTGGATCAATACCTAGCTAATGGTTTTATTTGCCCGTCAAAGTCCCCGGCATCCTCGGCTTTGTTCTTTGTGCCCAAAAAAGAAGGCGACCTTAGAACTTGTATCGATTACCGCGCATTGAACCAGATAATGGTTAAAAACCGTTATCCTCTACCTCTGATACCTGAACTCCTTGACCAGGTGAAGGACGCTTGCATATACACCAAGTTAGATCTCCGGGGGGCTTATCATATGGTACGAGTTAAAGAAGGCGACGAATGGAAAACTGCCTTCCGTACTAAATACGGATTATTCGAGTACCAGGTGATGCCTTTCGGATTGTGTAACGCGCCGGCTGCCTTCCAATACTTCATGAATGATGTCCTTCGGGAACTCATCGATGTTTGTGTTGTCGTATATATCGATGACATTCTGGTGTACTCCTCTTCGGAATCTGATCACAGAAAACACGTCAGGGCAGTACTTGAAAAACTGTGCCAACACAAACTATTTGCTAAATTGGAGAAATGTGTTTTCCATACCACAGAAGTCGAATTTCTAGGTTTCATCCTGACACCCAAAGGAGTCCGAATGGACTCAAGAAAAGTGGATGCCATCCTCAAATGGCCATCACCTAGCTCTGTAAAAGGGGTTCAAAGCATGCTCGGCTTTGCCAATTTCTATCGCAGGTTTATCCCGGAATTTTCACGCGTGGTACAACCCATTACTGCACTCTTGAGGAAAAATAAACGTTTTGAAAGGTCTGAAGAAGCCGAGCAGGTCTTTCAGGATTTAAAAGCTAAGTTTACCTCTGCACCTATATTGAAACACCTGCGTCCAGATCTCCCTTATGTCATCGAGACTGACACATCCAGCCCAGCAATGGGAGCTGTCCTGTCCCAAAGAGATCCCGAAACCAACCAACTGCATCCCGTAGAATTTTGGTCCAGAAAATTCTCGGCACCCGAGGTTAACTATGCAATCACGGCCAAAGAACTGTTAGCCATTAAGTCCGCTTTTAAAGCCTGGCGGCATTATCTGCTTGGCGCTCGACATACCATCACAGTGATCACTGATTACCCGAATTGACAGTATTTGAAAACCGCCAAGTCTCAGTTATCACGGCAGCTCCGATGGGCTTTGTTTTTCGCTGAATTTGATTTTGTGATTACCTATCGACCTGGCTGCAAGAATGGCAAAGCAGACGCCTTATCCCGAATTGGAATGGGAGAATCTGATACAAAATCAGAACCAGTACCAATAATTCCCAAACAGAGGATTCTAGGCATGACTTCATTACAGACGCTTGAAGACATTCAAGCCAGAGTGAAACAACTCCTGGACCCTACAACCTTACAGGAATGGATACAAAAGGGATCAGACTTTACCATAGATAATGGTTTACCTTATTTCCAAGGACGCTTATTCCTGCCACATAAGGAATTACACGAACTAGTTATTTCCGGTTATCATGATACATTAATAGAGGGACACCCCGGTATTGCCAAGACAGAGGAAAAGGTGAAACGACAATTTTGGTGGCCCTCTTGGCGAAAAGATGTTAAATCTTTTGTGATGTCCTGTGGTGTTTGCGCCCAAAATAAAAGTCAAAAGAAAAGACCAGCCGGTCTCCTTCTACCGCTACACATACCGCCAGCACCCTGGCACACCCTATCAATGGATTTTATTATGGACCTGCCTCCTTGTTCGGGGTACAATACTATTCTGGTAATTGTGGATTTGTTTTCCAAAATGGCCCACTTTATTCCTTTGAAAGGTGTACCTTCAGCTTCTGTCCTAGCCAAAGAATTCCTCGAAAATAATGTTCGGCTACATGGATTCCCATCTATACTAATCTCTGACCGGGGAAGCCAATTCATTTCCCACTTCTGGCGCAAATGTTGGCAAATGGCGCAGATCGACGTAAGATTATCGACCAGTCACCACCCTCAGACCGATGGTCAGACCGAGAGGACAAATCAGACCCTTGAGCAGTACTTACGGTGTATGTTACAGCAATCTGAAAGCAACGGGAAAGACATTCTTTGGATAGCCGAATACGCATATAATAATTCGGTACACTCTGGAACTGGCCACAGTCCTTTTTATACTTTGATTGGGCATCACCCTCGAACCTCAAACCTTGACTCACCTCAGAACCTCGGAATGCCTGCAGTAGAACATCTGCATTCTACAATTATCCAAGCCTTCAAAGAGGCAACTACGCATTTACAACAAGCCAAGAGAAAATACAAGGAGAATGCTGATCTACATCGGAGTGAAGCACCTCCGTATCAGATTGGGGATCAAGTGTGGTTAGCTACCAGACATTTACCACTCAAAGGGCCTCGAACTTTTAACCCAAAATATCTGGGACCTTATTCTATTACGGCAGTAATTAACCCAGTGGCTGTTAAACTTGATTTACCAGCTAGTATGCGAATTCACCCTGTTTTTCATGTGTCACTTCTGAAACCAGTGGTACCCGGAACCCGACTACTCAAACCTCCAGAACCTATTCTAATAGATGGGGAGCCAGAATTCGAAGTGAAGAACATTTTAGACTCAAAAATGTTTAGGTCAAAACTGTTCTACCTAATTGATTGGAAGGGGTACGGACCTCAGGAGAGGTTGTGGGAACCCAGCGACCATGTGCATGCACCTCGATTAGTCAGGAAATTCCACCACTCTTCCCAGACAAACCAAAACCCCCGGAGGGAACAACCTTGGGAGGGGCCTTGGGGGGGGAGTGCTGTCATGATGCCCGCTCCCAGGGAGCCGGTTCAAGCCCTGCGTCCCCGAAAGCAGACATCCAGTCCCCAAGGAAGGACCCAGCAACCTTATATAGGGGCCCTTTGGACAGTGTCCTGGCGCCTATGGCGCCAGGCTCATAAAAGTCATCAGTCCTGGCGCCATAGGCGCCAGGTTCATTATGGGAGTGCGTGGGTGCACTTACCTGATGCAGACCATGCTGCAGAATCCCGGCCTCCTTGAGGCCTGAAAGGAACTACTTTACCTGTGGGACTAATTTACCATCCGGGCGTGGTCGGGGAAGGATACATACCCGATTGGAGGAAGGATACATACCTGGAACTTCTTCCAAGGCTATTTAAACCCCACCCGAACAGCCACACGTGCTTCGCATTGTTCTGCATCTAGCAGCTGGACGCTCACCGTGTCTGCTCCTGCATCCTGACTTCTGCCACGCCTGCCAGCATCCTGGATCACCTGCAAAGGAAGAGAAGAAGAGAACAGAAGAAGGAAAAGTCCTTACCTGCTAAATCCGCATCCTGGAGACATCTCGCCGACAATCCTAAAAAGGAAAACTTTTATTTAAAAGCTCATCACGTCGATCGCTGCAGTGCCGCATTCCACTCACCTTTACAGGGCGCCTCCATGTTCAGCAGCGATCATCCGGATTCGCAGTCACGCCCCAGCGCCTAGGGAGAAAAAGACCAGAACAAAAGGTGAGAGAGAGAAGGGAATAAGGAAAGCTAAATCTCCATGTTAAGACTTACCTGTTGATTCATTCCCTCTTAATTTCGGGTCCGCGCAGCATCCTGGCATTTCCGGACCCCGGCCCCTAAGGGGAAAAAGAGACATCAGCGTTAATGAGCGAATGAAAAGACATTACCAAAAAACGCTCATTAAAGACTTACCTGATTTCTACAAGGATTTCACCTCTCATCTCGGGTCGGTGCCTGTTCCCCGGCATTCCGTACCCTGGCCCCTATGGGGAAAAAGACACTAGCATTAGTACATTAATGCATGGACACAAGGGGAACCTCTTATCAAAAAACTTACCTGGAAGCCAAGCAAGTTTTATTCTCACCAATCCAAAAATCCAGTGAAGTAATTGGATACCAACGCGCCCCTGCATCAGAAGCAGGATGGAGAGCTTGTCCTTCCAGACCCTAAGGTGAGACTCTACGAGGAATCACAGAAGGGTTTCGAGGAGGGTGAGAGGGGAAAGTGGGAGGCCGATTGCATTACCCCGCAGACAGTTAATCCCATATTTTCGCCTACAGAAGGATACTTCTGCGAGCCAGACAAGCCAGATTTGATGGCCCAGTCCAGTCCGTCTTCCGAACCCTGCGCATCACCTTAGAAGAGGTCACAGCAGCGCAAACCAGGCCAGCGCCTCTGTGGGAGTCAGGTGAGCGTAACACTATCCTCCTGCATCTCTCATTTGTCCCTACTTCAATATCCCCGTGTTTGGTACATTAGGAGGTATAGGAGGCATTGTGCCATTGTGGCTGGTACTTCTGTAGCTACAAAGATTCTGGAAGCACTCATGGCATATGGTATCAATGAGCAGACGTAGCAACTGTCACGTTTTGTGTACTTACCAATTTTTATCATGTGCTTGTACCACATGTTGTTTGTGATATGCGCAGAGCAAGTGAGATATGTGTCAACCCCATTAAAAAATGTATCAACACTACGCTTACCTCGCCTTACCTTCCTGTTCGTGCTTGTCATACCACCTGACACTGTGCTCCTGGCAGCTTGGGTAGGGGGAACGTTAGTATGGGGAGTTGAAGAGACAAGCAGTGCTGAGTACAGCTGCCAAATGACAACAGCTAGCAATCCGGTGGATAACATGAGCCACACAGTTGTCAAAACAAGTTTTATTATTCTAGCCATCAGTAAATATACCTGTACACTTCTTACTACCTTTGTCCGGTCGTTTCATGAGACAATAAAGTTGCCCACCAGAAAATCACAATAAAAAGCGTTACTTATGTTAGTATTTGTAAGTATTTCAAGCCCGATTTACTAAATAATCATTTAATGCCCACGCAAACTGTTCCCATATTTTCCATATTGATCTATTTCTAAGTATAGGTAGGGCGTTGTGAAGTTGTGGGTACGTTTGCTTTATGTATTCTATAAAAGCAATATAGTAAACATGCGGTGGTCTTGGTCGGAAGTGTGTAGGCCTTCGTATCACCTGAATGTGTTGGTGGGATAGTGCTTCAGGGTGTTCAAATGGGGGTAACATCTAGATCAATTCTTCAACCTCCCTCTTACATTTATTCATACACATTTTACATAGACGCAGAACCCTGCATGTGTGAAAAAAGAAAATGTACTAAGACAATGTTAACACAGTGTATTTCTAATGGTTGTGTGTGTGCTGTATTTGCAGATCTACATCAGGGCATCATACATTTTCCAGTGGGAGGTTCTTGTGTGATTCTACGATATTTAGTTTATTTATTCAATGAAAGGGATCAAGTGCTTGTGACCTCCTAGTCATTGGTTGACGGACATGCTTTTGTTCATCTGTGCTCATGGGATTGTCTCAGCTTGATGCTATTGCTAGTGGGCCACTGTTACTATCTTGTGTATTTTGTGTTTCTGTATCTTTGGCCTTGTCGATGCTGAGCTGCGGAGAGGTTGATGCATTGTAGGGCCTGACGTTGTGAGTGTGATGCCAGACGCTTGTACCCTTTAGTTTCACGGCTCTGTCGGCGACCGCTTCAACAGTATGCAGCCCTGTGAATCTCAGGGTGTTCCACTTTCTGCAATAGTTGTGTAGAAGGACACTGTCTCCTTCTTTGATCGATAATGACTTTGTTGGATTCTTGGGGATCGCTTTTCTTGTAGATCATTCTCCAACCTCCAACCTCCGACCTCCCCTGTGTCCGTCGGATCTGTTGAGAGATAAAAGAGGCACTAGTAACCAGTGAAGTAACATATTTTATACATTTCACTTCCAAATACATCGGCAGTTCCTTTGCAATCATTGGTGGCCCTTGAAGGTGGGGCTAATGGGAGATACATTTGGTGACCAGTCACCACCTCGTGGTGTGTGAGGTGGTGGTCTGACCCTGGTTTACTCCACAGCTTGGATAGAGCCAGTGGCAGGCAAAAGAGCCAGTTCTTTTTAGTTGTCTGTTGTGTGTTTGCTATTGTTTCCTTCAGAAGGCCATTGAGACATTCACAAATATCATTAGCCTATGGGTGGTATGCACAAGCAAACTTGTGCTTTATTCCTAGTAGTGTGGTGATGTGCTGGTACAATTCATTAGCAAAATGGGGTCCATTATCCGATCGTAGGACCTCACAGACCGCCCACCTTGGAAACACTACTCCAACCAGGAATTTGGCTGCCCTTAGTGCATCAGCATGCGAGCACAGGCCTGCCTCTATCCACCTTGAAAACGGGCATACCACCACAATCATGTAGCGGTAGCCTTGGCATACGTTTAGCATATCGACATTGTCGATATGAAGGTGTAGGAAAAGGCCTTCGGGTCAAGGTATTACTCCTTTGGTTACCTTAAGCGTGTGGCCGGCATTAAACTGTTAGCAGGTGAGGCAATTACAGATAAAATTTTAAACATGGCCGTTTAATTCAGGGCAGAACCATGATTCCTTAATGCATGCCGCAATGACCGCTTTTCCAGTGTGTGCAAGAAGGTGTAGTTGTGTTAATGCCATTTTTAATGATACAAGGGGCATAACTACTTTGCCCGTGTTGTTTTGTTTCCACATGGCATCTGTGGGGGACATTGAGCACCCTCTTTTTACCCATAGTTCATTTTCGGTCATTGGGGCTGCTGCCTGCAGCTCCATTACATGTGACTGTGGTAGATGGCTTTATCCTTATTTCATTAGCATCTGTCTTGCCCCTCCCCTCTCTTTTTGTTTTTCTTGGAGGTCCCATAATTCCCCAAAATATGAGGCATGCTTTGCTTAGAAATCTGCTGTTTCATTTCCTTTTGATATCAGGTCTTATTTGCTTGGCACTTCACTAATGCAAGTTCAGTTGGGCATGTTACAACCTCTATTAGTTCCCCTAGGAGGAGAGCGTGCTGTGCTGGTGTGCTATCTGCCCGTCTACATCCTCTTCTCAAACATCTTGCTAAGCCATAATTTACTGTTGATGTTACATAGGCGCTATCTGAATATATAGTTACTCGTTTTCCTTCACTTTTCCTGAGGGCTAATATTAGTGCCACTAGTTCTGCTGCTTGGTCCGAATATTGGGGAGGCAGTTTGACACACTGAATTGCTTCCCCTGTTGAGTCCTCTCTTAGTCTTACCACTGCTGCCCCAGTTCTCCTCACCCCATCCATTGGTCAATTGTTGATGGCCCGTCAATGTACAGTACTTCTCCCCCCTCAAGTGCATCCTCCTTTGCCTTGCATGTTTCGAATATTATTCTATTGCCTTAGTACAATCGTGGACATATTCCCCTTCCTCAACTTCTTCAGCCAGGAAGTGTGCTGGGTTGACATTTTTGCACCTCACTATTTTCACCTCTGGTCGTGAGAAGATAATTTCATACCCCATTGCTCTTTGTGTAGTCAGTGTGCTTTTTGGCTTATGCAGAATCGTGGAAAGGCCGTGCTTCACATAAAGTGTTGTGGAACATCCCATTGTTATTGATGATGTTTTTTCTACAGCGAAAGCTGCAGCTGCCAAGTGTTCTTCGCACAGGAAATTCCCTGTCATTACTGGGTCTAATTGGTTGCTGTAATGAGCAATTGGTTTGTGGCCCATGCTTGCTTTCTGTGTAAGTATTGCTTTCATTACCACCCCGTCAGAGTGTGAGAATATAAAATACTCCTCCTTATAATCGGGGGTACCCAATAATTGTGCTGTTGATATCAATTCTTTTAATTCGTTGAATGCCTCTCATTTACCATGTCCACCCCAGTTTCTTTTCTCCCATTTGGGCTTCCCTGAAGGGCTCTGAGCAGCGGTCCTTTATATGTGCTGTAATCAACCACACATGCTCTATAATAGTTGCAAAGGCTGAGGAACTGTTGTAATTCTCGCACTATCTGGGGTTGTGGTGTGTTTAGTATAGTCTGTGCCCTCTGTGGTGCTATGTGCCTGCCCTTCTGCGATATCATTTTAGCCTATGTATAGAACTTCCTCCTGACAATATTGCAGTTTTGCCTTGTCTACCTTATATCCTTTTTCTGCCAATACAGTGAGCATTTTAACTGAGTCCTTCTTGCACTCATCTTCTGTGGTACTGCAGATGAGGATGTTATCCACTTATTGTAACATTGTACTATCTGTCTCTATGTTTCCTAGATCCATCTGGATCACCCTTTTGAAAATTGATGGTGACTCACAGTATCCTTGGGGCAGTCTTGTGTGCTTCCATTTTGTATTGCGATACATGAAGCCCATTAGGTCTTTGGAATCTGGGTGTAGTGGTAATGGAAAAAGGCGTGTTTGAGGTCAATCACAGTGAACCGTGTAGCCTCTGCTGGAATGCCGCAGAGTATTGTAGCTGGGTTAGCCGCTACTGGGTATTCTGCTTCCACAATGTGGTTTAGGGGTCTCATATCTTGTATAAAATGCCATGAACCCCCATTTGCCTTGCACATAGGGTACACAGCAGTATTGCAAGGTGATTCTGATGGGACCAGGATGCCTCTCTCGATGAGGGTGCTTATTGTCTCGTAAATGCATTCATCTGCTTCCTTCGACAGTGGGTATTGTCTAACTCTGGGGAGAATTGCTTCTTTCTTCAGTTTTATTTTTACTCCCCTATGCTTTTAATGCACCCCACATTGAAGGGGCTTTTTGACCATAATGAAGCTGGTACCTTTGCTAAGTCCTCCTTGCAGAAGGGGGTGGTGCTGGGAGGGGTGCTTCTAGTGCCATTGCCATTTTTTGGGCCACTTCTCTGTGTGTCAACCGTATCCAAATGTATACACTCATTCCCAGCATCATCTCACTTGTTCACTTTTCTTGTGAGAAAGGTTCTTCATTAGACACTTGAGTCAATTTACTCCCTTCTGCTAGTGCTATTACTGCCTTCCAGGCCTTCCCTTCATAGTCTAGGGCGTGTACTGCAACCCAATCTTCCCGTGCCACTATCCCTTCAATGTCTCACAAATGTTCCTTCTTTCTCATCTGTGGACGTTTCTGGCCTGAAAAGGTACTCACCTGGTCTTCTCCATACTTTCCCTGCTATTCCTGGTAGCCAGTCCAATGCCATTACTGTCCCTTACTGGAATACTTTGGGGTCTACCGGCTCCCCCCTGCACGCTTTTACCATAATATGCCTGAAGTATCTGCCTTGCTGTGAGCATATGTATGCCTGGCGTGAAGCACACTATACCCTTGTCTGTGAAAGATATGGTCATGTTCAATCTACTCATTATATCACGTCCCAAGATATTTACCAGTGTATGTTTAGAATATAGTATATAGGAAGATGTTATCAGTATATGGAACCACTTCTCGAGCCCCACAAAATCCTTGAGTGTTCATGGCATCACGTGAGAAGGTGTATTTCCCCTCCCGTATGCATGACGTGGTGGTCCCCGTATCAACCAGGAAGGAGAACTTCTTGTCACCTATCGCCACCTTTATGCGAGGTTCCTCTGCAGGGTTAGGTGTTACTGATAGGATGGGACACAATAAGGTAGTCTGTGGGCTGTCCTATTGCAGGTACAGGGATTGTCTGTTGCCAGTGTAAGGGTTGTCTCCCATTATTGTCACCCCTCCCATTATTGTTACTGGTGCTACCGCCGCCGTGTCCATTGGCTGTTGCACATCATCTTGTAATTGTGTTAGTTGTTGTACCATCTGTGTGTGTTGTTGTTGGAGTGGTTGTTGTGCTTGCTGTTGTTGTGGTTGTAATGTCCCTGGTACTGTTTGTGTTTGTTCTGGTGGTTGAAGAATACCTTGCTGTTGTGCCGGGGTGGTTGTCCTGCCTGTTGATAAAACCCATTCTGGCTCCCTTGGTAACTCTGTTGTCCTTGCTCTCCCCACTCCTGTTGTGCTGCTCTTTATCTACACGTGTGGGAAATGTGACCTACTAGTCTGCATGTCCAACATTGGGGCGGTTCTCATGCCTGCTATGGAAATCCTCCTCCTCCCTCCCCTCGGCCTTGCCATCCCTGAGGCGTGCAACCCCAGAACCCTCCTCATGGATAGAGTGCTTGTGGCCCACATCCTAGCCCCTCTAGTGCCCCCTCCCCTTACTCTAAAGTGTTGTTGTTACCCACCCATGCTTATGCATCCCCTCCCATTGGTGGTTGGTACTGCTGGGCTGGCTTATATTGTGGCAGCTGCTGTGGCAGCTGTTGTTGGAGTGGTGGTTGGGGTTGTGGCACTGCTACCTGAGTTGGTGGTACAGGGCTTGTTATTAGTGTTCCCTCTAGGGCGTATTTTGACAATTTCTTCTGCACTAACTTGGCATTGTCCCCTTTTCTTTCCTCTGCCTTTTGTTTCATCTTTTTCTGCCGTAGTCTGCAATGGTGCACCATTGTTAGTTATATTTCTGAAAATGCTTTAACCTCCATTCCCACTAATTTCTTCAATTGTCTCTGCACAGGTTCTCGCAACCCTTGTATTAAGATGTGGTAGAAGATAGCTATTTTTTTGTCCCCCGGCTCTCGAATTTCAAGGCGTCAAAGCTCTTGGATCTCTTGAATGTAGTTAACGGGATCTTCATCGTCACACATCTTGCGTGACGTAATTGCCCCTAGGTCTGAAGTATCATGGTATTGTGTCCTTAGTGCATTGACATGCCATGAACACAAACAATTGCTAGGAAGTGGGAGTCTCACTGCCAATGCACTTAATACCATTTTCTTTTAGCATTTTACACAATCCAGTGAGTCCATCAGTTACTGGGATCCCCCCTGCAAAATAGCAACTGGGCAAAGTGCAAAATGTCCTTAATGAAGATGTTCATGCCTGTTTTTGACAGGTGCACCCCATCTCTGTGAAACATCACTTCACCTTTGATGAAGCCATGGTGCATAGTCTGAATTCTGTTGTTGCCCTTTGTCAGTCTTGCAAACTCCCCATTGAGCGGTTGATGGCCCTTGCATTCCCTGGAGTTCTCAAATCCCTCCTGGGAATCACCTGGGACCAGACCACCACAGTGTTTGGAAACCTCTGTGCAATCTATTCCAGGTCCGCCATGAGCTGCTCCCGTACCCCCTTCCGTCCCACAGACGCCAAATCACTTCCTCCCAGGTGCACCACAATAAGGTCAGGGGGGGGCATCTCCTTTTTCCTGGGCATCGATGATGGCTCTTCTGAGCTGGTGAAGGTACATTCCCCTGACCCCAAACCAATGCACTGCAAGGCCATCTCTTTGAGACCCAGATGTGCTTGGCCCTCGGAAAGTCGTGCAGCCCTTTGGATGAAAGAGTGGACGATAATCCACACAACCCTCATCCTCACTAGGAAATGGATACAGGAAACCCCCATGATTATGGCCGGACATACCGTATACCAATGAGCACATTGATTTCTCTTATGCATGGCTCTTGTAACAAACCCAGACACACACTTCACCCAATCGGACATGCACCTCTCATGTAAGATAACAGTAGGTTGATACGTAATTAGCACATGCTTTTCAGGGAAAAGAGGTGAAGAACACAGTTTGTCACCTTGTGCCGATAACACAGTTGTGCTGGGGCAATTGTAATCAGTGAAGGGTTCTGCTCCTGTGGGCCACCGACTGCAGTGCACGGTGGTAAAGTGACTTACACATGCTACACCGTTATACTTTTCCATGGTGACTAGTCTTACAGAGGATATGAACTCCACAGCAGTGTGCTTTGTACACTTTCTGAATATAGGTACCCTGACAGAATGTGCGGCATTCATCACAAATGGATGCAACTTTGGACACTTTGATTGTGAGATATTCCACCAAAGATCCAGGACCACTGGTGAACTTGGGGGCACTCTAGTACCAAGGCAGATAGGCGGCTAAGGTCACACACATCAACCACTACACCCTACATCTCTGCCTGGCCAGCGCTACAGCTTTCCCCTCCAGGAAGGAATGGGGACCTTGCCGGGGCACCCTGTACCCACTGCTGAATTTGGGGGACAAAATATCCACCTGGGAGACGGGCACCCAAGGCCAGTGACATCACCCCACGACTGTCCTGCCCCTTTAGCTACCCTGCGTTACAGCTTTACCCCCTGCAAAAGGATGGGGACCCTAGCAGGGCTCACTGGGACCACTGCTGGAATTGGACCACAGAAATGGTGACCGTTGCAGTAAAAGGAATGAGCTCTGTACCAAGTGTGCATAGCATGCTCAGAAAAAATGACCATCTGCATTACTACCAGAAACATTTTTGAAATGTTGCTGCTACTTATGTTGGCCAAACATTTTCTTCTGCAAAGCAGCCACCTTCCTCAATGCAAGGCACACCCATCACTGTCCCCAGAACCTCCCCACTACCCATTCCCACCCGTACCACTGACACTCCAGCCACAGTTCCTCCCACCACAGTAACCCTCCACCCCCCCATTACCGTGATCCCAACAAAAGTGATATTTGTAGTACTTACATAAGTCAGTGAAAGCTTTTCAGTAGCCGCAACTGCAAAGGAAACATAAAAGAATTACATTCAGCACTTTGCCTACCAATAACACATCCAAACTGTCTGGCAGCTATCTGCAAACTTCAAATCCTTCCACCGTATACATGACACATCTACCACCATGGAAGAGTGGACTGCACACTGATTGGAAATGGGATTAAGACCAATGGGCATATGGCAACCCCCCCGAGCACAAAATAAATGACCTGGAAATCATCTGGGACCAGGCCACCAGTGTTTGGAAACCTCTGTGCAATCCATTCCAGTTCCTCTATGAGCAGCTCCTGTCTCCCTTCCCCTCCCAAAGACGCCAAATAATTTCCTCCCAGGTGCACCACTATAGGATCAGGGGGTGGGGGATGTATCTCCTTTTGCCTGGGCATCGCTGATGGCTACTCTGAGCTGGTGAAGGCACATCCCCCCGACCCCAAACCAATGCACGCAGAGGGCATTCCTTTTAGACCCACATGTGGTTGGCCCTCGGAAAAGTCATGCAGCCCTTTGGATGAAAGAGTATCTGATAATCTACACAACCCTCATCCTCACTAGGAAATGGAAAAAGTAAACCCCCATGAATATGGCCAGACATACAGTTTACCAACTAGCACAACAATTGCTTCAACACATGGCTCTTGTAAGAATCCCAGACACACACTTCACCCAATCGGACATGCATCTCTCATGTGAGAAAACAGTAGGTCGATACGTAATTGGCACATGCTTTTCTGGGGAAAGAGGTGAAGAACACAGTATGTCACCTTGTGCCAATAACACGGTTGTGCTAGTGCAATTGTAATCAGTGAAGGTTTCTGCTCCTATGGGCCACCGACTGCACTGCACGGTGGTAAGGTGACTTGCACATGCTACACCGTTATAATTTGGCAGGGTGACTAGTCTTACAGAGGATATGAACTCCGCAGCAAGTGTGCTTTGTACGCTTTCTGAATATAGGTACCCTGACAGAATGTGTGGCATTCATCACAAATGGATGAAACATTGGACACTTTGGTTGTGAGAGCTTCGGCCAAAGCTCCAGGACCACTGGTGTACTTGGGGGCACTCGACTACCAAGGCAGATAGGCGGCCAAGATCACAAAGATCAACCACCACCACACTACATCTCTGCCTGGCCAGTGCTATAGCTTTCCCCTCCAGGAAGGAATGGGAACCCTGCCGGGCACCCTGTACCCACTGCTGAATTTGGGGGACAAAATATCCACCTGGGAGACGGGCGCCCAAGGCCAATGACATCACTCCACCGACTGTCCTGCCCCTCTAGCTACACTGCCTTACAGCTTTTCCCCCCGCAAAAGGATGGGGACCCTGGTGGGGCTCACTGGGACCACTGCTTGAATTGGACCACAGAAATGGTGACCGTTGCAGTAAAAAGAATGAGCTCTGCACCAAGTATGCAGAGCATGCTCAGAAAAAATGACCATCTGCATTATTACCGGAAACATTTTTGAAATGTGGCTGCTACTTATGTTGCCCAAACTTTTTCATCTGCAAACCAGCCACCTTCCTCAATTCACAGCACACCCATCACTGCCCCTAGAACCTGCCCATTACCCATTCCCACCCATACCACTGACACTGCAGCCACAGTTCCTCCCACCACAGTAACCCTCCGCCCCCCACATTACCAAGTCATTTATGTAGTACTTACATAAGTCAGCGAAAGCTTTTCAGTAGCCACAACTGAAAAAGGAAACATAAAATAATTACATTCAGTGCCTTGTCTACCAATAACACTTCCAAACTGTCTGGCAGCTATCTCCAAACTTTTCACTTCCTTCCACCAGATACATGACACATCTCAGTCATCTACCACCATGGAAGGCTGGACTGCACAATGATAGGAAATGAAAATAAGACCAATGGGCATAAAGCAAGCCCCAGCAAAAGAAAAAAACGTGTACAGATGGCTAAGTGGCAAACTGTTCAGCTGGACTGTTGGGCATTTTGTGCACTACCCCGGCAAGTGTGTCCCTGGCCACCCCAATACCCCCCCAGTGCACCCACTCCCCTTCACAACACCAAAACTCTACAGGCCAGTTCCCACCCACCCCAATAGCAATCTGCCCTCCACGCACCATACAAAGTTGAAATAACCAAAATTCCATACGTACATAACAAGGGAGAAGCTTGAACTGCTCAAGACCTGTAAAGGGAAAAAAACATAAATGATCTGTGTCAGCCCAGCCAAATACCAAACCACCCATACTGGCGCCCCTACCCACAATTGCGTTGGCCAGTACATTTTGGGCACCTTGGGGCCAGATTGGCACATCAATGTGCCCCTCTTCACCAAGGCAAGTTTAGTAAACAAAGATCAAAATTGAAAATGGCAAGCCTCACTTTAGGGGGGGCTGAGGGGCACCCTAAAGCGGCAGGTAATTTTCTAATGTAATGGGGGTGACCCTCTCCCCACACAAAAAATGCAGGGGGGCATCTCATTCAGCCCTCCCTAGGGGCAGATAAGAGGGGAGGTTCTTCATGCATGGCTGCATGACATGACCCAAGTCCATTTTTGGGTGGGGGGGGGGGGGGTGTTTAACTTGCAGTCCAGTCAACACACTTTGCAAAAAAAGTATATGGCCCGCGCTGAATTTTTTCAGTAAGTCTGATGAGATTTTGGGAAGGGAGGGGCAAAGTTATAGAGGGGATCCCAGATTATTATTTTTTTCCATAGACTGAATGGAGAAAAACTTTGCTCATGCCTACAGGCAAAACCGGTGGACGGATGTTCACCAAATATGCGGCAGGAGCAGCAGCTTGATCCCAAAAGCCTGCTTGTGTAAATTGGGTGAACATCCATCCAATACTTTATTTTAAAACATTGCAAATGTAGGTGCCAAAAAATGTGTGACATCTGTCTCCGCTTCGAGGAGCCATTTCCCGGTTCGCTCTGTGGATAGAAAACTGGTTGGCCCAGAGGGCTGCGTAATATATGCGGATATAAACGTTGTTAAGAGGGATTTCTGAACTCTGACCTGGAGGGGCAGATTTTCAGAAGGCCAACCTAGTTTCTTGGAACTGGGTATTCTCTGGACAAGCCAGACCAATCAGGGTAGCTATGGCAGGCGGTCAAGACTAAGTCTCAAGAGGGGTAAGGGTGACTGAAAGACCTCAAGGAGCACACAGAGCAAGGACACTTACAAATTACTCCAGACAAGTGTTATGTTAAAAATATAGACACATTTATCACAAGGCCTTTGTAATATAGACCATAGCAAAGAATCACAATAATACTAAAGTAAACCAATACATCACAATCCACACAAAATATATACAAGACCAGAGGGATCCAATGGATTACGAAACACAAAGTATGTAGACCACCTAGATGGGGAGGAAAACAGGCAGTGCAAGTAATCTTTAGACTCAGTTCCAAATCAAGAATACACCTTACTAAGAGGAAGTCCAAGCCCTACGAAGAGAGGAGCCTTATGCTCAATAGTACATGCACATGCTTGTGCCATGGGATATAAATAGGGTCTCTTCAAGGGTCACTAGCAGCTCAGGAAGGTGGATAAGGTCGATGAAGAACAAGTCCCCACTATTTAAGCAGGACCTCCATTTGCGGGCAGAGGCAGGTTGAGAGTGCGGGATAGAGTCACTATTTCGCAATAGCAGTGCAAAGGAAAGGGGCTCTCGAGTGCCACTTCATGCGTAGAAATGGGCTCCTGCACTAGGGGCCACCGGTTCGGGTATGGACTACTCACCGGTCCCTGACGCAGGCAGACCCAGACTTCGCCAGTTCGGTCCAGGCAGGTTCAAATGCGACAATCAGGACGTCTCGACACTGTGTAGTTTCCGCGGTAGCAGGCTTCAGGGTCAAGGGGGTCACAAGTGCAGTGAACTTGCACAGGTCATTGCCACAGCAGGGCAAAATGGTAACCGCGTTTACTCCCGTCCGGGAACACTCATCTCACTTCAGACCTGGGAATGCCAAGTGTACGAAATTCGATGTGAGGGTACCGTGGACACGGAGCAAGCAGTATACCAAGTTTTCCAGTGCTTCTTCGAAACAACGCGGTAACAGAACAAACATCCCATGTAAGCTGGTCAGCCCACTGGTTGGCCCAGGGACACTTCCGAAGAGGCTTACTTGCAGGGTTTGATGAGGGTGCCGAGAATAGTTGGTCCCACTATTCCAATGGGTCGGAAGCGTCTTCGCAGACCTTCTAGGATGATGAGATGCAGAGGGGTGTCGCAGGACGACAGCGGGCTCAGGGTGCCAAACCTTCCTGCAGGTCACCAGAGGTTCCTCGACTCGGCTTCTTGCTGCAGGATACTTGACCCTTATCCTTTGTTCGTGTGAACTCAGGAGATCGACATGGTAGTGGTGTTCGTGGCCTCCTCTTATCCAAAGTTCCCTTTGTGCCAAAATGGAGAGGACCCAATGAGAGATCTGCTCACAAACACTCACTCCATACGTGGATCAATCACGGACCACAGTCGTCCCAGGCATTCAGGACACTCCAGACTCTCTGGCACCCAGAATGTGTATTGGGTCAGACATCCCAGCCCACATCCTGGAGGCACACACACAAGGCATGCAGAAGCCTGCAAAAGCTTTGGGTTCGTGGGAAAGTGCATGTGCAAATAAGGACTGACCTGGGTTGGCTCGACCTGGGGAGGGCGAAGGGGCAAGATGGCCAAAGGACAGGACAAAGAACCTCGTGGCATGGCCATTTTGGAGCCAGGCCACCTATTAATGCCAAACGCGGTAAGTGCGGATAACATGGCAAAAAAAAGGGTTAAAAACATAAGAAAACGATATCTGCCACCAGTCCTGTCCGTGACACATCTGCCCAGTTCATATAAAGTCCAGAGAGAGTTTCTAGGGCCTTTGGAATGACTAGAGACCAAATGGTGCGGTAAAGTAAGTTACATTGCACTCTTGTTACATGTTGCGCAAAAGCTGCAACATGAGGAAAGGACTAAGGGAAACAAAGTCTCCCAGTACTGACTGTCTTAAGGGCATGTCAGTTTCCCCATAAGAAGTGAGCGAAAGCCCAGAGGAGTGCGGCAGAGGGCTGGGCTTCTCTGGCAAAGGTTAGATCAGGGTGTAAAACAGCAGCAAATAGTCTGGGGTTGACACATGGAGGGAAAATTGCATTCAAATATGAAATCTTTCCTAACAAACGTGATCGCTGTTTGGCTGGTTGGAACCGTGATGTGCATCATATTTTTTCGAAATGCCCACCATGTTCTATCTGCAGCAGCAAACAGGACTGTAAAACATGGTTTGGGGATATGGTGTTGGGATGGGGGACTGGAAAGGGTGCAGGAGTGAAATATGGTTCATATGATGTATTTGTTCAGGTGGTAGAAGATTGTTGTGGTCGCGGTGGTCCCGGACACCGCAGCAGTTCGCAGGTAGGTCCTGAGGAAAGTAGGTTTTGTGATGCATGCAGGTAGGCTTCATTACGGTAGGGGAGTGGAATGTAGATGATATAAGTATGTTTGCATAGGCTGTATTATGCTATGGTGTTTGTGGCAAGCTGCAGGACTCTTGGGTGCATGGCCAGAGCCCATGCACCGAAGAATCTGCCTACCGGCATGAAGTAGTTTAATAGTGCATGTACAGAAGTGGACAGGGCCTCGGGCAGCTGGCTCATGTGTGTGGGTTGTGGCCATTGTACAGATTGTTGGGTGCCTGACAGTATTATATTGGTGTGATTGTGGGCAGCTACTCGACTTTTGTTTGCATGGCAGTGTCTGGGCACTGGTTGAAGTAGTTTAATAGTATGTGTAGAGAATTGTACAGGGTAGCAGATGGTTTAGGGTAGGGGAGTGGAATGTGAATGGTTGGAAGTCCTGCAATAGTATGTGTACAGAGGTGGACAGGGACTCTGGCGGTTGGCTTATGTGTGTGGGTTGTGGGAAGTGTGCAGATTGTTTGTTGCATGAGTGTATTATGTTGTGGTGATTGTAGGCAGCTCCTAGACTCTTGGGAGCATGGCCACAGGCCATGCGCCCAAGAATCTGACCACTGCATGCAAATACTGTAATAGTATGTGCAGAGGAATGTACAGGGTGTGTGGCAGTTGCTTTATTGGAATATGCTGAGAATCTTGGGTGTTTGAGAGTTTATCCAGTGGATGCAAGTAATGTATTAGTGTGTGAACTGAAGTGGATAGGGCCTCTGGTTTATGTGTGTGGGCTGTGGTTAGTTGGCAGATGTTTCGATGCATAGCCATATTATGCTGCAGTCATTGTGGCCAGGACCTAGACTCTTGGCTGCATGGCCAGATGCTGGAGGCATATGGATTGTAGAAATATGTGTATAGAAATGCAATTATCTGATTATAAAGAAGCATGCAATTAGCTGATTATAAAGAAGCATTACACCAATAATCGTATACTCACAATATATATTGTTGAAGCACTTTTCTGAACTGTGGAAGTGAAGAAGAAATTGTTGTATTATTGTCTGTGATAAAATAAGGGTAGGTACTTGATAATGTGGTATTGCATTCCATTTCAGATATATTTCAGTACTTTGTGAACCCTCATAATTAGCATAATCATTGTGTCAGTGGGAAAAAAATCCATGCACGATGAAAAAAAACCTTTGACATTCATTTGTTATTATCTGACACACTCTGTTTCATTTATGTGTGCACCACTTACATGAATGTTTAAGGTGCATATCTGTGTGGTGTTGCTTTTACAAGCTCTGTTGCAGTAGGAGAAATTGAATTGGTTATGATGTTCCTTTTGGAAGTGGTGGTAGTATGGTTGCAGTTAGATACCATTTGGTGTATTTTAACTGTTTATCTTTTTTAATTTTTTTTTTACAGTAAGTCTCTGTTTATGTGTTTGAGTGATGCTGATGTTATCTAAGTAGAGTCGTATTGGAAACTATTATTGTAGGATTGTGGGGGCAGTTAGATACCTGTTGGTGTATTCTAACGGTTGGTAGTTTAAAAGTTGTTGAGGGTAGGTTTGTAGGACTGTTATTGCTGAAGGTTGATTTTGGTAGTTTGCCCATTGGAAATAATAATGTAGTTCTGCGGGTGCAGTAATATAGCACTTGGTGTATTCTGTTTTTACTTAATAAGTGTTGTAGGGTTTGCTGAGAAGAACTTTCATTTTTGCTGGTTGATTTGAAATTGTGTAGTAATATTTAATTAATAGTTTTATGGTAGCAGTCAGATAGCAGTTGGAGTAATGTAACTGTCTACAGTTTCACAGTTTTTCATGGTATGTCTTGAAGCACCTTCATTCTTGTTGGCGGAGCTCCTTTTCCCAGTATTGTGAAGTGCCTTTGCAATTTTATGTGTGTAGTTGCATGCAGTTGTGTATTGATTGCAGGAGTATGAGCATTGTTAGACAGGTGTTGCCTTATTCTAACAGTTGGTCATTTTACATGTCATTGAGGACAGCTTGTAGATGCTCATACTCAGTACTTATCTTTTTAAGTACTATGGGTGACACAATGTTACTGTGTTCTTTCCACAGTTGTTGTTTCTGTGACTATAATCATTGGGTCATTGGGGAAAAAACTCTATAGCAGCGCAACTAATGTCCTCATGGGCATTTGGTGTATCCTAAATTGCTCAAGCTCCACAGGGCAGAAGGTTATTTTCCGTTTGTAGATACATATCTGTTGGTGAGTATTGGGCAGTAGGCTATGCTACTTTTGCACATCTGTGAGTAGATTTTGGTTTCAAGAATATTACGTAGGCATTTACAAGATTAGCTGGTAATGTCTGCTTCAGAGTAATTGAAGTATCATTGCATTCAAACCACCCACATAACTTTTTAATGTATGCAGTATAGTGACCTGAAGTGGTTGTGGTGCCTGTGTGATATATTATGCCTACTGTTGTGAGGTTTTCTTGCCAAGTGATACTTGTCCGTGTGTGAAGCTAGTAAGCTTGAAGTTGTTTGGGTGCCATCTGCCTTGTATCATGAACAAATTAGTATTACTTTATTCATTTGATTTATTTCTTCATTTGTATAGCGCACCAAGCACTGAGGCATCTGGGAGCATTTCTTACAGATACATATGTTACGCAGTAACATACAATTAAAGTAGTACAGCAGGTTCAATTGAAAGTGCACTCTAAATATCAGAGGAATCCTGGTTAACACTATACAAACATACGTTTGGAGTGAGAACTCTATCTAGGTCTGGGGTGGATAGACAATAATTATAAATGAGATAGAGCTATAAGTAACAGGTTATATTTTCTGAGGTAGCAATTATCAACAAACCTTCATAAAAATCAACAATTACATCTAATTTTAAACAATTGACAACACATTTTTAAATCACTAGTCATTTGATTGCACCTATGTGTTAATAACAAGATAACAAAAATAAAAGGCAAATCTTATAGGAATACATCAAAACCAATTAATAATTCTTGTTACAGAAAGAAAATATGTGGTGCAAAGCATTTTGTCATTGCATAGGATCATCAATCTATTGACATATGTATTAGTTTGAGTCTCCATTAGAATCCAGAGAGTTAGGGTCTCAACATGTTTCTGTTCTAAAGAATTGAAGACTGAACATTCATCAGGAGGAAAATTGTATAGCAGATTCCTAGTCAGCAAGTCCGACTGCAGGGGAGGTTAAAGAAGGAAAACCTGTGGGGTTAAAAGAAACAAAGGGGAAGCTAAAAATAGCTAGATTTCCTTCTAGCAGTTCAATAATAGAACTTAGAACCTTAAAACCTAGGGTTAAATGACCTTAGTTGGTTCTTGTGGGGGCAAGCAACTTCTTAAGTAAGGTTGTTGGGGACTTATTAGTAGAGCCTTGTTGTCAAAGTGCAAGAAAAACAAAAACGTAGCTTTTTTTCCACAATGCATAAGTAGTGCTAACACACTCTACCATGTAGGGGTTACAATTGACACAAATCAGATAAATAGCAACAGAGAGACATACACCCACCTGTATGGCTTACTGTCTGGCTTCCCGGTTTGAAACAATAAAGGCACTTGTAATAACGGTTACATTCTTGCCCCAATCATGGTATGCAGTGCAGTAGAAGTGGTAGTTCTATCCTTGCGCTAATCTGGTAGATCAGTTAGCTTTGTAAATCAATTGGCGGATGAGCAGAGTCATCCTGCAATAATGAAAGCAAAGTGCCTTGGTTTAGGAATAGCGGCGGGTGTCTAAACAGAATTCTATGCAAAAGCAAAACTGAATTTAGATTGAGTTTATGAAAGCTGGAAAGGTGTTTACCTCAAGTGTTATGTAAGCAGGACTGTAATTCACATGCCAACTGAGTAAATCTCATTCTGGCTATCGGCAGAGGTAGAGATCGCAAACCGCTGAATCTGCAGCAGAGGTGCTGAAACGAGATACCATCGAAAGCTATAACTAGCTGGTAGGATGAGATAAGTAGTAAGTGATTACCTTAGAGTTAATCTCGTCTGAAGTACAAAGTGCTTCGGAGCATAACACGAGAGGTTGCAGTGCTCGCGGGTCCTAGTTGGTACACTGTGCGAGCCGCACTAAGGCGCTGAATAACTATGCCTGCTTGTTCCCATGGAGACGCGGGGAATAAGTCCTTTCTCAGTTGTGATAGCACAACAAGGAGCGCCATCGTGGAATGGAGTCAAAACCGATGAAATCTCGGTTGGAAACCTATACCCAGAAGTCACCAGAGAATTACTGTAATACAAATGGATGGTGTGTCCCCCTTTGGATATTAAAAGGGAGTGAGCTAAAGTGACAAACAGGAGGAAAACATTATTTAGAGAAATTATAAAATTATTATAACAACCTGATCCTTCCAAATGCTATATATCGCCCTATTACAACGGGTGCAGCGACCATGGTGGAATAACAAAAATGACCGGTCCGTAGAAATCCCACAAGTAGCAGGAATGATAATCTCCTAGAGTGAACACATAAATCTCCAATAACTAAGGTGAATAGAGAAGGAAATATCCTAGTGGAGGTGCAACTAGTTCCTAATTTTGTGCCATTCGACTGAATCGTTCAAACCGTTTATGTCACTACTCATCATGCAAATATTTTTGTGTTCTTTTTTAAAAAGTCTATTCTCCTGTGTTTGTAAATTCTCCCGTTTGAGAGCGAGTGGGAGTGTCCATGTAAAATGTTCATGACCAGGGTTCATTAAGGTAAAATGCTTGACCATAGGTGCATTTTTGGTCTTATTTTTCTGGCAGCTCCGATGTTCCATGATACAAGTTTTGCCTTTTCTGGTGGTCTTGCCCACATACGGCAGCCCGCAGGAACCTTTAATGAAATAAATAACATGGTCAATGTTTCAGTTTGATATGTTTTTTTTTTTTTGTACCCACAGTCTTCCAGTCCCAATATCAATTTCTTTGGTTTTAGTGGTGAGTTTGGAAAACACCACAGCTGCCACAAGGATAATGATGCCATTCAATTGAAAGTGCAACAAAGAAGTACAGGCATACATGCATGAGTATAAAGACATTTCTAAGTCTCTTGTGAGAAGAGCCACATTTTTACATTTTTCCTGAATATATGGTAGGAAGGTTCTTATCTTAAGGTTAATGGTAAAGTGTTCCACAGTTTAACTGCTAATACAGGGAAACTACTGCCTCTTGCCTTCTGGAGATTAAATCTAGGGATCTTAAGGCAATGTAATTTTTCAGACCATGTTGGACAGTGTGAGATGCTTTGTGAGAAGTTGTTTGTCAAGTATCTAGGGCTAGATTTGCTAGGATCTTATGTGTAAGTGACAGAGTTTTAAGCGCAATTCTCTGGTTAACAGAGAGCTACTGCAAGTTCTGTCTAGACTCTGATAAATGGGGAGATCTAGAGATATTCAACGCAGATCTAAGGGCATTGCTTTGAATTACTTGCATATGTTTTATGTTCCACCGGTTAGTTCCTAGATAAAGCACATTACAATAGTAATTTACAGGTGTAAGCAGTAGAGGAAGCTGTCGCATTGATTTGTCTTGTCAGAGTTAGTGCAGAGTCACTATAGATGCCTAGCGTTTTCACATCCTTAGAGACCTTTATGATGTTGCATCGATGTTGAAGGAGTTAAACTGTCCATCTAATCTATTAACTTTTTTTTGGGATCCTGGGAAGAGTAGCTCTGTCTTATCGTCATTAAGACAGAGTCCGTGCTTGTATGTTAAGGTAAATGTCATTTAGTACTTTTGAGTCAACGTTGTAATCGCTAGTGATAGGGCTGAGTATTTGGGTGTCATCTGCATGATTGGTGTAGGTGACACCCAAATGGTCTAGGTCGCCGAAGAGAGGGTTTGTGAAGACACTGTATAAGGTTGGTGACATGCAAGATCCCGGAGTGATACCACATGTGACTGGGGCTGGCTCAGCAGAAGCTGAGGTTGCAAAAACCCTTATGGATCTATTATCTAGGAGTGACTGGATCCAGGTATTAGCTTTGTCAGAGAAATGTGCTGCTGATGAGAAGTGGTTACATAAAACTTTGTGATTTACTAAATCAAAGGCAGCCAATAGGTCTTGTAGTAGAAGCAGGGCTAGTTTGACTTTGTCTTTTAAATCATCAGTTTGTGTCTTTAAGTCAATTAGAGCCGTTTCCTTACCGTGCCTTGGTCTAAAGCCAGGTTGCCCGAGACCAAGGAGGTTGTTATTTTTGAGGTGTTCTTGCTTCTGCAAGTAGGCTGCTCTATCAAGAATTTTCTGTAGAAATGGTACCGTAGTGATCAATCTGTAATTTGTAGGGATGTTTGGATCTAGGGTAGGTTTTTTTAGTAAGGGAAGGACCCATGCATTTTTTAAGTTAGTGGGGACTATACTTGTTTTAAAAGAGGCATTGACTAAAGTGGTGATGAAAGGTGCTAGTTCATTAGCTGCATTGTTGATACTGGAAGCAGGGCAAATGTCTCCACCATGTGATATCTTTGGTGCAGGTATCCAGTGGTGAGGCGGGGATTCCAACTTTCTAAGTATATTGAACAGTTCTTCGGTCTGGGTATTTGCTTTGAGAATTCAATCGTTTTAAGTGTCTTTTTTGTTCTGGAGAATGGCCTCTTTGTAGTTGAGGGATGCTATTAGGAATTTGTCTTTGTTAACGGCTGAAGGAAGACTCTTTCATAGTGTTTCTGCATTTGTTTTGTTTTACGTTGTATTCTAAGGTGCGGAGTGAACCAAGAGTTTAAATGGGCAAGGTGTTTGGCTTTGCGTATTTTAAAAGGTGCTATTGTATTAATGGCATTAAGTAAGATATGGTTGTATAAGTCAATAGGGTCCGAGATTGTAGTATTATGGTTGATAATCGGCTGTAGCAAGGGAAGTGGTTTCTCAGCTGTTATGTTACGGTTATTCCTAGTACATATGGGTGGAGCTATTGTATGTAGGTTTAGTGATGCGATGTAGAAAGCCTAACTCTGAAATGGTATTAGCAATGGCTAACAAATTAACATCTTTGGGGTTCTGAAAGCCAAAGTTGAGATCGCCCAGTAGTATAATTTGCGATCCTGGTTTTGTGTTAGCAGTGAGCAGTAGTGTAATGTCTTGTTTGAAGGTAGAGAGAGGCCCTGATGGTCTATATATGAAGTGGATAGTAATTGTTTGAGATGGTGTGATAGGTAACATAATAGACAATAATTCTGCTGAAGGAAAGGTTTGGTTTGGAATGGGCCTAAGGCCTAGTGTTGTTTTGGCAATAAAGGTGACACCTCTGCCTTTAGAGGACTCTCTGTCTAGTCGAGTGTTTCAGTACTTATCTGGAATGGCAAGAGCGAGTTAGGGTCTTGCCAGAGCATGGAGCCAATTCTCTGTTATGGCTAAGAAGTCAAGGTCATTGGAAGTTATGATGTCAGCAATATCTAATGCATGAGCTGTCAAGGATCTAGCGTTTATGAGTGCACCCTTAATCAATGTGGTCGAGGTGTGTGGATTGCTTTTTGTGTGGAATGTATTTTCCCTGGGTGAAGAGGCATTGTTTACTGTACGATTGGTGATGTTGACTACTTTTGTTCCAATAGTTAAACCTTTGGCGGTAGTAGTGTGTTTAGAATTGGGCGGGGAGTGAGCTGGTGAGAATCTAGAGCCTATTCTGTAGTTCCTAATTTTCAATGGCAAAGGTTGGTTGGGTGTAGGTCTTGTGACAAATAGTTTGATCTATTGGTCCGGTGTGATAAGACTACTTAGCGTTGACAGTGTGGTATGAATAGGTTTAGATGCTGCTTGAAGGTAGGAGGGTAAAAATGCTGATGGTGGTATACTGTCAGATGACCGGAGTCTCAAGGACATAGTTCGGGAGATGCTAGGAGTACTAGGCGTAGCGTCAAGTTTAATGTTTGGTGACAGGAAGTTATTGTTGTCATCTTTAGAGGCCAATATGTGCAAAATCATGGAACTGAGTATAATTGGAAGGCACAAAATAATTGAGAGAAGCATGAGCATGACTTGACAATGTGTGCGTTATGCTAGGGTTGGTTTAGATGTCTTATATACTACACAGCTTTTAGAATTTAGCATACTAGGATATGGAGTGGGCTACTGAGTGATGATATTGGGTATAGTCTAGGAACACGGAGGGGCAGTTAACTAGCATGTGCTAGTATAAAAGATTGTCAAACTCGCTGAATTGGCCAATATGTTTGTGCACAAATGTGTTAGTTAAGTTACAGTTGCACGAGAGAGTCATCACTGGATACTTACAATATATTCCTTGACAAAATTCCAAACAAAATAATGGCGCGAAACAGTCATCACTGGATACGTACAATATGCAGCAGTACATATAAGGCAAAAAAAATAACTGGCAATGTTGCAGAGGCAAGAAGTATTCAACAAAGGATACTTGCGGGATGCAGCAGTACATGTATGACCATAAAAAAGCAGATTGCAGGACTACATGTATAGAGTCTTCAATTAGTGGGCAGAGTGTTCATCGGATGAATATTCAGGTAAATTCCAATGCAGCAAAAATGCTTCAGTCCCTGTTTATGAGGCTATAGGTTAAGAGGATTGTCTACCTGTAGCCGCAGACATTGGGCCTGATCACGACTTTGGCAGTAACCCTTAAATCCGGCGGTAGCGCTATTACCGCCGGATTTAAGGGTCCGCCGAATCAGGGCTTCGGCGGATTTCGCCCCAGCTCTTGGCTGGGGGGAAATCCGCCGAAAATTCACGCTATTACCGCCGGCAGGAAATCCGCCGACGGTAAGAGTGCAAATTTTCCCCATTGAGCCCAATGGGGAATGGGGCATTCCCGAATGGGCTCAATGGGGAATGGGGACTTCCAAGTCCGCCCAACTCGTGATCCCGCGCTATTAGCGCCGGGGGCTATGGCGGTCGCGCTAATAGCCCCCACGCTAATAGCGTTAGCGTTACCGCTGAGGTCGTGATCAGGCCCATTGTCTGTAGCAGAGGTGGCTGGGTATCCATTGTAGGGGTAGCTTTCAGTGGCGCATAAAGGAACAAGTTGGATCGAGGGTGTAGGATAGGAGAGGGTGGAACAGTTAGCAGTAGGCTAGTAACAGACGTGCTAGGCGATAGTAGCTGAAGAACTGGCGGCCAATATTATTGGTCAGAATATAGTGGGTATCAGATGCCCAGTGATTAAGTTAATGCTGGTATGAGTAGTGCATGTAGAGCAAGTAATAAGATCAGGGTCCTTACTCACCGTGGCAGTTGCATTTGTACTGTAGAAATGGCACGCAAAGGTATGAAGTGGGAGTTGGTAACTTTTGCATAAGGGTCCGTGGGCACAGTGGTGACACTTGGTAGTATAGCTGTTTAGGACCATAGGTAGATGGAGATTGTGGTGCGTGCTTACCAAACGGTCAGTCTGGTGCGAGCGCTGGAACTAGGGGTGGCACAAGCAGCATGGTGTGCCCCGTGGCACTTTTGCGGCCGGACGGGTACTGACTGGCCTTGTAAATAAGACGTTTGAATGAAGACCGGCTTCCACCTGCCAGTCGTCTTGTCTGGCTCTTCTAGATACGTCTAGCCAATCAAAAGATGCTTTCATGAAGCAACAAGCTACTCAGGCAGACAAAAAAATGGTGGTCATTTTCAAAGACTAAGTTAATGTAATGTAGATATATATGGGATGAAGTAAAAATAAGGATGCATGTAGCGTCACACATCTCGGAATATCACAAGGATGAATGCTGGTGTTCAGGCTGCTTCTGATGCTGCAGCGGGGCTCTGGTCCTAGGAGAGAGGCTTTTGCCCTCTCTACGGCGCTCAATGCAATGTATTGCCTATGTGATTGTATCTGTAAGGTAGAACGATTGTCAGAATTGCAAGTAGAACATAATATGCCATGGTTTCTGTTAGGGAGGATTCTCAAAATGTGCTAATTTCCCTTACATTTTCAGACCCCCAGCAACTTTGCTGGATTTATAGGTTTTGATTTTTTTTTTAACCTTGGAAGAGTGTGAGCTTTTTTTTCCACTCTTCCAAGTATTTTGATGTGTGTTTTACTTTTGTGTTCTTTGGTTATGGGGTTTTAAAACAAATCCATAGGCATAGTTGGTCCGATAGCACAGCGAGTAGAGCGCTTGCTTTGACATCGTGCAGAGCCTGCTGACACAGGCTCGAATCCCGGCAGGGCCAAACTCAGCCTTTCATCCTTCCGAGGTCGATAAATGAGCACCACACACTGTGGGTAATAATAAGCAGCGCTCAGATACCTGAGGGTTCGTAGCGCTATATAAATACTAAATTATTATTATTATTATTATTATCATCGTTTTCTGTGTGTCACAGAGCACCTTCAGTGCAGTGGCACAGGGATGTCTTTCCGACTTCCCAAGGTTTAAATACCTTCTCTGGGACTGACTACTGTCTCCCAGAGCATGTAAAGTTAAATTGACTTTACTAGTCTCTTTAAATTTACTGACCCAGCACACACTATCTTCCTATAGAGTGCTGGAGGGGTTTTCTAGCTTCCCCTGAGTCAAAACACTCATGTAACAATCAAATGTTACCCTTTTCTACTTTAAATGGCTGGTGACAGTGGTTTAGATCAAACTACCATGATTTTTCATGACCGCAAATAACGGTAGCTAAAAATCAGGTCAGCCATGTTTTTCAATATGGCGCCCCAGACCTACCTGTAAAAACAGCATTTCTTTTAGGAAAGGTCCTTCTTGTGTTTGTCTCTGCGAGCCAAACCAGTTTTGGTGCCTTTGTTCATTGGCCTTTGGTGGGCTTCAGTGCTGAAGCCCTCCTCTGGTGCCTGAGTGTCTGGGGTGGACAGGAATTGAAGGAGGTGCCGAAACTCCCTGTGCTTAGTCTCCTAGGAGATGTGGATGCACTCTGGCGTGAATGGCTGGCTGGCCGTCCGGCTAGGACAGCCACCCTGCTGCGTGAGTGACAGTAAGTCTGGAATGTATGGGAGAAAACTCTTCAAAAGCAGGTCTCTGGGACTTGGAAAGCAGAGTCAACCACTGGAATGAAAGAACCAAAGATGAGCTGAAGAAAGAGAACTGCTGCAACTCCTGGATGACTAGTGAAGTGCTGCTGCAGGTCCGAATTGCCTGAAACTCCATCGACAGAGAAGCCCTTCAAGGATAACGTCTTCCCTTGAGTTTGGTGGGAACAACCAACTCGCAAGCCACGTGGACACCGTCCCCATATGGTTGAATTTTCATCAGAGTGCTGTTAAAAACCGGATAGCCAGAGGGAAGGAAACCAGCTTGTGGACTTTAAGGCGCTCACACCTTAAAGCAACATCTTGCTAAAGCTTTTGGCCTCATCTTGGGCAGTGCAGGAACCTCCAGATGTCCTCCTTCTTGTCCCCACGTCTGAAGCTCAGGAACAGCGAGATCTGCTCAAACTGCCAGGAACAACTGCCTCAGCTACAGCTTTTCTTTAATACAAAGGTACTGTGCAAACGCAAACCCGGTAATCTTATCGGCCATCGCAAAGGTTAGTGGAAACTTTCTCAACTTCGAAGGCTTGTCCGTCCCTAAACATTCGTCAAAGGTTTCGCCTAGCCTATTTGTTCAAATCTCTGTGGCAAAGACTTAACCGTTTACTACCAGATCTGTGTTTTGCTATACAAAGACTCTGAACCATTGACTTTGGCCCATGCCTATGAACTGAATTGCTGGTTGTAGTTTACTGAAACCCTTTGCCCTGCCTATTCAAGTATTTGAGCTATTGATTCTTATAACCTTGTCTTTTTACCCCTTTATTAAGTATTTGAAGTGCCATTTTTCTCGCCACTTCAGGGAAGCTGAACTTGTTCATTTACTTACCGGTTGTGTAATTGTGGTTAATTACTTGCGGTAAGGACATTAGACATTCTTGTGGATCTTCCAGTGAGTTTATAGTGAATCTCACCAATCCTGCCTTATTCCTGAGACACTGTAAATGGTGTCAGGATTGTTTTTTGCATTCCTATGAAGGATTAGTATTTGTAAACACAACTGTTCTGTGCCATTTAAGTAAATGTTTTCAACAAATCTTGGCGATTGGAATAGTACATTGATTGCTACATTTGCATAGCAATTTACACCAGTTGTGTTGGAAAATTTGAATGGACAGATAGTTCTGTGGCCAAGTGATTTGATGGAAGTCAACATGGTTGGTTTGAAGAGGTACTTTTCTTTGTTTCTGTAGTTGTGTATGCATTTGCCTTTTTTGTACATACTTTTGTGGTTGTGGTAATTAATGGAGTAGCAGCTGCTTTCAATTTCTTTGCTCGTATTGTAGGTAAATCATGTATAACTTATGTTTGGTCTTGTTTTCTTTTACAAATGTTGCCTTTTTCAGGAAGAGGGTACATTTTGAGATGGGGTGTGTAGAGGGCACATAGTCTGTTGTACTCTATGATGCAGGGAATGTCAGCTTTAACTTTGCTTGCATCAAAATTGAGTAGAAATAGTCCTTCAAATGTACGTAGGTGTGACTGTGCTATCTAACTCATGCCTTCTTTAAAAACTGTGCTGCCAATGTCAATCAATGCTTGATCTAGGGTTAGACCTGGCAAATTACGAATAGTGAGGGCATATGCTAGAGACAGAGAAAACTGTTCTCTGCATACATACATGTCTTTGAAAAGAAGGAATCAGGCTGTTGAGCATCCTATCCTTTTAACTCTGGAAGTTTGTCAAAGTGGATGTGGACAAACTGATTGTTGTTGTCATGTGGGTATATCTGGAAGCCAACAACTGTACCAAGTGCTCCATTAACTAATCCTCGCTCCACCTCAAGGTTATGCTTCAGCATTACTCTCCAGTTTAAACATAATGTTAAGATTTTCTCCAAACCAGCTATGTTGGAGATAGAGTTTTCTAAACTATTTAATCGTCATGTAGCTTGTTGACACATAGTTACTATCATATCATGCATATCATGCACATCTAGTTTGTCTGTGGAGTAAATTTGCACTATTGGTTGCATTTCTTTTTTCAACATTGTTTCATTGAATTGCGCACAGCTTGCCAGTGTTGGCATTAAGGACACATTTTACATTTCTGTATTCTAATTGTTCCATGACATCTGTAGCAGAAGTTTTATGACCTTATAGCTCATGGATGTGTCTGCTATTTAAGATAGACTGTGCTTCTTTGGAAAGTACACCAATACGAATACTTTTCAAAATGCTGGCATAGGTATGGTCTGCAGACTGACGCATGTTTTCAGTTAGTTCTCTGTATTGGAAATGTTGCTAGAGATTTACATTTCCTATGCTGACCAGTGTGTTACGGCACATTTTGTGTCCTAAGGTTGTAAAAATAGTTTCACCTTTCACTAGTGTTAATTGAAGAAGATCTCCGAAAACAATAACGTGTTTTCCTCCAAAAAGTTCTTCGTAGTCCGTTTTGAGGACCTCTTGCAATCTGAGGTCAATCAAAGCCAACATTAGTTTGGTGCCCATGCTCACGTCATCTATTATGAGCATTTTCATTTATTCAAAACTCGGCATAGCTGCATAGCATCTTCTGCTGAAAGTTTGTAGTAGTCCAATTTGTTTTGGTGTTCTACTGGAAGGAGTAGCAATCGGTATAAAGTAACACCACATATGCTGTAGGCAGCTAAACCTGTAGGGGAAATTACAACAGCTGAAAGTTTGTTGTTTGTCAATTGTTGGAGGAACTTGCTGAAGATTTTTATTAAGAATGTTTTGACTGAACCAGCTTGACCACTTACATATAGGAGTATAGGTTTACAGTTATGCTGCTCATTATTGGGTTGTGATTGCAGTACAGCAAAGTTTTTTTCAAATTGTTCATACTGACACATGGTGTTTTCTACTTCAGTCATGGCTAATTCTGCTTCATTTACTATGAGTGGGTCTCCAAGTGGTCTCCAAGTGGTCTCCAAGTGGTTCTTGGTTTCCTGTAAGAGAAGGTTGACTGCTCTCATGAGTGTCTACATTTAGTTGTTCTTGAAGTTCTTCTTCTTGTTGGCATTCATTGTCCAACATGTGTTTGTACTGTGAAAAGATTATATCTGTTATGGTGCTTTCAGTTGCATTGAAAGCATCTTCATAGAAGGTAAGGGTGTCCAAAAAATCTTCTTCTTTTCCCCATGGTTTAACAAGTTGCAGTAGGCACATATAGTAAAGTTCTTTATGTTGAGGAGTTTTTAATGATAACTTCATATGATTACTGAGGCTGCATTTGGTAATTTAATCAGGCTGCCCTCACAACTTTTGACTATGTATTTACCTTTTTTCTCATCCAGTTTTACAATATTTTTGTATGAGAAGTGTGGGCTATGTGGCATAGACACATGGCTTCCAAAGTAGTACTTCTGTTTGGGTAGTATGTGTCCAATACATTGTTTTTCAACCTTTCCTGGCTGTTGGGATTGGTTTTAGGCAGACTTGTTTTCAGATTTCTGATACAAGTTTGTGCATGTTAAACGGTCTGCGGTTTCGTAGAAGCCTCATTCTCGATGAGAGAACATTTTTATGCCAAAGCTGTATATTTTTGTGTCCCAGAGGTATTTGAGCTCTGTTTTCTCAATTGTTGTAAGTAGGCTGTGACATATTGTGCATCTGCAGTGGAATTGTCTGCAATGTACTGCACATCTATGTTTGCATTCCACAGTAGGGCAATGATTGCATTTTAATCATTGAGGTACTTTGATGCTTCTGTTGTTTTTATGCAGTATGTATTCTTAGGTGATTTGCCTTTCATACTGTGTCTAACAGAAGACATGAAGCTGTTTACTTGTCCTTTTGCTGAAACTGGTCTAGGGAAACCAAAGCAGCATTTGGTGTAGTGTTTGCTTTGTTTTTATTTGCCTTTGTTTTTACATTTGTGCCGACAGTGCTTGCTACACTTGTATCTTTGAAACTGCAAAATGTGTGCATGTAGGTCACTATGTTCGCTTTCTGAAGGGATTTCGCAAGTAACATATTTGTGAATGAACTGCAAAACAGTGGCATCACTGTCTTGCCCAAATCTAGGAGCATCTTTAACCACAAAAGCATGTGGATGTGTGGCGCTTCTCTGAATTGATATTCGTTCCTCCAAAAGAAGTGTTGCACTTCTCCAAGGGGGGAAATTGTTTAGTTACAGATGAAGTGCAGCATTGCAATAAAGTGGTGATGGAAGTATCTTGACACATATACAGGGTCAAGAGAGCAGAGTTCTCCAGGTGTTTTCATGTCTATTCCAACTTTGTTTTCATTTGCTATGTGTAGGAAATTGTGCAAGTCTTCCCATGCATACTTTGCACAACTTAAAGTGACAAACAATGTGGATGGGCCAAGGTTGAATAGTATACCCCGTACATCTGCGTGACACTGGAACCAATATTATTTGGTACCATGCATGTTTCCCAAGAGATTTGTAATAATTGATTGTAAAACATCATATTTCGCTTGCACCTTTCGAAGTAGCTGCGTAGCAGACATGTTTATACAAATTGGCGCCTGTTTTCAAATGTTCACTTTCATAGAGGAGGTTGAATATGTATTCAGCATTCTGTCTGAATCTGGGGTCTTCAGAATACATTAGTAAAGAGTGGTATTCTGATGCTGTTATTTACGTTCAATTTTCATCATTTTTTCCACCTTTTCCAGTTGGAAAGAGTAGAGGAAAGTCTTGTCTTTCGACATTTTTTTCCCATATGCTGATTGGAGATCCTTTGGCTTGCCGCATTTGATGTGTTTCTAGTGTTTCATCTATGATGTCTTTGGAGTGTAGTCGGTGAATTGTATATTGGTCTAAAATATTGGAGGCTGCAGTAGGATCAGAAGTTGAAATTTGCCAGTTGATGAGGAATCCTGTATTTTTTCTGTGGTTTCTCTCAGGTTTTTATCAATGTTTATTTCTTTGCAGTATTCGTTGTTCTCTTTAAGATAATGGAGGGCTTCTCTAACTTTGTATAGGTCTACTAGATGCTGCCAAATTCGTTTTTCTTTTGTAGGTACACCATTCACTAGGATAATCAAAGATTGATCTATTGGGCGTTGCACTCCCAGAATGTCTACATTTTCTTTAAGATCTAATGGCAAATGAACTACTTTGCCACGAATGCCTTTCAGTAATTCAGATTTAGAATTTACTGGTTGGTGGTGTGCAGTTGTGGCTGCCATGGCTGCAGCAGCATAAGCACCTCGGGAAAGTTCCAAGACTTAAGGGGGGTACATCATCTAGATGGGATTGATGGTGCAGATGGTGGGATGGGTCCATGTATCAACCAGTTTAAACTTAAACCTGAATCAGAAGCCGATTGGTCTGGGTTTGTACTCAGGTGTTGTGGTGTGCACAACCTCCCCAGAAAGGCTGTAAATAGGTTTTGGAGGTGGGAAAGGAGGTGGGAAAGATGGGGAGGTTTGAAAGGGTTAAACATTTTGAAAATAATGATCATTTTGTAAAGAAGTTTATGAGCAATAAGTGTGCACACATTGCATTGGTTGGATGAGTTTATCGTGAATGGCAACTAAACGTCCCAGGGGCAAAGGGCTGCAAATTAAGCTGATGACCTGGAATGTCTGGGGCCTTAACAAACCGGGTAAGGCAAGGAAAGTGAGTGCATATGTGTCAAGACATGGCCCAGAGATCCTGATGTTGCAGGAGACACATTCTCTGCAGAAAGTAAACACCTCCTTTGCCCACAATTGGGGCCCTCTAAAATATTAGACACAATATACCACGCATGCTACGGGTGTCCTTACCTCTATCCATCCCTCAGTGGGTTTACGGTTGACTAGAAGCAAGGATGACCCTCTGGGACGGAATGTGTGGGGTGAGATTGATGGACACCCAACTGTATTGGTCAATACTTACTGACCTAATCTGGATGATCCCAATTTTTCCCAGACAATCATGGACATTCTTATCCCACTAGATGAGACCCAGGTAATATGGCAGGGAGATTTTAATACCATTCTTAATGCAATGTTGTATCGGTCCTCTGATTCCCCACAGGTGCTTACAAAAGCATCAGATTCTACTGAAGCTACCCCTCACGAATATATGGAGAACACTTCATCCACATAGTAAGGAGTTCATGTACTATTCCACGGTTCATGATTCAGAGTCCCGAATAGATTATTGGTTATAAACCACCTTGATCGCCAATATAGTACAGAGTTGTGATATCCTTTCACATACAATGTCCGACCACTCCCCGGTCTCTCTGTCTCTTGAACTGTATGACTCTCCATAACAAGCACCACAATGGAGCATGCCTTCTGCAATCCTTAGAGACCCCTGTGTGACAGAGGCCCTACACGCTGAAATAGTGGAATTCTTTGCCATTAATGTGGGATCTGTACACACACATATGGTACTTTGAGAGAAATTTAAAGTTTGAGTCAGGGGCATTATTATGGCCAAAACCTCTGGATCACTCTAAAGTATTAGAAGATAATTAGGCCAAACCGAAACCCAGCTCAGGCAATACGAGAACAAATATGGCACAGTACATAAGAGGAGACTCTAGCACAGATCCATGAGGTATTAGGTAAATTCCACAAGGTAGCAGACAGATAGGTATTGTACATGTCCACCCCTAAAGGGCTCACAGATATGGAGAAGGGGATAAAGCTGGTAGATCACTTGCTAACCTGTTAAAAGCCGAGAATTATTGCAACTCCATTGCGGGATTCAAATTGCAGATGGTTCAATTATGACCCATGAGAAAGATATTAATGTCGCATTCACACAATTCTATTCCACGCTATATTCTAACTGGGATTACGTCACAGAAGACAAACTCTCCAGATACTTAATGGCACTGGAACTCTCACAATCTCGCCCAAAGCCAAACTCACTCTTGATGAACCTTTAACACAAGACGAGATTCTTAGTGTCATTCGGTCCCTGGTATTTGGGTGGGCACCGGGGCTGGATGGCCTGAGGATCGAATTATATAAGGAATTCCAGCAGGAGCTGGCTCCTATCCTACTTGGGGTGTGGGAGGAATCTATGGAACAGGGCTCACTCCCACCGTCGATGCGTGATGCTATTATTACTGTGTTACTTAAACCTCACCGACCCCTGCATGAGATGTCCTCGTATAGGCCTCTGTCATTGATTAATACGGATGCTAAAATATTTGTGAAAATCCTGGCTTCTAGGCTTCTCACAAGCATGCCCCATTTGGTGCATCTGGATCAATCGGCTTTATTCCCACAAGGTCAACTGCATTGAATCTCCGTCGCTTGTTTGGGGTGATGGGACAGGTGAGTCCTGGCGCGACATCCATAGTGGCCGCCCCAGATGCCAAAAAAAGGCATATTACTCTGTGTCGTGGGGATATTTGTTCATGGTGCTGTGTTGGTTTAGGATTGGCACTTACTTCCTGAGCTGTGTATGACTCCTTTATACCAACCCGGGCACAAAAGTCCTAATACACCAAACACTCTCAGCAATATTTTCTCTTGGGAGGGACACCAGACAGGGCTGTCCCTTCTCCTCAGAACTCTTTGCCCTTACCATCGAGCCCATGGCCACTTTTATTAGGCAGGTACATGGACACAGGGGGATTAGAATAAGTGGTTCCCCGCAGATAATATTGTTATGCGCCCATGATACCCTCCTATATGTCTGAGACCGTGAACACAACCTCACACCCATAATGAATGACATCCATAAATGTTCTCGCTATTCAGGCTATAGAATAAATGATCAATTGGAATTGTTTCCCATCACACCCATCACCACGCAGCCACCAAACATATGTGGGTTTAAATGGGCACTGATACATTTCCGGTACTTGGGTATTATGGTGTCCTGGAAACGACAATCATTGTATGCAGGCAACTATGAAACCTATGTGCAACAACTATCTACAAAGCTACAAACTCCCAATTTCATTCTATGGGTGGGTGGCGCTTTTGAAAATGGCGGTCCTCCTGAAATTGTTATATTTCTTTTGTAATATCCCCTTATGGCCAGGATGTCCCTTCTTCACCAAGCTTAAATCACTAGCTTCTACATTTGTCTGGCAGCCCGGTGTGGCACGGATAAATTGGCATAAACTAGCTGAACCTTATGCAAGTGGTGGTCTCGCGGCACCTGATTTTGAACTCTACTACTTGGCGTCCCAAGCTCAATTTGCCAGATAGTGGTGCAACCTTGAAGACACAGCTACATACATAGCATTAGAGAGATAGGCAGCATCCCCCACTGACCTTAGTTCAGTTATGTTTAGTGTAAGACAAAGGGACTCTTATGCATTTGACCCTTTAGGCAGCACTGTCAGTGCATGGTCGAACATTTTTGGGAAAATAATGTGGAGGTGCCCTCTGATCGACGAGCTCCACTATGGTGCTTTCTGGGAATCTCCCCCACCTTCAATGAGATGATACAAAGGTCTTGGGACCCTGCAAAGCAATTGAAAATAAGCAATATGTACCCTGAGGGGGAGTATGCCACTCAAAGAGATGTTGTGAATACTATAGGGGGTGGGCCATTGAAATTGATGCAACTCCACTGAATGAGAGCTGCATTCCATACGAGATGGCCATCATTCCTGAAGGAACCAAATTTGCACAAATGTATAAGAGCCATCATGTCTAATGATGGTACGAAAAACAGAGTGTCCAGGTTATATGGGTTAATACACTCTCATATTTCTCCTCGGAACTAGCATGGGAGGGGAGTGTGGAAACCACAATTGGAGATGATAAATGGCGTAAATACTGTCAACTAACTAAATCAATATCTTTGAATACTGAGCTGTTGCTGATTCTGTTTAAGATCCTGAACCAATTACACTACACCCCTGTTAGAATTGCTAAGTTTATGACAAACTGTACTGGTGAATGTTTAAAATGAAGAAGCCCGCAGGCTGATGCTTTCCATATGCATTGGCCATGCTCCCTAATTGCGGCATTCTGGGGTAGAGTTGCTGAAGCCATAGAAGATATAGTACACTTTCCATCCTCTCTGGCACCTCTTAAGTACCTATTTGGCGATATTGGTAAATCCCCTAAAACAACAAGAAGGCTGTTTAATGTTGCATGTGCGGTGGCTAAGAAATGCATATTCAAGTGTTGGAAGTCTAAAAATGCACCCAACCTAAATGATTGGCTTCATGCGCTAACGTATGTTAATGAATGTGAAGAGCAAGTTGTCTCTCTGTACCTACGACATGCCGCCCTAAGGACATTTGGGCCCATTCAGAATGTATATATGTGAGATCGTCTCCGACTGTAACAGCTCTTGAACCTAATCTGATATGCATTTGGACATTTTTCATGTGTTGATTACTGACAAAATGTTGCACACTGCATGCATATAACTCTGTATTGTGTTGCTTGTAATGTGACAATTGAATAAACAAAGTTTTTTAAAAAAAGTGAATGTATATGTCAAATTTTATGCAATTAAAGCGTTTAGACTATCCTGCTTAAAACATGTTACTGCTTTTTTTTACTTCACAGAAAAATAACCACCGATTCTAGCTTTATTACTGTATGCAACTAAGTATCCATACAAAGTATTATCCCATGTGTTATCTTCATAAAGAAGCAAATACGAATTGTATAAGCACTAGCCTCAATTTCACTACAATCATAAATACCACATACACTTCAATTGTATCATTCCACTATATTACATGTGTACTCCCCCTACAGTCACTATAATTACTATACCAATATTACTTTGGTATGTGTGGCCAGTGGCCGCAGCCACCACAATATAAATAAATGAAATAACAAGTATGTACAATACACCTTCAAATAACAAGACTCACCCAGAACCCCCTGCAATCCAAATGATGTCTGCGGACAGCAAAATTGACTGCAGTCTGAGCAGCGCCTGCACACACTTTTTTCACCTATAAAAACAGCGCCATGTCAACTTTATTCCACTGCAGTAAACTTTCTAGGCCCTCTTTCGGCGACCAAAGAACCCCCAATGTGTTTTCTAGGATTTTTGCTCACTGTTGTGGCCGCGGTCAGCGGCGGCTGTCTGGGGAAACAACATGGCAACCGTTTAAAAAATGATGACGCACCTCACGTTTTTCACCATCCAATCAGCGTGTGTTTTTCGTATGCGCAGACACCAAGTCACGCCTGATTGGTTTAGAGGTGTCCGTGAACTCCGATTGTGGAAAAGAGTCAGTGGACCTGACCCAGATACCAGTAAATGTTTTTGACCTACTTTTGGGCAATTTATTTGAAACCTACTGGACGGATTTCAACAGATTTCAAAAGCACCCTTTCAGGACCAAGCCGCTGCGCATGCTGCCAGTTTTTTGAAAATCCATCCAGCGGTTTGGGCTGTGGGCGCAAGCACATTTTTGTTTCTATTATGTGTAGGAGGATAACTTCACTTCCCCCCTTGATGAAACCGGAAAAACTGCTCAGAACCTTTCCAAGGGAGCCATTTAATTGTTCTGCAACGTTTGGTTAGGATTCGTCCAGAGGGGGTGGGGTGGTTACAAACTGCCCAAAAAGTGTTCTTTCTATAACTTGAGCTACTTAACCATAACTACAGGGCTGCTACCACAAGCCCTGTAATGGTCAGTGGAAACATGTTAGTTAAGAGAGAGTTTAGAAGACCCAACGTACTGCAACTAAATCCATTCAATTCATTGGGTGTGGGAAGTGATGACCTAAACTCGGAGTGATGTTCGTAGCTCAGCCCATGAGCGCATTTGTACCGTTGCAGCAGGGATCATCAATGAGATAAAAAATGACATATTGAGTGGCATCTATGGTAATGAAACCAAGTTAAGGTTGTCCTCACCACATCTGCTGAATGTCTTGGGTTTTGTTCTGATACCTTAAATCATCTTAACTCTTTCTTAACTCTGGCGATTTCCTGTGGACATATATTGATAGATTATGTAAGTGCTCAAATATGTGGGAAGTATTTTTTATGTCCAGATGTTTCATCTTGTGATAATTATCTAACGCGTATGTGTGTTTTTCTTGTACGATTTAAAATAGCAAAAGGTGAATGGATAGCAGGTTAAAATGTTAAGAAAATGAGGAATGTAACACTTGAAAATGCAAAGTTCGATTTTGCTGACCGTTTGTTAGATATTGGTTGTTTGCCAAAAACAAGGTGGCGTTTGTAAAGAGGAACTGCTTTTACATTCTCAAGTGAATTAGAATGAATCAAAGATACATATACAGTCTTTAGATAATAATGTAATTTAAACATGACAATGCAGTGTTATGATTGCCACGTTGCAGGATGCTTTTTAGTTGTTATATCTGATTTTAACGGTAGGTTAGGTTGACCGCAATGATGTAAATTGCGTTTATGTTTTAATTCTACTTTCAAAGTCCTTACAAAGTAAACTCAAGCTGTACAGTACACTTTCTACGCGCCATATCTTATATAATTCAGATTAAATTCTTTGTCTCTTTAGCAGCTGTTAATTTGAGAAATATTTCAGATGAATTAATTGTATGTCTGTATTTAAAATGTATGCATGTGTAAAGGTAAGTGTCTGCTTCTTCCTTATTTTTGGTGCTGCCTTAGTAATAATCATCATCAAGTTTATTGTGATTTGTATATGAAAACAATCCATAAAACCATTACAAGTATTACACCATAAAAACATACAATTGTTAGCACCACAACAAGAACAATGAACAGAAAAGATAGCTAAACAGATACCTTAATCGATATATTAAGAGAATTCTAGGTTAGGGTAATATATCAAGCATTTGTTTCCTGTGACCAAGAGCAATTGTTTAATACGAAAGTAGAAACCAGCCCACTTGAGGTGAGCTTCCCCATAGCAGATAAGTTAGGGCATGCCGATATTGCCTGATACCCAATTCCCTTAGTAAAGGTCGTATGAGCAGGTGTCTTGCCTTAACATATGCAGGACAGAAAAAAGTCTGGTGTGCCAGGTCCTCATGTGAAGCTTTGTAAATTGGGCAGGATCTATCTGCCCCTCCTCAGCCCATGCTGCCACCACAGCCTTTAGGGGGATGCAGGTCAACCTCACCCTTGTCACGAGGACCCTATCGCTAGGAATCTCTGCCCATAGTCGGTAATGCTGTACACCCGGGGATATGAGAGGCATCAAGCCACGATTTTTTGGCTTCATAATTTCTCAACTTCAACTATCCAGGTGTACAGACTCTTGAAAACAGGCAGTCCAATGATGTATTTCTCCCCTGGAGATCACACTGCTAGGTGGCTACAGGTGTGTACAATTCATCCCGCCAAGCTCTTTCCTAATGTGAGCCAACCACAGGATCTTTACACCCTGGTCCTTGACTATCAAACAGGTAAACAATTCATGGGTGAGTGTCACCCTCCCATTTCCCCATAGCCTAAGCCAGCGTAATACTGACTGCAGAGAGATGTCACTCATTGGTACACAGTCTAATTCCGTCCAAGCTCCAAAATTAGGTGCAGCACTTGGCAGCCCTAGGAAGTATTTCATAAATTGATTCTATAGGGACTGAATCACATTTATAACAGAATAACTCCACAACTCCATCCCAAATTTAGCTACAGAAACTGCTTTTCCCTTATACATCTGGAGCAGGGGGGCTATTGATTTCACCTTAAACAGAGACATTGACCTTGAGACCCTACCCAGAGCCTGCTTGAACTGCAGGGCTTGTTTATTAACATGGGCCGAGGGGCCCATGTTAGCAGAAAATCTGACACCCAAATAATTAAAATGATTCACCCTGGGGATAACAGTAGACCTACAAAGCATAGCCCTGAAGTTGATTCTACGTCTCCCCTTCCAGCAGGACATCACCGCTGAGTTGGCTGCATTCACCACCATATCCAGGCCCTCCATGAAAGTGGCATATTCCGTTATGAGAGCCTGTAGAGCCCTTGGAGTGCAGGCCATCAGAACAGAATCATCTGTATACACCAAAACTGGTATTGGCCGGCCACCCAGCCTTGGGACATAACAGGAAGACTCCAATAGGTGCTTGTTGAGACCATTTATCTATAAACAGAACAGGAGGGGCACCAGCTCACATCTCTGGTGCAACCCGAATTCAACTTTGAAGGAGCTAGTGCAGCGCCCACCAATGAACTCCGCACACAGGCTTGGGTGTTAGCATGCAACCTTGCCAAAAAGGTCCACCAATTTCCCCAGGCAATCCATGGACCTGAGCATATCCCACAGGACCTGGACCTGAGCATATCCCACAGCTGTGTGTGGTTGACTTTGTCAAACACCGTGCTCAGGTCCATAAATGCCAAATATATGGGCACCTCCCTCAAATAAAGTGAGTGAGCCAGTACCAGGTATAGATTACGTGTCTGTTCTGCTCTACCTAGCCCTGGTCTAAAGCCTAGCAGGACCTGGGAGAGAACAGCACTACTCGCAACCCATTCCTCCAGTCGGGCCAGTATAGCCCTGCCCAATATTTTAAGGATTGAGTCCAAAAGTGAAATGAGTCTATTTGAAGCTGGACAAACCTGGGATCCCTTCTTATAGATAGGCTGAATTACCGCCAAAGACCATTAGGGTGGGTTTGCACCCCCATGCACATACAACATTAAACCCTTGGGTCAGCACTGGTGCCCAAAGGAGTGGCTCCATGACAAATAGGTCTGCCGGGATATTGTCCGGACCCGGAGCTCGATTACATCACTGACAGCCAATGGCCTTCTTTATTTCCTCCACTGTGAACACAATGCTATCCTCAGTGCCCATCTCATCACTGTGCTCTGGTCTCCCCCTTTCTACTTGTGCATTACCTGCCACCATATTCCCCACACTGTAAAGTGTTGAAAAATTTTCCAGCCAAGCGTCATCTAGGACATTATTAGTCAGGTTTGCCATAGTAAATTTAGAGTGGGGGCCCTTCTGTGCAATTTCCCAGAATAATTTTGAATCATTCTCCTTTGCAGCTATCACCCAGGCTTTCCATGTTTCTCCCTCTATTTCTCTTTTCCTGGTAGCCAGAGCTTTCTTATAACATGATCTGGCACTTATAATGGTGGTTTTAGAAGCACTGCTGCTGCTCAAAATCTACAATAAGTTTTTCCTGGCTTTAGAGCAGGCAGAATCAAACCCACCCCTTCTACTCTTAACTCCTTGTTTACTTGAAGGGCCAGAGAACACCTGAGAAAGTTTTATCAGCATGCTTCCGAACTCCTCCAGTATGGCCCTGCTCTGCCAGTTCCCCAACAGCAGAGTATCAACACTCGAACTTGACACTACTGCCTTTTCTAATAATTCCTCCTTCCTGTCATCTTTCCATTTGTGCTTACTCCTGGAGGTGTCAATCGATAACTCCAGCAGATATACTTTGCTTGACACATTCCTCCCCCACAGTTGACTTGATCCACAATTTGATGGGGAAATGATCACTGCAAATATCGTGCAGTAACTTGAACCCCTTATAAGTGTACGGTACCGGTATGCAAAGATAATCTATTGTGTAACTACCTACTGCAGAAGAAAAGGTAACTCTGCCAGGCATATCCCCAGTCAGCCATCCATTTACTGTCCGTAGTTTTCACTCATAATGATAGTGCCACAGGTGCAAACCTTCCACGCAAAGCCTGGTATCCATCATAATGGCCGCAGATATCCCAGTCCCAGCATCTTCTGTGGTATCATATAAGTTGTTTACCGGGCCACCCCCCAGTTTTGCATTAAAATCACCTCCCAATATCCTGCACACCTTCCCCAAAGGGAACCTTGCAGATAGTTACTCCTGCACATGGCTTACAAAATCCCCACATTTTTCTCATATTGCTTGTGAGAAATATTGTAGAAATTTACTAATACAAGGTGCACTTGGTAATCAATTAAACTATCCCTATCTCCTTCGTCCTTGTCCTGGTTATTCTTTACCTTACCCCCACCTCATGTTTCCACCTCCCAGTACCCCATTAGTAATCCCTGTACTTGGCTTTGCATTTTTTATATGTTTTGCCCTACCTACTGCCACCATGCCTTAAGGACTTCAAAGATAGCAGCTCCTCGTTTTGCTGAACAGATGTAATTGAAATGTTTCCCTGTTTTTGGGCCAGTTCCTGCCCCACTCTCCCATTGGTTGCCTTTGGCCCCAAGCCAATCACTGCAATGGGAGGCAGGTGCTGGCCACACCATCTAAGGCCCACAACGAAGGCCCTGTCCACCCCTATCCACCTTGGTACGCCTTAACTGCCCCCTGTGACTGTCTCTCTGTCCCCATGTCCCTGTTACCCTGTGTCTTGCCTCCCTGCCCCCTGTTTCTGTCTCTGTTCCCTATGCCCCCATTACCCTGTGTCTTGCCTCCCCTCCCTCCCCCTGCCCTTGTGACTGTTTACTGTGCCCCTATGCCCATGTTACCCTGTGTCTTGCCTCCCCCCTTCCCCGTGACTGTTCTCTTTGCCCCTGCTACCCTGTGTCTTGCCTTCCCTCGCTCCTCCACCCCTCGTGACTGTCCCTGTTTCCCATGCCCCTGTTACCCTGTGTCTTGCCTCCCCTCCCTCCCCGCTCCCTGTGACTGTTCTCTGCACTCCCATGCCCCGTTACCCTGTGTCTTGCCTCCCCTCCCTCCTCCAACCCCATGACTGTCCCTCTGTCCCCATGCCCCCTGTTACCTTGTCCCCTCCCTCTCCTCTCCCCCCTTGACTGTCTGTGTTCCCAGGCCCCCTGTTAACTTGTCTCACACCTCCCCACCCTTGCTGAAAGTGCCCCCTCTATCCCCATGCCCCTGAGGTGAGAAAGTGCCCACCCACGTAAGTGCCAACCCACATTCCCCTGTGTTGTGATAGTGCCCCCTCCTACCGCTCCCTGCTTCCCTAACTATTCTCTCTGCTCCTCCCAAATCCCCCGCCCACTGTGATTGTCTTGGTTGCCCCTATTACCCTGGTCCTTTTCCCCTCCTCCTGTCTAAGTCTGGGTATACCCCAATTGCCATTTGGCATAGTAATTCGTAGTGCCTGCCTTTTACAGACCCCCCCTCTTTGCCCATCTCCTGCCTAAGACTGGTATTACCCCAATTGCCGTCAGGCATAGTAATCGTAGCCACGTGTCTTCAGCCACCTGACCTTCCTCCCCTCCCACCCTCTCCTTCACCCCCTCCTCCTGTCTTGCAGCCACTTTCCCTTCTCATAACACTTACTACTATCATTTGTCTCTTGACCTCTGACAGCAGCTTGTCTGTCCCCCCTTTCCCTCCTTGTTCCTCTCCTCTCCCTCCCTCCTGTGACTACTCTGAATAGTCATCTGACCTTCTTGATAGTCTCCTGTTTGTTTCCTCTCTGCCTCACTCTATCCACTTCCCCCTCACCCTCCTCTTGTAACTCATGCACTGCAACAATTGTCATCAGGCATAGTAATGCTACTGCTTGTCTGTCTCCTTTTTCCTTACCCTTTCTCTCCCTAACTGTGCTTGCACTTGCACTATAAAATAGTATTACTATAGCTCTATTTTTCGCATTCTAATTTGTTTCAAGGACCTGTAAGAATGTAACTGTATTCTCTTATGTTCCCTCCCTCCTGGAAGCGCTTTGACACACATTAGGAGCTATCAAAATAAACAATCAATCAATCAATATTCCACCTCTGCCACTATGTTCTCATCCTGGTAAATAAATAGTAATCCATCATATTGTGACTACCTCTTAAATATGTGTTGTGTTATTTCATTTGTAATATATTACCTACAATACCCCAGTTGCTATAAGATGTTGGAGGAAAGTATGGTGAAGATGCGTGCATTCAAATGTTATGCAGGTGTACACGTAATTACATCCCTCTTCCTCATCACAATATCCTAATAGCAATCCATTACATTATCCCTGTCTCCCTCTTACTCATAGCAGAGCAACACTTTACATTGCCCTTGCCTCACATTTCCTCATGGCAATACCCCATTCATAATCTGGTACATTACTTCTGCATCCCACTTCCTAGTCCCATGCACCATTAATCATTTATGACATTACTCCTGTCCCCCTCTTTCTCATCTTGGTACTCAACTAGTGATCTATTTAATTCCTGCCTGACTGTACATTAAAGGTTATTCTTCACATTACCTCACCACACTCTTTCCCCATCCCAGTATCCCTTTAATAATCCTTTACTGTACCCCTGGATCCATAGTTCTCCTTACGGTACCCCATTCTTAATCAAATACATTACTCCTGACTTCATCTTCTTCATCCTTGTAACTATTGGTAATCCGTTATATCCCTGCCTCTGTGTTCCTCGTCGTGTTACCCCATTATTTTACCACTGCCCCTTAAATATGTGTTATGGTACTTCATTGGTAATACTTCACAGTACTCCAGTTACTCTAAGATAAAGGAAGAATGTATGATGGATCTTAAAAGTGTGCCCATTACTTTTTCTTGACATTGTTGTAAATGGGTGTGAGTGTTAAATGGAGGAGTAAAAGGAGTATGCCTTTCATTAAGTACTCCATTTAGTATACTCGCTGTTCAGAAACGATTGATTGTGTGCCTTTGAGTTTAAAGTAAGAATTTTGTTTTAGATTTCTTTCAATTGCAATTAATAGTCTGTTGTCACTCATATGGCTGTAAATTGTGGTCCGTAAATGGCATGTGTTATTATATTCTGATGAAATCCTTTTGCTCTTTAGAACGTGTTAATGTGAGCCTATTGCATTGAAATTGATACATTGTTTGTGTGTTTTAAAATCATATGCAGGTGTAAAAATAATTCATTCCATCGTTCATCTGCTGGTGCAGTATCAGTAATCAATGTAATTTCCCCCACCTCCCTCATCCTCATTCTGGTATAGCATTACTACTCTAGAACCTTACTCATTCATCCCAATACATTTCCTCTGCCTCACTTTTTCTCGTCTCAGTGCTACTTTAGCAATCTGGAACATTACTCCCCGCTATGCTGTTCCTTCTCTTGGTATAGGCTCCTGCATACTTGTCCAGATATCTGATTACTTTAAGCTGGAATAGGAAAGTATGGTGGAGCTCGAAAATCTGTTTGGTGCTTTTGTTTTCATTGTGGTGACTTAAATATGGACATTGTGTTAAATGGATGAATACAAAAATGATGTTATGCGTATAGGTCTCTATTTTCCCAAAATAGTCATATTAAAAATGTTCGTATTTCATTTTAAAGTTATAATTTATTTTTTGATTTTTTAGGTTGTAATTCATAGACTGTGAGACGTTCATTATGTTCTTTAATTGAAAAATTTGTTCATAGATTTTCTTTTTTTTTATAGTTTTTCTTAAAAAATTGCGCTTCATTATTTCAATGTTTTAAAAAAAAACAAAAGATGTTCCAAGGGTGTCTATAAAGCAGTGGGAATATATTTGTGAAAGAACACACTACTACCAGCATGGAAGTACAATTTCTATTAATGATTGTTGACCGTAACAAGTACACAATATTGATGAAAATGTATCTAAAAATTCAGGACCTTTGAACAAAGTAAACCACATTCTAAACGTATCTGCAACCACATTTAAATGGAAGCATTCAAAGCATGTTGTGAAGTCAAAAAGAAAACTTGAAAGGACATGTGTGAATCAATTTGATGAACAGATACAAACACAAGTGTTAGGGAGAATTCTGAAAATGTGCTTATTTTCTTCACCTTAGCAACTTTGCTGGTTTTGAGGACTTTATTTTTTTTTTACTTGGAGAGACTGTGATCCCACTCTCTCATGTGTTTTGAAATGTGTTTTACTCTTGTGTTTTCTTTGGTTATGGAGTTTTAGACAACTCCATAGGCATCATCTTTTCATGTGTGTCACACAGCACCCTCAGTACAGGGACACAGGGAAACCTTTACAGGCTTTCCCAAGGTTTAAATACCTTCTCTGGGTTAGACTACTGTCTCCCAGAGTAAGTAAAGTGAAATTGACTTCACTATTCTTTTTAAATTCCTAGACCCAGCACACCCTATCTTACAATAGAGTGCTGGAGGGGTTGCTTAGTATCCCCTGTGTCTAGATACTCATATAGCAGTCAAATGCTACCCTTTCATCTCAAAATGGCTGGTGGCAGTGGTTTTACAACGAACTACCATGATTTTTCCCAACTGCGAACACCGGTAGCGTTAACTCATGGGAGCCATGTTTTTCAAGATGGCGTCTGAGCCCCCTCGGTAAAAACAGGTCCCAGTCTTCCTTTTTCGCCATTTCTTTGGGGAAAGGTCCTTCTAGAGTTTTGCTCTGTGTGCCAAATCAGGTTTGGTTCCTTCGTTCATTCGCCTTTTGCGGGCTTCAGGAGTGAAGACCGCCTCTGGTGCCCGAGTGTCTGGGGTGGGCAGGAAGTGAGGGAGGTTCCCCAAACTCCCTGTGCTTAGTCTCCTAGGAGACCCAAATGCACTCTGTGGTGATTGGCTGGCTGACTGTCCGGCAAAGACAGCCACCCTGCTGGGTGAGTGACAGCTAGGCTGGAATTAATGGGAGAGAACTGAATGAAAGTCGAGTCGCTTGGCTTGGAAGGCAGAGTCAACCACTGGGACAAAAGAACCAAAGACGAGCTTGCAGAGGACCATTGGTTTGCCCAGTGAAGCCCTGCTGCAGGTCTGAATCGCTAAGTTCATCTCGACAGGACGACTTCTCCCTTTGAGTTGGTTGGACCAATCAACTCGACACTAAGCCACCTGGATACCATTCTCGGAGCTGGTTGTATTTTCCTCAGAGTGCTGCAGGGAACTGAATAACCAGAGAGAGGGACACCAGCATGTGTGCTTGACTACAGTTACCAGAATTGAAGATTTGCCAGTTGCCAGCTTTTTGACCAGCCCCAGTGCAGTGCAGGAGTCCCCCAATGCCCTCCCTCGTGTCCCCACGACTGCAGCCCAGGAACTGCCAGGAACAGAGGTCACCAGCTGCATCTTTTTCTTCATTTGTAAACGTACTGTAAAACCAGACTAAAAGTACTTACCTCTCGCGGTGAAAGTGCTTGAAACTTTCCCAACTCACAGGCCTAATCAGCTTGTGATCCAACATATGATTCTTCTTGCTACAAACTATTCCTACAAACTTTTGCAGAGACCTTTCCATTTATCTACCAGAACTGCTTTGTCCGATCCGAGACTTTAGCCCATTGACTTTGGCCTAGCCTATAGAATTGAATAGACTCTTCTGGTAAACTGTATTCTTTCTATGTTCTGATAACCTATGCCTTTTTGCTCCTCCTTCAAAGTATTCTGAATGCCTCAGAAACTTATAGTGTACAGTACTGAAGTATATTTATGATGAATGTTTTCTTATGAATGTTTTATAACTGACAGTTAAATAAATGAATAGGTATTTAACAAAGAAACTTTGAGAGTAAGGGTTTATTTGAACACCTGTGATTATAGACCTCTGTGTAACATCATTACAGCTCACATTCCCTCTTGAGATAAGCCTAGCTGCTCAGCTGTGCTACCAAAAACTGTGTAGTACAGACTTATACCAAAGGTTGGTTTTGCTTACACCTGTAGTCCTAGTTGTGTGTAGGGGTCCCAAAGGGTACTGCATACAGACTTTGCCTAACAACAACTACCAAGTGATTTTGGAGAACAACATAATATAAAGAATCCCGCAAATGAATGTTTTTAACAATGTTTTAAAACTATGGTAAACAGTGAAAACAAAAGAGATTTTTCAGTGATTCATACAAAGGCAGACATTGGAATCTCTAATTGCGTGGGATTGCCATCTGCAATGGCAAGGGTGTAAACGTCCTGGCTTTTTTATTTTTATTTAATTTAAAATGATGCAGGTGATTCTCTCTCAGAGAGGGTATTCTGCTGTTCAGACACCCCATCTCCCCACGAACATGATGCCAAAAGCAGGGTTTACACCTATGCTCTGCTCAATCAGTATCCTGCTCCACTGCAACTGATCCCCTGTTGCACAGAGCAGGATTAGGGAGCCCAGGTGCCCCCTGAGCTGTGCACTGACCTCCAAGTCCTTGCAGTACAATGGCTGCATTTTGGATATGCACTGTTCTGAGGTTTCATGTCCTGGTGGCATTTGTCATCTTTAAATAAAAGCCATACATGAGTAAGGGTATGGTGGCAAACAACTATTATACTTATCACAGCCACATCCATTTGATATGGAGCAGCCTATCTGTGTTTCAGTAATCGTTTGGCGTCTGGATGTGAAGTACTGAACTGTGGACATGAGAGAATGAGCACAAAATCAAAAATGGGGACATCCCAACAGGTTAAAAACAGGGCCTGGTCATGGCCATTTACCCCCATTGTGGGTCTGTGAGCCTTCAATATTGACTAATGCATCTTATTCTTCAAAGGTTCTCAATGCTAGATCACACGCTCAGAACGGGTAGATGACATGTTCTGTAAGAATGTCTTCTCCTGCCCAAAACCTTAAAAAGGGGTTGGGGGTGTGCACAGGTTTAGAGCCAAGGACAGGATATACATGTTTATGATTAGGGATAGACGGGAAAGGAAATTAAATAAATCAACGTGTGCTGACGAATTCTGGATGAAAGTGAGGAGGATTGATAAGACATACAGTTTCAATGTCCTCACTGCTGAAGGCTGTCAGGCAATTAACCTCCCCAACTCTCCCTAATGCACTGGTCAAAAGAGCACATGTTTTCTAAATGCATGTATTAGAATCCCCTCATTCAATCCCTTGTACTTACTTTTTCACCAAACTGTGCTTTACTTTCTTTGCATGTTCTGCAACCACTGGGTTGTATTTTCAGTAAGTGTGGGCAACGCCGCAGGCACCAGGCAAAGCCTGGTAACCTGTACCCCATGGCAGCCAGGCAGGGGAGAGGGGGAGCAGCAGCCAAACAAATGGGCCGGTGCTGCCCTTCTCCCCCATTAAACTACAAAGGAGATGTGCAGTCGCCGAACCAGGAAACACAGAGGGAAGGGCAGGTGTTAATGTACACCTTGCCCTCCTCCCACAGGGATGCAAAGCACCAGGGCCCCCAAAGGCAGGAAGTAGGTGGGGGAGAAAGTCTGAGGCACCATAAGGTGCAATTTGCTGTCAGCATCAGCCGGCCAGGGGGCTGGCAGCACAGCCCCCCACCACACAGAAAGACCCAGGGCACAGCCCACCACCACACAGAAGGACCCAGGGCACAGCCTCTGGGTCCTATATAAGGAGATGCTTGCAGCAGAAAAACAAACCAGTTTGTGGTCCCTGCACAGGGAGCCAAACCAAAGAGTCCTCTGTGCACTCAGAGTCCCTTCTTTTTCCCAGAACCCTCCCACCCTAAGAAAAAGGATGAGAAGAAAGATAAAGAATACAGGTCACTGTACGGTGACCACACTGTTGTGGGGCAAGAATGGCGGCACGTGCCAGAGGGGGGAACCTCGGGACCCGATGCCCAAAAGTACAGCATATTATGTTTACTGTAATTATGATTATGTTTGTTATGACCATACATGTGCAATACAATCCCACAGCCTTTTATTGCCAACACTTATCCAATGTCTCACATAATACCTGTGGGTGGGGGGCATGGGGCGCATCGTCACCCAGGTCATGTTACCACCCTGCCAGCATATGGGTCCACTGGTTACATGTACACAGCAAAGAGGTTTAGAATGAACGAGCTTTGCATTAACATATTGATTTGGCTTGCATGTGCTTGGACTGGCAACCACTCGTATTTACAAAGCACGCCCATCAAGCAGACTGCTCCATCTCCTCTTTTCACACAGTGATCTGTTTCATTTTACGCACTCTAAAAAAGTTCACACACATGTTAGTAAATGCCAGCGGAACATGTTTTCCAGAGACAAGTAACGTGTTCCAACGTTTCCCATTTGTAATCGTTTCTCAGGGCCAAAGTGCACGAGCTGACACATCTGCGCGAGGGATGCTGTGCTTCTGCCATTCGAGAGCATCGTTTTGACAAATGGAAAGACATTTGAATTTAATGTGGTGATCAAGCGTTTATGGTTTTCCTCAAGACTGACAAGTGTGGAACAATGTTAGCGGCTGTTCGAGTAAGTGAATAAATAGTATAGGATGTTGCGGTTTCATACAAGCTGGCGATCTGAGAACATATCTATGCACAGTCGAAACTTGAAATGCGATAAGGCCAGGGCCCAGTGCCGCAATTCATCATTTCAGAAATGCATTTAAATAATAGGATGGCAAGCACGCATTTAAATGCACGGTGTTATGGTACATTACTTTCTAGACATAATGTTTAATTCCTTATAAGCTGGGCAAGTAAAATGAATAAACATCAATAAGGATAATGAACAACGTTGAATGCTAACACCTGGCCAACCACATAATAGTAGTATCACACTTTTATTATGCTGGTAAGATAGCTCAGTGGGCTGACCGCTCGTTGCTGCGATCTGTGTGTGATCTGTAGGTCGCAGGTTGAAATTCCGGCATGGCCAACTCAGTCTTTCATCTACCCGATGTTGATAAATGACTACCAACTTCGGTTGGGTGATATTTTATATGCTCTATTGGCGAAAAGCACTATATAAATAACACATCATTATCATATAGTGCTAGCACTTACCACTTTTAAGTGCTGTAAGATGTATTACAAATACTCTATTTATTCAGCAGGGAAATATGAAGACACCTCTGCTGGTAAATGAACCTTTATCCAGGAGGCTTACCACAGATGTCTAAATTAAACAATCAACTCGTGAGCTAGACTGCCAGGCGTGCGTTCGGTTGACCAACAGCCAATAGGGCAATGCCAGTAAGACTGGCAGGACATGCTAGTGGTTAGCTCGCGAGGGCAGATGCAAGCCAATTTGATGTGCTATTGTTTTACTGTTCAGGGCATTTTTTCCATTGCTACTCGACCTTGTCCTTTACAAAGCAACCGTGGCAACATTTCTGCTCAAATGTCTGCATTTGTCACTGCTTCACTGATCCACAGTGAAATTGGCAAACTGAGATTTGCAAACGAAGACCTTGCTTTCCTTTCGCTCCTAAGGTTGTGCTTTATTACCACCCTGTGGCCAACACAATAAAGTGATGATGGCAATCAGAATACGTGCTTGGCATGGCAACTGGCATTGCAACGCAGATTGTTAATTTGTATGTCCTGCCAGTTACCATGCATTCTTCTGCCAGCATATTTCAGTTCAGACATGCCGTAACAAAGTCCGTAGTACAAGTTGTTTTTTTTTTTAAATAACATTTTCAGCAACTTGTAAATCGGCCGCTTCAGTAATGCCCCAAACTGAGGCGCCATACCCTTCTGTTGTGACTTCTTTGCAATTATAAACTTTCAGAATTCTGTCCAGCGGCTGGTTTCTGTATAGGTTCATGAACCCCAAAACTCTGCCACTGGCTTGTTTACATGTAATAGTTTGTTTAAAACCGTAACTGCCCCCCCCTCCCAGACCCCTCCGCCAAGACTATTTGAGAAGCAAATTCCAAGGTAATCGAAATGCCTTACAAAAGGGACTCTTGCATTGTTAGTATATATTTTGGGCATCGAAACGTGTTGCCTCACATGTGTACACACCATTACTGCCGATTAACCTGTATTGACCGCAAGGTCAAGTTTGTTCATAAAGGCAGTGTGCGCCGTGATAAGGCACTGCAATGGCCTAGCTGTTCTTGCAATCAGCACCGCATCATCGGTGTACTGCAGTTTCCCACCCTCGCGACATCTGTCTTCAGGTTGACTAGAGTCTCACATAGCCCGTTTAAGTACAAAGAGAGGAGGAGAGGGGACAAGACACTCATAAATTAACTGCAAATTAATCAGTACAACGTCCTTGTTTACAACTTCTCACACCAGCTCTAGGTATCAGAAGCCTAACCAATTCTGCAGGACAGTCCAGGGACCTGGAGACATCCCACAATTTTGTCCGATTTACATTTTTGAAGGCCATGCTCAGGTCAATGAACACCAAGTACACTGGCTCAGACCTTATATGAAGAGAGCCCACCACAATCATATATAGATTTAAATATTGTTCTGAGGTACCTAGTCCAGATCTAAATCATAATTGGATTTAAGACTGAATCTGCTTTTCTGCTACCCAGGATTCGAGTCTTGCTAGAAGCACATGCCCAAATATTTTACATAGAGAGTCTAGTAGATATCGGCCTATATGAGGCCCGGTACTCCCTCTCTCCCTTTTTGAAAATAGGAAATATTATTGCCAACTGCCAAAAAATTGGAAAGATCTTGCATTCGATCACTGCCTTGAAAACAATGGTGAGGATTGGTGCCCATACTCTACGCCAGGCTGGAATAGGCTCACTGGGATGCCATCCGGACATGAACAACCCCTTTACTCTTGATTTATTGAATATTTGGGATGGGATCTGAAATGGCAATTAAATGTTGCTCTTTAGAACATTGAATAGCGCTAGGGCCTGGATGGATCCAGCTTTCCTGATTGGATTAAGGTGAGTACATTTAGATTGTTTGTTATTAGTCTTTTATTTAGCTCACATTTATCCAGCCTGGTCCATCTTAGGGATCGAGTTTCCCTCTGTGGTGACATTCTATCCAGGTGCGAGAACACAAATTTTGGAGTTCTAGGGAGGGGGGATTTAAACTAGTATGAAGATCGCTCATTGTATCCCCCACAATATAAAAATCTTTAATCAGATGCCAGTAGGCAGCCAGAAAAAAGAAAAGGTCTATAGTTGAACTACCTTGAGTCCCCACAATCGTATACTTCTCAGAGCTCTCTTTGGGAGTGCAACTGTTAGTTGATCGAAGGCCCCACTCATACAACCAAGATATCAGTTTGAATTCATTAGCACACAAGCATGGATTAAGTATGAGGGGGAATGGTATCACTAGTGATTGATCTTCAACTGGATCAAATAGATCAGAGGAGGGCCTGTTCCCAATTTTCACATTAACATCTTTGTCAATAATTACACAGGGATGGGCCACAGAGATATTAGTGCCCTAACTATCAACAAAAGCTTTAAGGCCAGCTAGACATTTTCCAAGAACTGATTTATTTGGACTATTGTCAAGGTTTTTGATGACCATGTCTGTGTTTCCAATAGCCTAAATTTGACAGATTGTAAGCATAACGATGCAGGGTGAATTGTCATTTCAGTAAAATTCAGAGAGGATTTACTGGAAATGACCATGGCACAAAACTGTTGATGCCTGGAGTTCATTTGTGCTCTAATTTGGAATGTGACATAACCATCCAAAAAACAGATCCTCTGAGGTCCACATTAGAATGATATTTCTCCACAAGTGCCATGAGTCACCCAAGATCTCACAGTAGCGAAGAAGCCAGGGCCAGATGATTTACTATGAGACCTTTTGTGCATTTTGATCTCACATTGCGTGCACAGAATTAAATTATTGAAAAGCTAAATAGAAATTCCTGGTGAAAAGAGAGTATTGTTTTTGGTAGTCCTAAAGTAAGAAAATATAGCTTTACCAGGCCTAATCTGCATTGCAGTTTCAGCCCTAATATGAGTCACTGTCCTAGTCCTCATCCTTCTATTACTCATTACAAGGCTAGTACTGTCAACTTCCCAGTGATTGTAACATCCCTGTTTAGAGTACCTAGTCACAGTCCTCATCACTGTCCTTGTCAAATACTTTGGCCTAGTCTTCATCAATTCTAGTCATTCCTAGTCTTCCTCATCACAGTTCTCCTCCCAGTACTATTTCTCACCAGTCCTAGACCGTGTGGCCTGCCTTACCCTTGCCATATTCCTAATGTTAGTCCTCTCACAGTGTTTGCACTCATCACAATCATCATCCCTGTCACAGCCCTAGTTACAGTCCTATTCCTCATCACAGTCCTCCTGAAATTCCTAGTCCTCGCCAGGGTGTTAATTTAGTACCCATCCCAGGAAAAGTCTCAGTCCTCACCCCACTTGTATTCCACATCACATTAATGTTAACTGCACTAGTCCTCATCTGTACAGAGCTAGTCCTTGCTGCTGTTCTAGTCCTCATCAGTCCTAGTCCTTGCCATACTAATTGTACTCACCTCACCTCAGTTCTAATCATTCAGAGTCCTTTTCTGTTCCTTGGCTTCATCACAGTCCTAGTCCTTGTGCCATTCCAAGTCCTTGTCACATTTCTAGTGCTCATCATAGACCTATTCCTATTCTGCATCATAGCCCCAGTCCTCATTACAGTGTTCATCACAGTCACAGTTAAATTCATAGTCATAGTCAACATTACAGTGCTACTCATGGTCCTAGTCTCCATCACAGACCTCGCCATTATCCTTGTCAGAGCATAATCCCTGCATTCATCACTGTGATAGTCTTTGTCACATTCTTTACCCTTATCACACTTCTTATCACAGGTGTAGTCCTTGGCAAATTCTTGGGCCTAGTCCCCATCAATTTTGGATCCGTAGACCTCTTAATAGCTTAGTCATTGTCACAGTTCTCAATATACACATAGTCTTGGCACAGTCTAAGGTACAGCCTTAGTCCTCATCACAGTCCTGATAACAGTACTCATCACTATCGATGCCCTCAACACAGGCCTCATCACAGTCATATTCCTCATCGTAGCATTAGTCCATGGCCCCATGAAAGACCTACTTCTAGTCCTCATTGCTTTCCTAGTCCTCAAAAGTCCTGATCACATTCCTAGTCATTTCATAATCCCAGTCCTAATCCTTGTCTTAGTTAACATTCTTAGTCCTCATCAGATCTAGTTCTTGTCACAGTGAAACTCTGTATCACAAACCGTTGCACAGTCATAGGCCTAGTCATTTGTAGAGTGCAAACCTTGCTTCCAGCCCCAGTCTTCATTACTCCAACATCATCAGAGACCTAATACTCATCACAGTCCAAGTGCTAGCCCTTGTTCTAGACCCTTGTTACTGTCATAGTCACAGTATTCACCACAATCATATTAATACACCTCATCATGGTCCTCATCACACTCATCTTCCCAGTGCAAGGACTTATCACACTCCCAGTACTCATTACAGTGCCTTTCCTGATAATCATCACAGTCCTACTATGTGTCCCAAATCTTGTGCTCTTCTTTGCCACAGTCCTAATATTCATTCTAGTTCTCGTCACAGTCATAGAAACATTCACTAGTCCTAGATGCAGTCCTAGACGTTCTAACATGTCTACTCATAGTAATTCCACTTCTCACATTCCTAGACAGTCCTAGTTCTAATTCTCATCACAGTCGTACACCTCATCACATTACTAGCCCTCATCACAGTCCTAGTCCTTGTCACTGTCCTCTTCCTAGTCCTCATCACAGTCTGAGTAATCATCCGTGTTCTAGTCATTGCTCTGCTCTAGTCATAGCCCTTATCATTGCCGGAGGCCTACACATATTATTACTCAACACAGTCCTAATCCTAGCCCACAATACAGTCCTAGCCCAGTTCACATTCCTTGTCAAATTCCTAATCACGTTCCTATTTCACATCTAAGCTCTCTGCCTCTGCAATGTATTTTGGCCATTGTATGATCCCTAATCATTGGGACAGTCCTAGTCATTGTCCTTCTGACAGCCTTAGTCCTAATCATTTTCAAAGAACCACATTAATCACAGTTCTAGTTAGAGTCCTAGTTCTCATCACGGTCTTAGTCCTTGTCCTTAGTAATTGTTAAACACCTGCCTTAGTCCTCATCTCATTCCTAGTGCCTGCCACAGCCTAGTAATTGTCACAGTACTAGAAATAGTCCACATCACAACTTAGTCCTACTTAGGGTCCTCGTCAAAGTCCTAGGCCCATCATTGTCTAGTCCTTGTCACAGTCCAAGCCCTTTCTTCATCAAAGCTGTTGTTCTTGTACCAGTCCACCTCATCACACCCATAGTCCTCCTCACAGTCATTTTCCTAATATCAATCACAGTCTTATTTCTTGTCACACTCTGCATACTCATAACTACCCTTGTCCTTGTCACACCCCTAGGCACAGCCTTTCCCACATCACAGTCTTGGTCTTGATCATAAGCCTAGTGCTTGTCAAATCATATTCCTAAACACAGTCCCAGGATACATCATATGTCCAGTCTTCATCACTTTCAAAAAGCTAGTCCGCATTACAGCCCTAGCTGCCTTCACAGTTCCAGTTGTTGTCAGAATCTCATACCCACATTATCAAAATACTGCCATAGTTGGAATGATTGCAAATCTAGTATATGTCCGAGAATATTCTAGATATTACATATTACTAAAAGATGTTTGTCCTGATTTATAGACAATCAAAAGAACATAATCCTAAATCAAATGAATTAGAAAAGGTAAACAAATAATTAATTCCTAATTAATAAAATGTAGCCCAAAACAATATAATAGCTACGTTTTGATGCCCCAACACTACATGCAAAAGCCTTCTTCTGGGCGAAAGAACAGTTATTCTCACATTGTTGGCAATCTGCCAGTAGTAATTGGTAACATTACTCATTACTCTTTATTGCATGTCTTCAAATGGTTCCTGTAGTTAAATTAATGAACTTGATTACTAATTTAATTACTTGGATTTCAATAAAAGCATGTATTAACTCAATTGGCCTCAACTAACATTGAGGATTCAAATGTAAAATTTCCACTAACACAAGTATTTTGGCTTCCTCAAAAACATAGCATTTTTTTTTTTAATAATGATACATTGCTGTAAGAATTAACTAAACTAAGAACATTATTAATTATGGTGTTTGCAGTATGAATATCCTTCATTGCTATCTGAGTGTTAATCTTTTCTCCCTTATTTTTTGGAATGAGCTGCTTAATGTATTTCTTGATAGCGTACTCTATTCCACTACACCAAACAGGTATTCATGCCTTGTTACCCCAACATCATATCTATAATGTAGAAATAATGAATGTAAAATTCAAAAAGATGTAGTGAATAAATAAACAAGTGTCCAGTTTACCCAATTTCTTGCAGCATCAATCTTCAGTGTGTCTGCGTGTTCTTCACGTTTCAGCCTCTACTGTCGCCATGTGTTTTACATCATTCAATATTGACATTATAGTGACATCACTACATTTGAAAAAGTAGTTTTCCTTCAATGGATAAACACATCACCATAGTGGAGTGTGCTTAATAACCTATGTGTTTGGGTGCCCAATCATGCTGGTTTGTTTATATGTACATTTATCTAAAAATCACTTAAAAAGAACTATGAATGACCTGCTGATAACCTACCTTTCTTTTTGGGGCCCAGTATTCTTAAAAAGTAACACGACTAATAGCTTTCGGAGATTTACATTACACATTACATGAGAGGGCAACTCTGACTGCTTGTTTAACCCCTCCTAATTTACTCACATACAAAATATCCCTTCCTGCTCTTTAAAGCTCAGGTTTCTTTCTAAGTTTTGTTTTCTTGTGGACTTCATCAACAACCCACTACAGTAGGTCATTCTGATTATGTCTTGTGTCCACACAATGTTTCAAGAATGAATCATTGATGCTTTTTCATCTGATTATAGATCTGTGGTCTAGTACCAGCAGGTTTTGAGCAGTATAATGAAATCAACAATGTCAGTCAATGCAATAAATAACAGCCTGAATCTAGTATTGGTATGTTCTCTCAGTTCCCATTTTCTCTCCTAAATCATAAACAAGTTCATGGGTTTAGTGAACTTCCAAGATGTACATGTTCCACCAGGATAGTGTCCCATAGCAGAAATAAATGATCTTGTGGTTCAGATATTTAAGCGGCGTGAGTGATCTAGTGCTTCCATATGAGTTATGCCTCCTTTAAGGGCAATAATGGTATTTTTTACCTAATCGCCAATAGTTCACTCAAATCTTTTTGATATTCACGCTGTTAGGATTAAATGCGGATACGCAGACCAGCCTTTCTTCTGTGGGTTGTTTAGCTGTAGGAGTGAATGTAATTTCTCTAAGTGTGTGGTGATCTCTTTTACTGGATCCATTAATTAATGTTTTAGGGTATTCATTTGCAAGTAGCCGGTGATCTAGAATAAAGAGGAAGGTATCTTTAAGAGATCTAAATGATGATGAAATCTCAATGGGGAAGAAAGCTACCATAGTGCAATAATCTATTCCTGCCAGTGGATCTTTTACATAGTTTGCACAGAAAATGTTCTTCCTCATGTTTGAATAGAATGCCTAAAACATTGATGCTAGAATGACTATGTTATTTCGTAAGTTGAAGGTTGATATTACAACTATTCAGCCATTTCGAATAGCTCTAGACCGAGGCATCACAGGTCTAGTACTTTTAATTCTCCCCATTACAGTTATAGTCACAATATTAATTTTAGTGACAGTACTTGCTATAGTGTCTGTCACAGTGCTAGTCCTAATCACAGTTCTAGTCATCATCAAAGTCATTGTTCTAGTCCTGTTCACAGTCCCTATATTCATTACATACGAATTCATAATCAATGTCTTCACAGTCCTAGTTCTAATCGTTGTACCATTCCTGATACTCAAAGTTGTTCTAGTAAGCTACCTTTTCTTCATCACGGTACTTGTTCTTGTTATAGCGCTCAAGCTAGTACTTGACACACTCCTAGATTTCATCACAGTGCTAGTCCTTCTCACAGTCCAGACTTAGCTGTCATCATAGTTGTAGTCACAGTGCTATTCCTCATAACAGTATTTGTCCTTATCACAGTCTTTGTTACAGTCCTAGTCCTTGTTGCAGACCTAGACCTATTTCTTATCAGTGTCATAGCACTAGTCTTCATCACAGACCTAGTCCTCATCACATTTTTAGTCCTCATCTAAAATATATTCACAGTCCTCATCACAGTCCTAGTCAAAGTCCTAGTACTCATCACTCCTGCTCCTCATTGCATTTCTTGTTCTATTACTCTTGTGTGGGAGCGAGGGGCCAATGGGCCCCTCTCTACCATCACTTCCCAGTACAAAAACTCAGACCAAGTGCCTCTAGTGGTGGGTGCGCCCCTCGCCCTTATGCGATGTTAACTTCGGGTTACATTCGCGTAGATGGGACCTCCAAGCAGGACACAGGGCATCCATTTTTTGTACCCCCTTTCCGACTCCATCTTGGTAACCAGGCCTCACTGCAATAGTACAAAATTCCTCTCTCCCTTTTGCCCGCCGCAGTAGCTTGGAGCACATGGCCCCCACCCTCGTTCCCACTCCAACTGGAAAACTCTGCAGCTCCATTCTGACGCTGAAGCCAGAGCTGCTTGCAACAAATAATAAATGTAACACATCCCTTTCCTATGAGATCACTGTCCTGCATGCGAACCAACATGAGCCAAGCACATAGCTTGTCCATCTTCACAAAAGTGTCCTTGCCCTCTTACCCTCGCCAGTTGAAACTTATTGCCATTCTAACCCTGTGCCCTTGCAAGGCATTCCTTTCATGTGCCAGACTGCCAACCATGCTATGAAGCCCACCCAACAGACCCCCAACTAACATTAGACCCCTGCTGCAGTTTATTGTGCCCAATACTAACAAGTGCCACATACCTGAGATTCTTGTGAGACTAACCCTATAGTTCAATGACAGTATTATAGTGGTCAAGACCCATAAACCTGTGACCTGTATAACCCAAATGTTGTAGATGATATAAACTCTTGAGTGATTTGTACCATGACATGATACACTACTGAGGATCTTTTTGATCAACTATTATTTAGTTCATGCATTACTCAGAATGTATTTTCTTAGCTTAGCTTCGATAGTGACCACTGTGTTTCACAGCGACCTGACCTTCACCCATCTGGAGCACAGATGTCTGACGTCAATCCTCCCGCCAACCAAGCAACCAATCCGGAGGAAGAGATGATGCCCACACCTAAGACACCACCCCGGCTGACCAATCCAGGTCCAACGTAGCATCATATGTTAAAGATGTCAATGTACTATATAAATGTGTTATAACCTTGATGTGGTCAGAGTGCTCTCAGAGATCTAGATAAACTTTTCCTTGAACTCTCGCAGCCTGCTCTTTTGTGCCTTATTCCCTGTCCAGGGAGTGTCTGTTTTATTCATTTTACACGTGTAAGACAGGGAGGGCACAAACATTTGGTGACCCCCTGCGACGTGATCGGAGAGGTGCCTCGAGGCCGGCGCCGAGCAGTGAGATCTGGGACGCCCCCAGCAAAATCATCGCCACTGTGGCTGACCAGCCTGTGCGCACTACAAGAAAGGGTCAAGGGTTCCCGGTTGACAAATACCTGACTGAAAAGCTGCTTGCCGAGGCGGGCCACGGCTTGGTTGTGGTGCGAGCCGGACTGCGAGCGGCGGCCCCTCGGGTCACCTGACTGAACACGTGAGTGCCGGTTGCGAAGGGTACGAAGGAAAGGTAAGGGGGAGTAGGGGGGACAGGTGGTGACGGGTAATAGGGAAGAGTAGGGCATGTGTGAGTGATGATGAGGCTTTTCTGATCTGTCCTTTATATGGCCATTATGTTTTTGTAAGAAGTGAAGAGAAAAAAGAGAAGTGGTATCCTAGCCCGAACGGGGTAGAAGGTGGCGCCGCGTAGCATTGTCTCGTCCAGTGCAGAATAAATAAGTGAAGATACAGAGAAAATAGTAGGAGTCTCGTATATTGAGTAGACTCGGAGTAGTTATTTAGAACATTATTTTTCTGGGTGCGAAAGGATTCTTGGAAAAGAGTAAGAGGGTGTAAGAGGTGGGGAGTGAATGAGAAGAGTAGGCGAAACGGGGAGAAAACGCGCGCAGGTTGTGCATGTGCATGATAAGTGTTATATGTGCTTTCGTGTTCTGTCCATTTTTCGTCAAGGATATCCAAGTACTGTGATTAATTGTGGTTAAAGTGGCAAAATATGCAAAAATGAACTGTTGAATTTGAACATGCAATAACTATAAGGCTAACGTTGAAAAGTGATTGATATATTTATCTTGCTACATATATGTGCATACAAATTACAAGTAACTGAGAAGATTTGTGGTGTATTACCCAACTAGAAGGAAAAAAGACTAGTGAAGAAGTGATTAAGGGGAAAGAGACGTCGAAAGGCAAGTACGGATAAAGGGAGAAAAGAAAAAATATCGTCATGGGGGGAGTAACACCACTAGCACATATTTGTCAGCCCCTTCCGTTATACAGTGAGAAAATACAAAAATACCACGACCAATGGTTGATGGAGATAAAAGGGGACAGTGTGAAACCAATTTGGCCAGAAGGTGGGTCATTCAACAAAAGAGAATTAGATTTAGTATCCACACACTTGTTAGCAAGGTATAAGGGGAAACAACTACAAAACAGAAGGGAAGTACTAGACTTGTGGTGAATGTTTGAAGAAGTTCGCCTACAGCAGAGGTAAATAAAGAAAGAACAAACGAAACACAGAAAATGCAGGAAGAGGTAAGCGGAACACCAAAGGGAGAGTGCACAACCACTACAGCTGAAGGTGATGCAACCAAAATATATCCTTTAATGTCAAGGCCAGCAGTAGGATACAGTGAGACCCTCTACATACCAGCATGTCCCACCCCCACACCCACAACCGGAGCAGTTGCCACAGCACCACCACCCTATGATAAAGGAGGTTTGTATGGCCCAACAAGTGCACCCCCCGTGAATTTGGCACACCTCACTGGAGAATTAGACCGCCAGCTAGCACATGCACAGAGCTAAGAGAATTATGCGATAGAGGCCAAATGCTGCCAGGGGGAGGAGAGGTGCCACCATTATCCATTGCGGATCTAACACCAACATTTTATCATTAAAAAGGGGCTCCCGAAGGAGGTGCAGAAGGCCTTGGACAAAATAGCTGGGATAGAAGCCAAGGGCTGACCTGAAATACAGAGTATAATTGTGCACCACTGCAGGAAGATCAAAGAGAGAGAAAAGGAGATAGCACAAAAAAGGCTTGCAGACGAAGCGAAGCTGGTACAGAACAAATTAGTGAAGGTCGCTGCCGTAGCCTCAGACCGAGAAAATGAGGGGGACAAAGGAGCGGGAAACAGACCAGCAACAATAGCGGCACTGCGGGCCACCGGAGGATAAGGACAGTGGAACGGAGAAGAACAATACGATGGACAACAGTAGCAAGAAAGAACAGCAAGAAGAAGAGGTGGGTACCGTGGCCAGAGAGGGGGGTGTCAAAGTATGGGAAATAGAGGATTTGGTGGTCAAGGAATGAGAGGCGGATCACAAGGGTCATGCTGGAACTGCGGGAGATGGGGACACTACTCCAGAGATTGTACAATGCGGCCTTCAGGGTATTTCCAGGGGCAACAGCCCATGGAAAATGAACAAGGTTGGGGGTGCCCACATCCAGTTAGCCCCTATGGACTACCGATGGGAAGTGGGAACATCCGCAAACGGTGCGCCCGCACCATACCGTGGCATGACCGTGATTGGAGACAATGTCTTCTCACTGTCAGGGCAAGAAAGACATTCAGAATAGGACAGCCCACAGGGAACACTTGCATGTCCAGTCCTATCCACCACCCTATGTGCAGAATATGAACCACTAGTGAGGGCAGAGATAGCAAATAAGCAGTTTATCTTTATGGTAGACTAAGGAGCGAGAAATCATGTCTTATGGAAGGGCGGTTTCCGCTCTCAGGCAGGAATTTAAAGACGCAGGGGTTCTCTGGGGCTATTTTAAAAGTTCCTTACACTAAAGATCTTGATATAATGGTGGGGGGGAAAAACCGCGCGCGCACCCTTACTGTACCATGAAGACGCACCAATCAATTTGCTGGGGAGAGATTTGTTAAGCAAATTAAATATGACCATCTCGTTTACAGAACGAGGAATAGTGTGTTCAACCCCAGGAGTATGCCCAGTACGAGCAATGTTGATGATCAGCTCAGTAATGAGCGAAGTTGTGGTGCGAGGAATACCCATTGATATAAGTATGTTTATTTATGGCATCAAGGTATTAGCACGAGCGGTGCCAGAGATAACGAGAAAAGAATGGAGAACACCATTAGATTTCATATTCCGCCCAATTGCACACAGAGACATCGTGCCAGGGACGATAATGACCATAGACATCGAGGCAGTTCAAGTATCCAGCAAACGCATTGGGTTATAGGACTGGACGCGCATGGGTGCGAGTGGAGAACTGTGTTATGCATAGACCCAAACATAATCCTACGAGATATAACAGACGAGGAATTATTCACTGATGGTGAGAATGAGGGAGAAATAATAATGGAAATAAGCATACCATGTTATATTATGATCCAGTACAGAGAGGTACATAACCCACTGATGGCCAGCATTAAGGCCCCACTGACTATATTTGAGGAAGACATGGCAAAAGTAGCACCGGAAATTTGGACCAGAGGGCCCCACGATGTAGGGCTACTGCATGAGGTGACACCAATAAAAATAAAGCTCAAGCCAGGTGCTATACTGCCGAGCGTGAAACAATATCCCATATAAAGAGAAGCGGAGGAGGGAATTAGGGAGACCATAAATGCACTCCTGAAACAAGGCATCATAGTGCCATCCCAACTCCCCATGTAATACAGCGATTTTCCAGATCAAGAAAGCAAAAGGAGGGGCGTGGAGGATGATCCAGGATCTCCGCCCACTCAATGATGTCATTCAAAAAGAGTTCCCATTAGTGCCTAACCCAGCATCAATATTGTGCAGCGTGCCAAAAAAATCAACATGTTTCACTGTAATTGACTTGACGAATGCTTTCTTCTCCATACCACTCGACCCAGAATCCCAATACCTGACAGCGTTCACATTAGGGAACAACAGGTATGAACATCGCAGACTCCCACTAATGTATTGTGAATACCCCAGCATTTTTAACAGGGTGTTACGGGAAGACATTGGAAACAGGGATGTAGAGAGCACCATCATTCAGTCTGTTGATGATTTACTCGTCTGTAGCCCTACAGATGAAAAGTGCAGAGAAGACTTGATAGTACTACTGAATGTGCTAGCAACCAAGGGATACAAAGTAGACAAAGGAAAATTGCAATACTGTCTCGCCGAGGTTGTATACCTCGGACAGCTAATATCAAAAGATGGGAAGCGAATACTCCCAGACAGAGCAGCTGCTATACGCAAAATAATAATCCCAAAAACTGTGAAAGACATGCAAAAGTTTCTTGGCATTTGTAACTATTGCCGAGCATGTATCCTTGATTACACGGCATACACACGCCCCTTACTACAAGCGTTAAAAGAGGCACAGAAAAATAGAGCAGTAATAAAATGGACGCATGAAATGATGACACAGTATTTGAAATTAAAAGACCTCATTGCTGACGCCCCAGTCCTCGCGACCCCAGATTATGAGAGGGAATTTTTCTTGTTTTCACACTGCAATGGGACACTGATGACAGCAGTACTGACACAGAAAACATCACTAGGTCACAAACCATTGGCTTATTACAGTGGGACACTAGATCCAGGAATGCAAGGCCATTTCACGTGCGAACAGGCTCTCGCAGCTGCGGCCTTCGCGATTGAAAAGAGCGCCACCATTGTCATGGGATGTTCAGTAACGCTCTATGCGGAGCATTCCCTGTTCGCCATCCTTGAGCGATCAAAATCAACACTAACGACACAAAGAGCAACAGCATATGAAGTAATAATTTCAAGCCCCAACGTACACGTTGTGAGGTGTAAAACAGTAAACCCAGCAACATTTATTACAGAGCCATGCACGACAGAGGACATACAGGAACACGATTGTGCACATATGAGGGGGAAGGTGATGACATCCCAAAAGCAAGTGAAAATGCCCTACAGGAGGGAGAAATATATTACTTAGATGGGTCAGCATCAATAAACCCTGAAACAGGGGGAAAAACACATCGGAATGGCGTTAGTGCGCATGGAGGAAGATGAATATGAGACGATTGTGCAAAAGCTCCTCCCATCCCATTATTCAGCACAGGCAGCAGAATTAACTGCCCTGATTGAAGCACTGCACACAGCCAAAGGCTGTGCGGTGACAATATACTCAGACTCAGCCTATGCAACTACCACAGTGCACTCAGGGTTGTCACGGTGGCGTAGACGAGGATTCAGGAGGGCAGACGGTTCTCCAGTACAGCATGCAACATTGTTGAATGAGCTAATAGATGCATTAGCAGTACCATCGGTAGTGGCAGTGGTGAAATGCCAAGCCCATACCAACAACACAGATGCAATCTCATTGGGAAACGCGACAGCCGACGCGGCAGCGAAGGAGGCCTCGTATTTCAATGTGACACCAACACTCGAATGCATTGTAAAAGCAACCACCACAGATCCACAAGAAGAAGCATACAATAATACCCCAGTAGCGCAGATAATAGAGTTACAAAGAAGAGCGCCCCAAGAGGAGCAAGAACTGTGGAGCAACGAGAATGTAAATAATCAGCCACAGATCTCATTTGGAGACAGGAGACAACAGAAAAAGTTGTAATGACTATAGAGTTACTAGAAATAGCATTCCAACAGCTGCATTTCCCCGGCCATGTAGCAAAGCAACACATTGCTGCAGACATCCAGGAACACTGGTTCGTCCCCAATTTGCAAGAGCACCTGTCGAAATTCATTATAAAATGCATAACATGCCAAACATATTATTCAGGAATGACATTAAGAACACTGCGCAGTACCCTGCCCCGACCAAAAGGACCATTTAGAGAGCTCCACATAGACTATTCTGATATGGGAGAGCGGTGTAATGGAGCAAGATATTTGATTGTGGTGGTGTGCCCCTTTTCAAGATGGGTGGAAGTGGGCCCATGTCCCCACCCAGGTGCAAAATGTGCAGCCAAGTTCCTTGTGCGGGAGGTGTTTTCACGATGGGGAATATGCAATGTCATTAGATCAGACAACGGTACGCACTTTGTGAATGACCTCTTTAAGGAAGTTACATCACTCTTGGGGTAAAACACAAACCATGCTCAATTTATCATCCAATGGCGAATGGGGTGTTAGAAAAAAATCAGCAGATTATTAAAGAGTAAGTTATCTAAGCTGTGTAACACATTGAAGAAAAACTGGGTGTATTGCTTGCCCGTAGCACTGTTCCAACTCAGGACGCATCCATGTAAAGACCACCATCTAAGCCCCCAAGAAATTGTGACTGGGAGGCAAATACACACACCAGTATCCCCGATTAGAAGAGCATCGGATGTGCACAGGGCTGCCACAGTGCTGGGGGAAGAGTTCAAGGAAAACCTGACCAGGTTAACACGCGCAGTACGCAGCATAGCGCGACAAATAGCACCGCCTTTTACTGAAAATGTGTCGACTGATACTACCACACCGGCCACAGACAGTTCAAGCGGGCCACTGATGCCAGGAGCACTTGTGTACATCCGCAGCTTTGTGAGAAGGTGGAATTCACCCAGGTTTCATGGCCATTATGAGGTGATCTATAGTACACCCACCGCGGTGAAGGTAAAAGGATTGAAGTATTGGGTGCACTTATAAGATGTGAGGAGGGCACACGATAGTACAATCCCCCAGGAGGAGCAAGACGGTGCCACTGGTACAACAAATGAGGTTGAAGAAGGATAACAAAATTGTCAGTAAAGAGAATATGCTGAGATAAAGGTTATGATATGTATGTTGTCCTGCACGACTTATCTCCTCCTTCCATCTTTTCTGCGTTTTCCTCCTCTCCTCTTTAATTGGTCGAAATATTCTCCATACACCTCAACTGTCTCTCCCCCTCTATCTCCCACCTTCATTCCAATTATTGTTCCACGCTTTGTCCATCACTATTTTACTACCATCTTCTCTGTAGCAAAAGTACATGTGCAATGGAGTAAAAGAACAAACATGACTAAAAATGATGATTAAACATGAAGTTGAACAAATAATGTAAATACATGTATATATTGTGGTGACTTAACGAATTTATATCGCCCCTCCAGGTGAAAAATGGCCCAACGACCTACAATCGCGGAGAACGAATTAATACTAGATAGTTATAGGGTCGCCATTAGGGCTAAAAGGTTCAGTAACGTTGAATGTGTTTTGAAATGTGCTGCAATTTTGATGTCAGTAATGTTGTTTTTCGCAGCTTGGTATTATACCCTTTTATCTTTTGTTAATGACATGCAAAGGGGAGGAAGCGGGGCTAACATAATACGAGAAGGATCGCAAATGATATGGACTGGGGTAAAGACTATATGGAAAGAGTCACATGAGATTAATGTCAACAAAACAGATGTGATGCAACCCTCGGAACACATCACTGCAGGATCAACAAGTGTGTCAGTGTTACGTTTCAATGTAAATATGAGTAATGCTTATGGATATAACGAATATGATGGAGATTATTATTGGTCAAATGATTTAATTAACACTAGTGTTAATGCATAGATAAACATACACCCGACCTCACACAACATTACTGCTACTGATGACGATACACATGCCATATTGAATAGTAATGATACAACCTGGGCTGGAATGTTTCCAATACATTACAAAAGGGTGAAAAACAATAACCAGGAAGAGAGGAGGAGGAGAAAAATGGGGGCAGGAGGGAAAGATACGACATCTATCACGACCTGGGGTTAGACGAAATAGAAGATCCCTGCCATCCTGATCAATCAAATAAATGGTATTCCGACATGAGTGCCACGGCGAAGCAAGCAACAAATGAAAGCTGCTACGTCTGTTAACTCAATCCGCACGCATCAGGAACACCGAAAATGTTAGTACCGCAGGAATTGCCCTTGTCGGAGGCCCAATGCTTAATTCATCTGGTTTTATGCAGAATAAAGAGCACACCATCACATTGAAAAAACTGGAGAATGAGAAGATGTGCACAAGCAGACGCCAAGGAATAATTTGCCTCAAAGAACCATTTCTTGTCATCAAGGGAAGGCGATATGCAGAAAACAAGTGGCACGAAGAAACAATTGAATGCAAAGCAGAAGCACTTTGAGGCCTATCAAATGACACTTTCCAATGGATAAAAGAGGTATGTGACCCCCTCTGGTCGCAACATGTCGCAAAACTAACGTGGGTCACAGCGTTAGAAAAACCTATCGAAATATAAAAAGAAGTGCCACATGAACTGCGTTTCCATGGGGAGGGAAAAGTGAACATGGGGGAGACAAAGAGATGTAACAAAACGGTAATCATACGCGACATGAAGAAAGGCACAGTTGCACTAATGGATATGTATTGGGTTTGCGGCAAACAAGCTTACCTGTACCTTCCCGCATTGTGGAAAGGAACTTGTGCTCTAGCCACCCTCCACACAGCCCTGATGGTAATACCAGAAAGCCACATCCAAGGGTAAGCAGGGCAATCGGCTGGCATACCGGCAGCAGAGCAATCGACTTGCTTTGGCAGCAGGGCAATCGGCTAAACCATTGAGAGCGCCCCAACTAATAAGAACAGAAGTTCCAGCATATGAACTATTGTCAGAATATGAACTAAAGAAAAGATTGACACGAAGTAAAAGATCCTCCAATTACATCTCATCCGAATCATCAAAACTCCTTGCTGAGATCCCACAGATGTACAAGCTCTTTTCATCAGCAGAGACACTCTTCGCCTCACTTCTTGTCCCGGGACTGAAAACACGAGCGAACAACAAATGGTTGCAGATAGTGCGCTGGGAGTTCATTCAACTGGCCAACGACACTGAAGAGGGGTTCAATGTGATAAAAATAGAGCTCCGCGCGCTGCGCCTAATGACAATGCAAAACCGATATGTCGTAGATCTCCTCACAGTGATGGACGCCGGTGTTTGCCAGAAAATCGGGGGGGCGTGTTGTACATTCGTGCTAACTGAAGATGCTGATAACGGGACACTCTCACATGTGATAACAGCAGTACACAATCTAGGAGAGAGAATGAGAGCGGAAGGAGGAGCAGAAGAAAGCACATGGTTCGACAATTTGTTCAGCTGGATACCATCATGGGTAAATGTGGCAATGAAAATACTGATCCCCATCATCGTCTTTGTGCTCCTGTTCTTTTGTGTGTGCCAACTGGGAATACGGTGTTGTGAGAAAAGCATGCCGACCTCAGCTATGATGATGGTAACAATGGGCCGTCCGACAACGGTAGCTACCATGATAGATGCACAAATGCAAACAGGGGAATACACTAAACCACATTACAGGATGACAGCAATTCACAGGCAATATGGGGATATAGTTGATAATTTGCATCATACAACGATAAAAGAACCAAGGGAGTTACAATGGTACCAAGAAGTATCAGTAGATCTAGATGGGGGTGGAGGTATTTACTTTATGTGTACACCAGATGAATATGCCAGAAGAGGAAATAGCCTAAGAAGTGTATGCAGAGCATGGATGCCCATAAAAGGCACCCCCGCATGGGACGAGGCTGTGGCAGAAGCTGAGTATTACTGAAGGGAGAATGAAAAGAATAAAAAGTAGAAGTATTTGTTACTTTACATGTAACGAAAGGGGGGAATGTGTGGGGGCGAGGGGCCAAGGGGCCCCTCTCTACCATCACTTCTCAGTACAAAAACTCAGACCAAGTGCCTCTAGTGGTGGGTGCGCCCCTCGCCCTCATGCGATGTTAACTTCGGATTACATTCGCGTAGATGGGACCACCAAGAAGGACACAGGGCATCCATTTTTTGTACCCCCTTTCCGACTCCATCTTGGTAACCAGGCCTCACTGCAATAGTACAAAATGCCTCTCTCCCTTTTGCCCGCTGCAGTAGCTTGGAGCACATGGCCCCCACCCTTGATCCCACTCCAACTAGAAAACTCTGCAGCTCCATTCTGACGCTGAAGCCGGAGCTGCTTGCAACAACTAATAAATGTAACACATCCCTTTCCTCTGAGATCACTGTCCTGCATGCGAACCAACATGATCCAAGTACATAGCTCGTCCATCTCCACAAAAGTGTCCTTTCCCTCTTTCCCTCGCCAGTTGAAACTTATTGCCATTCTAACCCTGTGCCCTTGCAAGGCATTCCTTTCATGTGCCAGACTGCCAACCATGCTATGAAGCCCACCCAACAGACCCCAACTAACATTAGACCCCTGCTGAAGTATATCGTGCCCAATACTAACAAGTGCCACATACCTGAGATTCTTGTGAGACTAACCCTATAGTTCAATGGCAGTATTATAGTGGTCAAGACCCATAAACCTGTGACCTGTATAACCCAAATGTTGTAGATGATATGAACTCTTGAGTGATTTGTACAATGACATGATACACTACTGAGGTTCTTTTTGATCAACTATTATTTAGTGCATGCATTATTCAGAATGTATTTTCTTAGCTTAGATAGTGACCACCGTGTTTCACAGCAACCTGACCTTCACCCATCCGGAGCACAGATGTCTGACGTCAATCCTCCCACCAACCAAGCAACCAACCCGGAGGAAGAGATGATGCCCACACCTAAAACACCACCCCGGCTGACCAATCCAGGTCCAACGTAGCATCATATGTTGAAGATGTCAATGAACTATATAAATGTGTTGTAACCTTGAGGTGGTCAGAGCGCTCTCAGAGATCTAGATAAACCTTTACTTGAACTCTTGCAGCCTGCTCTTTTGTGCCTTATTCCCTGTCCAGGGAGTGTCTGTTTTATTCATTGTACACGTGTAAGACAGGGAGGGCACAAACACACTTCACAGTCCAAGTCCTTGACCCAGGCTTTTTACCAGTCCACATTACATTCTTAGCCATAGCTCTTGCGATCCATGGATCTACAATTTGCAGCTTTGGGCCCTGCTTACTTGGGTTGGTTGTTTAACATACAAATAGAGATCCAGAATTATAATTATGCATAGAACTTGTTATCATAGGTGAATGAAAAAGTGTGAATGTTTCTCAACGGTTTCACAGACAAGAATGTTTCCACTCATCTTGTAAACCCTCTCAACCTTGGCTTTCCACCCACCTCCAGTAGATGCAACATGTTCTACGTTGACTGGAAAGGCAATGGCTCCATTCCAAATTTTGGGGTGACTTCAATTCATACTCATCATATCACATCTTATATGATGATTGTCTTCTTGCTGCTAAATGATCATATTTCACTAATATCCTTCATGCTCGGTCAGCTCACCCACAACGCCGTTTTCAAACCATTTCTCATCTCCTCTCCCCTCCAACTTTGGACCACTCGCTTAACTCTTCACTAACTGCCTCTGACATAGTCTCGTTTTTCTCTTTCAAGGTGGCCTCTCTCCGCCTTGCTACTGACTCCACTTCCTCTCCTACACCAACATCAGCTTCCCCTCCTGCTTTGTCTGAGACTACCTTTATTTCTCATTTCTCTACCATCACAGACGAAGACATCTCTCTTCTGATGATCCATGTGCATCCCACTTCTGCATGCACTGATCCGATTACATCAGTTCTCATCTTTAAGGTCTATCCCTCTCTCCAATCTTATATCACATTTTTCTTTAATATTTGTCTCTTAACCCCAACTTTCCCCTCTTCCTTCAAACACGCCTCCATCATTCCTTTTCTAAAGACACTTTCTGCTGACCCTTCTCTTGCTTCTAACTTTTGTCCTTTTTCTCTTCTTCCCTATCTCTCTAAACTACTTGAACATCTTGTCTACCTGCAAGTTTCCTCATTTGTGTCTAATAACTAAATTCTCCCTTGCTTTGAATCTGGTTTCCGTCAAATGCCCTCAACGGAACCGCTCTTCTCTCAGTCCTAAACTCTTTACTCATGAAACTTCACTCTAAGCACTCCTCCATTCTTATTCTATTAGACCTTTCTGCTGCCTTTGACACTGTTGATCACTCACTCTTGCGAGCTTCCCTTTCATCTTTTGGTTTTTCCGGTGCTGTTCTTTCATGGTTCAAATCTTACTTGTCCCAATGGGCATTCTCTGTTTCTTGGGATAGGACAACTTCGGACCACCATCCTTTTGCTCATGGTGTCCCACAAGGATCGGTTTTGGGACCTTTTCTCTTTTCTCTCGATACTTCTCCACTTGCTAAAGTGATTTTTTCTCATGGCCACCATTTCTATGCTGATGCCACCCAGCTTTTTCTTTTTCTTCATTCTCATCTGACATTCATACTCTGCTGTTTTTATGCTCATCGGCACTCAAACCATGTATGTCGTCTCACTACCTTACACTGAACACTACAAAAACTGAAGTACTCCTTTTCCCTTCTACTACTATTCCCTCCCCTATTCCTCCTTCATTTATTTCATTTCTCCCTTCTCAACTTCCCACTGTATATACTGCCTGAAATTTAGGACTCTACTTTGACTTTGCCCTATAATGTAAATATCACATTTCTATCTTTTCTTGTGCCTGCTGCTCTCATCTATTCAAAATTTCCAATGTTCGCTCTTTCTGAACTTTTCATGCAACTAAGCTACTTATATCTTCACTCAATTTTTTCATGTCTCTTTTCTTGTTCCACTACACTTTTCGGTCTCCCAACCTCGCGACTTGTTTGCTTAAAATATGTTTTCAATGCTGCTATTTGCGTATTCTTCTGTTTGACCTTACGTGACTCTATTTCGTCTGTATTCTCTGCTCTTCGCACCCTTGGTTGGCTTCCCTTCCATGCACAACTCAAATTCAACTTTCGATCCCTTGTATTTAAATCTCTCTACAGTCGTACCCCGGATTACCTATCCTCACTGTCCTCATTCTATACTCCCCCCAAGCTCGCTTCGCTGTAGCTCTCAGTTTCATCATGTTGTACCAGCCCCCCATGTGCCCAACCACGCTTTTGCACACTACCTATCCCATATTCCACAAATCGTTGAAATGCCATCTGATCCGGCAGGGTTGATCTCGGGCTCCATTTGTCAAGCTCTCATTGTTTACTATTGTACCACTTTTTATATTGTTATGTTAAGCTCTTTGGATTAAGGCGCTATATAAGTCTCAAATAAATAAATGAAGAATAAAAATAAGAATAGGCAAATGACCGTTAAACTATCCGATTTCCCTTATATCTGCAATAATGGTGTGATTACATAAATTCTGATGCCCTCATTTCATGGGAGTGGATGGTAAACTGGACCTGGACATGATAATGCACATAATTCTCAATTTTCTGCAAACAGCAGTTACCAAGCAGTGCATAACCTCCTATGCATGGCCTCACATATTATGTGTGTCTTGATTATTTTTTCAAGGTGGTGTAAACCTATTTTTGGGAACATTAGTGAACAGATTGTTGGGGGTTACACCAAGGTGTTGGACATTGTTATGGCCCATGGTGTTTGGTGCCTAAAGGTGTGTATTAGCATTACTGTTGATGCCATTCCAGAAGGTGTAGAGATCAAACATATTTTATGGGTGTCTGTTCCAGAATGTGTAAACAGAAGGATGTGTGCCTCAGCTGCTGGTGTCAAATGTTAGAACTATTTAATCGGTCAGTAGAGGAGAACAGCTCACCTAATAATATCCACGTGATAACCGGCTCACCAGCATGCAGGAAATGAAGGCTGCAAGCACAGACATGTTTTACTCTCTACTGGCATCTACAATGATTACATACATGTAAGCATTCTAGAGTGTGTAAAGATAAAATAATGCGATAATATCTGTATGCTATGTAAAACAAAGCACTGTATATTATTTTGGCTGGATTGCATTTGCAGCTGGACGTTTTGAACACCTTTATGATGAAATACTATGTACACTAATCCTATAAATGCCTTACAGTACTTAGTATTGACATATCATAAGCTGTCCTTGGAGTACATTATGACTGAATCTAAACAATTGGCCCCTCGGACATATAGAAATGACTGATAGTGTTAGAGATGTAATCAATCACATATGCTGTTTACTACTAACATGCACAAGTGAGACTACCACGATTATTTCTTTATTTCGAAAATTGCCTGTCTCCAGAGCAATTTACCTTTCTAGTCAATATATATTTTGAGCCATTTAACAAGCAGATGTCACCGCAAACCTGCATCTATTTCTGTGTACATAAACAGAGCTTGGAAAGGTACAGGTGAAACAGCTGAAATATGTTTGCACCATGTGTTATAACTATTAGAATGTGATGTTAATAGTCATAAAAATAATTGATTAATGAAGAAACCTAATGCATGGAATTATGTGCAGAAAGGAAAACAAGCTGCACCGCAATCAAATGACAATTTTAAAAAGACTAGAAACACATGGAAAATATGTTTACTTACAAACAAGCCAAATAAAGAATGGCACATTAGGTCACCCAGATGATTTCACGAGACCAGTCACAATAAGAATCCCCGGAGGTTGACAGCAGAGCTGTAGGGGAGGTTTGCAGTGGTCTGTTGCATTTGGCACTTCCAGCCACAAATCTCTCTGCCTGACTCTTGTTGCGAATGGGGCAGTTCCACCCACCCCGCTAAGCACTTTAGAGTAAGGTGAGCTGCATTCAAATCACTACGATGGTCCAGGGGGAGGGGGATGGTGAAAGGACCACACCTCAGTATAAAGGACAATACTCCAATGTAATCAAATATAATCAACCCACATAGTGCAGCACAGGGCACAAGCAAGACTGACATTTCTGCGTAGATGTTAGTAATCATAGGCGACAAGGCCTGCGCAGCAAATGTGGCATTTCATGCACTAGGCCATAATTGCGAGTCAAGGGAAATCTCCATCCATGCCCGAGCTCCCATGAGAACAACCCACATCCCCAACCACTATGAAGTATATTCATTTTTCTAATACTGTTGCAAAGATGTTTTTTCTACCCGAAAAGAGTGTGCCATGTAAGGCTCTGTTCAGAGACCGGCGCCTGGTGTTCATGTTATCTCACACTGGCCAAAGCATGACCTGCCCCATTCCCAGGCAACCACGAGGTATAGCCCATGTAACTGACTGAGTTGTAGGACAATTGAATTCCATGACACTAGGTGACCTTTGACCACCAACCCTAAAGTAACAAGTCCTGAAAGTTCAAAGAGTACAGACAATGCACGTCTTTGAACCATTGATTTGTATTGCGATGTGATGGAGGGATACATTATAGTTCAAAACAATGGTGGAGACCTTGGAACTGGATGACACGAGAAATGTGTGTGTGGAGGTCAGAGTGCCCCAGAACCTCCTTTGAGCCAGACTTAAAATCTGTCAGGTGCACAGTATTATGACAAAGTAGCACTTTGTTAGGAGTGTAGTTAATTTGTCCTTTGACATTCGTCAGGAGAAGAAGATGATCACTGCAGCGCCCACATAATGGAGAAGGACTGGACTGGGCGACCTGGCATCCCATATAGAGCAGGCGGATCCTGTATAGGCGCACACCAAACAACCACATGGGTTTTTACTGTACATCTGATGTCATCAATGACAATGTTTTCCTTTGTAAGAGTCTGCTTGTACTACTTTTTGGCAGAAGGTTCTTGGCAGCCGAGTTCTTTGCAATTGTTTTCATCTCTGTGTGAGATTAAAACTTGTTATCCTTACAAGATCGACTACAAGAGGGCTTTTTTCTCTAGTGGGCTGTATTTGTTCTGGTGTGAACATTCAGGGGTGTGCCGTCACTCTCTCTTTATCTTCTATTGCAGGTCACTTTCAACTAGGCACTTCTATATTTTCACCTGAAATGTTGGAACATCCTCTGTGCCACCCTGCATCCCTAAAGGGTCTCCTGGTAAGATATCTCAGTGGGTTCAGAGCTTATTGCTGACATCTGTAAGCAGACTGCAGGTCAAAGCTTGTATGCCTGTCAAGGGCAACTCAGCCTTTTCACCATTACGAGATCATCAAATGAGTACTAATTTTGGTTGGATAACAATAATTATATGTATACAAATTTGAAATATATTCAATGCAAAACACTTAGTTGAAAGAGTTATATAAATAACAGATTACTCTTCATGCTCTCTCCATTCTCCTTCGACAAGTTAATTTTTCATCTCTCCCTTGGGGTTAGTATAAATGCTTAGCCGATGACACTGACAGGCACAGTAAAGAGATAGAGCACCTTTGCCTTTTGTGGAAATGTGGGCTGAGGGAAGGCTACATTCTCAAGAGGGGCGTGTATGTTGTTCAGTAGCAACCCAAGCAGCAATGCCTCACATGACAAAATAAAGGAATGTCCAATCAAGGTTCTCTAAATAAATACTTTAATTAAACACACAGTGTAAATAATAATAAACTAGAAAACCCTGTAAAAACCCACCCACGTAGAAAGAAAACAGAATATGAAACATAGCAAGATGCAGCAATCTTGGTAATGAGATGGGGAGAAAACGCAGTTAAAACCACAATACGCAAAGGATATGTTCTTGAGGAGATTAACAAGACCTAGCCAATCCGCAAGGCCCAAAATGAAACATGGGGGCAGATTTCAGCTAATAATACCTTTGCAGTGTCTTGGTGGATCAGCACCGACAAACCAGTCTTTTGGGGGCTGTTCTGCAGTTCAATGCCATTCATATGCAGCAGTGAAAGAGGTCCAACAGTAACAGATGTCAAAGCAGGGTCAACCTGATGAAGGCTGTGATCCAAACATTATTCAAATGACCCGGATCTTGAGGTAATCATGTTAAGGCCAGTAGTCGAGGTTTGATGGCTGGCTGGCTGAAGACAGGTTCTGTAGGCGAGTTGGTTAGATCCAAGGGTTGAAGGACACAGTTTGAGAAGACAACCAGGATCAATTTAATCAGCATCTTGTCTGGCGATGAAGAAGCTGGAGGTCCGAACATCGGTTTGAGCAGTGCAGATGCAGCAGTACTTCATTTAAACTGGGGCAATGTGGTGCTTTCAGATGGCACGCAGTGGAAGAAAATGAGTTTGAATGTGCGGACCAGCGGTTCAAAGTTCAGCGAGTGTCAAAAACTTGTGCACAGACGCCTTATAAATGCCATATCATATCATACCTATGGAGTGTCCTGGTGGTTGATCTCAGTGCAAAACACTTGAATCATAGCTTGCAGAGTCTCAGCGATAGGATGATACCTTTTTTTGGACCACCAACACAAGGGACGCTGGTACAGGGGTCATTCAAAGGGATGAGGTCCTAGGCAGCAGTGTGGCTGGCAGAGAAACAGGTCTTGTTCCAGCAGCGGTTCACCCCAATGGTTCCTGAGGATGATTAGGGGATAGCGCTTTCCTCTGCCTTGGAAAATCTGCCGTCGACCCGCAAGCGGAGGACATTGGACAGGGTCCAACAAAATCTTCTTGCAGGTTTGAAGTCCAGAGATGATTGAAAGAAGTGTTGGGAATCACCTTCTTTTAAAGGCAAAAGTCTTCAGGTGAGTGGACTAAAGCTACCCTCCTTTAGGGGCCCAATCCCTGTTCTAGAAATAAGTGGACTTCATATTCTAACATCACACCTACTTTTTGCTACTTGAAGGACATATAGAGGCATAGAAAAACAAGATGGTGGAACCTTCCTCCATCTGTAAAGTGCTCCCTCTCTCTACCCTAACTCATCTACTTCCGGTCTCAAAAGAATCAAATGTGTTTTGGTATGCAGCACCCTGGTGTGAGGCTACTCCAGTTTTGAATAGGTATGTCTTTTAATTGTTATTCCCAGGACGTCTCCCTGTGGGGTGGCTGTCTCTCGTGGGTCAGTTGGGGGTCAGGGAGTGTTACCTGTCCTCACAAGGAACAAAGTTCGGAAATCCCAGAGGTTACAATCATTTCAAAGCTGATGTGGGCTCTCAGAGCTGACATATGTGTGATATCAAATTGAACTGAAGTAGACTTAATAGGAATAGTCTATCGACACATGTAAGATGTGACTTTGTAAATATTGGTTACAATAAATATTGGGTGCAATAATGGAATACTGTCTGGAAAGAGCTTTTTGTAAACTGTAGACGTTATTGTTACGGTATCTGATTCCTTTCAGATGGGTTCTGATTACTTGAAATGAACAGTGATTTAGTTGAGAAACATCACTCACTGACTAACTTATGAGAATAATGCCAAAATGGGGTAGGAGCCTATGATTCTAGGGGCACCATGTGGATAACTCACTCATTGTCAATATTCTGAAGATGTGCATAAAAGAATAACCTATTTTTTTTGTCATTTTCTCTCTCAAATCATTTTCTTTGTTTTTCTTTTCATTTATTTTTATGGTTCAGTTAAAATGTACGTTATTAAATTTAATACCAAAAGGAGTAAATGTGTTAATTAATAGTAGGTAGCAACAGAGTATAAGCAAGCCTTGAAAAATCCCAGGTGGGTGAAATCCATGGCCATGTGTCAGCAGCACACAATAAGAAAATTGACAGTAAACCATAAGAAAATGATAAGAACTTATTGCATTTGTTATGTGATTTCGGAACATAAATGACAATAATGAGAGGTGCAAGTTGCATTAATTGCTGTACAATTGTCACAATACCAATACACAAATAATCTAAGATTGACTTTTGCAAAAAAAAGTATAGCGCTCAAAGGGAAACACTTGATCATTTCATATGATATCAAAGTGATCTGGCTTGGACTAGTTGAGATGTTGGCCTCCATCCCCCATATTCAGGTATGGCTTATATTTACAGATTCACTGAACAGCGATCTCACAGTTATGTCGTTTTTGGAACAGTGGTGCACTTCAGAGACTAGGATGTCACTGCAGCTATCAAATGGAAACCTGTGACCTCTGAACATGCACTGTATCACTGGAGAGCAGAGGCTGCAGATCAGACTATTGCTGCAAGTGGGCACAAGTGTACACTATGCTTTTGGCATGATATTTATGAAACGGATATCTGATCAACAGATTTCCCTTACTGATAATAATACAAATCTAAATGGAGCTTATACACCCTTGCCAAATGCAAGCTCTCACAGGTTATCTACACCAAAACTATGGTGATGACATTCCTCATTTCTGTTCACCTATCCTTTACCCCTGATATCATCACCCGTTCCCTATGGTTCATAACCTGTGGAATATCTTCAACACAAGTTTTAAACTTCAACTGTCCATAATCTCTATCAATACAGAAATTAACATCAACATCCTGGACATCTGTAAAATGTTCCTCTATGTCATCTTTCACTCTGCTAAGACAGAAATAACTAGTCTTTTCCACAGAAGACTAGCATAGTGCTCCCACCTCCACATAGGACTTCCTATATTTTCCTGGAAACCCTGTAACAAGGTATTTAACTTATCTACAGTCAACCTTGTCAACATCCATCAACCAGCACCTGCCACTGCACACAACCTCCATGGAGGGTGGCTGTCCATGAGAAATTGCTCAAGGCTTCAATTACTTTTTATTGTCTACAGAACCATCATTGGGATTAGCCACCCTTTCCAATTTACCCAATCTCTAGTTAATCAACCGTTCACAATCTGAGAAATCAAGGCTTTCTTGACATGGCTGTTACCTATCCTTCATGTGCTACTTCTTGCTACCTCTCATTTTTGCTTGCACATGGAATTCCATCCCAACTCGTTCACAATTTAAGACTTTTGTAAAGATGAATCCCCTTTTGCTGACTGCAGCAGCATATTCTTTAAATGGTATCACCCCTATGCTTCCCCCAACTTGACCTATCACCTGCCAATTCATATAAATGACCCAAATGTTAATTATGTATTATGTTCATCTATACCCATTGATTGTCAGCAACAAACCAAATTTCTATCCCAATCCTTCCCTACAACCTTGGTTATTATATCTGTCCTTCTCTTGTCAAAGCTCCTCTTTTATATCCAATTAAATCCTGATAATACTAAAGTACAAAAATCAAAACATCAGTGAAAGAGAGCCAGTAAAGTAATAAAAGGGGATAAGGAAGGGTGAAACTTAAGGGTTTGATATTGGGAGGAGTGGTCCCATTGTTTAAAGAATAGGGATGTTGGAATAAGCGCACAATGAAATGAAACAGGATGGGTAGATATTTTGAGGAGTAAATGGGCAAAAAACTATAGGTAGGGATTAATTGTAATATGCACAGCATCTATTGTTCAACAGTATAGCATGCTAGTGTTGTTTGTAGACTTAAAATTGAAAAACACAATTAATTCACAGCAAATGCAGCTGCATTGACATTGGGCGGCATTATGTTTATAGTGTCGACAAATAAAATATATTCAAAATGCTTTCTGTTTTTAACTATACATTCCATCGCAGTACTTACTTTGCACCCCATGGCCCATAAGTATCCCATGGGATCCCTATTCACAATTAGCTGAGATTTTAAAAATAGCATGTCATGTTTTTAAAATTACAACCATATGATAGTCAGGCACATTTAGATTAAATACAAAATAACAAGCAATAACTACAGCAGCACTGGTATCATATTCTAAGGACAAAAGTTGAATTGGTCACCCAAGTTGCTTTCCACTGAAGAGAGACACATTAATGGGTCATTCATTTCGTCGGCCCCACACGATCCTGATGCTACAGGCATGGCAGGTGAACATCACTGGTGGACTCATCCCCACCACTGTACTGCAGATGGGAGAGATGGTACTCGCTGAGACAACCCTACTCACCCTTCCCACAGGAGTCAAAGAAGCACTAAACATGCAGTCTATCAAGGACATGAATGAGTTGTGAATAGAGGTGATGAAAGCAAAACAACAAAGCGAAAGTGAAGGCGTTCTTTCTAGATAGGAAAAAATTGGCACATGAAAATAACTGGGAATGTGCTTTAGCCATTCTGAAGTGGAAAAAGAGTGGGCAGATCACCTAAAATCGAAGGTCCCGCTCATTGGCACAACAAGGCTTTTTCCTTCATAACAAATTTGGGAAATATTCTGTGAAACCTGTTGTCGATTTTTCTAGATAGAAGGTTGTGGTAATTTTGACCTACAAGAGTGAATCAATGATAAATCTAGATCGATCAATATGGCAATTACTCGAAGGAATATTTTGGCGAAAAGTACTGGCATTACCTGTGACAAACCAGATGCCCCAAATCGGTATGAGATTGCCACACATTCCCTTGAGTCAATAGCTAACTGGAAACATTTAGATCTCTATAGGAAGACCACTAATGGTGATACTATATCGGCAATTGAAATTTTACATCACAGACATCATTTGATAGCTGATGCTGTATTAAAAGAATGGAAGCGTTCAGCAGAGATGAAGATACAGAAGGCAGATATTACCACGAAAATGCTCAGACATCGTCCACAACAAGCTAAAAAGCAGATTAGACAAAATAATTGGATCAACACAATCAAACTTAAAGCGCAATACCAGTTGACACTCAATTGTGAAATTGATATAAGACCTATCAATCATTTGCCGCAATATATTTCTATCTTTCCAGATCGATACATACGAGATCTATTTCTTAAATTTAGCCTAAATCTTTTGCCAACTCCTGAAGTGCTAAATAAGACAAGGCAAATCCTGACAACGCTGCAATATTGCCATTTCTGTCTACAACCTGAAACTGTGGAATCATTACATCATAGTATAATGGAGTGTCATATGCTGACAGAAAGCGAATGTTATTTAGGGATATGCTGGCAATCACAAACATGAAGTTGGACGATAAGGAAAGATGGGCCCAGATCCTTTTAGAAAAACAGCAAAAACCTTGTTATAACAATTATCCATTTTTGGAACAACATTATGGAACCATATAAAGAAGCTCTTAATAGAAAATCATAACTGTTCAACAAAAAGAACACAAATCTAGATGACAAACATGGGAACCTATTATATACATGTTTTATTCACTCTAAATGTAAATGAAAGTTTTTTAATGAACTAGGTCATTTTTACAAAAAGCGCATGATGTCACTGCTGAATACTTACACACATAGGTGCATTTGACACAAAGCAAATATGCAGCCATCATGAAGATAAACGAACAATAGGTCGAACCACACAGACATGACAAACATCTTCCTGCTTTACACTGAAATGCAAGATGCTGTAGGGTATTTTGTGGAGATTTGGGGCCTGACGGTATTTTATTACCGCCGAAAAATAACTTAGCAATAATCACTCCTCGTATTCAGATTGGGCCCTGTACAACAATAATACAGTGGACATGCATTATTTCAGCACCCAGACATGCCTATTTGGTATGCGTGGTTGGTATGCGTGGTTGGTGGTATTTTGGTGAGCATAATTCCCTTGTTTTATTTGTGGCCCCAATGTCCAGAATCCCTTATCTTTGCTTAGATTTTTCGTGTAATCACTAGAGAGACCTCAGACCTACATTTTAGGAATACCACATTTTCAGTGTTAGTGTTAGTGTGCCACCATGGGCGATCTCACTGACTTATTTACGACAGAGAGCTATATGTGGTAATTTTGTGGTAATTTCCACTACCTTATATACGGTAGGGAACTATGTTCAGAGAGTCTCTCTTCCCATTGGCTCATGTACCTCCAACGAGCTATGCTACAAACAATCACTCTCAACTCTCCATACTGAATATGTCATGCACACATCTGTCTTAAAATGACAATTGCATTGTTTAAAAATCTCCCCTCATCACCACTGTATTGGTAAATAGAAGACACACCACCCGTCTGCTTTCAAATATTTTTCTGTATTATAAAAGTTGCATTTAAACACGATCTCACTCTTTACAGAAATAACTAAAACAGCACATTAACAGCATTGTCTGAAATACACTGAAAAAAAAACTGGCAGAGAACAGAACATAATTTGCAACATTAACGTGTGATTAAGGCACCGGAATCTCTTTTCCTACTCTGACTGAACATTATCGCCTCGTACACACTCAGCTCCCACACTTATGTAATTACCTTATCTGTTCAGAGTTTTCTTTGGCTGTTCTCTTTCTGAATGTGGCTCCCTTGAAGATTAACCCCAGTAAAAGGAACGCCTGCCTTCTCAAACCGGGGTCATTGCCTGGAATTCTCAGCTTTTGCAGATAGGAATGCTCCAACCAGGAAAAGGTCTTTCTCCCAGCTCTGCCAAATCTTGACTGCCTTTCTTCTTCCTCAAACTCCCCCCAGCAAAAGCCTGATCACTCCCTCTAGCATGATACTTGCTATGACGCTGCTCCAATCAGAATTAATCACGCCATCTCCTCCTTCTCTACACAATGGCTCATTTTTATAGTAATACTTTGTAACCAACTGATTTTCTGTTCTTTCGAGCCCATTTGCTTCCTGTAGTTATGTGGACAGGGCAGCAGAGAGAACAGAAAAAAAAAATGGATGTGCGTTTAAAAGTTCACTTTCAGAATAGGCCTAATTCTGCAGTGGAGACACATTTTTATTAGTGGATTATGTTTCATTAGTCAGGTTAGTTATAAGTTATGTTAGTTGTTATTTTCAAATGTGTCTCTCGCACCATAGGCATTTCAGGTGAAAAATAGTGTGCATTTTTAAATGAGCACGTGTGCTTTTAACTGTAAAAATAGATTTGCATCTTATATGTTAAAATCATTTTTGACTGAATAGCCTGTCTTTTCTTGTTAATCTGGTAACACATAAGCAATGCACCGCACCCTTGTGGTGGTGCTGCAAAAAAAAATTGCTACCTGTGCAGTAGTGCTGTACTCTGTGCTGTTTGCTACCTGTGTAGTAGTGCTGTACTCTGTGCTGTTTGCTACCTGTGTAGTAGTGCTGTACTCTGTGCTGTAACACGCCAAATATCCTTACATATACCCTCCTTTTGTTTTTAGAACTTGGCTATAATCCAAGCCAATTCCTAAAAACAATTTGTTCTCTCTTTTTTTCTTTTACAATATAGCAATCCAACAAAATGAATATTCATGTGCATCAATGAAAAATTTGCAATCAACACAGTATTCATCTGAGTTCATTAGTTTACAAAATGTTCTACATTTGCCTTCTCAGTTGAAGTGGCATTACTTTAAGTTTAGATTTTCCAAGTCAATTAAAAACAAAGAAATAAAACAACTAACTAAAACAAATAATTAATATAACAAATTAAAATAAATAATTAAAATAATAAATACGTGGAACTCCATATGTCAGGACTCTTGTCCGCTTCTGATATGTCCCGACCAGCGATGTTATTCGGTTCATTCGAGTACACTTCCATCTTGGCAATCTTAGATCCATAGGAGTCATCCTTTTTAGCATTCTGGTTATCTTGTCTTCACCTCCACCTGGAGGCAGGCATCTTTTGGTCTTCATCCAGGGGACTCCAGGACTCCATCGTTTCTCCCGTGGGCTCTGATCCCGGAACCTCCGACCAAATAATGTTAATTGTCTAAATCAAAATAGAAAATAAACAAATTAAGTACATAGCATAATACTAACTTCATCCTTTTGCCAAAAATAAAACATGCCTGGTAAAAATATTTCATTTTTTTTTTTTTCCTGAAATTAAACACAAGTTAAAAGAAAACAAGCAGATATTCAACAGCATTCAATATTTAACACATTTTCTCTCTGCACACCAACCATGAGCTTCCATTATATGTGCATTTATTTATTTATTTATATTATATATTTTTACATATATTATAGTGTTTATGTACCATCATAACAAACAACTTTTTTAACTTCTTTGTCACTGCCTCCTGATTACACCCATTTATTTTCTCTTTTTGTGTTCAAGGGACTTTATCTGTTTCTACATGCTCAAGCTGCCTGATCTCATGTCTGGGATGGCATGGTTTGATTTGATTTACATGGACAAACTGCTCTATTGCTGTTTCACCTTCATTTTTCAAAATTGTATAAACCACAGGAGAGACCTTATCTATAATTCGAAATGGCCCCTGCCAGGCTGCTAGAAATTTAGAATTTTTCTGTTTACTTTTTCCAAAATGAAACTTGTATACCTGATCCCCTACACTGTATTCCTTTACTGATGTCTTTTTGTCATAATAAGACTTTTCACTGTCAGCGGCTCTTTCCAGATTTCTCTGCACAAAAGCAAATGCATGTTGCAAATGCCTCCTCAGTTCATCAATATATTCATGAACTGTGGATGCACTCACAAGGGTTTGCTCATGTGTTCTGTATAGTAGGTGTTGTGGTAACACCATTTTCCTACCTGTTAAGACCTCATGGGGGCTAACACCTGTTGCTTTGGCAGGAGTCGACCTGATTGCCATCAAAACCAATGATAAACGCAAATCCCAGCTGGAACCTGCTTCTGCCACAAATTTCTTTAAAATATCCACAACAGACCTATTGCTTCTTTCAACTGTACCTGAAGACGCCGCCCGATATGTGATATGTAGTTTCCTTTTCACACCTAGTATTTGCCATACCTTACTCATTAGAGTACTTGTGAAATGACTTCCTCTGTCTGACTCAATTCTTTGTGGCAACCCAAACCTTGAGAACACATGGTTCACCAGCAATGTGGCTGCTGTTTGCGCACTACAATCTGGTGCAGGAATGCATTCAATCCACTTCGACATCAAACATACCACACTCAAAATATAACGGTGTCCCCTGCTCGACCTTTTTAAAGGACCTACATAGTCTATTTGCAAATCTGACCATGGGAGAGTTAGGCCTCTTTTCATCAATGGTGCTCTATGCATTGGTGAAGCAGGTTTAAATTGGGCGCATACTAGACATCCTCTAGCATATAATTCCACATCTTGGGACATATGTGGCCAGTAAGCATAATCTTTTAGTATTTCTAATGTTTTTTGTGAACCTCTATGGCCTGCAGTTATGGCATCATGTGCATGGTGTAGCATTAGTCCTCTGAATGAAAGGGGTACTACCCACTGTATTTGCCCTGTTATGGACTCTCTAATCATGAGTCCATCCTGTAATCTAATTCGTGTTTTGTTCTTTAATAACACCCTCAACTCTTCTTTTCCCATACAATCATTTTCGGTTAAAGGATTTTGTTCAGGATCTATCAAATGATTATAATAGATTACCAAAATTTGATCATTCTTTTGTGCCTCAATCAAATCTTGGTCTGGTGTGTCATGACTCCACTGCACCACCGGTTGATCTACCTCCTTTGGTGCTTTAGAACGTGTGACTGCATCAATTTGTATTTCACCCATTAAATAATCAATAGGTAGCAATTCTCCCATCACAGCCCCAATCTTAGCCAGGTGGTCTGCCTTATCATTTCCCTCCTTATCCTCTCCTGGTGTTTTTAAATGCCCACAAATTTTTCTCCAGTATATTGTTAAATTATTTTCTGACACCAATTTGTCTATGTCTTGTATCATTTTTCCATGTTTAAGTGGCTTTTTGTTGTATGTAACCATGCCTCTTGCTTTCCAACCAGGCAAATACTCCACAAAGCTATTCCGTGCATAGTCAGAATCAGTCACCAGGACAATTTCACTGAACTTTTTATCAACTGCAGTAGCAATTGCTTTATAAATGGCTGCCAATTCCGCCACCTGACTGCTCCTATCTCCAATCCTCATCCCTATACTGGGAACGCCTTCACATTTCAACCAGACATTTCCTATTCCTGCCACTAATTGTTTATTACTGTCATTTTCAATGTGAAAAGCACAACCATCCACATATACAGTTGGCAAATCCTTGCATGTTTTTTCATCAAAAGCTTTGTGTGATGATTGTTCAAATTCCTGTAAACTAGTTTGCACTTCCATTTCATTTGTTATTTGTTCAGCTGCACAGTCATGTAAGTCAGCTAACCCTTGAGCAATTGGGCTCTTTTTATTTTGTCCATATCTCACTTCTACGGGAAAACCTTGTAATGCCAGCGTCCATGAAGTGATTCTGGATTGTGCTAGATTGCCTGATCTAATTCTTTTACTCTCTAAAAATTGCAAAGGTTGATGATTTGTTTCAATAATCACCTTTTCTCCCTGAACAATGGAGCGGAAATGTTGTAGCACCCACACAGTGGTTAATAGGGCCTTTTCACATTCATTAAATTTCATTTCAACTTGGGAAAATGCCTTACTTGCATAGGCAATGGTTTTGTGATTCAAATCGTGTTTTTGTGATAACACTGCTGACATACAATGTTCAGAAAAACCTATTTCTATAAAGAAATCCCTGTCCTTTATGGGGTATGCTAAACATGGTGCCTTTACAAGACATTCCTTTAATTTAGCCACTGCATCAGACTGCCCTCTTTCCCATTTCCAGGGAGTATTCAGTTTAAGCAGTTTAGTCAATGGTTGAGTGATTTCTGCATAATTTTCAATGAACTTTCTGTTATAGCCTGTCATCCCTAATAAAATTTTTACTCCTTTCACATTTTTAGGATCTTTTAATCTTTGTATGGCCTCTATTTTCTTCTTTTGTGGATTTAGCCCATGTTCAGTCACTTCATGCCCTAGAAAGTTCACTTTTTTCTTGCACCATTGTGCTTTTTGCAAAGATACTTTGGCGCCTGCTTTCTGTAATTGGCCAAGTACATGTCTTATTTCAGCAAAATGGCTTTCCAGGCTTTCATTTTTTATCAGGACATCATCCACATAAACTATTGTTCCTCTTTCCGCTGCATCCGGCATGGCCTTTCTCAAAAATATGCCAAATTCACTCCCACTATTGATGTACCCGAACGGAGCTCTAAGCCAGGCATATTGAGTCCTGTCGAATGTAAAGGAAAATAAATGTTGTATCTCTTCTGCCAATGCACGCACCAATATCCAGAGGTGAGATCTAATGTGGTAAATACATTTGAACCATGTATCTGAGCTAGGCCCTGATCAATGAATGGCAGTGGCCATCTAGATATTGGTACTCTTTTATTCAACTCTCTCAAGTCTGCACACATCGGCCATTGACCATTTGGCTTTAACACACCTAAAATAGGAGTATTGGATGTGCTATGAATGGGCCTGATTATTCCCCGTGATTCCAAATTTTTAATAATCTCAGCCAATGATTCTAAACATGCCAGCGGTAGTCTATACTGGCGTACAAACACTGGATTTCTGCTACAACCTTCTGGTAGTGTGGCCACATGTAAATCAGTTAAACCACAGTCATAAGCATCTTTTGCAAATACATCCTTAAACTCCATAAATATTTCCCTCAGGTTGTCCCTATCCTTATCGCTTTCACATGCATCCGCTAAGGAGACCTGCTCTTCTACCATTTTGGAAAATTCTGGAAAATCTTCTGGTGAGGGAATCTCGGCGCTTTTCTCTAACTGTGTGGCTGTGTCTTTTTGTAAAGCTGCCACTTTTAAATATTTTGGCATATCAGCTTCCACTTCAATGGACTGATTTCCTGTTTCATTTTCATTTAAATTAAATATTATGCAATCCTCTTGATAGCAGCACACTGTCTCATTTGAATCATAAGGATACACAGAATGAATTTTAAATATTCCTTTGGGCTGAGAGTCCAGGTGTTCTGGCAACTCGCCCTTGGCATCTACATATTTTTCAGGAATATTCCCAATCACCATGTTATTTAAATCTGCCGTATAATGTGATTTTTGTATGGCCATTCCTAATGGGGAGTTTTCCTCTAAATGAATATCCTGACAACCTTTATTATTTACCATGATTTTTACAGATCCCTCACCAATGTCTACCAATGGAATGTATTCATAATCCAGGCCTTGCTGTTTTATGGATTCATTCAGGCATACAAATGCATCAGAGCCTTTCATCTGCTGTCCATTTTTGCATTTCAGTGTTATTGCAAACTGTTTTGTAAATGCAGGAATAATAGTATTCTTCCTCATTTGTAATTCGACTGCATAAGGAACCAGTTGTGCACAATGATAAGCCCTTCTTTTGTCTTCAAATTCAGGTGCCGGACCACCTAGGCGTGACCATATTTTTTGATTAAGGAAATCTAACACCATACACATTCTGTGCATGATGTCATTTCCCATGTAAAATTCATTTTGTGCTCCACTCACTATCCATACATTATGGTAAATTGTTTTCTGCCCAATGCTAATTTTAAGCATGCATCTGCCTGCAATTCGGTTTTCAAAGTCTGGACTGTCCAACCCAGAAACATATTGGTTTTTAATCCTAAATTTCGGGATTTCTTCCCTCTCCATAATTTTTTGCAACAATTTCTCATTAATGAAGCTCCTTTCATGTCCAAGCGCTAAAGTGGCTTTTATTGTTTTAAAATAATCATTTATACCAACATGAACCCATGGTTGCTCATCTTCCATGTGTATTTCTGCCAGAGTGGTAATGTGTTTTTCTGAATCTGTTTTAGGAGCAATATTCTGTTTGCACGTTTTCTCTTTTAGATAAAAACATAATGTGTGCTCATCTATGGCAGTCTGCCAATCTTTCCTTGGGTCCAAGTATATTTGTACAGGTAGTTTTTCATTGTCGCTCTGCATTTTGTCTTGACACATTAATATGACAGTGACACTAGGTATGCAGCTATTCTGGAGATATACCTCCACAGCATCATTTGTTTTGGCAACGGTGTGACTTTCATTTATATTGCTGTTTTGTGATTTTAATTTCTTAGGCCTCAATGGTTTTTTGGTTAAGGACCACAGCACTCCATTCACCCCATCTATGAGAGGAGACAATCTTTTCAGGCAATCTGTCCCCATCAGAAATGGAATTTCACAAATAGATGTGATCAATACCTCTTGTTTCATTCTGTGCTTTCCTATTTTTATGTCAACCTCAGTTACACCTATGATGGGCACCTCCTCCCCATTAAAGTTATGCACTGGGCCTTGATTTTCCTTCACTGTGATCTGACTCTGTGGAGGCCTCCCTTCATTGATACTCTTTACCAGCTCCTTGGACATAATTGTGGCCTGTGCGCCAGTGTCAATCATAGCAAAGGTGTGGCATTTTTCTTCTACAGTGATGGGTGCATAATATCTGTCCTCAACTTCCTCTAATACACATAAGAAATGTGAATTCTTACTGATTTCAGGGCTCACCTTTCTCAGGTCTTTTTCACTTTTGGCTAAGCACATTGGTAAATGAAAAGACATTTTTCCCTCCTTTTTACCCATTTCTGCGCGAGAGACTTTATTCATTTCTGCATGATCAGAGGTTTTTTGGAGTGTGGCCACTGTTCGCCCATCCATCTGGGTAACATCAGAGACTACATTACAATCCTCCAACTGACCATGTGTAACAACATCATTCAGCAATTTGTCATTTTTTAATTCTATGCATTTGTAATCATTTAGTGTCAGACCAGCCCTTTCAGTCTCTTCAAAAATATGTGGCTCAAAGAATTCTTCAGGTGATTGACTTGTACCCTCCTTGTGAGTATTTCCTTTTTCTGTCTGTGTTTGGTCATTGTTTTGCTTGCCCAGGGAAGGAGCTATAGCATCCCCACTTACTCCCTGTTCACTGGTATTCCCCATGCATGAGTCATTTTTCTTAAATCTGTTCCTTTGTTCTTTTGGAATTCCTAATGTTTCTTTTTCATTTGTGCACATCTTTACTGTTTTATTTAGCTCTAAGTTAAACCGTACCTCTTTTTTAGAAGTATTTGCACTTTCTGTCACAATTTCATTTACTGGTACTTTCATTTTTAATCCATTAGGCATCTCAGAGTCGTTATGCAAAATTATATTAGAGCAATCTGTCATTTTGGTACTGCAGTTATCATGAGTACTTAGTCACTTTTCGGAAGCCCCCCGGTCATTGCTATGGCCATCAGCCCCCTCTTTGGAAGGTTGTTTTTGCGCTGTATAGAGCTTTCCTATTTGCTCAGCTAACATTTTCACTTGGGCCTCAAGGCACTGGAACCTTTCCATCTCTCTAGGATCCTCTTTCTGTGGCCTAGGTCGATATTGGTTGTTTTCCCCCTGATTGGATCTATTCTGATACCTCTCAGGTGATTGATGTCGGTTGGGATGGTTTCTGAACTCTTGATTCATTTGTGGAGGGGAGTGGGTTGCACCCATCCTTTGATTATAGTCCCCTGGTGGGGAATCATTGTACTGGCGTGGACTGTAGTTCACGTTTTGCCTCATGTCCTGTCTCTCAGATTGTGGGTACTGGCCCCTAGGTTGATTTCCATTATCAGTAAATCGATCCACATATCGGGGCCTATCCTGATTACCATATATCATGGTGCTGGGATCAAATCTGCTCTGTGTCCCCAATGACTGGTAGGGACCATCATTTCTTTGATCTTGATTTTGTCTCTGGTTATTGTTCATACCTGCCATATCAGGCCGGTATCCTACCCGGGGTCTGTCCCCTAAATACCTAGGGCTGATGTAGCTCTCTCTATTACCAGGATCATGTGATTGGAACATTGGTACAGGAAATGGCGATCTTTGTTGATTACCCCTTTGTTCAGGTGTCACATTATTTTTACCTTGGCTTTGAGCAGACTCAAGGGACATTTTGGCTGACCTGATTTCCATTACTGTGGCTGAGGGTTCTTTAGATTTAGGTCTAGTATCTTTCATTTTATCACTTTCTCTACCCTGACAATAGAGTACCTCATATAGTTTTGTGCTTTGATGTACAATCCATTCAAGGGACTTGTCACGGTCAAATTCACGGACCAATTGGGATATGATGTCTTTCTGTAGCCCATAGAAGTATGCAGTTTTAAACTCATTGGAATTTGAGTCAAAAGATACATCAAAGCGAGAAAATGCTCTTTTTAAGTCTTGTAAAAATTGGCGAGGGGATTTATTAGGTCCAGCAGTAATTGTGTACGCGACTTTCTTTGCCTCCTGCAATGACTGAAAAGGAGAAAAATGACGCCTAATTTCTTTTTCAAACTCCAGCCATGTCATATTCTGCTGTTCATTTAATCCCCTTATGATGCTGGCCGTCGGGGCATCTAAAGTTAAATGAAAATATTGTCTGTACTGTTCCTTAGGTATCTGGAGTGCTTTAAAAATGTCATGCACCGCTTCTAAGTGATCCTCAATGCAGCATTGACCTCCCTTTATAAATGGTTTGATCAGGGCTTTAATGGATTTCATTATTTTTATGGGGCTACTTGTTGCAATGCATGGAATTGCACTATTTTGTGATTCACTCCTGTTTTCAGGTGTATGAGATTGGTGGCCGCCCCCAATGGGAGTATTAAATCCCCCAAGGGCGCTGCAACCAAGTTCAGTCACCGGCCCAGTCACTGGAGCACTAGCTCTTTGGGCAGAGCTAGAATTCACCTCCACTCCATTGAATGTGGTACCCTGCCGCCTCTCCTGGGACCTGGGAATGCACATTTGCTGTTCTAAGTCCTTACACTTTTTAAGGAGTCTGGTTGCTTCATTTTGCAAATAATTATTTTCATCACTCATTTTATTAATCACCTCCTGCATTTCGCACATTTGCATTTGGCATTCATTGAACTCTTTATTTCTCTTGTCTCTTTCTTGGATCATTTTAATCATTTCTTGTTCTGCACTCTGGAGATCACCTTCTTTTTCACAATGTTCTTTTTGTAAAATCTGCATTTCTGAAACAACCTCATCTTTATCCTGCCTAATGTGATCCACTAAGGCTTTTAAGTGTGCCAATTCTTGCTCACTATCTTCAAATTGTTTCTTGCTTTTGGATAACTGAGTATCAAAGTCTCTGCATTTTAATTGCATGTCTTTTTGGCCTACATCCAATTCTGCTCTCAACATTTCCTGATTTTTACTTGCCCCCTCTAATTCAGTCTTTATCCTGTTAATTAGCTGAGTATCATTCTCTTGCATTCGCAGGGACTTGTTTAAAATAAACCATATTTTGCCGCATAGCCGTATTAAACAGTCTTTCTCTGCACTTTTATCGGCTGCATTCAATAATCTTGTAAGGCAGACCTGAATTATGCTGCCTTCTGCAAAAATATTGTCTAGTTTTTCTTTCTGCACCTCACCCTGAATGCGGTTACTCCATTCTAACGTGCTATTCGAAGACCAATTCCCATGTGCAAATAACTTTGCCTCTAAATATTGTACTAGATCTGAGAATGTGGTTTCCCTTTGTGACATTCTGAAATTCGTTTTTAGTGGCACACTGCTATTATAAAATGGGTTCCCTTTAATGTGCAAATGGCAGTGTGAGACACGCTTGCCACGCCCAGTAGGTACTCTATGATCACTTTCCCGGCCTGCAACGCACCATAAATATGTAGGGTATTTTGTGGAGATTTGGGGCCTGACGGTATTTTATTACCGCCGAAAAATAACTTAGCAATAATCACTCCTCGTATTCAGTTTGGGCCCTGTACAACAATAATACAGTGGACATGCATTATTTCAGCACCCAGACATGCCTATTAGGTATGCGTGGTTGGTATGCGTGGTTGGTGGTATTTTGGTGAGCATAATTCCCTTGTTTTATTTGTGGCCCCAATGTCCAGAATCCCTTATCTTTGCTTAGATTTTTCGTGTAATCACTAGAGAGACCTCAGACCTATATTTCAGGAATACCACATTTTCAGTGTTAGTGTTAGTGTGCCACCATGGGCGATATTACTGACTTATTTACGACAGAGAGCTATATGTGGTAATTTTGTGGTAATTTCCACTACCTTATATACGGTAGGGAACTATGTTCAGAGAGTCTCTCTTCCCATTGGCTCATGTACCTCCAACGAGCTATGCTACAAACAATCACTCTCAACTCTCCATACTGAATATGTCATGCACACATCTGTCTTAAAATGGCAATTGCATTGTTTAAAAATCTCCCCTCATCAGCACTGTATTGGTAAATAGAAGACACACCACCCGTCTGCTTTCAAATATTTTTCTGTATTATAAAAGTTGCATTTAAACACGATCTCACTCTTTACAGAAATAACTAAAACAGCACATTAACAGCATTGTCTGAAATACACTGAAAAAAAAAACTGGCAGAGAACAGAACATAATTTGCAACATTAACGTGTGATTAAGGCACCGGAATCTCTTTTCCTACTCTGACTGAACATTATCGCCTCGTACACACTCAGCTCCTACACTTATGTAATTACCTTATCTGTTCAGAGTTTTCTTTGGCTGTTCTCTTTCTGAATGTGGCTCCCTTGAAGATTAACCCCAGTAAAAGGAACGCCTGCCTTCTCAAACCGGGGTCATTGCCTGGAATTCTCAGCTTTTGCAGATAGGAATGCTCCAACCAGGAAAAGGTCTTTCTCCCAGCTCTACCAAATCTTGACTGCCTTTCTTCTTCCTCAAACTCCCCCCAGCAAAAGCCTGATCACTCCCTCTAGCATGATACTTGCTATGACGCTGCTCCAATCAGAATTAATCACGCCATCTCCTCCTTCTCTACACAATGGCTCATTTTTATAGTAATACTTTGTAACCAACTGATTTCCTGTTCTTCCGAGCCCATTTGCTTCCTGTAGTTATGTGGACAGGGCAGCAGAGAGAACAGAAAAAAAAAATGGATGTGCGTTTAAAAGTTCACTTTCAGAATAGGCCTAATTCTGCAGTGGAGACACATTTTTATTAGTGGATTATGTTTCATTAGTCAGGTTAGTTATAAGTTATGTTAGTTGTTATTTTCAAATGTGTCTCTCGCACCATAGGCATTTCAGGTGAAAAATAGTGTGCATTTTTAAATGAGCACGTGTGCTTTTAACTGTAAAAATAGCATCTTATATGTTAAAATCGTTCTTGACTGAATAGCCTGTCTTTTCTTGTTAATCTGGTAACACATATAGCAATGCACCGCACCCTTGTGGTGGTGCTGCAAAAAAAAAATTGCTACCTGTGCAGTAGTGCTGTACTCTGTGCTGTTTGCTACCTGTGTAGTAGTGCTGTACTCTGTGCTGTTTGCTACCTGTGTAGTAGTGCTGTACTCTGTGCTGTTTGCTACCTGTGTAGTAGTGCTGTACTCTGTGCTGTAACACGCCAAATATCCTTACAATGCTCAAGTACAGAAATAATGCTTGAGTAATGCAGAACACAACTAAAATCAATGGCCATGCAAACCAAGATAGACGGCACAACCACATATGGTTGAAAGGAAGAAGAGAGTGTAGAAGCTTCAAGTTTACAGAGGTACCTGGCTTTCTTAGTTAGTAGAACAGCCAAGCCAAATAGCCCAGAAAATGAAGAGCATATGTTTGCCTAGGCTACACAGGGTTTAAAAGCTTGAATCAGCCCTCAAAGGCATTGATGATACTCGTTCCCATATGTGATACTCAGTCTTTCTAGATTAGAAAAGAAATAAGCCAGATAAGCAATTAGAAGATTTTGTTGGACCCTGTCCAACTCAGACTTTATATTGACAGGAAAAGTAGCTCGAACAAATCTCTAGAGGACAAGATAGTTAATGACACCCACAGTAAGAAGGGCTAAAATGCTTATAAATGCTGAGCAGGATATTTCAAAATGTGGTCTCCATACACCTGACTCACAGGTAGAGGATAAGGCCTATTCATTAGAACTCAATACAGGCAGACAGAGACCTTCGTTCCCATCCAGTTCTTGGGGCAAAATATACAATTTAGTGCAATGTTGCAAGCTAAATGTCCAGGCCTGTGACCTACAGAATCTGAAATGGTAATCTTACTGGAACAAGAAGCACCTTGGTGCTGGTGTCACCACCCTAATTGTGTTCATGTGCTGGTAACCTTCCAAATTGCCAATGCTGAGAAAGCCACTACTGACCAATCATTAACCTCTGTCCATGTTGCCACACACACTGTTGCATCGACCAATGGCACATTGCAGAGATGACATGTTTTTACCTGTAGAAACTTAGAGGGTGGTCTCAGGTGGAGTTAATAGATACTGCCTGACCAATGATCGCACTAACCCCTATACAACGTATACTTAGTTGATTCCCTTAACCAACCCCTTCCTACCTTAGGTTTTAGTGAAATACACATCATTTATGATGTCATAACCCTTTATAAGGTATTGTTAAGCTTGGAGCTGATGAGAGACACAGAGATTTGCCTAATGTTCATGCTGTCCTGTTTTATATTGCTGTTGTTAAATATAACAGATGCTTGTCCCATTTCTGGTCTCTTAAATATTTTGGACGTGGGATTTTCCCTGGCTTGTCCTCTTGCTTATCTACTGGGTTCTTCCTCCTCATCATTTCATGTGGTCGCAGAGGATGGTTTGCCGATGCCCTCAGTACTTTACTGCTTTACTGCTGTTTTCCCACTGCATAACAGAAGGACTGGATCGTGCCCAGTGAGGCCGGCATACCTAATCATGTGTGAACTGAGACCGTTTGGTGAATCTGGCCAAATTTGGAAACAACCAATTTGAGTAATCACTACCAAACAAGGGGAGCAGGGGTTGCAGAGGTGCCTCCCGCTCCCTATGCTTGGTAGTTATGGCCTTTGAGGACAGAAAACGTGTCCCACACTTCCGGAGATCTGGAGGTGGGGGGAGGGTGAAAAAAATAAAGAAAAGCAAACCCTGCTGCATTGGATCCGACCTCCATAGGAGAAACGGATCCAACGCTGGAGGGTCAGAAGATGAGTAGAAGGAGAAAGGGTAAGTAGGGGGTGGGGTGGGTTTTGGTTTAAGGGGTTTGGGGGGGGCTTTGAGTTTAGGTGGATTTGGCCACAGCATAATTGGCTTTGCGGTCAAATTGACCATGGTCAATTCGGCCGTGAACAATTGTGCCACGGCCAAACCATATACATACAAGGCACATTGTGGGAGGATCAGTTCTGATGGCTTCAGCTGACCCATGGATATAAGTATGAGAGCATTCAACTAGCAAACCAAAGTGGGAGGGGGGGTTGTTTGTGTGCTTTGAAGATTGTGTTGTGTAGAACTTTGGGGAAAAGAGATAAAGTGTTTATTTATGAGAGTTTACCTGTAGCATTTAACCCAAAAGAGGGGCTATTGAAGAGAAGATCGTTAGCTTGTCACAGTTGAGGCAGGAAGATTATTTATGATGTATCCCTTATCGAGAATTTTGTAGGAAGACATCCATGGGGTTTTAGGTTATTTTATTTTTTTAAGCATGCACCCATATGTCCCACATGTATAGATGTTACTTGCGCCAGTGAAAAGGGGTGAGGAAGAGGAGCATGAGGGATGTCCACCAATAAGAAGTAGTGAATAGGATTTTGAGAAGTGTAGGAGAAGTTATGGCTGCCCATGGTAGAGGGCACAAAGTGTGTGGAGAAGTGACAGAAAGGATTTGGTTTTAGAGCCAAAAAGGTAAAAGATGGAGGGTGAGAAGGTGGCTTGAGGTGGTGACAATAAATTGCATTAATATTGTTCTGGGTTCTAAGAGCATGTGGAACATTGCTTTGGCCTTAATGGGTGGAGTTTGGTGTGTGGGCAGCAATTGTGGTGCATGCCCCAAGTAATGTTGTTGAAGCCAGAGAGGCTTTCAGAAAGGTCCAAAGAGTGTCCAAACCTTGAGAATATAGAGTTTATAATTGATAAGAAAGTGTGAAAATTAAGTATAACCATCTTGTGTACAAAGCCCTCGGCTTGAGGTCAAGTAAGTATCGGTGGTCAGAAGAGTGACCTGCCTTTATGGCTAACACTACCCAATAGCATTTGTGCAAGTCCCACCCTCAGTATAAGTCTAAGATTTGTAAATATAGCATGGAATAAACTGTTGAAACTGTGGGGAAGATGGTCAAAGCCTAGCGCCCAGAGGGCAATCTTTCTAAATCTGCGATGCAACACATAACCACATTTTTACATGCTGCATATAAGGGAAAGAAGTTGAGCAACAGGTTAGCAATTTTGGAGCTATGGAAGATGTTCAGGGAGGAGTACCCACAGCTCCTTCTCCTCCTTCCCAGATCACTGCATACAGTAGTGAAGACACAATTAATGGAGCCACGCTGAGTAATCCAAAGCCAGGGCATTAGGGAATTCGAAGAAACAGAAAGTGAAAAGGGGAAAGAGGACAGGGAGAGGTTAAGAAAACAAAAGGAGGAAAGGAACAGACAGAAAGAAGCAGAGGAGAAAGGAAGGCAAAGAGGGAAGTAGAAAAAGAAAGTGAGGAAGAGATGAAGTTGAGTAGAGAGAGATGGCTGAAAGACATTGAGAGACTTGTCAAAGCGTGTATGTGCTAAAAGAGGGAGAAAAGTAAAGAGCAGGATCGGGAAAGAGAGAAGAGTTGGGAGAGATGCACCAGAGAAATGGAAGAAATAATGAGAAATCACACACTTCCTAGCAAGGATAAGGGAGCAGGGATAGGAATGAGGTTTGGGACACTGTACCGGAGCAGGAGGGATAGTGGGGCTAAACTTTGGAGCACAGTGGGGTCCCCACAGAGGGGGTAGCTGAGCTCAGTAGATAAGACAGGAAAAGGAGGAGATGGGAAAAGTAAGCCCAAACAGTTGAACTTTGAGAATGAAGGGTACGAGGTACGTCAGGACAGTTGCAGGACACTGGGGTCAGATGAAGAAAGGGGAGACAGTGAAGGTGAAGAAGAGATGAGAAGGGCATGCAGACCATCTGCAGGAGTAATCCCAGAACGAGGTGTAGGGTGGTCAGAGGGGGAAGAGATAGAACGGGAAAGAGATGAACTTGTGACTCACAAGAAATGCACAAGAGATGATCACACATCTTAGGGGATGTTACCCCATACACACAGAGGTTGACAATATTGCCAGGGTGAAAGCGAATGAGCATGGCTGGGGCATTCCTGAGAATGAAGAGGGTGACCGAACCTGAACCTAATGTAGGATTAACTCAATATCTATTACTAGAAAGGGGGATGGTGACCACAAATGGACAAAGACAACTCGATATGTAAATTACCATTGTTAACTGCAGGGTCAGGGAAATGGATTCATCAGTTAAAAGGATGGCAATAGGAATGACGTTACCAGTGGGTGACATAAAGAGTTTGCCATTCTTGGGGAGGGAGCTGATGATATTTAGACACAGGCATTCTTTCCCTGGGGTGACAGCACAGAACACAGCTCATGACAGGGCACTATTTAATAATTGGAGAGCAGTCATATGAAAATCCCTCAGGGTACAGTATCCTGACACATCAGACATGAGCGCGATCATGTCCCGCAAAATACAGGAGGAACCTCATTGCATACATTCAGGAGATTCAGGAGCATTGGCATCTGGAGACTCGTGAACCGTGGGACAAGACAGTGGCACTTTTCTATCACATATTATGCCATGGACTATCCGAGCCAGTGCAGCAAAAGCTAAAATAATTAGTGGGAATGGAAGTGAAGCCAGAGATTCAGTTGACTATAGTACATCACTGTCGATTGTTGCAGGACAATGCTAGAATGAAGCATGACAAAAAGAAGCAGGAAGAAGCGGAATTAGTTCAGAAAATATTATCAAAGTATTCAATTGGAGAGGCTATGTTGGCAGGCGGAGATGGAATGGTTATGCAAGACGTTCAGCCCAGTTAGCCAATGACTGGAGGGAGCTTTGCAGGATGGGGAGTATACAACTACTGGCCCCAGGGAAGAGGGAGCAAGCCTAGAGTGAGAGAGGCTGAATTGCATGCCTGCAAGGTGGATGAGGTTTAAACGGGGCAGCCCTGTCCTATAAGGCCAATTTAACAATGTTAGGCATGTGGAAAAATGGGACATATTTCTTGGATGTGTAGAAACAGGGGGGTTGAATTGGCTTTACTCAAGAGGGGGGATGGCCTACCCCCCAGCATACAGTGCAGAACCACCCAGCTATTATGCCCGATATAACACATAGTATCAGGTGTATGCACCACCGACACAGCCAGTGCAACAGTAACCAATGCATGCACAACAGACACTGACAACCCCACCAGCCAGCACTCGCACAGATACCACATCCCCTGACACAACCACACGTACCACTACAGCAGAACACTGTGGCCACATGGAACCCAAGTGCAGAAGTGCAGACACCACAGCCAGGATAGGGGATGTGACTGTGGTAGGAAGGAATCTTTTCAGGACAGAGATGAACATATACACACAATAGGACAACCCACAGACTGACGTGATGTGTTCAGTCCTATCTGTTACACCTAACCCGCAAGAGGAGCACAAGTCAGTGTGACCATAGGTGACAAAACATTCTCTTTTCTCATTGATATGGGTGCAACCAGATCCTGTGTTAGGGAGGGGAGATAACCAATGTCTAGCATTGCCATGAATGCAAAAGGCTTTTCTGGGGCCACAACAAATTTGGTACCTGCCAGGGAACACAACCTTGCCACTATTGTATTCCAGCAAGATACTAGTCAACATAATGGGAACTCATATGATTAGTGAGCTCTACATGACCATCTCATTCACTGTCAAGGGAATAGTGTGTTGCACCATGGGTATTCATTACATGAATGCACAGGAATTCATACTAGCATTGTGTTGCCAGACAGCACAGAGGGGGCCGCCCCCTGGATCCTGATGTGTTCCAATATGGGGTTAATGGTATACTAGCATGGCACCCAGGGCTACAGGGCAAAACACTGTGATTACCTGCAGAGGTTCTGTTTAGACCAGAGATTCTCGTGGATGAGGAGGAAAGACATGTATTTGCACTAGCACTGGACGCAGTTATAGTCAGGGAAGAGAAAGTAATGCTCCATGGAACTAACAATGAGGGGAAAGCATGGTGAGTGGTAATTGCCTCAGAGGAATGACACAGATTGAGAAACTTTGCAGACAAAGAGCTATTCCAAGACGATGACGAATATTTGTAGTGGTGTTTTTTATAAGCATAACTCATTGGATTAGGATCGAGAAAAGGAAAGTGCCACAGAGCATGGTAAAAAAAGAAAAAAAAAACATCATTCCTTGAAGACTTAGCACGGGTGCTGAGTGTCTTATGGACAAATAGTTCCTATAATGTTGGCCAGTTGGATGGAGTAGGGGCAGTGAATATACATTTGAAAGTAGGAGTAATCTTGCCCTAAGTTAAACAATACGCCACGTCCAAAGAAGCAGATGAGGGTATTTTCGAGACAATGGCCCTCATTACGATACCGGCGCTAAACTTTGCCGCTATTAGCACCATGGTTGGTGCTGGTATCGTAACTTGTCCGCCATGGTGAAATGGGGAAATACCGCCCCATTCCAAGGTTGGTGGGGCGGTATTTCCCCATTTCCCCATGGCCTTTCCCCATTCCCATTTTTGCCCCATAGGGCATAATGGGAATGGAAAAGGCGCTAAGTACGGTTCCGCAAATTTCGGTACTATACTTACTGCGAAGGTCCCTTTGCGGATCCCTACTTTAACGACTGGCCTAGACCAGCCGTTAAGGTCGGGTCCCGCAAAGGGACCTCGTAATTAGGCGCTAATGGGTTAACAGCGCCGCAGCCTTTTACGGCGCCGTTAACCCATTAGCGCCTGGGTCGTAATGAGGCCCAATGTCTGCATTAGTACAGCTTGGGATATCGGTATCTTCAGAATCCCCATGTAACACGGCTGTGCACCCAGTGAAGAAAGAGACGGGGGTCATGGAGATTCATTGTGGATTTGTGCCCCCTAAATAAAATCATTGTGGCAGAATCTTCATTAGTTGCCAACCCAGTGACGATATTATGCAATATGCCATCCAAAGCCTCACACTTCACAGTGATTGATCTGAAGAATGCATTCTTCTCGATCCCTCTTAATGAGGAATCACAAGATTTGACCTTGTTTTCATATAGAAATAAGAGGTGGACACATACACGATTACCTCAAGGGTACTGTGAGTCCCCTTCTATATTTAACATGGTCCTTGAAATGAACCTCTGGAACATTACTCCTTGACAGCACAGTAGTTCCATATGTGGAGGATATTTTGGTGTGCAGTGATACAGAAGAGCAGTGCCAAAAGTACTGAATGCAGCTGATGACATTCTTAGCAGACAAGAGTATAAGGTGGACAAGGCAAAATATAGTATTGTCAGGAAGAGGTTGTATACATTGGCCAGTTGATTTCACAGGAAGGCTGGAAGGTGACCCCAGTAAGAGCAGAAGCAATCACAAAAACACCACAGCCAAAAGCAGTGAGGAAAATACAGCAATTTTTGGGTTTGTGCAACTATGGCAGAACATGGGTCTTTGGTTACAGTACATATGCTATGCCCCTCCTAGCAGGACTCAAAGAGGTTCAAAAAGATGGCAGCAAGATAGCCTAGACAAGTGAAATTATAGAAGCCTTAACACATTGAAAAGAACAATATACATAGCACCAGTTTCAGGAATACCTGATTACAATGAGGAATTGTCTCTATGTTCACACTCAAACTGGGTGGTGATGACAGCAGTACTCACACAGAAAATTACCCTGGGACACAAATCCATTGGCATATTACAGCAGGTTTTTGGATCCAGTAATGAAGGGTAATTATCCCTGTGAACAAGCACTGGCTGCAGCATCATGCAATTGAGAAGTCAGCAAATATCAATGGGCTGCGGAGTAACACTGTATGAGAAGCATGCCCTATTCTCGGGCATGCACTATATTGTCTCAGTAGAATAGCTCAGGGGCAACAGACAACAGGGAGCAATACAGTTTGGATCCCCGGATCCGCACTTAGAAACCGCTGGGTATTAATCGCGTTACAAATAACCTATCATATTATATCATATTCACCATTCTTAAGAAACCCAAGAGCACACTGACAAAACAGAGAGCATCTGGGTGCTAAGTGATCATTTCAAACCAAGCAGTGAAAGTAGTGAGGTGAAGGGTAATGAACCCAGAAACATTTATAGAAGAGCCAGTGGAGGAAGGAGCTTACATGCACAACTTTGCCAAACACACTGAATATCATGACAACGTTTACCATGTCAGAGAAAATACCCTTGTAGGGGGGAGGTTTTCTTTATTGATGGTTCCTCAATGATTGATCAGATTTTGGGGGAAAGGCTCACAGGGAAAGCAGTGGTACAAGTGAGAAAGAGTGAGATCTTTGAGTTAGTGGCAAGTGCAAGTTTGCCTTTACATATTTTAGCACACCCAGGTGAGTTAGCATCGCTTATTGTAGCACACTCGGCACACAAAGATTAGGGGATGCCAGTGTACTCTGATTCAGCCTACGTGACATCAACTGTACATGTATGTCTGTCATGTTGGAAAAGGTGGGGCTTCTGACATGCTGATAGCACGCCAGTGCAGCACGCACCCCTATTGGACAGGCTCAAAGACCCACTACAGTTCCCAGCAGTCATTGCAGTAGTGAAGTGCGTGGCCCACACAAGGACATAATCTCCTGTGGCAATGAAGTCACAAACACCAAAGCCAAAAGAGCAGCATATTTTCCCCAAATAATGGAATTTGACACACCAAACAATAAATACATGTCAGCATGTAACATGGGGATGAAAGAAGGCTTTAACTCCCTGACCATTGCACAGATAATTCAGCTACAGTGGAGAGCACTGCCAGAAGAACAGGAACACTGGAAGAGGATGGGGTGTTCCCCACAGATTCCTTGGCAAAAGCAACCAAGAGTGCACTGGAAAATCCAGATTTCACACAATATATGTTGCAACCAACCCACTAAAGTGGCAGAATTCTAGATTGGGTAGTGGCACACGAAATTGGACCTCATCATATAGAAGCTAAACCCTGCCCTGTTCAGATTATGACTTCATAACATTTGAAATATCTTTAAATACCTTTAACCGCTGCCAGAAACAAAGTTAAACATTTACAGGGGAAAGCCTTTTGTCGCAATTTATGTAAACTTACCCCAAAAGCACTAGCCCCTCTTGTTGCTCCTTATTTAAACAACCTTGATCGGTATAAATCGGCAGCCGACTTGTTAGCAGCATATAATAAGATAATGACTGAAGCTGTAGAGAGTATAGCTACTTTGACGTTAAGACCAGGTAAAGCTGTTCCCTTCAAAATTGGGTACTCATCAAAGATACACAATCTGAAATTTAAGAAAAGCAAGACCTTGCGTAAATGGCACAAATCACTCTCTGTCAATGACAAGTCTAACTACAGCCATGAAGCTAAACAGTACAAAGAGGCTATATGCGCTGCAAACAATCCTCCTAAGAATAGAGTATTATGGAGGCCACTTCAGACACAAAGGAACTATTCACGATCCTTAAAGAAGTCGAAGACCCCTGTCCCAGTAATGTCACAGTCATGAAAGATTCAGACTGGTGTACCCAAATTGAAAAGGCCATGTCCAGTAAATTCTCCATGATCAAAGAGGATATGAAATCTAGGCTTGCCCATTTGAATCCTCCAACTCGCCCTGTTGATGGTCGACTCCAGCCAGCCCTTCCAAATTTGTTTACCTTTGCAGAGGTGGTAGAAGCAGAGGTTTCAGATTTATTAATCAGGTTAAAACCTACAAGCTGTATGGGGTGATAATTGTTCTTCCAAAATAGTTAAGGCCTGTGCCCAGCTGCTTGCCCCGCTGTTTATGAAATTTGTAAACACATAATTTAGAGACATGCCTGTGCCTATTGATGTCAAGCAAGCATGGATCAATCCTCTTTTGAAGAAACCTTCTCTGGATCCATGTTTGGTGGGCAGTTATGGTCTGATTACTAATTATCCCTTCCTTCTGAAGGTGCTGGACAAAATAGCACACAAACAGATTCAGGCATTTCTGAGTGCACATAGCGTACTAAGCCATTAACAATCAGGATTTTGGAGTGTGCGTAGCGCTGAGCCCACCCTGCTGGACCTTAAGACTAACATCTCACAATTCATGGACAAGGGTAAAACGTTGTTGATGCTCCTAGACCTGATGGTCGTGTTTGACTTGGTAGATCATTCCATCTTAGCCAGCAGACTGCTAGAGTGGGATTCCTTCTCTAAAGAAGCAGTCAGCTTGGTGCTCTCGTTTCTGTCAACCAAGGTCTTCCAGGAAGATGCTATGTCAGAGAGTCTTACTTACATTGTGGCGTACGTCAGGCTTGTGTCTATCTCCTACCATTTTCAATGTATTCATGCTCACACTGTTTGATCAACTTGATGCTGATGGCACCTGCTATGGCAAATATGCTGACAATACTCAGTGTCTTTTTCCACTCTTATTTGACTACATTAAAGACGACACTGAGGTTATCAATGCAACCCACAAGCAAATCCATCTCTGGAATTTGTATAACGGCCTAGCCCAAACAACTCTAAAACTGAGATTATAGGAGCACTGACCCCAAGTTTTGCCTTCTGATCAGGCCTTTTCATCTTTCCTAATTGCAGACTGTCTTCTCCACACACTCATAAATGTAAAGACTTTGGGAGTCACCATTGAACAAGAGCTCTCAATGAGGTTCCATATCAGTTGTTTAGTGTCAAACTTAACATATTACATCAAACATTTGGCACCAATTTGACCATACCTTGGTGTATCCAGCTGTGCCACTTTCCTGTGCCTGTGCCAAGGACAATCATTGGGAGTCTTTTGGACTATTGTGCCAGCAGTTTACAAGGTCTGGGAAAAGGATAACTAAATCATCTGCAAGCTGTTCAGAACAACGCAGTGAGGGTCATTGTAGGTATGCGTAAAATGGATCATGTCTCACCAGCTCGGAGAGTGTTACATTGGCTCCCCATAGTAAAGAGAGTCATGTTTCATGCTCTCTGCATTGTACACTCTTGCATGTATGGCAAGAGTTAGTCCTACCTGGCAGCACAGCTGAAATGGCTACCTGACAGACGCAGCATGAGATTCAACAACACTGGTCTACTTTTTACACCCAAGGCCAACCTGCTGCAGGTACAAAATGGTTGTTTTCCAGTCACAACCCCTCATCTGTGGAATACCCTTCCCAATGACCTCAGGTTGTGCCCCAGTCTTCCTAGTTTCAAACGTAAACTGAAAACCTCTCGTTTTTAATAAAAAATCTCACTTGCCTTGGTCTCCTTCTCTCTGGTTTTCTCCTTAGGTTTCCTGCTTTACTTGCTTCATGTTGTGTGTCTTTGTCAGCTCTATCATGCCTCCGGGCCTCTGTTCTAGCACTCTAGAAATAAAATAACTAACTAAATAAATGCATTGTGGTGGCAGGACAGCACCAGAAAATCAGCTATGCCCTTCACAACACTAAAGGTAGCATTAAAGCAGCTCCATTTCCCAACCCATACAATCATAGAGAGTAGTTCAGCACAGATCGCAGAAGATTGGTTCACTCCAAATTTGGCAGAACATGTCTCTGCCTTTATTTTCAATTGCATTGGGTCTCATTACTACTTTGCCGGTCTGGAAACAACAGTGCCGGTAAGCTTACCTGCACCATTGTTTCCAGACTGGCAATGTACAAGTCTGCCTGCCAGAGCTGCTGTGCCCAACAGGTCTGGCCGTGCCGGGCACAGCAGCCATGGTAGGCAGATTTCACTAAACCACCGGCACTGTTATTAACGGTGCAGTGATTCCGTGTTCCCCATTCCCATAGAGTCCTAACAACATTTTACGGGCGCCTGACTTCCCGGACCACCGGGGTTGTAATGCCCCGGTGTTTCCGGCAAGCCAGGCGCTGGTAAAATGTACAAGTCCAGCAGAACCCTGCAGGTTTTACCGGCATGGTTACCGCCGGACTTGTAATGAGGCCCATTGTCTGTCAAAAGTACACTGCAGTGCACACCTTAGGAGTAGTGAGAGGAGTAATACCCCATCCTACTCGACCCTTCCAACATTTGCATATAGACTGCATGGACATAGCACAAAGTGTAATGGCTACATATATATGTTTGCGGTTGTATGCACCTTCTCTCAATGGATTAAAGCCGGTCCATGCACCCACTCCAATGCCACCTGTGCTGCCAAATTCTTTGTAACAGAGGCATTCCCATGATGGGAGGTGTCTGATGTCGTCCAGACTGACAATAGTCCACATTTTGTGAATGAAGTGCTTGAGCACAACATAATCCTGCTGGGGATTGAGTATAAATTCTCCTGGGGTTATCACCCACAGGCGAATGGGATATGTGATCACCTCAATGGCCTGCTCAAAGAGAAAATAGCCAAATTGAAAATTACACTGAAAAAAGGATAGCTCCATTGCCTGACCTAGCCCTATTTGCATTACACAACGAACCCAGCTCAGATAACCACTTGACTCCTCATGAGCTGGCGACAGGACGCCATATGAGTATACATCTTGCTCCTCCCACTAGAGCGTTAACTGATGCCCAGAGTACCTCTGTTATTTTGGGAGCTGAACTGCATGATTACCTTATGGCTTTGATGTCGAGTGTTTCTTTTATTTTCTAACAGATCAAGCAAGGCAGGGGAGGTCCAAGATGAATGATGAACAGATAATATGATACACTGTATACTGGCCGGTCCAAACAGAGGGAAAGCTAGGACAGAGTCCCAGAAGGAGTTGCAATTTCCACAAACAGGAAGAAAAGAGGTAGGGGTAATGCCTGGGTGTTGGGAAAGACCACAACAACTAGTAAACAGGCAGGTGTCTATAGGAGTTTAATGGGTTGAGAGGCTGATGGGGTGCAAGGCACAAGCACTCTTGACAATGCCAGTAGAAGTAGTGTAGACAGAGAATGATGAGTGCCTCAGTGGATGCGCTGATTTTTTCTAAATTGCTCACATTGGCAGAAAACAAAGGAGGACCCATATCATTAATATCTCTCAAGGCAGCTTCACTATGTTTCCATAATGATGGCCAAGTAAAGGTTGGAGCAAATGAAGAGTCCAAACCCATATTGAAAATACCTGGCATGAAGGGAAGCACTTCAGTACTCATGGACCACAAATGGGCCTGTGGCCCCAAAGCTTACATGCAGTTGTCTTCAAATTGGGGAGAAGTGTGTTCCCTAGTACTACTGACCATACCAGCCCTGGTAGTCCCAAAGAAAGACATACAAAATGGATACCCACCAGAGGAAGAAAAGGTACTGTGAATGGGTAAAAAGAGGAAATGATGTCTCCAGCAAGATGGAGGCAGCACTTGAGGCAATATCAGAAGAGCACAGACTGTTTAGCAGAACAGAAATATTCTTTGCCTCTGTCGTTTGTGGGATACAAGGAAATGTAAATGCCAAATCATTACAGATTACCCGTTGGGAGCTGTTGCAGGCAATCAACTCAACAGTGATACGGTTTAACGCAATAAAGGAGGAGCTCAGAGCCGTGAGGATCATGACCCTTCAAAATAGAAATGTCCTTGACCTCATAACAGCTATAGAGGGCATAGTTTGCTCAAAGATTGGTCCATCCTGTGGTACCTGCACACCTGCTATGATGAAGGAAATGTAACCCTAACAGAGGCCATAACCCTGTTAACAGACTTGCCCACTAGAGCGGAGAAAGAGGCAAATGCAGTGGGGAAGGATGAAGATTGGATTCCCTACTGGATGGCCAATGGATTCAAAATACTCATAGCCACACTAGTAGTGTTATTCACATTTTGTGTTATCAGGATAGCCATAGCCCAATGTAAACAGACTGCCCAGAAGACAGTAGGAATGGGCATTCTAGTAGATGTGGACACTAAGGCAGATGAGCAAACACAAACTTTCGATATATACTCCAATCCCACCTGAAACATAGTCCCATTGTTGCTCCAGGAACAACATTATTTTATCCCCAGGATGCCCGCTATTACGTTGGACGTTGGGTGGGGTGCAAACTAGACAGGGAGTGCTGCTATATGACCTGGAGTATGGACGAACAGGTGAAGTATAATGATGATTTAAGAGGAGTGGCAAACATATGGATTCCCAAGGCACTCAACAATGAGGAGGAGCCTCCGAGAAACTTGCTTGAGGACTCGACCAGAGGGGGGAATGAAGAGAAACAAATAAATGTGTATTTCATTTTGTCGGACCCTCGTCATCCTGATGCTACATAAATGGCAGGTGCACATCACTGGTGGTCTCTGCCTCATCCCCACCTGAGTATCAAAGAGAGGGTACTTGCTGAGAAAACCATACAGACTGTACCCCACAGGGGTCAAAAAAGCATTAAACCTGCAGGCTATTAAGGACATGAACAAGCTGTGTACAGAGGCGATGAAGGCACATGACATCACTGCAGAATACTGACACACGTAAGAGCATTAGAGATAAAACACAAATACATCCATTATGAAGAAACAAGAACAATAGGCTAAACCGCACTTAGACATGGAGAACATGCTTGCATCCATTAGGATAGACAACATATACTTCTTCTGTACGCTGAAACACAAGAATAAACATAATGCTTGCTTAATGCAGAATGCAAATAAAATTAATGGCCATGGAAACCAAGATGGAAGGCACAGCTGCATTTGGATTAAAGAAAGACAGTGGAGAAGCTTTGAGGTTGCAGATTGACCTGGTTTGCTGAGTTAGCAGACCAACCAAGCTGGACAGCCCAGACAATGAAGAGCATATGCTTGCCAAGGCAACACAGGAAATAAAAGCCTGAATCAGCACCCACACTATAGCCAATACCAGTTCCCAGGTGTGAGACGCAGTCCTTCTAGATTTGTAAAGAAACACGTAATATTGGAAGGTTAGATTCCCAACAAATCACACTTAATATTTAGAGGTAGTAGATTAAACAAGTCTCTAGAGGCCAAGAGAGGCAAAAACACCCACAGCAAGAAGATCCACAATCCTCATAAAGGCCGAATATTTCAAAATCTGGTCTCCACAAACATGACTCATGGTTTGAGGATTTTGCCTATTGATTAGAAACAGACACAGGCAGGCAGAGACCTTTGTTCCCATCCAGTTCTTGGGACAAAAGATACAAAGTAGTGCAATGTTGAAAGCTGAATGTCCTGGTCTGTGGTCTAGAGAATCTGAAATGGGAACTTTATTGGGACAAGTGGCACCCTAGTGCCGTTTTCACCACCCCTATTGTGCTCATGTGCTGGTACCCTTCCAAAGTGCTAAGACTGAGAAAGCCCCTCTGACCAATCATTACCCTCTGTCCACGTTGCCCTATACACTGTTTCATCAGCATATGGCATATTGTAGAGATGACATGTTTTACCTGTAGCAACTCAGAAGGAGGTCTCAGGTGGATTTACTAGATAGGGCCTGACCAATGATCGCACTAATCCCTATGCAAAGTTGACATAGTTGATTCCCTCAACCAACCCCTTCCCATATTAGGTTTTTATGAAGTGACACATTGCTTAGGATGTAATAACCCTTTATAAGGTATTGTTAAGCTTGGAACTGATGAGAGACACTGAGATTTGCCTAATTTTCATGCTGCCCCAGTTTCATATTGTTGTTGTTAAAAAACTAGTGTTTGTCAAGTTTTTGGTGTCTTCCATTTATTGGATGTGGGATTTCCCCTAGTCTGTCTCCTTGCTTATCCACATTGGTCTTCCTCCCCATCATTTCACCACATATATTTTGAAGTCCAAGACTTTAAATATCAGTTTAGGGGTTAGACATACCCCTTGTTGATTTGCCAGTGACTCTTTCTTACAAATGTCCCTAACATTGAAAAAGAAAATGACACATTTCCATTGATGCCAGAGACATGAGGAGTTGTAAGGAGTTCAAATGTCAAAGAGAAACAGATTTGGGTTATTGGAAAGGGGATAGTTACAGGGAAAGAGTAAAAAGGAATATGAAACAGTAGAGGGGTTAATAAAGTACGAAAGTGAAAGCATATGAAAGGAGGTTTGGAGTCACCCGTTTAAAAGGAAATGAGAGAAAAAAGCAGTTCAACAAACAGGGAAATGTGTTGCTAATTCATAAGTCAAATCATTGTATGTATATATGTATGTGTGGGATGTATGCATTTATGTATGGGATTCATGAAGCATACCCCTAGATATGAAGCAGTGGACCCTTGTACAGATGGGATACACCCATGGAGTAACAAATCGGGTGCTTGGTTAGCAGTAGAAATTGAATGGGTGGGGGCAGGAAGGAATTGGGCATAACAAGGACAGCTGATTAGAGTGATCACCTGGATTCTTTTTGAAGAGCTGGTCTTTAGGTCCTTTCTGAACTGTAAAATGAAGGAGTTCCTGCCTAATATGTTTTAGTAACTAATTCCAGAGACATGTTGGATAGCAGTAACATTTCTTTTCCATGGTTTCCCTCTTTCAGTTCTTTATTTTCAGTCTGGTGAAGTTGTGGCTTCTTTTGCAGTGGCCTCTAAAGATTGTGAGCTTCCTCAGTCAGGCAGTATTGTGTTTTAGTTTTCGTGACTCTTTAGGTGATGCCGTTTGTCTTGAACATGATGCATGCATAACAGTGTATCTAAGGTGTCATTAAACATCTTCAGAGGAGGGTTTAGGCAATATGGATGAGAGAGTAATAGCCCAGTCAAAATGGAATGCAGAAAACACCCCAGGGTCAAGCACATGATTTAAATAAAGGAACATTTTGTAGGAAATATTTGGAAGGAGGTGATTTGGAAAAGTGGGAGCAGGCTCAAGACCCCACAATATTTGACTGAAGGTATCCATTAATATGCAAGAATGTGAGAAAGTAAAAAGAGGCCGCATCAGGCATCTTGAACTAAGCACCTAGATGATGGTCAACACCAGAGAAAGGTCTCCATCCAATCAGGGCAGAAACTTTCTGATCTGACATAAAACATAAATACAAACATAAACAAGATCACAGTTTATAGTATTCATTATAGGTTCTATGAACGACTTAGGAGCAAACCACTGGATCATCAGGGAAGATACTGATATGCCAATATGAAACCTCACATGAACTGCCCGAAAAACAAAAAAAAGAATCACAATGGTAAGGTCTGGCAGATCTTGGCAGTAGGACACATGAAGGGGATAGAATGATAGCTTAGATTTCAGACTTGAATAGGCACTGAATTGCTGCCTTTTAGCTTCCTGCCCAACAGATGAAGTTGTTAGTCGGTAGGAGTTTAGCTCACCAGATTTTGGAGGGCACTGATCTCTATTGTCAAAATTCATTTTGGCTCAAATACCAGTTGAAGGGGAAGTGGGAACCAATCCATACTGGCTGAAATGGAACTGACACTATTTTCTGGACTAGCTATTTTAAAATGTCAGACAGGTTGTGGTGGAAGTTAGAGTCAAACCAGAATATGCATCCAGAAATTTGGAGGGTTTTTAGGAGACCTACGTCCTACGTGCATCTGCTCTCAAGATTCCTGCTCTGAAAACCTTTAGAAGAACAACAGAAAAAGAAAATTGATCAAAGTTTTAAGATGCCCAAATTTGAGTTGCAAATATCTTACAATTTGAAGAGAACACCCCTGGAGAGAAAACAATCAATTTTCATAAATTCCACCCATGATGTATTTAGATGATATAGCAGGCAGGATTGATGGAGACTGTCGAAAGCGGCTGCAATTACAACTCTGAGTGGTGAGAGAGATGCAGCGCGGCTTGACAGGCTACAGGTGAGAGGTTCCTCTGGGTGAGGTCCTTTCCTCTAATAGGAAACACGGCGAACGTGTCAGAGCACCTACAGTGAGCACCAGAGCACAAGTGCGGGGCTGGCAAAGTGAGGCATGGGGGGTCACAGTGGGCCATGGCGGACCACAGTGAAGTGGTTGTGACAAGGTTTTGTGTCGTGCCATGTTGTGCGGAGGATGCAGTGCCGTGCGGTGCAATGGGGCAGCTGAGCTTCTTTGGGGCCACTGCTTCAGCTGCAGTCCGCTTCCCAAACGGCACTCTCCCTAAAAAGCCAGTATTCAGGCAGAGTGTGTCGAGTGTTTCGTGCTCGGTGGTCAGTTGGAAACAACTGGTCGCATGCGGTGTGGTGCCTAGCTATAAGGCCTGCAGACCTTGGTTACCGTAAAACAGAGAGTAGTGGCTGCTCATACCTACTGCTTATATTTAATTACCGCTGCATTGGTGGGTGGAGATTATTCTGTGGCAGTACAGAAGGACCTTTCTTCCGATTTATTCAATCTGCCCACTAGTGTTTGCTTACAGATTGCAACTATTTGTCATAATTAAGTGACATTCTGCTTGTTTTCATCTGTTTAAACACCTGATTGTAGGGGTAGAAACTGGTAACAGTACACTATGCGACCTAACTTATTACGGAAGACTGGACTGAGGAGTGAGGCCCTCACTAAGGGGAAAAAAGCTTGTAGCCCCTTGAAAGTAATACAATCCAACGTGAGGGCCCCAAAAGGAAGCAGGGTAAAAAAGATGAGGATGCAGGAGCACCAACCCCTAAACCCACGCAGCCAAATATCTGGGCCTTTTTTTTGGGCCATGGCCAAAGGACCCTGGCACCGGGTACAGTATTGGATACAACTAATGATGCCCCAGCCGGTGGATGTCAACCAAGCTTAATACAAGGAAGGGTGGATGCCAGTATGGCTGACTTGGACTGCCAATTATCGGGTATTGACCAGTCCTTGGATAATAATGGCTCACTACTGGCCCTTTGTAACAATATTAGAAGGAACTCTTTGGGGGCAGCATCCCAGCAGAGTGTACAAGCCACGGAATTCAGCAACTTATCTGCGAGCCCGAACTTATAAGCCTTGGTTTCCTCTACTGCCTGTACCCAGCATATGCAGACTATAAAGGGTTTGGTAGATTTTTTGGATGCTTCCAGAATTGGGGAGAAGGCAGTACTCTTGGTGGACATACTTACAGCAATGGTGGCAAAGATGGATGCCTTACTGGTCTTGTGCTGAGGGGTGGCTTCCAACCAGCAATCTTTACATACATTGGTGTCAAATCTTAGAAGCCCAATGCAGGAGGGGGCCCCTTAAGTAAGGCTATTGAGCAAAATCAATGTACATTAATGACCGCACTGGGGGCATCGGCTATTGGGCTGCCTTCAGAGGCTGCACCCTACACGATCAATCTGGGCGTACATTTGGTCAGAAGTGAAGAAAGGCCATAGATAATTGCTGTTTTTGACGAATCTGATGCATCGTGGAGATCACAGGACTCCGTTAACATTGCAGCTGTTTCAGAAGACCTTGCATTTGACGCACTGTGTGCTGAGACCTCGCTAATGGAGGCGGAGCCCTCAGATTGCTCAATTGGTCAAGGTGTATAACAATCACTGGCACAAGAGCAAGCTGAGGACTCTCAACTAGTAGTATGGAAATCCACCTTAAGCAAACCTCGAGAAGTAGTTTTCAAGGCATCCAGGGTTGTAAACAGGACAGTGAAGGGTGGATCTACAAGAGAGGAGGTTTTACAGGGCACCATGGATAAGTGGGTAAATGCTCCACCATTTAAACCACCAAAACTGTATACAGATCATCGAACTAAGTGTGTGTAAGGCAAAGGGGAAGTCTCCAATCCATTATGAAGTGCCACCCAGGTTGTCGAGGCAGGAATGGGTGCCTGAGGTCGATCTGGGAAAGGCACATTTGCAAAATTAAGCAGGAGGGGTCCAAATGCATAGACGAGTGAGATGGGCTTCTAGACTACATACTCAGCCCCCACTGATTAATCAGAACCAACCCCATCAGTCGCATGGGGGTGTGGAACCCATTGTGGATTGGCCCACTAACATGATCTCCCATATAGATCAATCAGAACATAAGGGAATACAAGAAAAAGCCTCAAGGGCGTACTCACGGCTCAGCTTTTTTGTGAAACTGGACGAGATCCACACCACGGACGCTAGCCCTTTCCTTAACCGGTCAACATTGTTGAGACTTTGGTCCATGATTCCGTGGTTATCCACCATTACCTCTAAGGACATTGCACAGATTAAATTGCCTAAATGGGGTAGTGATGCCAATTGGGCAAATATTTGTTTTGTCTCTACTATATCAGTGGCATTGCTATGTGCAAATGGTGGCCTATTGCATAATGTAGGTCTCACCCTTACAGCCTATAGGCCACTCCTAACACCCAGTGGCCACAGGACACATGAACCTATTACCTGGCCAACACCTATATAAATGGCAGTGTATACAGGACAGAGATCGCAATTCTATTGACCTTCCAGAGTCGCCTGTTGGAATACCTGGTGGCATCGCCATCTACCACAATCCCAGGGTTCAATGTTAATCTTGAAGGCGTTACCGCCCAACTCGTGATGAAGCCCTGTATGTGGTATTTGTAGATTTTTCAACCGACTAAGGCTGTGGGATAAGCTCCTAACATGGGGCTGCCCAGTATTGATAGTTAATATATTGGTAGCCCTACACCAAAATACACAGGCCTGGGTCCGTTTGATGGAAAATGGGGGTGTTACAGCCCTGGTAAAGGTTAGGAAAGGGGTTAAGCAGGGGTGCACATTAGCACCCTTGCTTTCTAATTTATATATGGCAGACTTGCCGGACAGACTAACGCCAAGTGTAGGGTGTTGTCCTAAGAGAGGGGGCACCTCATCCCCTGTATGCTCTACGCAGATGATCTTGTCATGTTAAATTACTCTCTTAGTGGGGCAAAGGCCATGTTTTTTCCGAATTTGCATATGTACGCAGCGGAAAATTACCTTAAAATAAATATGGGGAAAAATAAATTAATGGTGTTCGCTAACAAACAAGTGAAATGCCCTAGCCTAGCTTTATTACTGTATTGGGCATTGTAGACCACGTGGAGACATACCGGTACCTGGATGTTGACATGTCCTGCAGGAAAACCCATATGAATATAGTTGAGGCTAAAAGAATTAAAGCTCTACAGTTGATTCAGTTGATTGCTAATTTTGCAAGAAATACTGCATATTGAGTTTGAGTTCGAGTTCGAGTTCCACTTCCATGCAATATATCCGTTTAGGGCTAGGTCTGCTCTCCCTCAAGGGAGAATTATTGATACAACGTGGTCTCTTCCACCTGAAAATGTACTCAAAGCCGAAATGTCAATTGTTGGCGCTAATGGCTGGGTGTAATTCTTTACATCAAGGTTGCAGACAGGATGGGTTCGAGATACTACTGGCCGAATTTTATAGGGCTATGGATGGAGTTCCGAATTTCAAAGGGGAACTAACTATGATACTCTCCAGCATATTTTTAAAGGTAAGGCCAAAGAGTGGGATTATGTGAATAATTACACCCACCTGGATACCTTACATTTGCCTGGAGTCATTTGCAACCGCAGATCTACTTGAAATAATGTCCTAACCCTTCAGCCTTACACTGTAGACTACGGCTGCATATTAACCAATTAACATTTTTAGCCGACACAGGCGCACAATTGGGGATACCACTTAAGGAGCGATATTGAGACTCTGTAAAAATCATATAATGATGGAGACCGCCAAACATCTCTTGACTGAATGTTCAACTCTGGGGCCTATTTATATGACCATAGTGGATGGAGTTGTGCACTCCTATGAATCCATCAAAGACGATGCTTTTTGGGTATATTGTTTGAATACAGAGAACCAGTGTGTTCACCTAGCCCTGTATCGAGATTATTAAAAAGCGCCTAAAATCGGAGTAGGATTAGTATGGTACAGACAATTTCTCCAGAGGCGTGCCGCTAGTTGGTCATCTTTTTCCCTGTATAATTTTTAACCATTTTTTTAGATATATCTTTGAACCTTGGTATGAGTTTTTACAAGAATTGTTTTAAAAATGTCTTTAAGAATGTGCTAGTATAATAACAATTGTATTTCTAGACGATTTTGTAGAATGTTATTAAGGTGTGTTTTATGATGAATTAAGGTCTTATATAAGGTTTTATCCAATTAATTTTTAAAGTTCACGTAGAACTAAACTAATAAAATAATAATAATATAGCAGGCATATGAAATTCTGCTCAGGAGTCTATCTGGAAAGCATGGGCAGCAGATCATGACTGCATCCCGACTGCCTGCAGTATTACTCTGTAAACAAAATCAATATTTATATTTAAAAAAGAAATGTATCAGCATCTTTCCTGCATACTGGTCTAAATCGAACATTGTCCCTACTTATAAAAGAGAACGTAGAACCAATCCACTGAATTATAAACCAATCACAATACTAGATGCTGTCCCATCCCGAATCATGGATCATCGGGGTGGCCGTCTTGATGAGTGGCAAATAGGGTTCAGGAAGAATCCTGGTACCTCGCTTAAGGGGATGTTTTGTAAAGAGCATTGTCCTTTTTAAGTTGTGTTTTTTGTTGTTTTATATTTTCCTCTCCAATCATACTTGTAATATTTTTGACAGATTTGGTGGCAGTGAGGACAATGTGGTTTGGGTTTCCGAATTCATCCCTGCTGTAGAAGAGGCCTACTGGAATGAATAAAGTTGGAGATGTCGAAGGCGGTAGTTAAGGCAATGGATGCCATAAACACTGACTTATAATATCCGCCCCAAGCAAGGTGTTGGAAAAAAACCCAAAATAAATAAATAAATAAATAAAACAAAGAATAGTCAAACAGAACATACAACAAGACAAGGGAAAAGAGGATTAGGTAGAACGTGCACAAAAAGAATGGACAAATGAGTTATAAGGAGCCATGTTCGTGCACTAACTCGAATACATGTTCACTAGCAAGAACTGAAAGCAATGATAAATATTATGTGATTTGCAATTGGTGTGGTTAATATCTGTGGCTAGGCGGACCACCCTGTCATTGGTTGAGGATATTGGCATGGATATTTGTCATGTGTTCCCGCGCAGCTACAGCGCTCGTTTTGATTGGTCAATGCCGCATGTGCTGATTTCATCATACGGCGTGGGCATAGCCACATCTACCAGCTCCTGCTGTCATTGGTTGAGGATGTTAACATGAATATGTGTCATGTGTACGTGAGCAGCCGGAGCGTGCCTTCAGATTGGTCAATGCTGCATGCACAGATTTTGTCACAAGGCATGGGCATAGCCATGTCTCGCCAGCTTGCGCTGTAATTGGTTGAGGCTGTTGATGCAGATATAGGCATAGCCACATCTACCCAGCTCCCGCTGTCATTGGTTGAGGATGTTGCAGTGGATATATTTCATGTATATCCATGCAGCCGCAGAGTACATTTCAATTGGTCAATGCGTCTTGCGCCGATTTCGACATACAGCATGATCGTAGCCCCTTCTACACAGGTCACGCTGTCATTGGTTGAGGATGTTGTCGCGGATACATATCATGTGACCCGCACAGCTGTAGCGCATGTTCTGATTGGTCAATGCCGCAAGTGAAAATGTTGTCATGACCTTGGGTATGATAAGCGCACAGTGATTGTTTTGTGGGCATAGCTGCAGATATCCTCATTATTTTCCTTTTTCATAGTCTTTTTTGGTGGTGTCTTTTTTAAAAAAATTATTTCATTTTCCTCCCTGTTTGACATGTCGTCCGAACACAGCAGTGAATAGGAGGTGGTTTAGGTCTCTACTGCTTTACCTCGTGCAAGAAGCAGTATGGGATGAAGACAAGAGCGGGCAGAGGAAATATTTTATGGTATAACAACAGCATAGTCGGAAGGAGGGAGAGGACGTCATGTGCACTTTGTGCCAAAAAGCACTGCAAAGCGGTTCAGCGTCAGTACCGTCTCAAAGTCTGGCAACTTCAGTGCTAATTCAGCGCCTAGTGAGAGTTCACTTGAATGACGTTGTTAAGTTATACTGGCTAACTCATATTGAACATAAAATAAACTAAAGGCCCTAAAAAATCTTCTGTCCTTCCAACTACATCATCACCATACATCACCACCAGGAACAGGTGCATCCTCACCTGGTACCCCATCATCAAGGACCACTACTGAACCCCCTCAAATGCTGCCAGCCCACAATCTGATGCAGTACAAAGTTATGTACTGCGTCAGATTGTGGGCTAAGTGAACTAAGGTTCCGACTCACAGAGGTATAAGGAAAAATAATCCACCATTGAAAGCAAAACGTTCTGGGATTGACACCAGTCAGGAAGAGTTATCATTGCTATGAAAATCTTACCTAACAATGAGTGTGGTAGGTAGTCCTGAACAGAATTATTTTGAGATATACCATGAGTGTAGTATATGTGCAAAGTTACTGTATCACTTTAATGACTTTCTCTTCATCAAAAATAAATATAACTGTAAACAATTTTTAAAAGTTAAATAAGTATGCAAACAAATATGTTTGGAAGTGAAAGTGCTTGTAGGATTTCCTTTTCTTTTAGCTCTTCTTCATCAGGCCAATTGTCTGCATTTTACTATTTATTCGTTTCAGGTCTTGTATGTCATTTTTCACTGATTCCATATCTTTTTGAAGATTCATTAAAATGTCTTTCATTTCTTTTAAAGTATTCATGATTGTATTTGTAGGGAATCCCTCAGATGGATGTTGCGTAATCCTTCTAGATACGTGAATTAATTCTTCATCTGTTTGAAAATATTTTTAATATTTGTAAACAATTGAAGACATAATTCATGTACAAGTATTTTTGCTGGTAGCACAGATATTTAAAACAGTAAGGGGGTAATTCATAGAATTCAGCGCACAAGTGGCGCACGTGGCTGGCGCACAGTGTGCGCGTGCGGTAGTCTGCGCCAGCCGCGTGCGCCGAAACACATTCAGGCGCACAGCGTATTCATGGATTCCAACATCCACAACCAGCCGTGGCGCAGAGTGGCGCAGCGACCCTGCAGCAGCGTCAGTTACGCCCCCAAGAACGCCCCTCGCGCAGGGAAAAGCCATCAAAATCCCCAATCCAGCGCAAAGGGCAGCAGCAAACGCAGAGCGGGGAGCGTGTATTTCAGGGGTGTGCGGGTGTCCCCACACGCGATAGGCCTGGGTACGTGTATTACAGGGGTGCGCGAGAAAATCTACACGCGATTGGCCTGGGTACGTGGATTTCTGGGGTGCGCGAGAAATTCTACACGCGATTGGCCTGGGTACGTGGATTTCTGGGGTGCGCGAGAAATTCTACATGCGATTGGCCTGGGTACGTGGATTACAGGGGTGCGCGAGAAATTCTACACGCGATTGGCCTGGGTACGTGTATTACAGGGGTGCGCGAGAAAATCTACACGCGATTGGCCTGGGTACGTGGATTTCAGGGGTGCGCGAGAAAATCTACACGCGATTGGCCTGCGTACGTGTAGTACAGGGGTGCGCGAGAAAATCTACACGCGATTGGCCTGGGTACGTGGATTTCAGGGGTGCGCGAGAAATTCTACACGCGATTGGCCTGGGTATGTGTATTACAGGGGTGCGTGAGAAAATCTACACGCGATTGGGCTGGGTATGTGGATTTCAGGGTGCGGGAGAAAATCTACACGCGATTGGCCTGGGTACGTGGATTTCAGGGGTGCGCGAGAAAATCTACACGCGATTGGGCTGGGTACGTGGATTTCAGGGGTGCGCGAGAAATTCTACACGCGATTGGCCTGGGTACGTGGATTTCAGGGGTGCGCAAGAAAATCTACACGCGATTGGGCTTGGTACGTGGATTTCAGGGGTGCGCGAGAAATTCTACACGCGATTGGCCTGGGTACGTGGATTTCAGGGGTGCGCGAGAAAATCTACACGCGATTGGCCTGGGTACGTGTATTACAGGGGTGCGTGAGAAATCCTACACGCGATTGGGCCTGTGCGAGTGGGGCAGTGTATTACGTGGGTGTGCGGGAAGTTGAAGAGGTGAATTGCCAGTGTGGGTCCTCCCAGGTCTCCCCTCTACCCCCTCCACGACCTCTGCAGGCAGCCCACACCACAGGGGACTACCCTGCACCCCTGGTCATGTCCCACAGGCAGCCCATCCACCATGGGCATGCCCCCCAGCCAAGCCACATGTCCCCTTGCACCCCCACCCCCCAGCACCGTGGGGCACCTGCCAGCAGGCCCCCAACCATGTCCCACTCATGTCCCCTTGCACCCCCACCCCCCAGTCACCAGGGGCAGCCTCCACCAGGCCCCCACCCATGTCTCCCACCACCCCCACCCCTCCAGTCACCAGGGGCAGCCTCCACCAGGCCCCCTCCCATGTCTCCCACCACCCCCACCCCTCCAGTCACCAGGGGCAGCCTCCACCAGGCCCCCACCCATGTCTCCCACCACCCCCACCCCTCCAGTCACCAGGGGCAGCCTCCACCAGGCCCCCACCCATGTCTCCCACCACCCCCACCCCTCCAGTCACCAGGGGCAGCCTCCACAAGGCCCCCACCCATGTCTCCCACCACCCCCACCCCTCCAGTCACCAGGGGCAGCCTCCACAAGGCCCCCACCCATGTCTCCCACCACCCCCACCCCTCCAGTCACCAGGGGCAGCCTCCACAAGGCCCCCACCCATGTCTCCCACCACCCCCACCACCCAGTGACCAGGGGCAGCCTCCACAAGGCCCCCACCCATGTCTCACACCACCCCCACCCCTCCAGTCACCAGGGGCAGCCTCCACCAGGCCCCCACCCATGTCTCCCACCACCCCCACCCCTCCAGTCACCAGGGGCAGCCTCCACCAGGCCCCCACCCATGTCTCCCACCACCCCCACCCCTCCAGTCACCAGGGGCAGCCTCCACCAGGCCCCCACCCATGTCTCCCACCACCCCAACCCCTCCAGTCACCAGGGGCAGCCTCCACCAGGCCCCCACCCATGTCTCTTACCACCCCCACCCCTCCAGTCACCAGGGGCAGCCTCCACAAGGCCCCCACCCATGTCTCCCACCACCCCCACCCCTCCAGTCACCAGGGGCAGCCTCCACAAGGCCCCCAACCATGTCCCACTCATGTACCCTTGCACCCCCACCCCCCAGCACTGTGGGGCACCTGCCAGCAGGCCCCCAACCATGTCCCCTTGCACCCCCACCCCCCAGCAGGCCCCCACTCATGTCCCCCTGCACCCCCACCCCCCAGCACTGTGGGGCACCTGCCAGCAGGCCCCCAACCATGTCCCCTTGCACCCCCACCCCCCAGCAGGCCCCCACTCATGTCCCCCTGCACCCCCACCCCCCAGCACTGTGGGGCACCTGCCAGCATGCCCCCAACCATGTCTCCCACCACCCCCACCCCTCCAGTCACCAGGGGCAGCCTCCACAAGGCCCCCACCCATGTCTCCCACCACCCCCACCCCCCAGTCACCAGGGGCAGCCTTCACAAGGCCCCCACCCATGTCTCACACCACCCCCACCCCTCCAGTCACCAGGGGCAGCCTCCACCAGGCCCCCACCCATGTCTCACACCACCCCCACCACCCAGTCACCAGGGGCAGCCTCCACCAGGCCCCCACCCATGTCTCCCACCACCCCCACCCCTCCAGTCACCAGGGGCAGCCTCCACAAGGCCCCCACCCATGTCTCCCACCACCCCCACCCCTCCAGTCACCAGGGGAAGCCTTCACAAGGCCCCCACTCATGTCCCCCTGCACCCCCACCCCCCAGCACTGTGGGGCACCTGCCAGCAGGCCCCCAACCATGTCCCCTTGCACCCCCACCCCCCAGCAGGCCCCCACTCATGTCCCCCTGCACCCCCACCCCCCAGCACTGTGGGGCACCTGCCAGCATGCCCCCACCCATGTCTCCCACCACCCCCACCACCCAGTCACCAGGGGCAGCCTCCACAAGGCCCCCACCCATGTCTCCCACCACCCCCACCACCCAGTCACCAGGGGCAGCCTCCACCAGGCCCCCACCCATGTCTCACACCACCCCCACCCCTCCAGTCACCAGAGTCAAGTTGTAATTTGAGGCACGCTTAGCCTTAGTGCTGCGCTTGATGTCATTCCAGCACTTTTTGCACTCCTGTGCCGTGCGCACCTCATGGCCGAATGAACTGACATGTTCCGCAACATGCTTCCAGTGGGTGTCACGTTGGGCAGCCGTAGTCTGACTATTGGCACCCACTAGCATGTCACGGCTGTGTCCCCGCACGTAGTCCACGAGGAAGTCCAGTTCCTGCTTACAGAAAGGCTTCTTCCTTCGATGTGCAGGAGGTCGTGGCTGTGTGTGGGGTCCCAGCCTGTGCTGCAGGTGCAACCTTCCTCCTCTTGGACTGTGGCGCAGACCCTGGCTGGCTAATGCCGCCCTGACCAGTATGGCCAGTGGGTTCGGTGGATTAAGCCGAGGGAGTGGCAGGTGGAGGGATGACCAAAGGCCTGACTTGTGTCAGTGGCAGCTGGGTGCCCACTAATGGACCCTGCACAGCAACATCAGCTGTGGCAGGGTCATTGACCGCAACAGTCCTGGTTGGCAGACTCACAACCGGGGTGCTGTTGGGTGCATCTGCCCCTGCACTTGCCAACACCCGGCTGTTCGGGGCAGCAGATGACATGACTGCCCCAGGGACACGTGTCTTGGTCTGAGCAGCCCGGCGTGCCCCTATGGTTTCCCCCCTGGCCTGTTGGAGATCTACCAAGGGCTCTTCAAGTGCCAACACAGCCTGTGCTGGCAGACCCTGAGCCTGGGTGGCGGTGTCCACAGCTGCACCTGCAGCTACCGCTACCCTTGGGCCCGTGGCAGTCGATGGAACGGACTGCCGGGTCATACGGGTGCCAGTGCCAGATGCAGGAGCTGCATCCCCCGGAACCACAGGGGGTGGTGGCATGGCTGCACCAACACATGGCACAACATTGTGCTCAAGTGGCGCACCCCTGCCTCTTCCCCCTCTGTGGCTGCCCTGGACACCCTGGAGTCCCCCTACTCCCTGGTCACCACGGCCACGTCCCCGACCACGCCCGCCACGAGGAGTACGCCCAGCTGAGGCGCCCCTCACCTTTGGTGGCCTCCCAACCATGGCACAGATGTAATAGTGCTGGCACAGATGGAGTGGTGCCAATGGGAGGTGTACAGCACAATTGACCTGGGCAATTGGGGTGAAGGGGGTGGGAAGCAAGATGTTAACAGCCCCCCTGCACCTGCAAGGCTGTATGTGACCCCGGTGATGTGGTGACGGGTCACGCAACGCTCAGGCACCCCAAAACTGCAGTAAAACCGTGCACGCAACCCTGCAGCCTACGTGCATGGATTTAACCTCCCGCAGTACGCGGTGGCACCCAGTAACACGAATAACGCGTACGCGTGGGACACGCAGGCTACGATGACATCGAAAATGGGTGCAATACACAGGGGCACTCGCAGTGGGAAAAGGAGCGTTTGCGACTCACCGTCTGACTACCGCGATGCAGAAAAACACGCGTAGCCAATACCCCCGCCAAAAGAAGAGATACGTCCTTGAGAGCTGTGAAGTAGATGGCGCGCGAAACAACTGGAAGCAGCAACACACGTCGGTCTCCACGGAAGGCACGTACAGCGAACTGCTGGGCCCGCTCACCTTTAACCCGTGCTGAGGGAAACGCACGCGCGTGTCACGTCACATGCGGACGTGCAGTTTTTCACGCGCGATTACGCGCATTACACGCGGACGTGCAGTTTTTCACGCGCGATTACGCGCATTACACGCGGACGTGCAGTTTTCCACACGCGATTGGCCTGGGTACGTGTATTACAGGGGTGCGCGAGAAAATCTACACGCGATTGGCCTGGGTACGTGGATTTCAGGGGTGCGCGAGAAAATCTACACGTGATTGGCCTGGGTACGTGTGTTCCGGGGTGCCGTGAACTTTCACATGCGATTGGTTGAAATCCACGTGTGTTCTGTCATCACGTGCAATGAGGGATACACCCTCGCACGACACGTCACAGACGCACTCACGCGCTGAGGGCCTTTGGTCCAATGAAAATGCGTATGCGTGCAGACGCGCTTACGCGCTAAGGGCCTTTCCTCGAATTACACGCTGACGTGCAGATTTTTCACGTGCCAAATCACTCCGTATCAAGCTGGCCACGCGAATACACACGGAAGACCACGCTCCTGCCCTGAAGGCCGAATCACTGCCCCCCAGTGCCCCAAGCAGCCTCCCACATGCCATCTGCTGCTGCCTGCCTGCCTGCCTGCCTGCTTGCCTGCTGCCACCGTGCCCTGCCATTTGGTGCCTGCACATCAGCCATCTGCAGGGGTCCAGTTGCTGTGTCCACCCCTGCTGGAACAGTAGACTCCCGACTGGGATACCATCGCTCCACAGCCCAGCCCCAGGACCCAGTTGCCCACCCACGCCTGCCTCGGGGGTCGCCATGTCGGGGCAAGCACCATCTGAGACCAGTGGCGACCCCCAGCCAGAGAGGCAGAGGGCCACCAGCTTCAGTGAGAAGGAAGTTGGTGTCCTGGTGGAGCATGTCCTGGGGCATTATGATGCCCTCTTCGGAAGACCACGCGCCAACAAGGAAGGACGGGAGAGGATCTGGGACGATGTAGTGGTTGCCATCAACGCGGAGGGGGTGGCAACCCGCGACATCAAGCACATCAAGAAGCGCTGGGAGGACTTGAGGTCCAGGACCCTCAATAAGGCCCGGCGCCTCGCGGAGGGGGGCCGGGCACGCCTGAGTGACATCCAGATGAGGGTCCTGGAACGCGTAGACCCAGCGCTCCACGCCCAGATCCTTCGGAGGCAGACCCATCTGGAGTTGGCCGGTAAGTGGCCAAGCATTACTGTGTGAGACAGGGCATGTTGCAGTGTGCTGGTTGTCTGATACCTGCCTGTATGTGTGACATAGGCCATGTACGTATGTGTGTGTGCAGGGACATCATGGTCAGGCATGTGAGTACAGTGATGTGTGAACCACATGGTTGGTGCATGTGTTCTATTGCAACATGGGGGCTCTGTGCGGAATGGACACATGGAAGCATGGCAGTCTCTGTTCCTGGACATGGGTGAGGGTGAGGGATGGGTGCTGGTCCCATGTACAGGTATGGTGTCCATGTGTGTGTGTCTGACCTGCGTGTCTGTGGCCCTCATTACGACCCTGGCGGAATTCGGAAAACGATGGCGGAAATGCAATACCGCCATCGAATAGCGCTCGGTGCGACTATGACCCGTCACCGCAAAGTACGAAGCCACTAGCGACACCGTAGTGAACGCCAACGCCAACTGCACCAAGCACGCGCGCGCGCGCCATGCCAAACCGTAAACACCACCATGGCGCAAGGGTACGCCAATTCCGACCCTAGCGGACATGTACCTAACGCCATCAAGCATGGCGGAATGTACCATTCCGCCACTGTGAGAAGTACGGCATCGCGAATCAACCGTAAACGGCCCCAATGAGTGCCTGTACACCGCTCCCTGCCCACAAAGTACAACTCCCCGTAGGTGCAATGAAGCCACAATGCAACCAGTGAAATGTACAAGTCACCCATGCATGCCAACGAACAAAAAAACACAACAGGGGCCAATGGGAGCTGCAGGGCACAGATGGCACGAATACAGAAGCCATCCCAATGGACATGACCACAGTCCCCCACCAAGAAACGCACGCAAACACAGGCACCTGTGACCAGCAATATTCCGAAAATCACATCATTCCACCAGTCCACCTGGCTGACCGGCATCTGTCACACAAAACCCAATCCCCCGCCCCTGAGCATGACAACATTCAAACAGTCATATTGGCAGCCCCCATCCCTGACCTCACGGGCTTCGTAGGCAAACGCGCCCAGTACAGTACCACGCAACTAAACTCCGAAGCTGGAACCCAATGCAGATCTCCTCACAATACATCGCTCCCCAAATAGGCATATGCCACATCACTTGCAAAGAAGAACGCTACACGGGCCAAATCAGAATAGAAATTTAATGCACAACAAAATCACCAAGCCCATACAGCCATCAGGCCATGAACTCCAAAACACATTTCACCATTGTGGGCTGCATCCGCAAGAAATGACCAGCCACTACTTGTGTGACGCCCTGTTCCATCATGGTACACAGAGCCACATTCACGTACGTAAAGGCAACATGGAAGCGCACAGAACCGCAGGGCCGTCCCAATGGGGAGGCACTAGTCCAGCTGAAAGGCCGAAATGTTGCTCCGAGCCACCAGTACTGCGTAAGGGCATGTGGCCCATTGGCGATCGTCCCATAAGATCGTAATGCTGCTCCACTGATTAACACGAAGCAGCAGGTGTCGGGAGTAAAACCCATCTGCAGGAGTGGCATACAGATGGCAGTGGCAAAAGGGGAGGAGATACCTGTCAACCAAAAGAAAAGAAAAAGAACAGAATGGCCATCAGAACTACATTCCAACAACTCACTTCAATGATCACACTAAATCCACAGCCATATGCATGCTAGCCCACTCCAAAGGTCCATCACCACCCAAAAACCACTTGCGACTCATAACTATCTATATCGAGGTGTAAACACCATCACAAACGAGTGTACCTGTGCATGCGTCTGTCAAAACAGAATCCATCAGATGGGATTGGTAACGTGCATGGACACAAGTGTCTGAGGGCGCGTCGAGACAGGGAGGGCTCAACAAGGCCAGATAGACGATGGTCCCACTATGGCAGCCCTGCATCACATAGCGTAGGGGAGGCGGATAGATCCCAAGAAGCCCTGTACATGGCAAACTCTGTATCAAATCACCTGCCCATGCATCCATTCATCATTCCCTCATCCCGGGATCAAAACGCCTGAATATTTACTCACATAACATTAGAAATATCCATTGAGTCTGTGCGTTATGCAGCCTGCAAAATCCACAGTGCCCCAGCCCGTAATTCCAGTGTAGTGAAGTAACATGTATTTGGGAACGTCCGGCCTCATCGCCCACGTCGCTATTGCGCATCCCATACTATTCATATCAATCATTGCATCCTCGCCATGGCCCCTGTCCCAAGGACATTGAACAATAGTACGTTATATTTGCAGTCAGACCTGTGGGCATTTCCTCGCCGCCAGCTGAAAACCGAAAGCGCCGCCCTTCGAATTCCTCATTTGCAACATCACGTCGAAGAGGCATCTGTGGCCGTTTGAAATCACTAATTAATCCATCGAGTGCGGCTGTGTGTGAAAATGGCAACTGCCTTCACCCACAAATGGGACGCCCCGCCCGTCGTTGCAACTCGGTACAGTGATGCATGAGGGCCCACCGTTACTCGAGTACTACGTTCCACTGACCCTTCACAAGTCTGTTCGCGACTGCACAGATAGTATGTGAAACAATGGGACCACAGCAGAATGAACATATCAACCAATGTTACACGGCCATCGGGTACAAATACATGATTGCAATAGCAAGATGCCATTCCCCGAATTGCAGCGTTGTGCGCGGGACGTGCTCGGCCAAAGGGGAGAGCAGTTTGCACAGGTGGAATGAATCACCACAGGTGGAGGCCATACAGCCTGATAACACATAAATTGCACAGCCAGTCTCCTCCCACAACCACACTGAAATGCTACCGGCAGGACTCGCGATGTTGGCCCTGGGGGACATGATAGCACTGCAAGTACTCCAACTCCAAGAAGAAGACGAACACCAACTACAACCGGCCGCACGGAGGAGACGCAGGAGGAGGGCAAGGCAGGGCCAGCAAGGGCCGCCAGCACAGCCACTACCACCACGCAGGCAGCCCGCAATCCCACGCCTCCGAGCACATCCGTTCAACCTCACTGATGAGCAGATCCACACCCTCTACCGTCTGGACCGGGACACCATAGCCGCCATTGTGGACATGACACAGGCTGACCTTGTCAGCATGATAGATAGCCCAACCGCCATCCCACCCCTACTGAAGGTGGTGTCTGTACTCCACTTCCTGGCCACAGGCACCTACCAGCACACAGTCGGACAGTTGCATGGCATTTCTCAGCCACTGTTCTCACGGACACTATTGCAAGTGCTCGATGCCCTCCTGCAGCACGCAGACGACTACATCTCCCTACCACGCTCGGAGCAGGAAATTACCAACACAAAAGTGGGATTCCATGCACTTGGCGGCATACCGGGTTGCATTGGTGCCATCGACTGCACCCATGTGGAATTGGTCGTCCCACATGCCATGGAGGCCCAGTACCGCAACCGAAAACAATTTCATTCTCTGAATGTACAAATGGTGTGTGACTCCAACAGGATAATTACACATTGTTGTGCCCGATTCCCTGGATCAACCCATGATTCTATGGTCTTGAGGAACTCTACAATACCATGCTACATGGAGCGACACGCAGGGAACAGATCCTGGCTACTCGGTGAGTCTCATTACATGCATGATAATGTGGGGTATGTGATTCGGCAATGACCTGGCAGGAAGGGGGGGGGGGGTGTGCGTACGTAGCAATGGCATTCCACATCATACGTTTATCGTCCACATACAGGTGATGCTGGATATCCACTGAAGAGATGGCTCCTCACACCAGTCCGGAACCCACGGGACCAGCATGAGGAGGACTACAACCATGCCCACTCACGTACCCGTGTAGTCATTGAACAGGCATTCGGCCTACTGAAGGGTCGTTTCCGCTGCCTCAGCAGGTCTGGCGGGGCACTCCTGTACCGCCATGAGAAGGTTGCAAAGATGGTGATGGCATGTGTCATGCTCCACAACATGTGCGTACGTAGAAATGTGCCCATGCCCCCTGACGCAGAACTGCAAGCACCTGATGATGGTCATGATGAGGGTGGGGATGTGGCAGCACCTCAAGGAGTCTGCGAGGCACCGGAGGGCCGTGACATTCGTCAGCATCTCATTGATATATGCTTCTAGCACTCACGCCTGGTGGCTGATACATGGACACGGGACTCGTGGCACTGTGTGTGTCTGGGACATGCACAATATGGACTGTACGCCTATGATGGCCTAGTACACAAAGATCAATGTCCACACATCTCATTGGTTGATCGTGCACTGTTTATGGCATATGTGATATCATGTAGTACACCCTATCGACCCGCCACCCAAGTGAGCCCAACACACCCCCTCCACCCTCCTACCTCCCCCCCGAACACCAGTGTCCAAAGATGCTCATTGTCAGTGGGCTGTCGCTATTGCAAGCCCCCTCTGCGGGTGTCAGGGGCACCCCTGCCTGTGGAGCGCAGGTTCCTCCCAGATCTACGTTGGGGGCTGCCCTGGACGGAACTTGCAACGGATGATGTCTCTGCCTGCTCACGTCCATGCATGTCCCTAAGGGTTTGCGAGAGCTCAGTGAGCACACGGCGCACTGCGGCAAGTTCGGCACATACGTCCTTGGACGTCGCATGCAGTTCCCCCCTCAGGCTCTCGGTGCTACTCTCCATTTGTGCCCTTAGTGTCTCTGTACCTCTCTCCATTTCTGCCCTAAGTGTCTCAGTTGATGTTTCTATGTCTGCCTTAGTGCCCCCACATTCATCGGCATGGTCCTTGAGGAGCGTGGCCAGTTGCTGCTGTTGCACGATTAACTGGTCGAGGGACTGTTGCCTCTGCTGGGCCATGGCCATTTGCGGGGGTGTCACAGAGGGGCTGTTGTCCTCATGTTGCCTTGCCACAGGGCTTGTGGGGGATGGCCAGTCGTCGTCTTGTGGGTGCCCCTGCGTGGTATCCTCATGTTGTACGGGATGGGACAGACAGGGGGATTGGGACAGGTCATGGATGGATCTGACTTCGACATCCCCGTCTTCTGTGTCGGAGCATGCTGCCATCAATGGGGTGTCACCTATGGTGCTGCTGCCACCAGAGGCAGTGCCTTCTGTGGCATCCGTTGCGGGGACCTGTGGTGGTGGTGTTGTGGGCATGCTGGCTGCTGGGGTGCCTGTTGATGTTCCCTCCTCTGTGCTGCCACCTGATTTGTGCTGCTGCCGTGTCTTGATGTGTGCAGCTGAGGTGGAGGGTCTTTGGCCGTTGGTCTTGGCCCTCTTTGCAGGTGTGCTGGTAGGGGTGTCCTGATGCTCGTCGTTTGGATCGGACCCTGTGGTGGAGTAAAGGAGGGCGAGGGTTATTAATGGGTCTGTGGGTATTGGAATGGCATTGTATCACATGCATTGGGGTGGTACCTGAGGGTGATTTGGGTCGGGGCCTTGGAGGTGCTTTCATTTGTGTGTGGGGTGAGGGTGCAGTTGTTTGGCAGCCTGCAGTTAGGGTGTGCCTGCTGCACGTGTAGTGCGTGTTTTAGGGGTTTTTAATTATTTATGTATTTATTGTGGGTTTTAACGTGCGCTATCAGGCCGATGTGTGTGGACGTTCTCCTGGACATGTGTTTCTGTTGCACTATGTGGACACATGGTACTTCACATGGATGGACTTTGTGGATTTGGCATTGTTTTATTTGGCCCACCTACCTGAATCTTCGGATGTCTGCACTCCTTTCTCCATCCCTCCGACTCCCTCTATGCTCTCCATTCCGATGGTGGAGGCACAGATTTCTTCCCAGGGGGTCAACTTGATGGGTGATTCAGGACCTCCCCCGGTGGCTGTGGCAATGTTGCAGTTGGCAGAGAGTATGCTGCGGACGCGTATCCGCAGGTCGTCCCATCGCTTTCGGCATTGCTGTGGGTTGCGGGGTGCGGTCCCCACCGCACTTACCCGCTGTGCCACCAGAGCCCATATGGCCTTCTTGTTTGCAAGTGCCGTCCTGGTCATTTGCGTGCAGAAGACGACAGCAGCATTCTCCTGGAGGGTCTCTGTAAGCACGGTGAGTTCCTCACGGGAGAAGTGGACCTGCCGCTTGCGGTCGCACGCTTTCTTCGCTACTTTTCCCATTTTTCTTGGTTTCGCTAGGGTGGATGTCGGGTTGGGGTGTGTCTCAGGGTAGTGTTTTTAGTGGTTGTGTGGTTTTAGTGGTTTTATAGGTGTACGGCGGGATGTTTCCCGTTCCGGGCCCATGTTTTAACTTCCGTTTCCGTATATTTCCGGTCACCGTACTTTCCGGTAGGCGCACACTGCGGTGTCCGCTGTGATGGGTGGCGGTATTGCACCTAGGGCGCCGTACGGCGGCGGTGTGGGCCGTTTTGGGGTCATTTCTGCCATCGCGGACTTTGCACTTCCGCCATGCCGTGGTGCTCGTGCCCGATGGGTCGGAATGGGCCGCACTTTGCTCCTTCGTGCAATGGCGGAAACGCTATTTACGCTGTGGCGGTCCGGTCAGTCACTTTCCGCCAGGGTCGTAATGAGGGCCTGTGACTTGTAACTGCCATGGATGCATGACACATGTCTGTGACAATGTTCGGATTCACTGATGCAGCCTAGTCATCCTTGTATCCACTGCGTCTGTGGTGTACGAGGTCAGATGGATGGAACTACGGTGAGGTGTGTGCATGTGATGGCAAGACCCATGATGCATGTGAGTTTAAAACCAACATTGCATGAATCATGAGTCCCTTGGTCATGTATGCCAATGTCCATGGCTTGCGCCGTGCCTGTTACTGTATGTGTTTTGCCTGCACTGACCCATGTGTTGTGGAGGAACATGATAGAAGTGATGTATGACAGTGCCACTAATCTAATGTTGTTTCCTGTCTAGGGGACCATTGTACAGTACCCTGATGCTTGTGTTCTATGTCTCCCTCTACACAGTGGCAAGTGAAGAAGAGGGCGGAGAAGGCGCTGTGGAGCAGAGCGGCGGGGATGCCGCCACGGCTGCAGCGGAAGGGGTGGGTGAGCCCCCACAGGGGCTTGCACCGGCGGAAGACGGCGTGGAGACATCCAGGTTGGTGGTTTCCACAGAGGGGGAGGAGGCCGCTACTGAGCCACACATGGGGCCTGGTGGGGGCATCCCCGCTGTTGCAAGTGGTGCAGTCCAGGGCCAGGGGCAGGAGGCAGCACAGGTCGCCTTGGAGGTGCCTGTGCATGTCACTGTCCCTGACACTGTGACTGCACCACCATGCACCAGCAGGGATGCCCCATCCCAGGCCCGTCCGCAGGTAGGGGAGATGTCCATGTCATCTGACACTCCTCTACCTGCGGACGAGGGGACCCCTGGCCCTGTGGAGAGGGTCCTGATTGGTGTCGCGTTGCGCACGGCTGGCATTCGTGATGAGGTGCATGCTTCCCGGGAGGAGCATGCACATCATCACGAAGAGCACCGTGCGTACGTGAACCATTTGGGAGCCGCCATGGTCGGGGGTTTCCTACATGTGTGTGGCCTTCTGGCGACCCTCTCCTCCTCTGTGGAGGCTATGCGCCAGTCGTGCTCCATGCCGTCTTCCGGCCCAGATGCCACCAGGGCCCCCTGTGGACCTGCCCCGACCAACGCAGCCAGCTCGGTGGGGACCCCATCCCTGCCACAGTCGGGAGTCGAAGGTCCAGCAGGGGTGGACACACCAGCAACTGTCCCCCTGCAGATGGAGGATGTGCCGGCATCATCTGGCAGGGCACGTGCACGACGGCATCGGTGGATTCCATCAGCCTGGATGCCGTCGTGCTGGCAGAGGCAGTGGCGTCGGAGGCAGCAGCAGGCTCGACGTGGGAGGCATCATGGCTCGGGGCCATCAAGATCAGAGGGGCAGGCATCGGCCGGAGGGCAGGAGAACCCTGGGATGGCAGTGTCTTCCATGTGGGAGCAGTTGGTCCAGCGGATAGGTGCGGAGCGGCAGCTGGCGGAAGAGGAGCGGCTCACCATGGTCAGGGCGGAGTTCTCCATGCGTCGGGCGTTGAGGCGGGTTGAGTGCCTCGAGGAAGCTCGCAGGGAGTTTGAGGTGGACACGGGGTTGTCCCTGCGAGACCTCGGGGCCAGGACATCGACATGGAGTTCGATGATGCCCTGGCCGGCAACATCACAGAGTGAGCCGCAGGACTTGCCCGCTGCCATTGTATATAGTTCTTTAGTTAGTGTTAGGTTTCCTTTATTTTTAAAGTTTTTTTTGGACCGCTCGGACAATGGCCACTTTTCTGTATATATATTTTTTATTAGTTAGTAGTAGTAGGTTTCATTTATGGTGTTGGGCTCATGGACCCTGGGTTATTCTTGTACATAGTTTGATGTTTGGAAAACATTTGTTGGATTTATATTTGTGTTCACCATGAGGCAATGGTTTTTCCTTATTTTTTCCCCCCATTATTTTGCTTTGGACTACATTAGTTTTTGGATTCTTTTGTTTTTTGATTTTTTCTATTAGTTCTCGGACATGGACCATTTGTTTTGTCATCCCCATTGTTGTGTGTTTTATTTCTTTACTTCATTTTCATCTTTAATACATATATTTATTACTTACATTTGTGGTATTTTTTCATTGGTTTCATGCATGTCATGATATGGGTTTTGACATTCACTTGCACCCATTGTGTATGTGTGTGTGACGGACATGTGTTCATTTACATACTTGCCATTGGGGTTGTATCATGTAATTGCATCTACTATGTGGGTGGATGCAATCCTTGGCTGGGTGTGTGTGCTGGGTATGCTGCCCATTACTGCCATGATTGCGTTTCGTCAGGACCTGGGGGCAGGGGGACATGAGTGGGGGCCTGCAGGGGGGTGGGGGTGCAAGGGGACATGAGTGGGGGCCTGCTGGGGGGTGGGGGGGTGGGAGACATGGTTGGGGGCCTGGTGGAGGCTGCCCCTGGTGACTGGAGGGGTGGGGGTGGTGTGAGACATGGGTGGGGGCCTTGTGGAGGCTGCCCCTGGTGACTGGGTGGTGGGGGTGGTGGGAGACATGGGTGGGGGCCTTGTGGAGGCTGCCCTTGGTGACTGGGTGGTGGGGGTGGTGGGAGACATGGGTGGGGGCCTTGTGGAGGCTGCCCCTGGTGACTGGAGGGGTGGGGGTGGTGGGAGACATGGGTGGGGGCCTTGTGGAGGCTGCCCCTGGTGACTGAAGGGGTGGGGGTGGTGTGAGACATGGGTGGGGGCCTGGTGGAGGCTGCCCCTGGTGACTGGGTGGTGGGGGTGGTGGGAGACATGGGTGGGGGCCTTGTGGAGGCTGCCCCTGGTGACTGGGTGGTGGGGGTGGTGGGGGTGGTGGGAGACATGGGTGGGGGCCTTGTGGAGGCTGCCCCTGGTGACTGGAGGGGTGGGGGTGGTGGGAGACATGGGTGGGGGCCTTGTGGAGGCTGCCCCTGGTGACTGGAGGGGTGGGGGTGATGGGAGACATGGGTGGGGGCCTTGTGGAGGCTGCCCCTGGTGACTGGAGGGGTGGGGGTGGTGGGAGACATGGGTGGGGGCCTGGTGGAGGCTGCCCCTGGTGACTGGAGGGGTGGGGGTGGTGTGAAACATGGGTGGGGGCCTGGTGGAGGCTGCCCCTGGTGACTGGAGGGGTGGGGGTGGTGTGAGACATGGGTGGGGGCCTGGTGGAGGCTGCCCCTGGTGACTGGAGGGGTGGGGGTGGTGGGAGACATGGTTGGGGGCATGCTGGCAGGTGCCCCACAGTGCTGGGGGGTGGGGGTGCAGGGGGACATGAGTGGGGGCCTGCTGGGGGGTGGGGGTGCAAGGGGACATGGTTGGGGGCCTGCTGGCAGGTGCCCCACAGTGCTGGGGGGTGGAGGTGCAGGGGGACATGAGTGGGGGCCTGCTGGGGGGTGGGGGTGCAAGGGGACATGGTTGGGGGCCTGCTGGCAGGTGCCCCACAGTGCTAGGGGGTGGGGGTGCAAGGGGACATGAGTGGGACATGGTTGGGGGCCTGCTGGCAGGTGCCCCACAGTGCTGGGGGGTGGGGGTGCAAGGGGACATGAGTGGGGGCCTGCTGGGGGGTGGGGGTGCAAGGGGACATGAGTGGGACATGGTTGGGGGCCTGCTGGCAGGTGCCCCACAGTGCTGGGGGGTGGGGGTGCAAGGGGACATGAGTGGGACATGGTTGGGGGCCTGCTGGCAGGTGCCCCACAATGCTGGGGGGTGGGGGTGCAGGGGGACATGAGTGGGGGCCTGCTGGGGGGTGGGGGTGCAAGGGGACATGGTTGGGGGCCTGCTGGCAGGTGCCCCACAGTGCTGGGGGGTGGGGGTGCAGGGGGACATGAGTGGGGGCCTTGTGGAGGCTGCCCCTGGTGACTGGAGGGGTGGGGGTGGTGGGAGACATGGGTGGGGGCCTTGTGGAGGCTGCCCCTGGTGACTGGAGGGGTGGGGGTGGTGGGAGACATGGGTGGGGGCCTGGTGGAGGCTGCCCCTGGTGACTGGGTGGTGGGGGTGGTGTGAGACATGGGTGGGGGCCTGGTGGAGGCTGCCCCTGGTGACTGGAGGGGTGGGGGTGGTGTGAGACATGGGTGGGGGCCTTGTGGAGGCTGCCCCTGGTGACTGGGGGGTGGGGGTGGTGGGAGACATGGGTGGGGGCCTTGTGGAGGCTGCCCCTGGTGACTGGAGGGGTGGGGGTGGTGGGAGACATGGTTGGGGGCATGCTGGCAGGTGCCCCACAGTGCTGGGGGGTGGGGGTGCAGGGGGACATGAGTGGGGGCCTGCTGGGGGGTGGGGGTGCAAGGGGACATGGTTGGGGGCCTGCTGGCAGGTGCCCCACAGTGCTGGGGGGTGGGGGTGCAGGGGGACATGAGTGGGGGCCTGCTGGGGGGTGGGGGTGCAAGGGGAAATGGTTGGGGGCCTGCTGGCAGGTGCCCCACAGTGCTGGGGGGTGGGGGTGCAAGGGGACATGAGTGGGACATGGTTGGGGGCCTGCTGGCAGGTGCCCCACAGTGCTGGGGGGTGGGGGTGCAAGGGGACATGAGTGGGGGCCTGCTGGGGGGTGGGGGTGCAAGGGGACATGAGTGGGACATGGTTGGGGGCTGCTGGCAGGTGCCCCACAGTGCTGGGGGGTGGGGGTGCAAGGGGACATGAGTGGGACATGGTTGGGGGCCTGCTGGCAGGTGCCCCACAGTGCTGGGGGGTGGGGGCGCAGGGGGACATGAATGGGGGCCTGCTGGGGGGTGGGGGTGCAAGGGGACATGGTTGGGGGCCTGCTGGCAGGTGCCCCACAGTGCTGGGGGGTGGGGGTGCAGGGGGACATGAGTGGGGGCCTGCTGGGGGGTGGGGGTGCAAGGGGACATGGTTGGGGGCCTGCTGGCAGGTGCCCCACAGTGCTGGGGGGTGGGGGTGCAGGGGGACATGAGTGGGGGCCTTGTGGAGGCTGCCCCTGGTGACTGGAGGGGTGGGGGTGGTGGGAGAAATGGGTGGGGGCCTGGTGGAGGCTGCCCCTGGTGACTGGGGGGTGGGGGTGCAAGGGGACATGAGTGGGACATGGTTGGGGGCCTGCTGGCAGGTGCCCCACGGTGCTGGGGGGTGGGGGTGCAAGGGGACATGTGGCTTGGCTGGGGGGCATGCCCATGGTGGATGGGCTGCCTGTGGGACATGACCAGGGGTGCAGGGTAGTCCCCTGTGGTGTGGGCTGCCTGCAGAGGTCGTGGAGGGGGTAAAGGGGAGACCTGGGAGGACCCACACTGGCAATTCACCTCTTCAACTTCCCGCACACCCACGTAATACACTGCCCCACCCGCACAGGCCCAATCGCGTGTAGGATTTCTCGCGCACCCCTGTAATACACGTACCCAGGGCAATCGCGTGTAGATTTTCTCACGCACCCCTGAAATCCACGTACCCAGGCCAATCGCGTGTAGATTTTCTCGCGCATCCCTGTAATACACGTACCCAGGCCAATCGCGTGTAGATTTTCTCGCGCACCCCTGAAATCCACGTACCCAGGCCAATCGCGTGTAGATTTTCTCGCGCACCCCTGAAATCCACGCACCCAGGCCAATCGCGTGTAGATTTTCTCGCGCACCCCTGTAATACACCTACCCAGGCCAATCGCGTGTAGATTTTCTCGCGCACCCCTGAAATCCACATACCCAGGCCAATCGCGTGTAGATTTTCTCGCGCACCCCTGTAATACACGTACCCAGGCCAATCGCGTGTGGAATTTCTCACGCACCCCTGAAATCCACGTACCCCGCTCAATCGCGTATTTAACTTCCCGCGCGCCACTTTTTTGATGCGCTGGGACTCTACCGCCTGCCTTCGTGTGGCGGCCGTGTTTCAGCTTGTGCGTGTCTTTGGCTGTGCGTGGCTTTGCCCTATTCGATTCCATGAATACGTGTGGTTCGAGTGCGTGTGGGCGTTCCGTCTGCTTCCCTGCAGTACATCCCCAGTTACGCCCTTATTTTCGCGTGTTGTTCCCCATTCCGCGCGTTACGCCCCATGTCCCGCCCACTTTCTGGTGTGTGCGCTGAGGTTGTGCGCTTTCACTGTGCGCGTCGCGCACGCCTTTCGCGATGTTGCAGTGACGTGTGCGCCATGCACGGGTTTGGCGCACATCCCGAGGAAGACACGCGCATGGACTTCCATGAATCGCACGCGTGTGCGTGCGCCTCTTTTTTTCCGCTTGCGCCTGCTTGCGCCTGCTTGCGCCGGCTTGCGCGTAGATCTTCGGCGCACGTTTGTTCCATGAATCGGCCCCTAAGTGTATATAGTAAAGTGTTTTCATTCATATCATTTTGGTAACTTTTTTCTTCTTTTCCATGGAACATATATTAACACATACATGTGGATTTAACTTAAGCTACAGTAAAGCACGTAATTCAATCTAGTGACTTTAGTGGCATATTTAACTTTCATTACTGCTTATTTTAATGCAGAATTGTATAGTAAAAAGCACCAGGCTCTTTATTATTCACTTTGCAAAACAATATGTCAGCTGAATACCTCAGTGAAATGTTTTATTTGAATAGAATAGAATTGTGTCTATAATGCCAAGGTATACCTACATGCTGACTGATATGTGTTCATTACAAATATTTTTGTTTCTCACAATTTATATGAACATAAAGAATAAACTCACAAAATTCATATTATGCTGCACTTTCTTGTGGCTGCTTCCCTTCAGCATGTTCTTTCAATAATTCCTCCTCTTCTAGCCACTCCTTGAAGTTGGCCATTGTAGGGTGAGAGTAAAAAACAGTGTCTGCAATCTAATTTGTTAAATTGAAAAATGCAAAAACATTACTTCATGAAAGTAAAAGGTTTCAGCATGTACATTTCTCAGACACGCTTTTGCGTGCTGCAAGTGCATTTTCTGCCCGACTTCCATGAGTGAGGGCTTGTTGGAAAGGGGCGACTCTCTCATTTCCAACAAGCCCTCACTCTAGGATTTTGCTGGTCAAACAGAAATGACCACTAGACCACTGGGACAGTGATCTTGGGGCTGCCCTGCCCACCCGTCAGGCCAAATAGCCTCCCACCCAAAACAAATGGCACAATGTTTTGCCTTCTGTTTTGTACCCATTTGCCCTCATGGAAGGCAAAACAATATTTTTCGTAAAAGCACACTTGAGGGCATTAGGGTCTGAACCTATTTTGCCACCCCAGGGAAATGATCTTGGGGTTGGGGGGACAAGCCAATCAGTCCCCCACCACCAGAAAATTCCAACCAGATGGCATAATGTTGTTTACCTTCTTTGTGGGCAGATTGGTGCAGTTTAGCACTGATTTGCCCCCAAGAAAGGCAAACCAACATTACACTCCACATATAGTGGAACGCGTGGGAGTATCAGGGGGCTGGACCCATGCCTGTGGGCAAGCCTCCTTAGGATTCCCCTAAAAGATGGGCAGACCATTGCTGCTTCCCTGGATGGGGAAGTAGGGTTTGGCACCATTTTGCCACCTGTGGGACTCAGCAAATACCACTGGGCCACCAGGCATATGATCTTGGGGATGGGCCCCTCCCAGGCCAATACACCCCCCACCCTCACCACCATAAAATGCCAACAAGATGGCATTATGTTATTGTGTCTTCTTCAGGGGCAAATTACTGCTGTTTTGCACCCATTTGCCCCCAAGGAAGTCGAACAAACATATTGCAATTTTGCCAGAGGCACACTTGGGACCTATGCCTGTAGGGACAGCCTCCTTAGGAATCCCACCATGGAGGGGCAGTTCTTTTCCGCTTCCCTGTGGGGACAACATTGATGGTCTGGTCCAATTTTGCCAACCCTGGGAAGCAGTAAAGAGCACTAAACCACCAGCGAAAAGATGTTGGGGTTGGTGGGCTGTTTTGCCTGTTGCCCTTCATAGTATCGTAGTACCCCTGGCCGTCCGGGATCTCTGGCCAGGCCACACTAGAGCTTTTCCCTCTGGGGAGGGATGGGGACCATGCAGGGTCACCCTATGATTGCTGCTGAACTTGGGGATGGTAGACCCACATAGGAGACAGGTGCCCAATGCTGGGGGCAGCAATCCCGGCCTTACTTTAGCTCTGGCTTGGCTGTGTTACAGTTTTTCCCCGTGGGAGGGTTGTGGATCGTGCCAAGGTTTCCTGGGACTGCCTCTGGAATTGGGGATGGTCGTCCCACATGGGAGACAGGTGCCCAAGGCCGGGGACATCCCCCCCAGAACTCTGGCTGGGCTGAGTTACAGCTTTCCCCTCTGGGGAGGGACGGGGACCTTGCTGAGGCTCCCTGGAACCACTGCTTGACGTGGGGACAGGTACCCAAGGCCGGTGGCAGCATCCTCGCCTGTCCTGGAGCTCTGGTGGTGCTTTGTTACACTTTTTATCTCTGGGGAGGGATGTTGACCCTGCCAGGGATCCCTGGGAATGCCACTGGACTTTGGGACATTCGACCCACAAGGGTGGCAGGTGCCCAAAGTCAGGGACTTCACCCCTGACCATCTTAGAGCTCTGGCTGGGCTGCGTTACAGATTTTCCCTCCGGGGAGGGATGTGGACCACGCCAAGGATCCCTGGGACTGCTTCTGGACTTGGGTACGGTTGACCCATATGGCATACAGGTGTCCAAGGCTGGTGGCAGCAACACAGGCCATCCTGGTGCTCTGGCTGGGCTGCATTACAGCTTTTTCCTCTGGGGAGGGATGGGGGCCCTGCCAGGACTCTTTGGGACCACGGCTTGACTTGTGGATAGTCGACCAACATTGGAAACAGGTGCCAAGAGCCAGGGCAGCACCCCCAGCTGTGCTGGAGCTTTGGCAGCACTGCATTACAACTTTTACCTCCAGGGAGGGATGGTGACCCTGCTGCGGCTCCCTGGGACAGCCGCTGGACTTGGAGATGGTCAACCCACAAAGGAGAAAGGCACCCAGGGGCAGCAACACCGGCCGTCCTGGACGTCTGGCTGGGCTGCATTACAGCTTTTCCCTCTGGTGAGGGATGGGGACACTGGTAGGGATCTCTGGGACCGCAACTGGACTTGGGGATGCTTGACCCACATGGAAGACAGGCATGCATGGCTGGGAACATCACCCCTGACCAACCCGGAGCTCCGACTGCACTGCATTACAGATTTTCACTCCAGGGAGGCATGGTGACCCTGCCGGGGCTCTCTAGGACTGCTGCTGGACTTGGAGATGGTTGACCCACATGGGAGACAGGCACCCAAGGCCAGGGTCAGCACTGCTGGCCTCCTGGACATCTGGCTGGGTCGCATTACAACTTTTCCCTCCAGTCAGCGATGGTGACCCTGCTGGGGAAACCTGGGACCGCTGCTGGACTTGGGAATGGTCTACCCACATTGAAGAAATGCACCGAAGGCCAGGAGCAGTAACCCCAGCTGTCCTGGATCTTTGGCTGGGCTGTGTTACAGCTTTTCCCTCCAATGAGGGATGGGGACCCTGCCAGGACTTCCTGGGACTGCTGCTGGACTTGTGCTTGGTCGACCCACATTGAAGACAGGCGTGCAAGGCTGGGGGCAGCACAATCAACCGTCCTGGAGCTCTGGCTGGCCTGTGTGACAGCTTGTCCATCTGGGGAGGGATGTGGACCATCCCGGCACTCTCTGGGACTGCCGCTGGACTTGGAGATGGTCGACCCACATGGGAGACAGGCTCCCAAGGCAAGGGGCAGCACTCCGGCTGCCCTGGACCTCGGGCTGGGCTGCATTACAGTTTTTCACTCCAGTGAGGGATGGGACCTGGCCGGGGCACCCAGGGCTCTTCACTGGGCTTGTGAATGGTCAACCCACATGGGAGATAGGTGCCCAAGGCCGGGGACATCACCCCCAGCTGTCCTAGAGCTCTAACTGGGCTGCATTACAGATTTTCCCTCTGGTGAGTAATGGGGATCCTGCTGGGCTCCCTGGAACCGCGGCTGGACTTGTGGACGGTCAACCCACATTGGAGACCAGGCACCCAAGGCCAGGAGCAGCAGCCCCTGCCGTCCTTGAACTTTGGCTGTGCCGTGTTACAGCTTTTACCTCCAGGGAGGGAGGGTGACCCTGCCAGGACTCCCTGGGACTGGAGATGGTCAACCCACATGGGAGACAGGCACCCAAGGACAGGGGCAGTACCACTAGCCATCCTGAAACTCTGGCTGCGCTGAATTATAGATTTTACCTCCATTGAGGGATGGGGATACTGCTGAGGATCCCTGGGACCACCGCTGAACTTGGGGATGGCCGGCCCACATATAAAACAAGCACACATGGCTGGGAACATCACCCCTGACCAGTCTGAAGCTCTGGCTGCTCTGCATTACATATTTTCACTCCAGGGAGGGATGGTGACCCTGCCGATGTTCCCTGGTGCTGCCACTGCACTTGGCGATGGTAAACCCACATGGGAGACAGGCACCCAAGTCCAGCAGAAGATCCCCGGCCATCCTGGACCTCTGGCTATGCTGCAGTATAGCCTTTCACTCTGTGGAGTGATGGTGACCCTGCTGGGGCTTCCTGGGACTGCCGCTGCACTTGGGGATGGTGGACCCTTTTTTTCTTCTGCGCAGTTAAGTGCACCCACATGTGAGGTACTGTTTTCCTGGGGACACTTTGACAGGCCTTGTGGGTAATACAATCTAGGGCGATTCGTGAAAGTCAGACCTCTTTGTATTCCAACAGGTGTATTTTTTTCAGAAATGCATGGGATTCCCAGTTTTCTTTGATGGCTGTGACACCCCAACCCCAAATCTGTGGGTTGTCCACAAGACCAAATACAGTAAAAATGTTCAGTGTACCTGTGGTTTAGCCTTTTCCCTGAGCGCCCAGAGCAGTGCACCCACACAAGTGAGGTACTGTTTTCATTGGGATTCCAGTGGGAATGTGGGAAGGTAGGACATGTGTTTTTGCCGGCATTGTTTGGTAGTTTCTTCGTATCAAATGTCTGAAAATATAGTTTTTTACTACATCTTGCAATTTGCCAGGTCTTGTGGGTAATACATTCTAGGGTGATTTGTGCAAATAAGACCTCTTTGGATTCCCACTTGTATCTTCTTTTCAAACATGCATGGGCTTGCATGTTTTCCTCGGTGGCTGCAACACCCACGCCCAAATCTGTGGGTTGTCCACAAAGCCAAATCCAGTCTTCTCCAGGGCGTTTGATGTACCAATGGCTTAGTCTTTTTCCTTTGCGTCCAAAACAGTGCACCCACACTTGTGAGGTACTGTTTTTATTGGAACACCTGTGGAAACATGGGACATGTGTTGTTGCTGGCATATTTTGGTGGTTTCCTGGTGGCAAATGTCTGAAAATTGAGTTTTTTTCCCTACATTTTGGACTTTGCTGGACCTTGTGGGTAATACATTCTAGGGTGATTCATTCAGGTTAGACCTCTTCAGATTTCCACTTGTGTCTTCTTTTCAGAAATACATGTGGTTCCCTGTTTTCCTTGGTGGCTGTGACACCCAAGGCCCAAATCTGTGGGTTGTCCATCAAGCCAAATCTAGTCTTCCCCAGGATGTTGGATGTACCTGTGGTTTAGCCTTTTCCCTTTGCGACCAGGCCAGTGCAACCACACATGCGAGGTACCATTTTCATTGGGACACCTGTTGGAACGGGGAAAGGTAGGACTTGTGTTGTTGCTGGCATGTTTCGGTGGTTTCCTGGTTGCAAATGTCTGAACATTCTGATTTTTTTCCCTACATTTGGACTTTGCCAGACCTTGTGTGTAATACATTCTAGGGCGATTTGCGCAAGTCAGACCTCTTTATGATTTTCACAGGTGTCTTATTTTCAGAAATGCATGGGGTTCCCTGTTTTCCTTGGTGGCTGCGACACCCCAGGCCCAAATATGTGGGTTGTCCACAAAGAGAAATCCAGACTTCTCCAGGATGTTTGATGTACCAGTGGTTTAGCCTTTTCCCTTTGCACCCAGGTCTGTGCACCCACACATGTGAGGTACAGTTTTCATCAGGACACCTGTGGGAACATGGGGAGGTTGGACATGTGTTGTTAGAGGCATGTTCTGGTGGTTTCCTGGTGGGAAATGTCTGAAACCTGAGTTTTTCGCCAACATGTTGAACTTTGCTTGGCCTTGTGGATAATACAATCTTTGTCAGTTCATCCAAGTAGAGCTTTTTACAGTCCCACGGGTGTCTTCTTTTCAGTAAATCCATGGGGTTCCCTATTTTACTTTTTGGCTGTGACACCCCAGGCCTAAATATGTGGGCTGTCCACGAAGCGAAATCCAGACTTCTCCAAGGTGTTTGATGTACCAGTGGTTTAGCCTTTTCCCTTTACACCCAGGTCTGTGCACCCACACATGTGAGGTACAATTTTTATCAGGATACCTGTGGGAATGTATGACATTTGTTGTTTTCTCTTTGTTTTGATAATGTGATCATACATTTCCTTCTGCACTTTTATTACACAACCCATTAATTTCCCAAATGTGACCTGCATTTAGTTGCTGCTTTAGGCACTGTACACTTTTGTAACCTGTGCAAGTCTCCTATCCTTCAAAAGGTTTGGCTGTGCTCTTTCAAAGAATGTGTGCTTGTCATTCTTACCCACATTTGTTTTCCTTATTTTCAAATGCTAAGTATGTCTGTTTAGGCCATCAGCATAAAAATCTTGTGTACAATGTCTCCGTTTTTGGCTCGTAGTATTGCTTAATTTGCGAAACATTATGAAAAATGTGTAATTTCCTAACTAGAAGAGTCGTGGAAATTTAGTGGTGCAGTGCTTTACTCAATATTCACAGAAGACATTACCTTACAATTGGAAACATGTACAGCACATCCTTTTTTTCTGTCACTTTTCCAATTTGTTCCCAAATAATGGGAAATTTAGGTTCAGTTGTTGCCTGACCTGTGCAAATGACCGGCTACTGAACATTAAATTGTGTCTAAATTTCTGAAATGTATGCCTTTCTGTGTTCCCATTGAGCTTTCCTACACTCCTCTTCCGATCCGTCCAAACATGTCCTATAAAAAAAGGGAAAAAATCACCTACCTCTCACAAAACTGATGGTAACCTTGTGAAAAATATGTTTTTTGCTTTTGTAATATATGAGATTAGTATTTGTCTAATTGAAAGGATATTTATGGGCTATATATTGCCATAAAAACACAAAGGCCTTTTTAAGATTCACCCATAGAAGCTATGAAATATTACTGAAAATTAAAACGTTCTCTGTTGCCTATTTTTTCTATAGCCGTGGCTACAGACCAGCCAAGGAAACGTCAAGCCCTATTAGGGACTTCTATAGCCAATGTATCAGTAAATTAATTGGACATTGTGTATTTTTGTGGGCCTGTAGCCACCAGCAGAGCCACGGCTATTGCAATGCAAATTTATTTGCAGTAAACATATTGTTTCATGGATGTTGATACACACAATTTTACATGTCTTTCTGATTCAATACCCTCAACTGTATCCTTGTATGATTTCAACTTTGAAACCTTTACAATGTGCGTTTTGAGTGTATACAAAATGTACAGGTACCTGCGGCTCAAAGCAGGCATTCATACCCATGGCTATTGGCAAGCTAAGGGGACATTGGGCCTCATTACACGGAAGGCGGTGAGCCATGGTGCTATTAGCGCCATGGCTCATGCCGGTAAAATACCGGCACCGCCTTGGCAGAAAGGGGATTTACCGCCCCATTCCAAGGTTGGAGGGGCGGTAAATCCCCCTTCCGCCATTGCCCTTCCCCATTCCCATTTCTGCCCCATAGGGCTCTATGGGAATGGGGAAGGCGCTAATTACGGCACCGCAATTTTGCGGTGCCGTAATTAGCTCCGAGGTCCCTTAGCGGGTTGGTTTTTAACGCCTGCAAAAAGCAGGCGTTAAAGCACCAACCCGCTAAGGGACCTCGTAGTAAGGCGGTAATGGTTAACGGTCACCGTTACCATTAACGGTGGCCGTTAACCATTACCGCCTTCCGTGTAATGAGGCCCATTGTGTATTTTTGTAGGCTTGTGTAGCCAAAGGTATGAACACCTGCTACTAGTATATACATTTCTGTGCATTAATCATAATTTTTTGTGGATGTTACACCACACAATGTTACATGTCTTTCTGATTCAATTTCATCACCTCTACACTTGTGTCATTTCAACTTTTAAAGCTTTGCAATACGTGTTCTTAAATCAAAAAAAACTGTACGTGTATCTGCGGCTATAAGAGAATGCTATTAGCTGGGGCTAGCATAGCTGCGGCTATCAAAAAATAATTTCAGAAAAATAAAATTGTATCTTATTATATGTCTGCATATGTATGTAATAGGTGGTCCTTGGGGTACACTGAGTTTAGTATTTTAGCACATTTTGAGTACTGCTTTGATGTTATCAAGCAACACTGTTTTCCTTTATATCAGTTAGGCGTACTCCGTCATCTGTATACATAATAGACATGTAGGATTTGATGTTGTTGTTTGATATCCATAATTGTTTTTGGTCTTTGATAAATGCTGAATCTGTCTTATAAAAAATTGTCTGCGATTTTTCAAGTTTGGAATTAAATATTGTGGTCTTCTTCCATATTTGCCTCTGAGTCAGATTGGGAAAGAAAAGGTGGAGTGAGGAAAAGGTGTGAGGAAAAAGTTCCATTACTTTTTGTAAGTCCTGTTTCATCAATAAAGCAAGGGACACCTCGACCATTACCCAAATAATAGCCTCCACAATGAATCAGTATGATATCTGGCTCCCCTGTGTTTCTCAAAATGAACAATTTAGGAAAATATTGGGATCACTGCAGTTCCCACAATCCAAACCATTTAATTATAGAATCAGTCAAACCCAGGTCCATGTTAATAATGAGTTTCTTACAAAATGTCAGTAATCAAATGAGCCAACTAAATCCAATCAGCCACACAGTTTTACAACCAGCCATGATATCTGTTGCCCTTCTCATATTCTCAGAAAATTATTCCTAGTTTGAATTTTTAATAATAGTGGGAGTGGGGCATGCATCATGTGTGTGTTTATGTGTTTGCAATTGGTTGGTGTTAAGTTTGGAATTGTGTACTTGCCTGTGATACATTGTAGTCACAATGGGTTGGCCATTTTAGTAGTTTGCTTTCTACAGTCCTGTTTTTGTGCCTTTGATTTTTGAAAAGTATTTTAGCCATGTCACGGTTTTATTACACGGCAGACTCCAGCAAGGGACTCCTTCCCCAACAATGAATGTGACGTACAGTAAAGCGCTTTTTATTTTTAATAAACCACATGTTCTTTTTGCTTGAGTAGGCCTCCAATCCGTCTTGCAACCAACCTCAACAAGCACCCCATGTCACAATGGACCAGGAATCAGGCCGGTGTGTATCAAGAAGATTGTGTTAATTTATTATTTAATGAAAAAGGAAAATCAAACAATTTCACAGCCACCAATGTTGTGGCAACACAAAATGTTATAAAACAATTAAGTTACGAAATCCTGTTACAATTCTCACAATATTCAATGGCAACGCAGAAAAATAACAATTTTATAAAGAGTTAACACCAATGGTTTAGCACTCCCCACTGCAACACTCACCCCCATACATCAGCTAACTTGATTCCTTTGAATGGAAGGCAGTGGCAAGGAGTAGGGGTAGAGAGAGAAAATTGGATTTGGGGTAAAGCCCACCATTCCAAGATGGGAAGCCAGCAAAGAAAGTGAAAACCCGTTTTTGGAGCAAAACGGCAGAATGGGATTTTGATTTTTACTCACAGCTGCTAGGGGACAGGATGGAAGGAAATGTGTATTGGTTACACTTGAGGAGATAGGGAAGCTTAAATACTACTAATCTGCACACCAGGGCAACAATAGAAATAAAGTAGGAAAATCGGTTTTGAGAGGAAACAAATGCAAAAAGGAAAAATACAATGGCAAATGGAAATTTGTGTTTACACTGGATTTACAATGACAGGCAGCTTAGAAAAGGGCTTAGCCCAGAATAGGAAAACCGGGTTTCACTGACAAGGACGGCGACACATAACCGATAGACTTGTAGGCAAAACGGATTGCTCTCAATGGGACTTCGGTTTGGGTTTTTAATATGACAGATGCAAATAGGAATTAGTGGGTTGATACACACAATACACAGACAAAATCAGTTTTCAGTTACAAGGACATTAGTTATTTTGAGGCAACACTTTAATGACTCTAATAATTAAAGAAAGACACCAGGGACACAGTGGTCAATTTTGAATTTCAGCAATCTGGTACTGTGAATTTCAATGGGGGAATTAATTGATTTACTTGTAACTATGCTAAGGATTTACACAGACATTGGGCCTCATTACGAGCATGGAGGTAATCAAAATAGGAAGGCCCAATGGTATTACTGGCATCGTTAACGGGTCCGGGCCATTACGACCCGAGAACCCGCCAAAACCGCCACCACCCATACCGTGCCCCTTCATACCGGCATGCACCCGTACACACGCCCCTTCACGGCGGAAATACTGGGATGCTGGTAATAGGAGGACATCACAAGTTACGTGGGCATGCACTTGCCAGCATCCCGAAGGTGGTAATTAGGGCCTGCATGATGGCGGCAGTACAGGCATCGCAGACCACCTGTAAATAGCAACCTGCAGTATAGGCAACTGCCACAGGTGCACACAGTCACCACAGGTGAAGTCAATGGAGCCTGTCCCAGTACTAAAGGAGTACATCCACACACCACACCCCTTCCCACAACAAAATTATACCACTAGCTGTTGCAATCATGGGGCTGGAGGACATGCCTGTACTGCTACAACTACAGCAACAACTGCAACAACAACAACTACAGCTACAACAACAGGCAGCACAGAGGAGACGCAGAAGGAGAAGGAAGGTGAGACAGACCCAGCAAGTTCCACCAGTGCAGCCAGTGGTACCACGTAGGCAGCCACCAATCCCTCGCATCAGTCCCAGTCCATTCAATCTAACCCCTGAGCAGATCCACACCCTGTACCGGTTGGACTGGGACACCATCACCACCATAGTGGACATGATACATGACGACATCATCAGCCTCATAGATATACGCACTGCCATGCCCCTGCTACTAAAAGTGGTGTCTGTGCTCCACTTCCTGGCCACAGGCACCTACCAGCACACAGTGGGCCAGCTGCATGGTATATCACAACCACTCTTTTCACGCATGCTGACCCAAGTGCTGGATGCCCTCCTGAAGCACGCTAGCACCCATATATCCCTACCACGGACTGCCCAGGAGCTTGCCGACACTAAAGTAGGCTTCCATGCACTGGCAGGCATGCCCAATTGCGTTGGTGCCCTCGACTGCACCCATGTCGAATTGATTGTAGCTCATGCAATAGAGGCGGTGTACCACAATTACAAGCAATACCACTCCATCAATGTGCAGATGGTATGAGACTCCTGCAAGATCATCACGCTACCCCGTCACATGAAGCGACATGCTGGACGACGTGCCTGGCTGCTTGGTAAGTTGCCTGACTGGGCCATGTCAGTGCATCGGGGTGGTGAGGTGGGGGGATGCATACTCCACCTGGGTGGGATTGGGGGGATGCATACTCCACCTGTGTGGGATTAGGGGGATGCATCTTCCACCTGTTTGGGATTGGGGAGGTGCACACTCCACCTGTGTGGGATTAGGGGGGATGCATACTCCACCTGGGTGGGATTGGGGGGGATTCATACTCCACCTGGGTGGGATTGGGCTGTGAGTGGACCATGCACTCAGAGCTAAACACTGTTGACCTGAACTTCCCAACCCGAACATGACACATCAATGCCATACATAAAACCAATTCTGTACATCACTGACAACATGCAAGACGCACAAACAGGCCATATTGCAGTACACAATGCATCAGACCAGTCTGTGTGCATACATACAGGGACATGTGCAAGTCAACACCACATAGCTGCGGCCATGGCCGTGATTCCTAAGGGTGTCAGCTCAGATTGACTCACACAAACCTCCTTGGGCCCCCATGCAGGTGCCTAAGCAGGTCTGGTGGAGCACTCCTTTCTGGCCCTGAGAAGGTGGCAAAGATCACCATGGTCTGTGTCATGCTACACAACATGTGCATCCAGAGAAATGTACCACTGCCACCTGACATTGACATGCATGCACCGGGTGAGGATGATGAGGATGATGATGGCAGAGGAGCAGCACCCCTGCCAGTACATGATGCACAAGATGGCTGTGCTGTATGCCAATCACTGATTGACGATTACCTCTGAACCACAGGGACGTTAATGGTTATGTGTCAGTGCTAGACTGAGCACTGGGACCATGTTTACATGGACACAGGGTGTGTGGGGAGTTGGACACTGTGCGCTGTCATGAATTGAATGGACACACACAAATAGAACAATGTCCAGTCAGCTGTTGTTGGCAGCTCTGTGGTCGCAATCTCATCCGCTGCTGTGGGGTCCTCATGTGCCTGCATGGCCTGTGCACTTGCCCTGGCTTGCACTGTGGGCCGCGATGCTGCCCCTGAGGTGGATTGGCCAGTGCCAGATGGTCTGGCCCTGGACATGGATGGCCTTGTGGAAGGGTCCTGACTCCGATCCTCTCTTTTCAGTCCCTGTGGGGGAAGAAGAGATGCAGGGCATCAATGATGGTGTTACATGCAAGATGCATGAGATGGTGCTATACAGTTTTCCATTTCTCATGCATTGCAATCTTACAGTTGTTTCACACAGGGTATTTTCAAGGGGGGGGGCATATTGGCATTAGCCGTGGCGTCTCCATTCGGCACTGATGCGTGCCAGGTGGTATGCCATTGTATTGGGGTTTGTGTGATGCATGACATGCAAATGGTCCCTGTGTGTTGGGTGTCTGTTGGTAATGGGATTGGCAAACAGCATGCATTTCAGTGTGGCAGGGTTTGCGCCTCCTTCTGGACATGGATCTGTAAATGTGTGTATGATGGGCCATGCATTGTCTTGGCTTGGCAAACTTTGACATCACTTGTGCTACATCATGGTTTGGCCTACTGCGGTTTGCAGGGTCACTCACCTCGATCTCCAGATGTTGTGGCACCCGTCTCCATTTCCCCGAAGCCCTCTATCGACTCCATCTGGATGGTTGTGCTGCAGGTTTCCTCCCAGCGTGTGAGTTTCACCGGGGAGTGGGCACCCCTGCCTGTGGCCATAGCCTCCCTACAATTGCTGGCCAGAATGTTCCAGACCCTGAGACGGCAGTCGTCTCATCTTTTTTTGCAGTCTTTGACCGTGCGTGGGGTGGTTCCAACCGCTGACACCTTGCATGCCACTTCCTCCCATATTTCCTTCTTCCTCAGCTGCACCTCACTTTTGAGGTTATTGGTGAAAACCTCATCTGCATGGGCAGCAAGGGTATCTGTGAGCATAATTAACTCCTCATCAGAGAAGCGATTCTTGCACAGGTGGGGGTTGGTTTTACGGGTAGCCTTAGACATGATGTATACAATGGGCCTGGTCTTTCCTCTGCAGCACTGGTGGATTGGGAGGATTGCAATGGATTGTGTTTTTGAAGATGGCCACCGGTGCCTTTCCCGTCCCGACGCGATGACGTTACTTCCGGGTCTGGTATTACGAGCCTGGTATTTACATGATGTTATTACTGGGTCGTTATTAAGGGGTTGCTCCTTGGTGGTGGCGGTATCGGCGGGTACCGTGATGCCGCTATCAGGGGTTGGAGGACCGTTAGCGGCATGTTGGTATGGCCATTACCGGCATGGGGGATCGCACATGCTCGTGCACTCGTAATCAGCTGCTATTAGCGGCGTCAAAGGATCATGGACCCACTACTTCCTCCATGCCGGTAATGACTCCATTTTTAGCAGGATTCTTGTAATGAGGTCCACTGAGAGGTTTACCAAAGGGAATATGTGAACATACACAGGCTAAACACAGTCTCTTCTATGGCAAGGTGACTGAATTACAATGGAAATGTGGGGTTTTCAATGGAGGATTATTGGGTGCAATGCTACAAAAGGAAGGGTTTATGCAATTTAGGGCTGGGGTATTTGCAAAGTAAGCCTTAGTTTGGGATGCTGGACAGCCAGCTTGTTCTCAAGACACTCTGGGCAGCTAGGCAAGGGGTCTGGTCACTGCACTCTTAAAGATGGTAAGGTACAGCCATCTTCTCTCTGTCCTCCTTCTCCTGTCTCCCCATATCTTTTTGTGTGCGTCCCCTGACCTAGTACTGTCCCCCTTATATATCACAAATTACACTACTCACTTTATAAACTAGGGGGAGTATTCTGTAATTACCCCTACCGCAAAGATAGGACAGTTTACCGTTTCCCTCTCTGACCCCTGGCATGATTGATTCAAGGATTTCATGATCTACTCCTACCCATCTACCTTACTGTCACTCTTTCTAACCTCACTTGTCTATTCTATCCCACTCTGTTTCCCCTTCCCTGTTCCCCTATCCTCTATATTCTCATGTACCACTGTACCCCACTTTCATTATTTCCACCAACCCATCCTACATGCACCCACTGTACCCTACCTATCCTCTCTACCTCTATCATTCCACTCATCATTTGTTTACTATGTGTACATGCACTGTCGGTGTGCACACTAATTCTACTCCCACTCTGTCTCCCCCCACAATGTCTTTAAACCCCTACAACATTCACAGCCTCCCTACCTAAACCAAACCATGCTGCTACCATCTTCTGCACTGACACCCATCCACTCTATTGGTGTTATTGTTACCCCAGTGTAGACACCCCAATCTAAACAGTGTACCTCTACCCACAAACTGTACTCATATTTCCTGTAGCTCCAGTCATCAATGCACCTTACATGTACTGTCTCTATTCCTATCATCTCTACCTGCACTCCCTGTACCCCCATCCTCTATACCCTTGCCACCCTCTTTACCTCTATTCTCTCTAATCTTGCCCAGCTATCCTACCACCAACCTCTGTGCACCTACCTGCTCACTTTACCCCTATACAGTGTACATCCATCCAGTCACCCTATTTCAATTCTTTTGAGCCACAGCAGCCTACCTTCACCGTGTTCACCCACAAGCACCCATACTAGTTGCATGTGCACTACCTCCACCATTATACCCCTTTCTTTACTACTCCAACTCATCCTACTTATATCCACCCTGTCTATCGCCATCCACTCATTCTACATACAATATTTATCCTGCCATACATATGCCTTACATTCACGGTCTGTACCGGCAGTCTCTGTATTCCCAAATAGATTATTTCAATTCTCTGTACCCCATGCACCCATCCTACCTCCACCCTCTTTACTCCCACCCACTCTACTGCCACCGTATTTACTCTCATTCATCCTACATCCACCTTTTCTATTCCTATTCTCTATATTTTCACCTACTATACTTACATTGTCTCTGCCTCCATCCACTTATCCAACCTACCGCAATCCTCTGTTCCCCTATATACCCTCTCTATCTGTATTTTCTGATCATATGCCCAGTTACCCTCCCTGCAATTTATATACCCCTATGCACCCAACTTGCCCCCACATTCTGTACCTGCATACATTTACCCTATGTCAATGTTCTATATACCAATCCATCCACCCTACCTCCACTGTTTTTACCCTCAGCCAGCAATCCTATTTGCCTACAACCCTACTTCAACCAACCTACTCTCACACTCGATAATCCCACCCACCATATCCCCACCTTATCTACTGCTACATATGCATCCTTTCATCACCCTCCTTACCCTCATGCACCCACCATACTCCATTTTTCCCCACAGCAGTACTTCTCCTGTCTTTATTTCTTTTCAATAATGTTATCTCCGCTCTGTCTATTGTTACCTATTCATTTTGAGTGGATCTTTTTCATCAAATGTTTCTTTTCTTTTGGAATAGGGGTGCCATGTATATACTAATTATATGTTTTTCTTTACAGCATTGCTCATCAATGCTAGCAAAGAAGTATCTAGAATGTGCCAGGAGGAAGGATCGTTTACAGGGAAGTAAGCTATTAAAATATGGAACTGTTGATGATAATGTTTCGAGTTTTGTACAAACTTTTATTTTTTATTTTGATCAAATTAGATCTTTACAAAATAGTAAAATAACCAACTTATTACCAATTTTAAATCAATATTGAGTTCACAAATTCATTTATCCAATTTTTCCCAACAGAAGACATGCCTCCTCCTCAGTGTTTACATTCTATCATTACATTTCACCACTTTTCTTTAGGAAACATTTGTCCCAGTCTGCCAAGCGCCTATCTGAGTCTGGCCTAGTTTCAAAAGTACCTGACCCACTGCAATCGTCAAGGCAAACTTCTTTTAATGGGAATATAGTCATGCCTTTTAGTGATAATGTTTTTGAACATGTCCAAATTCAGTTAGGAGCTATGTCAACTAGTCAATTGAACAGACCCAAGCATATTTCAAGTCAAAGAGATCAAATGAAAAATTGATCAATGCCATTTATAGTTAGCAAGTCACAAATGTTTGTTAAGAGAAAACAAACACAAACTTTGGAGAAGTATCAAATCAAACTCTAGGTATGTGGTGAAGCATTTTCTTGAAAAGAAAACATGTAAAAGTAGTAATCAGCAAAGCTTTTCATATGAAAAGAAAATTGTTAATTTGTGTGTTGAACCAATTTGAGATGTTTATTAAGGTCACCATGCCATGTACACAGAGATAAAAAGAGTTGGTATAATTATACTCGACAGATTTGTGAAGTCTTTGTCGGAGAGTGGAAACACGCTTCTCATGCTGAAAGGTTTTTTTTAAATAAGAGAGTTACAGTCAACAATGGATGTAGCCCTTACTATTGATGAGAGTGGACATAGCTATGAAGTAGAAAATGGTGTGATTTCTGAAGAAGAAGAAATCTGAAAGACAGTCACTAGTGAAGCAGAAAGTTTAGACCTGTCTGTGATAAAAGCAAGAAAAGAAACTCTGATATGGACGTGTAATGCTTGTGCAATATTGACAAGTTTTCTTACACACTCATAAAGAGATATTTGAAAGTGTTGCACAAAATGTTCATGTTGAAAGACAAAACAAGATGTTGCTAAAAATAGATGATTGTGAAGTTTGGGAGAAAACAGGGCTTCTGGTCCACACTCTAGCTTGTCTTGATAAAAGCAGGTGCAATAGTCAGTTTCATCATGTACGGATGCTGGCTTCACATCATAGAAAAATTTGATATCTTCTTGATAAATTGTATCAGTACAAAACACCATGAATGCCCCTTGCACTTTTAAATAAAACACATGTTGCAAGCAAAATATGGTACAATGACCCAATATGGTACATTTTCATGTAAACAAATCCTAATTTTCTACTTTGAAAAAGTGATACGGGTGGTCACCTATGGAGCTCAGTCTAAAACCCCTTTGGACCAACCGAAATGGGATTATGTCGAGGGAACATTTTGGAAACCTATCCTGGGTCTCTTTGGAAGTACACCAATTCAAGTGATCAGGTTTGAACATGGGTTGACATCATTGCAAACTGTAGTTGATTGGCCGACGCTGTCATTGTATAGGAAATATCTCCTGCAGCAAAATTACCAAACTACTTTAATCCCAAAAATAGCAGCAGCCACAACTGCAAATCACCATAACTATTTTAAAGTTTGGAGGAGTTATTGCTTATCAATCATGGATAAAGCAGATATTCAAGAAAAACACTTGCTAGAGAACCCAGATGAGGCTAAGCGAAAAGTGTACCAACTAAAATGGATTGATTTGTGGGAGACATGCGAAAAATACAAAATAATGTAAATTGGCTGCTTTGTCTCTAAAGTTAGGAAACAACTTCCAAAATATTTGCTAAACTTTCCCGACCCCAAATTTTCGAAACGCTTTGCTATAAATTCCCTTTGATTTGTGGCCCACGAAAACAGCACTAGCATTGAGGGCAAAAGACCATGAAACTTTAGAGAAACTTTAGAGCACCTGCTTATGGAATGTCCGGCCTTGTTTCAAGTTAGAAAAGATAGTTTTAATACATTTTTGGGACATTTCTGGGTATTTTCCCAATCTGAAATGTGGGCAAGGACTTGTAATGCAGATCATATATCATTGAACATCGCCTCTGTATGTTTTTGCAAGGAACTTGAAACTTTTATAGACGGTGCCTAACAGCTTAAATGAATGACACATAAAACTTAAAATAATGAGACTCTTAAAATTATTTTATTTTTTATAGGATTGTATGAGGTTTTATTTGTTCTTAGAGGATTTTATTCCTTTTATATTGAAACTGGTATGAAATGAATTTATGTGATGTAATAGAAATGTTAAATTGAGATTTGATATATTGATATATTGTAATTTGAAAATGTTGATTTGTTTTAACCAAGACAAATAAAGTATTAAATAAAATAAGAAAACACTACTGAGTGGAAGAAGGATCGTTTGCAGGGAAGTAAGGGAACTAAGCTATTAAAATTTAGAACTGTTGATGATAATGTTTCAAGTTTTGTACAAACTTTCTATTTTTTATTTTTTTATCAAATTAGATCTTTACAAAATAGTAAAATAACCAACTTATTACCAATTTAAAATCAACATTGAGTTCACAAATTCATTTATCCAATTCATTGCCATGATTCATTTAAAAGATTATGTATAGGTGGATGAAACAGTTACAGTAGGTGGAAATGATGAGTCTATGCTTTTCAAGGATCACGATTTTCATAAATTGAAAAGAGGTATTGCAATGTTTGACTTGTCTTCAAGAGAAAGACCTGGCATTTATTGTGTGTCTTATTGACCCACTTTATATAAAACACAAGTAAAAGTAGTGTATATTGAGGAGAAAGTTACAGATCCTGTAAAAGATGATTGTAAAGACTTCTATCTGTATTTGTTGTAAAAAAGTGATTTAACACAAGTGAGGCACTATATGTTTGCAGAAGAAAATGCACTATTTCTAGAAGTGTCTAGAATGATATGGTAGTGCCTGATATCCCTGTTGCGCTTCAAACATTTGACATGTTTGAAGTTATAGCATTGCAAACTGTTCTTCCTTTCCAAGTCATTGTTAGGCTGCAAACAAAGATGACAAAAATGCCTAAGAAATCATTAGTGTAAGGTGTGAGAGGTAACGTTGTGTATTTGCCTCTCAATTTGTAAGAAAATGTCGACACTCTAGAGTGCAACCCTGACATTGCAGAGTCTTTGTTTGTTTTAGTAAATGGTGTTGCCACAAATGATAAACAAGTTTGGCAACAGCATATAGACATCAGAAAGTTGAAGAAGCTTTAGAGTGTTTACTGAAGCACAATGATGTGTATAAAGGCAGTCTTACTGTACCAGACTTGTCTATGATTGATGTTCAATCCACAAGCAACAACAGTGAAGGTCAGTTCCAACCCCTATCTGTTGCAGAAGGCAATAGATTGTATGAACATTACACTGTTCATTCTCTACACTCATGTGAAGCTCATGGGTGACATTTTAGAATTATACCAGATGAAAGCAACACAATGTGCTCCAATCAGTGGCTAGGAAAAAACTATAAAAGCTCAATTTTTCCATATGCTTTTTCCCCAATGGAAAATGAGGCAGAGCGGTGATTGGATGGTTCCAATTTCGTTTTCAGAAGTATGTATTCTGAAGATTCCCAATTTCGCACCAATTTTATTTGTATTTGTTTTATTGTATTTAGTTCATTTAGAACTTTTACAATTTAATTTACTTATAATACAGTTATCCAACTATTACATAATAATTTCATGGATGCACTTGTACATTAGAAAATTATAAATGTAATTTTACAAAACAGCAATAAAACGATTAAAACACAATAATAATACCTCTCCATAAAATCCTACAACCTTTAATTACAAGTCAGTAAACAAATGGTCAATTTCAATCTGATTTCAGTCAAATTACAGCTATTTCAATCAAGTTTCAGTTTCACTTGTACAATTTTCTAAACCCGGTAAAGTTCCAAGTGCTGTGTATTAGAGCCGTAGGTCCAGTATTCATAGGACTTAATGGTGTTGTGGTCTTGCACTAGGTTACCCAGAGTGGTCGTCTTTAGGGGCTCTAGGCATGGACACTCAGTGAGGAGATGTTTCACTGTCTCTGTCTTGTCAGGGATATAACACATTATGCAGTACCTTTCTTTTTAAGATATTTAAGATAAGTTCCACTTGGCACCGCATACTGCATGGACCAGAAGCTGATTAGTATGCATCAGCAGCTGGAATTTACATGCCTCCGGATTAGGACAGAGAGGCAGGTAACATTGAGGTTTCAAATAACAATGAGTGATATGGCTCACCTATGGGTATCCATGTAGCTATGAAAGGTGTTCATAATTTCTAAGCCAGTCCCACTTCTCTACTCTCCTACTAAAATCCCCTTTGAGTACCAAAAATGCATCAGAGTGTTCAAAATGCGGTTCCCAATTCATGACATGGCATGTTTTGCTGAATACATTTACAAACGGGTCCCCTATTCCCTCTTTTTGTACCTTACCATAGTGCTCACCTAATTTTCCTAAGATTGGGCACTGCAGGGATAACATTGCTTTAAGAACAAAACACCCCTGCGTGTCAACAGCATAGCCCTCATAGAGACCAGACCAAATTTTAAGTAGACATATTCAATAGAGGCAGAATGTGGCAGACCAAGCACATATCGGTATAAGTTACTCTCAATCACATCCAACCATTTTATATTGCTAAACCATAAAGTTTCAAGGACATATAGGATCGCCGGGCAAATCCACTTCCTATATTGAGATATAACACCCTCAAAAGAAAACCCTTCATAGGAAATGACAAATCTACAAACTAGCTGCGTAATTTAGAAACTCAATCTAGTTTTATTTTTTTGGAAAATTGGTTTTATTGATTTTCAACATGGGTATAGCAGTTTTCATTACATACATTATTAAACAACTTTGGCTGCAATGCATTTGCTTACAATAAAATATATCTCCAATTTGATCCCTACCCCCAACCCCGCAACCCTTGAGGGAACAGATGATCTCAATGATTTACATAGACCATGGGAGGAGTTCACAGGCAAAATCGTTGATGTAGTAAGTGGTACCGCCTATGACAATTTAGGATTAACAAAAACATTACGGGCAGATTAATGGAATGGCACTTCGGCTATGTCGTGCTGCACACTTAACTTTGACTATTTTAATTGGCTCGAAACTCAGACCATTCAGTGTCAATGGAGGTGTGATCACCGTGAATGGCGGCTGTCAGCCTGTCCATAGTATAAATGTTGTGGGAGACATTTATCCACTCAGCTTTTGTCGGCAAACTTGCTCTTTTCCAAATGGTTGTGAGGCAAGCCCTAGCCGCCAGCAAGAGCCCATGTGTCATTTTGGGTACCTTAAGTATATGTTCTTCCGTTTCCACCAAGCTAAACAGAATCATGAGTGGTTGCTTCTCCCTCTCCTCCCCCTAAAACTCTTTAATCCAGCTGAGCACTTCATCCCAGTATGCTTGGACTGCCTTGCATCCCCACCACATTTGCCAGTAGTCTGCTCTCTGGCCACAGCCCCGCCAGCAGAGTGGACTTACATCTTGATACATCCTGGCAAGTCGTAGTGGGTCGTACTGCCATCTGTATAGTAGCTTAATCCCATGCAGTTTATACTGACAGGAAATAGAGGTTTTCAAAGTCCTTCTTCATATCTTAAGCCATGGCTTTGGGGAGAGATTCCTCGCGAGGTCTTTTTCCCTTTTATGTTTCAGGGTGGCCGAGGGGGTTGTATTGATGCCAACTAATGCTGTGTACAATGTGCTAATGAGGCCCTTGGAGCCTACGTACGAATCTAGAATTCTTTCGAACGGGGTGAGGTCTCTCTGTAGGGCCTCCTTCCAAACCTCTCGGGTCATGATGCCTTTCAGCCTCAGATGCAGGAAGACTGAGAGTGGCCCTATACCTAGGGCTTCCTCTAGCTCCTGGATGGTAATGAATGTGTTATTTCTCCATAATTGCCCTGTCCTTTCAAGCCCAGCATCGTACCATGATTTGAAGCTGCCTGGATCGGGGATATCGTCCCTGATGCCTGGCGCCCATAGGTGTGATAGGGGAGTGGGCCATGTTGTGACTCCTTTCATTCCTTTGTTTGGTTTCCATATAGCCCATATAGTGCCATGAATGGGGTGGTTTTTAATGCTGTTTCGTAATAGGGATCCCGGTACCCATAACCATTCTCCCACAATAAATGGCCGAAGGTGGTAGTTATCTATCCCTATCCATTGGGGTTCTTTTTCCTGTCTGAAATGCAGGATCATCACTCGCAATTGGGCTGTCCTATAGTAGAGCTCTATGTCTGGGAGGCCCACCCCACCATCATCTTTCCGATTTCTTTAGTGGTTGCAAAGAAGTCTTTGGGTAGTTGGATAGGGAGCATCTGGAATAGGTGGAGGAGCTTCGGGAGGATCACCATTTTAATGGTATTCCGGAGACCCATCCATGATATGGTGAGCCTTGTCCACCGTTCAATATCTCTTTGGATTGTGTGATATATCGGAGGAAAGTTGGCTTCACCTAGATCTCGGGTCACATTGATGCCCAAATACCGCAGCGTGGTGAGACTGAACTTCATCCCTAAAGGTGCAAATCGCTCGACATCTGAGTCCCTACTCTTGTTGATCGGGAGGAGGACCGATTTCCCTGTGTTACTTTTCAGGCCAGCCAATTGACCATACTCCTCAATTATCTCCATGGCAGCTGGTATCGAGATTAGGGGATTGGTTGTATGCAGAAGTGTATCGTCTGCATATAGCCTAATTTATATTCCTGGTCTCCGACTTTAATTCCTTCCACCCTTTTATCGAGCTTTAGCTTCTGCACCAGTGGTTCGAGGGACAATACGAATAGTGTGGCTGATAGTGGGCAGCCCTGCCCGGTTCCTCTTTCCAGTGCAAACCACCTTGCGTAACCAGCATTCACGGCCACAGAGGTCTTGGGGGTTGAGTATAGTGCCTTAATAGCGCAGCAGAGCTTGGGGCCAAGGGCTATCCAGATTAGAACTTTCTCCAAGAACTCCCAGTCTACTCTGTCGAAGGCCTTTTCGGCATCAAGAGACAGGAGGGTTGGATCTTCGCTCCCCTTCTGTGTCTCGTGTATCAGGTGTAATGTTTTCCTCATCGTACCCTGCCTTCCCATTACAAAGCCGAATTGATCTGTGTGTATCAACTTAGGTAGATGTATTTCTAGTCTGGCCGTTATTACTCTCGCGTAGATTTTAGCGTCTATGTTGAGAAGAGATATGGGGCAATACGACCCGCAGTGTTTTGGATCTCTACCTTCTTTTGGGATGACCGTTAGAAGGTCCTGGGCAAAGGATGGGGGTAGCCGTCCCGTATCGTAAATGTTGTTGAACAGGGTCACTAGGAAGGGGGTGAGAAATGCAGTGAACGTTTTGTAAAAGCCGGGAGCGAAGCCATCATTCCCTGGTGCCTTCCTTGACTTGAGGCGTGTGTTGGCATCTGAGACTTTGTCTCCTGTGACCGGTGCATCAAAGGCCCCAGCCTCGGAGTGCGTGAGTGTAGGGGGACCTGCCTCTTTGAGATAGGCGTCTATGCTGCCCATTGGGGGAGGAGGGTCAATGGTATATAAGTCTTCTTAGAAGAAGGCAAATGCTTCTTGTATGCCTTCCGGGGTGGATTCAACTGTATCTATGAGAGTACCATCTGTCCTTTCTATCATGTCCACTCAGCTTCTTGCCCTTTGTGCGCAAAGCCTTGCCGCAAGGAGGGCATCAGCCTTATCTCCCTTCTCATAGTACTTTTGTTTCAGGTATTGTAGGGTCTGTGTCACCTTGCCCATTTCCAGGGCTTTTAGCTCCTCCCTTAATTCCTTGGCTTCCGCGAGGTGTATAAATCTGTTCTGCGGGGATGTCTGAACTAAGTTCTCTGCTGCATCTAGCTTCTGTCTAATGTTGGTCTCAATTAACGTGCATTCTTTCTTCTTCCTAGCGCCTTCCCTAATTAGGATCCCACGCCAAGTGGCCTTAGCCGCTTCCCATACATTCACTTTCGTGACTTCAACTGTATCATTAGTTATGAAGAATTGCTTCATTTCGTTTTCTAATTCCTCCTTGAAGGCCGTGTCCGACCATAGTTTTCATTGTACCTCCACTTCGTGTTGCGATGGGGGAGATCATCCCAGTCCAGGTCCGCCACGACCATGTCATGGTCACACCAAGTAATGGGGTGTATGTTTGCGCTCTGAAGTATTCTCATTAGGCCCTCAGAGAGGAACACATAATCTATTCTTGTGAGTCTATCGAGGGAGATGGACCGGAAGGTGAATCCCTTATCTAAAGGATGAAGTGACGCCAACTATTGGAGAGGCCGTACAGAGCAAGTGTGGTTTTGATTTCTGCATGTTCATGTGTCTGAGAGGGTTGGGAGGTGTTGTATGTGGTTTGCCTATCCATGGTGCTCTCCATCCATGTGTTGAAGTCGCCCCCTAAAATTTATTAAACATCCATTCAGTGGTTTTATGAAGGAATCTCTATTGGCCCTGATTGGGTGCGTAAATTGTGGCAAGGGTTATAACTGTGTTCCTAATGGATCCAACTATTAGCATTGGCTCTCCCCTCTGTGTCGGTCCAGGAATTCAAAACCTTTATACGGATGCTCTTTCGGATTAGGATTCCCACACCCACCTTTTTGGGGATAGCCGAACTCCAGAAAGTGTGCCCAACCAATCTGCTAGGGATCCCTTTCTCACTGTCTCTCTGGTATTTTGTCTCTTGTAAGAACATGATATCGACATTGGACCTCTTGAATTCTCTCACCACTAATGGGCGTTTGGTGGGGGAATTGAGGCCTTTCACATTGAGTGTGCATGCACGTAGCTGTTGATGTCTAGGTTTTGTCGCCATTCTGATTTACCAGTGTGGAATGGCACAATAGGTGCGTGTGCCTCATTGCCTCTGCTCTGGGTATCTGCCATATGCCTGACTCCTTGCTAGCAAGCTGAGTTTCACATGACCTTGTGAGGGCCGTTAAGCGTTCTTGGCGCTCAGCAGTCAGTGATTTCAAGGGTGCCTCTCCCTCCCTCTCTCTCCAGTACTCATCTGTCCCCTCCAACCCTTTGGGTTACATTACCCCTCCCTCCGAACCCCTCAAACCACACGAGGTCCGATTCGGCTGGGTTATGTTCACCCAGTCGTTTACAGACCACCAGCGGGAACCGTACTTTGAACGATCCCATTTTCACATATTTACAATGTAACCATGAGCCCCCAATCCCCCCTGCATTTTAGGAACACACTAACAAACTTAACTGCATTCTAACACTTGGTTCTTAAACACTTGATCCCGATATCGGGCTTCCAACAAATCACCATATGTTTGTTTGTTTGTTTGTTTGTTTGTTTGTTTGTTTGTTTGTTTGTTTGTTTTATTATTTATAATGTGTGAGCGTACCCGAGGGTATCAGGGCGCAGCCTTTACAAGAATTTGCGAAGCTTGGTTACAAGTCATAGGGTATACAAAGAGACAGTAAGGTACACTTATATTTATACATTTCAACAATGAGGTAAATGGTTATTATATACATATAAACAAGAGGGCACACGTGGTTACATTGTGTGTGGGTAGCATTAAAATGGGACAGCCTGGCAGTGGAGTAACTTTGACAGCCTATGTTTTCAGCCATGAAACTATCTTGGATCGGAAGTTCTGGTAGGGCAAGTCCAATCTGAGATTAGGCGGTAAGGAATTCCACAGTTTGGCTGCTTTCATTGGGAAGCTGTTGCCCCCTATGGTGGCACGTTTAAAGTTAGGGACAGAGAGGCAGTCTTTGTAAGCAGTTCTGGTGGGTCTCAGGGAGGACTGTCTATGGAATCTTATGATCAGGTAAGTAGGGGCAGCGTTATTGAGGGATTTGTGAGTGAGCGATGCAGTTTTTAAGAGAATTTTGCCGTTGGTGGAAAGCCAGTTATTCTGTTGACTAAGTCCTGAGATGTGCTCTCTTCTGGAGATGCCCAAAACCACTCTAAGAGCGTTATTCTGAAGAGTTTGTAGTTTACTAGTGGTAGCCTTAGAGGATCCCAGATAGAGGGTGTTACAATACTCCAGGCGGGACAGCATAAGGGCTCTAACGAGGGTAAGGCAACTAGTGTCAGACAGAAATGGTTTAGCTGTGCGGATTAATTTGCACGTATAGGCCGTGGAGGAAGCCAGGGAGCTCACCTGTCCTTTGAAGGAGAGATTTGAGTCCAGGTAAAAACCCAAAGTTTTGACCTCTTGTCCGACCTTAATGTTGTTACCATCGATCATGAAAGAGTTATAGGCGGGGCCAAGTTTCTTTAGACTGGACGTAGTGCTTAGGATGATAAGTTTTGTTTTATCATCATTCAGGCATAGTCCATGTATGGCCATCCATGCCTGGATGATGATGTAAACCCTATTAAGCAAGACCAAATACTTTCCATAATCTCCAGAAAGCGGAAGGAGGATCTGGGTATCATCTGCATAGTTAGTGTAGGTGATACCGAGATGATCCAAATCATCGAAAAGGGGCTTGGTAAATATGTTGTACAATGTGGGAGAGACACAGGAGCCTTTTGGGACGCCACAAGTGATTGGTATGGGGTCTGCCGCCGCAGTGGGTGAGAAGACTCTCATGGTTCTGCCGTTGAGAAAAGAGGTAATCCAGGTGATGGCCTCAGCAGAGAAATGAGCTGATGTGTGGAGATGTGTGCAAAGGACAGAGTGATCGACCAGGTCGAAAGCTGCAGACAGATCGAGGAGGAGGAGTAGGGCAACTTGGCCGTTGTCTCTAAGCTAATCGATCTGAGCTTTCAGGTCAATGAGAGCAGTTTCAGTCCCATGTTGAGGGCGGAACCCTGATTGTCTGGAACCTAGTAGATGGTGTTCTTCCAGGTACTTCTGAATTTGTACAGAGGCAACGTTGTCCAGGTTTTTAGTAGAAAGGGACCGGTTGTTATAGGTCTGTAATTTGTGGGCGTGGCTGGATCAAGTGTAGGTTTTTTTAATAGTGGAAGTACCCAGGATTGTTTCAGATTGGTGGGGATGGAGTCAGTGGTGAAGGAGGCATTGATTAGTTTTGTGATGAAAGGGGAGAGGTCGCCGGGCACAGGTCTCCCTGACAGTCGGAGGGTTTCAGAGACAGGATGATTTTTTCTACTTCAAGAATCGTGACTTTAGAGAAGTTGAAGCGAGTGAGATCTGTAAGCATAGGCTTGTCTGGTGTTTTTGAAGGGCGGGTGTCAATGAGGGATACTTTTTTACGGGCGATTTTACTTTGGAGGGTCGCAATTTCGTTTGCTAGGGCGCTTTGGATTTCTGAGCACCAGTTTTTGTCTTTAATACAGGTGTCAGGAGGTACTTTGGGGGGTTTCTACTTCTTTCAGGATGGAGAATAGTTCCTTCATGTTTGATTTCGAATGGGATATGCGAGAGTCATAGGAGGTTCGTTTAGCCAGGTAAATTTCTTTTTTGTAAAGTGTGGCTAATTTTGAGAGTTTGAGTTTATTTGCGGCTGAGGGGGATTTTTTCCAAGTGGCCTTGCAGTTCCTTTTTTGCTGCCTTAACTTTTTAAGGAATGGTGTGTGCCATTTGTTTAGGTGCTTATTCGGTTTGCTTGGTCTTAGTTTGAGGGGGGCAATTAGGTCCAGTGAGGTGGCCATGATCTTATTATATTCTTCAACCAGGGTCTCTGGGTCCAAGTTGTCTGGGAGTGTGTTGAGTGTAGGGAGTAGGTTTGGGATGAGTCTTTCCGCTTTCATATACTTCTTGTTTCTTGTGAGGGTGGGCGGGGCCCTGATAATGGGTGGTGGTGGGGGTCTGTCAGTCGAAAGCAGGAACAAGACCAGGTGATGGTCGGTCCAGGCTACTGGTGAGATATTTGTAATGTTCGCTAGGCAGTTGTAATCGGCTACCCAATCGGGTGTTCTGCCTTTGGAATGTGTAGGTGACATACTTCTTTGCGTGAAACCTAGTTCCGAAAGAGTGTTGACTATAGTGCTGGCGGAATGGTCTTCAGGATCATTGTAACCCATATTAAAGTCGCCCAGGGTGAGAACTTGGGTAGAACTTGTAAGGTTACTGGAGAGGATAATGTTAATATCTTCATCAAAGGTGTCAATGGGGCCAGGCGGGCGGTAGATCAAATGGATGTTGAGAGTTTGGGTGTTGGTAAGTGTGACTTTAACTGAGAGTGTTTTGCATGATAGCACATTGGTAGGTGTTACTAGTCTCATGGTAACACTACATTTGTGAATGATGGCAACACCTCCTCCTCTGGAATTGGGACGGTCTTGTCTCAGGATGGAGTAAATATCTGGGACTGCCAACATTAGCATGGGACCTGCTGCTGAGTGTAGCCAGGTCTCAGTAATGGCAAGAAGGTCAAGGACTTCTTTGAGGATCAAGTTGGCGATTTCTGTAGCGTTAGCTACTAGTGATCTGGCGTTGATCAAGGCTGCCTTTATTTTGGGGCTGTTTGTATTTTTAACGGCAGTGGTATGGCACTTGTCCTGTGTTGAATCAGGGGACGCCTGAGTAGGGGAGCTGAGTGAGGGTCTAAGGTTGGTGTTTTGGGGCAAATTGGATTTTTTAGTAGAAGAACTAGGTAGAGTTTTAGAGTTCTGTGAGGTAGGCAGTGAGCGGGCGAGGGACGATATGGGCAATCATTGTTTCTATATTACTTTTCGTTACCTCCTTCATCTATTGATTCCCTGAATTGCCCCCAGTGCCCCTCCATCTCCCCTTTCTTTGATGACCACAGAAGCGGAATGACCCACAACGTGTGTGCGTACCCTTACCCTTGTCCATTTCGCGATTACATCTTCTGCATGGAGTGGGGCGGGATAAGGGGGATGATGGTGCGGCCATCGCCTGTTGGAGCTCAGTAAATGTCCATACGACGATATCAAGGGTCAATAGTCGGCCAGGTGCTTGTCGTCAGGTGCACCCGCGGGAAGAAAAGGCAGATAAAGAGTTATGGTGGATTTAGTGCTCGGCGCCCTGGGAAGTGTTCATCCTTCTATATTTCCTGGAGCCTTGCATCTTCTTTCTTCATGGGCCTTTAGTGTTCCAATATTTTGCTTCCGGTCTTTTCTCACTTTGGGCCGGTACCTGCTCCTGAGTGCCCTGTAAGTCAGCGATGCAGTACCGGATATCCTTTTCGGTGATCAGTTTTATGGTGTTACCTTCCCACTCAAAGGAGAGTTAGACGGGGTATCCTCAGCGGCATCTCACATCCTTTTCTTTTAGCATTTTGGTAAGAGGGAGCCACTTCCTCCACATTGCAAGTGTGAGGGAAGATAGATCCTGGTAGATGGAGACATGCATTGAGTCCAACATGATTTGCGAGGTGTGTCTGGCCTTGTCCAGGACCCTAGCCTTGTCTGGATAATTATGGAAGCGGGCAACACCGTTCTCGGACCTCCTGGTCTACCACCCGGCCTGTGGACACGATCAATCTTGGGCTCGTCAACTGAGTCATTGTTGAAAAGCGATTTCATTATGCTGTATAGTGTTCTCTTCAGATCCGACTCAGTCTCGCCTTCGTTTTCAGGGATTCCGAAAATGCATATATTATTGCGCCTCTCTCTGTTTTCTAAGTCATCGATCTTTAAACGGAATTCTTCCTCTCTGGCTTCAAGTTCAGCAATTCGCATGTCCATTTGAGTCTCCAGAGTATTTAAGGATGACTGATTGTGCTCGACTTCTTCAAGCCTGTCCTCCATTTTATCCATCCTCTAGGTAATTTTATCAATTTTGCCACCAATATCCGCTCTCATACTCCTCATTTTGTTGAGGATATCGGCAACCGCCGCTTTAGTTGAGGCTGCCTCTGGTTTTGGTGATGACATGGTCGCGTCTCTGTATGATCGATGGCAATCCTGCGGTGGTGCGAACTGGTATGCAGCTAGTCTCTCCTTGACGTTCATACATTGGATTTGGTGATATTTGGACGAGTGGTCCTCAGGCTATTAATAGAGGATAATTAGGAGGGCTAGTTCTAGCACCAATGTGGAAGTCCAGTGTTAGATGGAGGTGGTGAGGACGTCACAGCACAACAGTAGTAACACCAGGTAAGGCTGTGCACTGTCATGCATTTTCATTGCTGGTGACATATGCATCCCAATAGTGGCATGATGAGGCACACATAGAGCTGAGCATGTCTAATTACATATGGTGATGATTGGGTGTTTGTTACTCTTACTGCATATGTGAGTTCTCCAACCAAATTGTGTGTGTGTGCATGTCTCCTTGATCAGCTATTAATGTGCTTTGTGTTCGTGGTTACACCTCAACGACGTACTGCTCCTGTGTACATGTTTGTGGTGAGAGCTGATGCAGGAGCTTCTTTTGATGTGCCATTACATTTACACTTGTGTTATGTCAACCATGCATGCCATCTCCTGACATTTGTTGTCAAGTAGCTACTCCATGATCAGGGGTGAACTAGCTTATAGGGAACTCTGTATATATCTTGGTAGGCTTCCACACCCTGGGGACTCTGTTGTGTAGTATTTCCACATTTTCTCATAGGGAAAGGGATGGCCTTGTTGCAAAGGTTTGACATGGGGCAACTTTGAGTGTTATTTCCGGGGCTTCTTTTGCTTTCCAGTCCACCCCGGTCCATGATGCATATGCATGCAACATACCTGACTCTCACAATCAATATAAAAGAATGTTTCAGATGACAAGTATGCATATGGATGATGTGTGCATTATGAGGTGCAATGCTGGTGGGGTGCAAGAATAGGCAGCCTAAATGTCTTTCTCATGTGTCATGTGTGATGTTGCTGCTGTGTTACAATTGATGTGATCATGAAATGTTGATGGTGAAGGGTGTGTAACCTTACATATTTATTTGTAATGTTTGTGGGTTGTGTGAGATGCTACATTGCTTTCTGGAAGATTAGGAGGACAGCTTCATGATTGCCCAATTGACATGTTAAGGGTATCTGAGAGATGCATGAGGGGGGGTGGGTGTGCAGCTGTTGATTTTCCCAATTGCAGAAGCACATACATGGCAGGGGTGAGTGGAGGGAGACATTTAGTTGCACTTGATGCATGAAACTCAGGGGAACACATGGTATGGCGACATTTTGCCAGGGCCTGGCTTCGTAATATTTGGACTTTTAGGCCTTTGACATGGACACTTTCATTCTACTTAAAATTACTGCGGCCATGGTTTGTGCAATTTATGTTATGGATGACCATGGGGTGGCATTGTACTTCTGATGCTTTGGGGCATCCAATAGATGCATTCCAAGGGTGTTGTTATGGGCAAGCTGGATTAGTCTGTTTTCATCATTGAATGCCATCAGGAATGTTGCATTCCTGTGTGTGTTCCACAGGGGTTGAAATACATATATGTTCAGGTCAGATGCATAAAGAAAAAGGAAAAAAGAAAAAAACATCCCACTTTGAAATAGCTCAATTAAATCAAGATGTAAATATACATCCAGAGCCCAATGCATCTATGTAGCTTCTAATAAGGCCAGTCTACCAGACCTCCATTGGTCACTTGGGTTCTGCAACTTCACTAAGTGTTTGCAAAATGTTTTGTTTTTAGATTCTGTATAGGTTGAAGGTCTCCACTCCAAGAAGTGCATAGGATTCCATTCTATATGTTGATGATCACTGCATTCTGAAGAAAGCCCCCCAGGACTTGACTGGGAGTCAGTGGATTTCGTTTTAAAGGCCGAAACACACACATGGTTGACATTTGTGTTTTTTTAAAGAAAATATTTTTTTGTCTTATGGTTTCATTCCTAAGAGGATAAGCATGGGCCTCAACATTATGAAGTGGATGTTGTTTTGTAGAAATTGTTAACACAAACTACTCAGGTATATTGGTTATTTGTTATAGTTACACCTCATGAGGGTATTATGACCTTCCTGTTAAATCTATCGCTTAATATCACACAAAAAAAGAACAGGTATACAGTCAATTTTTAACATGATTTGTTGTGTCTCTTATTGTGCTCCCTATCTCTGACCCTGATAGGAAGAATACTCTGTCCCTCTGTAATGTTCTCACCATAGTCTCTGGTCCAGCTCCGAAGTGGTGTACCGGAGACTATGTGGATATCCCACAATTATGGGAGACACATACCAAAAAACAAACAATGATCAACAACCAGTGTCTATATGACACAATAGTAGTTCTATTTACATTCATTATGTTTTCCATAACCTGTGGCCCAAGAGATGCAACATTTGATTTTGTCAAGCCCTCCTTGTGGTAATGAGAAAAAAGTAACTTATATATTAATTACAAAGAAAGAATTCTGAAGTGAAAGTATCTTCACTTGCTCCAATTTTACTTCACTTTTCGGTAAGGTGAAGCACACATCACGGAGGGTCAATAAATTATATAGTACTACACCATTCCTTGAAGAGTCCCACATGAACTGCTTCAGCATACCGGCTCTGAATCATGGGACTGGTTCCCAGATTGTGTTTTATGATAAGAGTATCATTTTCATTGTAGCAACAGGGTCGGCTCACTCTTCTACCTATCCTGTTAGAAAGGCGTTACAGCAGCGTTACCCAGGGTGAGAACATTACGGAGGGTAGAAATTGTTAAGCCAGATAAATGCAAGATTTTGTAAAAACGTGTTATGTGTGTTAGTTATAAGATCATTCTGTTTGTATATAGAAAGTAACTCCCAGTGTTTTTGAACAATCTGGCTGTGTGCTCCATGTTTTGATACAACCTTGACTAGACAGTACTTTGTATAATTGGGTAATAATTTACCCAATGAAAATTAGATGAGATATATTTGTCCGTTTTGCACTTTGATGCACTTGTACTTTTTAGGGTTGTTTATATTGTTGTACTTTATTGCATATATGTGGAGACATATTTGGAAAATATGCAAAGAATATGCATGTTGTGAATGATTTGTAATAACTTTATGCAATTATATGTTTTTTGTGCTAAACAATCCTCTGTGAAGCGTTGCTAAATGTGGGAGAGGGGTTGACGTCAGATGAACTCTAGAATTTAAAAAATATATGGACTGTGGTGCACATATTTGATGAAAAGGCCAGGATGGCTTATTCTCTTTTTCTGTGTTTGATACATATCTGTTCCCCTGCCAGTGAGTAGTTGTCCCAACCGAAGATAACATTTGGGTCGGGGTGACCCATTCGTAGATTTTGCTGTGCCCTTCGTTCTGCTTATGGGAATCTGTGTTGGACCTCCTTCAGCTCTACTGCTATGCCACAAGATTATTATGCAGGACATGCCACAATTATTTTGCATACTACAGTGGGTGCATATAGCAATACGCCACTTGAGTGGACAATGGAGTGGAAGCGTGACTTCAGCACTCTGAATGTGTGCTACACTATACCCCAAGTTGTTCTGCATTGTAGCACACTTTACCTTGAGTGGCTGGATTCCTGATCAGTGTCAGCAGAAAAGATAGTGACAACAGGTAGGCACTATCCCCTGCAAAGGACAACATAGTTATTAATTGCATGAATTGTCATTTCATGTTCCTATGTGTCAAGTGACTGCTTGTGTGTCTGTGATAGTTAATATTAAACAAAAAGCCAGGTGTTTACAAAGGTTCTCGATGTAAGGACTTGGCATATGGGGGAATGCTGGAAGAGGTAGCTATCATGTGTGCACCCTGGGTAATTGGTATTCACGTGCATAATGTGTCCTTTTGCATCACAGAATCACAGATCACCTGCACATTACTGGAATGCCAATGTTTCCTGTTGCAATAGATGTGCCAGTCTCTTGGGGGAGTGGGGGCTATTGCAGCACTACATGGGTGCAGTTGATGGTTTCCAGGACCCAGGGAAAGTGTGCAACCGAATAGAATTCCTGGCACACTCTCTGCCTTGCGTTACCTGCAATGTTTGTGGCATGTAAATGTGCCTATGTACTTGTGCTAGGATACAGCACAAGACCTGGTGAGACACTTTGATTGTGTGGGCTGTGATTTTCCCCTAACATTTGCTAGGGTATGTGGTATGCTGGAATGATCTGGTGGCAAGGAAGTGTAAGGCTGATATCTGACAGCACTTTCACAAGTGGTGTCACAGCCTGTGAGCACATGGCAGGTGATACCTGGTCATTCTCCCGCTCCCTGACCATTTCTTCGATGACACGGGGAGTGAAGCAGTATCTTCCATTCTCCTCCTCTTTTGGCATCCCAAATATAGTGGTTGGAAGATTCTGTCCTTCCTCCTCCTCCTCCTCTTTCCATGTAGTAATATGAGTGCTATCAATGCAGGATCTTGCATTGTGGCAATCATGTGTATTGTCGCATTGAGTTTTCTATGCTTGAGCTTTCATTGCACTTTGTGCTTTGGGATGGGTGATGGATGGCGGTGCGTTCATTCTCCTTTGGGGTCAAACCAATAGCGCAATTGTTTCTGTGACTAGGATTTACTTAGGATTTTCTTAGCACGTGACGGGCGTGTTGGTTGTTCTTTGTGCTGACCCTTCCCGTGCATTGCATTCAGTGTTGTGCAAAGCACTACTGCACAGCGATAAGTGGGAATTGCCAGGTCAAAGTCTGATCTGTGAATCGAAAAAAAAACTATTTAGTGTTGGCACAAAGTGTACATTTGTTGCGCAGGGTCACTTTGCGCGAGTTACACTTTTCATAAATTAGGCCCATTCTATGCCATTCTTTTGAAGTGTGTAAGATTAAGGTGATTGTTAAAATGCAAGCTGGAAATCCGGATTCACACACAATGATGTTAATTATTCTCACACAAGATACATTTGTAATTGTATGGACATTTTCAAAATAATTTTGGAAATATTCAAAATGTTTTCGCATGTCAATTCGATAACATCCAATTAGAGTGCCAAAGCAATACACTTTCCACGAGGGGATATTTTATTTCACATACAACACATGTTCTGAATGACTATTTTAAAGCTTTCGTAAAATATGGCTTGGGTTTACAATCTAATCTACTTTGTACCTTTTTCAATTTTCAACCAACCACAGCTAAAACAGAACATAATTTACATTCAGTGAGAGTTGCAGTAAACCACGCTGTAATATATGAATTCGCCGCAAGGCAGGAACAGATGTGGATTAAAATGATGGTAGAAGTTGGCTTGTGAAGTAGAAGTTTGCTTGAAGAATTATGAGTTAATTACATTGAGGCATAGCCTCGTTGGATCCTGACACCAGGAAATATGGATTGATTTGAGAGATGGAGATTTGTAATGGCAGCACAGCTATTGACGTTTATGCTAGGTGAGAGATCAATTTGGATTGCTGTCTTGTCGAGAATCACACAATTAATTGGCATTAGGACTTTATTTACTACAGTCCATACAGCATACAAAGAGCACGGGTGAATTACCGCGAGGGCTCCATGCAGTGAATAGCTTGTATGTCTATATAATGCACATGTACTTTGTTCTCTCCCAACAACTGTCAATGAGAAGCAACATCCGGTAAAGAACATTCTTTGCACCCTTCTCTCTTATCGCACATCATGACCAGGGCGCAATGCAAAATGCAGCAAAGGACATGTGATGACATGTTTGAGCTGCTGAAGAGATTGAAGAGAGTTTCAATTTAACATGGATGTACATGCGATTTTGAAATGAGGCTGAGCTCATCATTCCATTTTCAAACACTTAAAATTAATTTGTATTTAGTTTGTATAACGTTAGGCATTATACTTAACAATGCATTTAAATATGTGTATTATATATTTCTGCATCATCTTATTAAATGGACGAAGTGCCAATAAAACGTATTTAAATAAAAAATAAATTGAATTACTTTCATAACATTTAGCGAGCAATTATTATTTGGCATGTTTGGATGTTCTCTATATATTTCTTAAAGGATCTGAAAGTTACTCCAAAAGTTCTGCTATACATTTCAAATCTCGCAGGCTAATTATTGAAGTCCAGTGGCACAGCAGAAATGGCAGTTAAAGTGGCTGCATCCTTTTCCAGCCATTTTTACCAACCTGAGAGATGTTCCATAATTTGTCAGTTGGGGGGCAGGGTGTACTCGCTATGTTTAATTTTCCTACTCTGTCTGGCACATTCTGCAGCATTACCATTACCATTAGCATGTATTTCCATGCTGGCTGAAGTTCGTAAGGAAGCTATTGAAAATGGCTCGCGTAATCATTAACTGCAGGATGCATTTACTTTTCACAAAAGTAGTAGAAAAGAAAAAGTGGGAAGGTGTTTTATTCTTTCATTTTCCATCATGCCTTGGAAAAGTAATACAGTGCACGGGGATGACGTTTTGCACATATGTGCAAATGAAAGTGGTGCCCTGCAAGAAATTTGTCAAATGAAAATCATCCCCAGTGGCTGCTGATACTCTAGACGGCGCACATATATGATAATAAAGACATCATTGCTGTTGGGAATGTTAACTCTCAGCTGGGTTGCATACAATACTATATTTCGGTGAAAATCGGGTGAATAGTCTACATTAGTGAACAGACTTGATGTCTAGAAATGACAGACACAACAGTGACAAATAACGTTAAACAGATAGGTAACAATACCTAGTAAATACGTGTATTTAATTAACAGGCTACACATTGAATTATTCATTCACCCACAGTATTGAAATAAGGATCCAGTCAAACAACCTGGGTTCTGGTCAGTATCAGTCTACCCTCATTCCTGTGAACAAAACACAAGGTTAATTAAACTACATTGGACAACCCCTGCAGGAATCATGCATTGGTAATTAAAAGGAAGCCTAGCACTGGTAGATATGTCGCATTTATTTCAGTTTGTAGGAATAACTGTAAGACAAAACGATATATCCTCTTTGACTCTTTACACTCTTAATCTGGTCTGCCTCCACCGTAAGCAAAAAAACTCAATATTTATTTATGTGAATACCTCCAACAACTGTCTTGTAACAGGTTCACTGTAACCACGTACCTTGAAACGTAACTATGCCAATGAATGAAACCTCAACCACCCTGCTCTGAAACAGGTTCACTGTTACCCAGAACCGCAGACTTTGTGTGCCATTGTTTTTTCCATGCTTCATGTAACTAAGTAAGCTTGCTGTAACAGCGCCACGATGCCCCCGGGCTGACTTGCGTGGTTTATAAACGTGAAAAATACAAAATAAATATGATTGTTAGGGCTAAGTATTTCTTTAATTGTTTGCTGTGCATTTAGGACAATATATATGTTTCTCATACACCATACAAGCAATATTTTTTAAGAAATAGAATGACCGAATATCTGATTACTGTAAGGATGAGTAGAGGCTAAAGAGCCCACTCTGCCTTCACACTTCAACAACACAATCATAAAGGTAAAACAGGCACAGTGAAGAGATATACCTCCTCTGCCTTTTGTGATAAAATGGGCCGAGTGAAGGCTATATTCACAAGAGGGGTGTGAATAAGGAACAATAGCAAACAGCGAAGCATCTAGTCCAAAAAGATTCTATACAAATCTATATACTTTGATTCAACACATCATATGCAATAATAACTAAATAGAAAACATTACAAAATCCCACCCATGTGTAAAGAACACAGAAGATGCAAAGATAACAAGTTGCAGCCCTCTGGATAATGAGATAGGGGGAGAAGTCAATAGAAAAACACAATGGGCCTCATTCCGAGCTTGGAGGTAGCCATGGTGCTGTTAGCACCATGGCTACCCCCTTACCGCATACCGGGTCGGGGTTCCCTGAATGGGGAATTACCAGGCGAGTCCAACCTTGGAGGGCCCGGTAATTCCTCATTCAAGGAACCCGGACCTGGTACTTCCCCATTCCCATTTGAGCCCCCATAGGGCTCAATGGGAATGGGGACCATGCTGATAATGGGCCCGTTATTAACAGGCCTGTTATTAGCACGCTGGTCCTTTAGCGGATAAACCAGCCACCCTTAGCAGGACCCATCTAAAGGACCTCGTAATGTGGCGGTAAGGGGTTAAAGGCACCGGAACCATTACTGTCACCGTTAACCTCTTACCGCCAACCTCGGAATGAGGCCCAATGTTTGAAAAAAGGATATGTTTTTTAGTTGCAAAAGGGATTGGTGTGACCTAGTCCGTCTGTAGTGCAAAAAAAGGAGTGTGGGACAGTTATCAGGCAATAATACTTTTGCAATGTCTTGGTGGTTCAACAACGGAAAATCAGACCCCTCTGTGCTGTTCGGCAGTTTGAAGAGGTTCAAATTGTTGCAGCCAAAGTGGCCCATAGTCAAGCAGATGTCAAAGCTGTGTCGATCTGAAGAAGTCTGCAGTTAGAAACCTTATTCCAGTGATGCAGATTGTGGAGGTTACGAAGTTGAGTTTAGCAGTAAAGGTACCACAGCGGACAGGCTGATGATGGAATGCACAGCCGAGTCAGTTCGATGCAGGTACTTGGAGGATGCGGTTTGGGCAGGGCACCAGGGTTGATTCGATTGGCGACTTGTTTGGCGATGAAGAAGCTGGAGCTTTGAACAATGGTTTCAGCAGTGCAGATGCAGTGGTGCTTCTTTGCTCAAGCCGAGGCAACAACACACTTTCAAATGGTGTGGTGAGGCACTGAACTGGCTTGAATGTGCAGGACAATGGTTCGAAGATCAGCCAAAGGCAGCTCTGGAGGGTCCTGGTGGTTCAGTCTGTGTCAAATACACTCAAACCACAGCCTGCAGATGTTGTACAACAAAGTTAAAGATATCCTGGCTTTATTGGCTCTCAGGAGGTGTGAGTCCATCTCCAGGATATCAGGAAACAAGATGAGTCAGTTTGTTGTGCCTCCAAGGATGGGGGAGTCTGACGCACACCTTCATGGGCCCTTCTCAAGGCTAGTTACTGAGCAGCTGTGTGACTGGCAGAGATGCAGGTCTTGTTCCCACAGCAGGTCATCCCCAATGGTCCCTGGGGATGGCAAGGGGACAAAGCTTACCTCTGCCTTTGACCACCTGCCTTCACCTGACAACTGGAGTAATTTGGAAAAGACTGCTCTCCCAACAGGGTCCAATGAAATCTACTTGAAGTATTGAAGTTCAGAAGTGGTGGGAGATCTTTTATATTTTTTTTAGTATTGCATTTTTGTTAACAGTTGACCTTGCACAACTTACACTGAAAACAAACATACATGTAAGCATAAAAGGTACTATTTGCCACAATGTAAACCATCATATAGCATACGGTTATCGAAACATAGTTTCTTATAGCTGTCAAAAATCAGTTAAAATTTTTTTAAAAAATTCCTAAAACGATCCTTTTTTTAAAGGCAAAAGTCCTGGCTGATTGGACTAAAGCTAGCCTGGTTTAAGTGTCTAATCCCTGTTCTATGAAAAGGTGGACTTTGCCTTCTGAAATCACATCCAACGTGCTTTGTGCTACAGGAAGTGGAGGGGACAGGAAGGAAAGATAGAGGTAGAGAGACACAAGAAGGCTGAATCTTCATCCAGCTGTAAAGTGCTCCTACAGTCTACACTAACTCCTTCCATTTTCAATAGAATCAAAGGCCACTTTGGTATATAGCACTCTAGTGTGAGGTTACTCCTTTGTGAATGGGTGTGCCCTTTGATTCATGTTCCCAGGACAGCTTCCTGTGGAGTGGCTGTCTCTCGGAGGATGGTGTTAGCTAACATCACAAAGGAACAACGAGAGACAAACCCCAGGTATACAATGTTGGTTGCAGTAGCAAGGACAGCCTGTCTGGGGAGAATTAACATAACCCTCCCACAGCTGAGCTGGCCTGACAGATGACTGATGTCAAAATGATGTGGTTTGGATAACGATGAAACATGCTGGACACCATACACTAAACTTGTGGATAGCTTCTATTTATAGTTTAGTATACAACCAGCACAGCATTCTCATAGCTATATTGTTTTTGATTCAGGGGTGTATATCTTAATTGAAACCGTTGGGCTTAAGTGACTTTGGCTTTTACGCAGCCGTCAAGAGGGAACTTCTGACCTCTGAACCTGCTCTTTTCCACTAGAGAGCAGGTGCTGCAGATCAAAATACTGATCCAGCAGGGCACAGGTGTATATTGTGCTTTTGGCAGGGCAGGGAGCATTCGGAAAGGTGGGGGGGATTAGTAGGTCACCATTTTTTAGATGGAATTTCCTGCATCATTCTATTTGTTACCCTTGCCAGAAGTTAATTCCTCACATGGCTCTCAACCAAAAAGGTTGAGACTCACGCTTCTAAGATGCTAGCTTATCCTGAAGGTGAAATTATCTACAGAAGCCATCTGCATTAGAGTGATATGAAACAGGTTTTTGTTGGATGTCCATGTCAAATCCCTGTAGGGCTATGACCAACCGCAACAACTTAGGGTTCTCAACCTGCATAGTGTGGGATGTTTTACCCATGCATACAAGCCCTACCATAAAACTGTGCAGTACTGGCATGGAAAACATCATGATGGCCAGAACTCCCCAGAGAGTGCACAGGGAAAACATGCAGAATAGACTGCCACCCATTTTTGCCTATGTTGTGAGCACAGGAGGGCACTGCCTAAAACCACCATTGGGCTACACACACAGTAGCCTGAAACCATTGGGAATGGCAATGCTGATTGCCAAAAGAAGCAACTCAGAACTGTGGGGAATTCATTTTCTTAATCCCAAAAATGGTTGCATTACCAGTACTCACCACTATCAGAAAGCCGGCGTTTTAAAACCACCAGACTTTTGTGTAAAACTGCACAAATGGAACAAAACCAGACCAAGGAAAGACTTGCTAAGAGGTGGAGGAATGTAAAACCATATTCTGAAATGACTTGAAGGAAGTAATTATTTAATGTATAGGTACAAATTGTCAGTTTGATTTGAATGTAGAAAACTGGGAACAAAAAAGTGACATTTAGCTGAAACCTGGCTTAGTGAAACTGGATTCTGCCTGACAACTACCCCCGACAGGAGAAACCTGTTCAGCCACTCTTCCCAGGCCTAGCTGCATCCTGCTGCCCCTTGCCAAAAGGAGTTGTCACCTCTCTGATTAGATATGGGGTGGAGCACCTGGGAACTGGAAGGAACAGAACAATGCAACTCCCTTGACTCAGGCAAATGTTATATTGGGGGCGTCGTAAAGTGGCTTCCTCTTAGGGGAAACTGGGAGGGGCAGTGCCTCTGCTAGCAGCTGAGCTTGGGGGAAGTGGATAAACCAGTTATTCCACCCTGTGATGTGGGAAGCCACACCCCTTTTTGACCAGGGCATAATTTTAAAAAGATAGATAACTCATAGTGCGGACTTGTCAGAATTATATAAGTAATATCATTATTTTTGTGATTTTTATGTGAACATTTTGAGAGGCGTTAGGACCCTGTGGTGTATTCTGGGGGGTTGCTAGCGGAAAATAGGGTCTCACTCCAAATGTCTGCATGTTAAAAATCTGACACTTCATCAATTAATGTCCATACTCCTTGCGCACATGTGTGTAATTCTGGGTAAATGTCCGATATTGCAAAACCAGTTAAAAAGCGCAAAATGTTGTCATTTTTTAATGCAAGCCCCCAGGAAGATCAGAGGCGGGCAAGCATGGATCATAAGGAATATATAATGTGCACATGTAATTTCAACAAATTGTATATCTGGGAAAGATGTATTTGAATCAAATATAGATTTGTGGGCAAACTGACCAGGGGAGGATCCTCTGACCCATAAACAGACCTCATCATGATGACAATCCATTTCCTTCCCCCAATCATGGGAGAGGGGAGAATTGGGCCAATGACAAGTAGAGAGGGGCAGGCTTAGCTAGGACCAGGCACACACCCATTTTCAAAACACATAAAAAGAGACTGCTGGGACAGGTAGAGACATTCAATTCCATTTGCTGCGGAGCATGCTGACCGACGACTTCACATCCAGAGATCCAGACTTCAAATCCATCAATCTCCAAAGACCAGAACTTTACTTCAGAACTTAAAGCAAGGGCCTAAACCCACAAACTGAGAACTCTTCTTAGCAGGCCTCAGCATCCTTAAAATCATTTGCAAACTATTCCACAGCCGGGCGAGCTGTTTGAATTCTTTTGCCAAGAACAATTGCCAGAGACCAGACCAGAGATCCAGAGTGCCCAGACCGCTGTGAGCAGACCCAGAGAGCTGACCCAGATCACTGTGAAGTGCCGAGACCAGAACCGGAGTCCAGTCCAAAACCTGACCAGATCCGTGGCGAGGCCTATTTCAAATTTATATTGTGAGTACCTAGCAGAACTGTGCAGAACCAATCTCTTAGTTAAAATAATCTAATCCAAACTATTTTAACCTAAGTAGAACAGCCTCCTAGAAATCGTGTCATCTGTCATTTGTAAAGCTGCAAGCTGTCACCTGTCATTTTGAGTTTTACTTTAAATCCGAAAATCTACCTTCATTAAACCGTCTGTATCTCTGGAACCGTTTGTGCTAGGAACGTGGTTTAACTTTCCTCTGAAAGCTTAGAATCTAAGCTTTCCAAGAAGCCTAGAACCACGATTCACACACTTGCGAATTTTGCCGCGATTTGCGATTTGGCCTGATTTCTTTCTCTCACTCACCCTGAACCTCCTAAAGGGAATTAAAAGCATTTTCAGCATATTTCTCACTTCACTGCCACCACATTCAAAGCACTTGGGCCTGTGTTTTAAAACTCATACCTGTTTTCTCTAAGCTTGCTGGGGGGGAACTGAATTTCATATTGTATTTGATTGCATTCCTGAGAACTATGTGCTCCTCTTTCCATCTCCTTCCATTTCTTACATTGCATAGGGGAGGGGGGTGAATTACCAGAGAAAAAGTGATTATCTTATCTTTTGCTAAAATCATATCAAGTATTTCTGTACTGCATTTTATTCCTCATTGCATTTCCTTGAAACCATAAAGCATTTTCAGCTACCTCATGCTCTATACCACTCCTAAGTAATCAAGTGTACCACTGTAACATTACCCATTGTGGATCCACACCATATGTCTCAGTGTACTATCAGATATTAATATATTATAAAAGTGTGATAGATATATATTGTTGAATTGTCCAAATAAACCTTTTAATTTGCAAAACAAACCTACTTCTTGGCTCAGTGGGGTCAGGGGAATTCTAAGAGGGGGGTGTTATACAAGGGTTGTCATCCAGAGTACTGAACTGGATATAAAAATACATCAATAAGGGTTTTCCTCAGCATCCCAGACTAGGCATTGACTTAGCTGTGGTGTTGATTGAATATCGCTTACAAAAGTGGGAGCTCGGAGCCGGGATATTCTGGGTTAGATTTACCATTTGTGCAGATTAATACAGTGTGCCAACTGACCAGATACACATATCCGGTTAGATCACCACGCTGTTTTACACTGTGAAAGCACCCCTCAAAGGAACGCTCTAAGGAAACGGTCTGTTTTGCAAAATAAAATACAAAGTAAGTCAGGAAGGAACTCAAATTCCAGAATGACGACCTTGGTAGATATGAAAATAGCCAAAGAGCACTTCTTACATAAGCTATTTGGGAGAGGTGAGTGGACTCATCAGGACCAAACGGTCTGGTTGCAGACAATCGTGCAACAGGTCACTGAAACAGGGTCAGATATATAGGGAGATCAGGGTCCCCTACATGTGGCCCTGAGTGAACTATATATGGCCCCTAGAGCCAAAGATGAACATAATAAGATTGCCAGGATAGCGGCATATTTGTATCTATATATGGGAGCCATGCAGGACAAATGTGCTGAAGGCCAAGATCTGGCAAATAGGCAACAGATGGCGTTAGAGAAGGCCCAATCTGATCTGGACTCTTCTGAGCAGAGGCTGCTCAGGAGCCAGGAGTCAGAAACGGACAGCAGACAGTACATCACTAAAATAAAGGAGGATAAGGATGTGCTGCAACAGGAAAAGGCAGACCAGGATACCAGATTTCTGGACTTGCAGAAAGAGTACCAAGAAGGTTTGGACTCCCTACTGCAGAGCCAGAAAAAGCTGGAGCAACAATTAGATTTCAATAGGGCATGTGCCGAGCAGGTAGTCACCCTGCAAAGCCACCCAGATAGGGAGAAAGCAGAGAGCAATAAACTGATTTTGAAAGACCTGGATACCCAGGCAGAGTTTGACCGGGAGCGCCAGAAAGCTGGTGCCTTCCAAAGGCAAAGGGACGACCTGGCGGCACAGATGCAGGCTCTTAGTCCGGAAAGGGATACCTTAGGCCAGGAAGTCTGCCACTTAAAAAAGAAAATGGAAGAAAATCACCTGGCCCTCTAGGGATTGGGTGACCTCCAAAAAGAACACCAGAACTTGTTAGAGCACACCAGTAGGGTGGAGGATGCACTGGCAAGAAAGGAGCAGGCCAATAGGGACACAGCTCAGGAGGTAACCCTCCTGCAGCAGAGACTGGCCCAGTACTCGAGAACCAATCAGGAGGCACAGAGAGAAAATGAGGCTCTCTGTCAGCACAATGATAGGCTCCAGCAACAGGTAGCGATGCAGGAGAGACTGATAACTGAGGAACTGAAATCACAGGCTCTTGCATTGCAACAGGAAGCAGGGGCGGATAGAGATGAGGTTCGCTGGGAAAGAGAAACTCCTGAGCATAACCCCAGGAGCCCTAGTACCAGAGGCCTTCATCTCTCCCAGTCGCTGGACCCTGCCACCCCCATGTCCCCTCGCGCACCTGAGCCCAGGGCCACGGGGATGGCAGATTACTATCCAGCTAGAAGTATGGGGCTCATAGGCCAGTACCTCCCAGGAATGGATGGGCGGGCATCCGGGTATGGGCACCCAAGCACAGTGCAATTTAGTGGGGAACCCCAGGAGAGTAGGCCCATTAAGGGCATCCTGAAATCCTGGGCCCAGTTAGGTCAGTGGGGAGGGGACCCATCAAATCCTGGCAGCAAGGAGGGGTCTGAAGACTCCTCTGAGCATTACAGGACACAGGAGACCAGGTCCCCACATTCTGCCAGCCATTCCCAAGCTCGCAGAATCCGGGAAAACCTGGAAGATCAGACGGGCACCTCTGGGAGAAGTTCTTCTGAGTCAGAGGATGAATGGACCAGGGTTACCCGAACCAAAAAGGCCAATAAGGCAAAAAGGGCCTTGCTTAAGGACCCATTGAAACAAATAAAGGCAATCAGGAGTGTCATCACTCCTTATCATAAGAACGCCAAGTATTCCGTTTGGGAACACTTGGAGCTCTATGAGCAAATGATGGAGACTTTCCATTTGAAGGACAGCAGTAGCTGCATCCAGTACGTCAAATGAATATTCTCCCCAGAATACTCCAGTTTCTTTGTGGGGCTGGAGGACCAAAATCATTTAAGATGGTCCACCTATAAGGCAGCCATCTTGAAACATTTTTCTGTTCACAGAAATCCTCAAGAGGCTCGCAAGGCAGCCTACAATTTGCAATGTGGGGAGGATCAGGCCCCACAAGAGTTTGTGCAAGAATTAAAGCGTGCTTTTGCGCAGACCACCAGAAGGGTGCGCACGGATAGCAGAGAATTTATCAATACGTTTTTCCATGCCTTACCCAAATACATAATGACCCAGCTTGTGAGAGATTTTCATGAGAAAAGATCTTTAGACTGGGTCATTGAACCGGCTACCCGGATGTATGAGGTGCAGAAGCCCATCGAAAATAAAATTAACGCGCCGAAAAACCCCAAAACCAACAGCACCCCTGCTGCTGCCAAGGTGGCAGAGGTAAAGGTTGCCCCCGTTTTAGATTTGGAGATGGGGGGCCTAAAAACCTGCCTGCACCAAATAATTCACAGCCCAGAATGCCCTCGGGCCAGTCACAGACAGGGAGTCGAGGAGGTAGTCCCACAAATGGGGTCCCCCGCTCCCCTGGCTATGTAAGTCCCCGCTACAAGGGAAACCAATCAATCCTGGGTTATGTGTGGACTCCTCCAGCCCAAGGGGGGGGGATCCAGCCAAGCACCTAACCCAGGGAACTTCCCTCCCAACTTCCCACAGGAGGCCAGAAATTCTCCAAATCCTGGGCAGAACTTTTTCCCCAGGTATCCACCCAATTTCCAGCCCCAAAATCATCCATCCTTCTTTCCCCGATTCCCTGAGCCCAGACAACCTAATCCGGGAGAGGGGAGGCCAAGGGTGGAGGGGTACCAAAATCTTCCCAACCAGGGGTACTACCAGAGAAGGGATAGCTACCCTTCCCGGGATCAGCCCAGGGGAGAAAATAGAGCCCCGTATCAGCCTGAGCGGGTTTCACAACTTGAGCGCCAGGTCCAAAATATGGCATGAGATCTGGGTCACATACTGAGGGCCTCACAGAACCCTCAGATGAGCATGCCACTGCAGAATGCCCCAAACTCTGGACCTGGTGCTCCAGAACAATGACGGGGGCAGCACACCGATAACCCACCGGTTCCCAGGGAGGAGGCACAAGGGGAAGGGGGTGTAAAGCCTTGGAGGAAGCTTCCTTCCCAACTTGTAAACAGCCCCTGGAAAACCAGGAACCGGAAACAAAATCTCCTGCCCCTGAAAGCCTGCCTCCAAAGGAGCAGAGGGGAGGTAGGAGAAACAAAGGACCCAAACAGACCCACTTTGTGGAGGAGGTACAGGTCTTCCAATTTGAGGGAGAGGGATCCTCAGAAGATCCTGGGAAAAGGATCTTCTCCTTCAGAGATGGGGGAACTCCTCCCAAGGAAAAATGGGTCCCAAGGGACGCCAATTCAGACTGGGGAGATGTGGAGACTGAGCTACCGCCACCCATCATCTCATCCCAGAACCCACAATAACGAAATACCCTGGTTCAAACCCATCCTGGTGACTGCCTCCAAAAAGGGGGGGGGGTGGCCCAGAACCGGAACCAAGGGAACCCACAATGGCTCTGATCTCCAGTTGCCAACTTTTTCTTTCAGATTCCCAAGACTCTCCACAGAATTCTGCCCAAATCTCTTCGCTAGCAATGTCCAAAACCAGAAAATTGGCCCCCCAGTTGTCCAAAAATGTGCATTATCTATGCCCCCTTGAGGAGAAGGAGGGGAGATATTATGCCCAGGTACAAGTACAGGGGCAGGGTACAATTTTGGCACTGGTGGACACTGGATCCCAAGCTACCCTTCTGTCCAAAAGGGCCTTTGATGAAATAATTGCAGGAAGGGGGGATAATTACCGTATTCCTCTCACCTCTCTTCCTGGACAACTGCAGAGCTTTGACGGGAAGGAAATTCCTGTCGAGGGGACTGCAGATTTGGACCACAAAATTGGGCGACACAAGGTGAAACACCCGGTCATAGTAGTGACTCCAGAGGGCACCCCTTGTTTACTAGGGAATGACCTCCTGAGAAGGTTGTCACCCCTAATAGATTGCATAAACAAGGTCCTCTGGACCCAGACCAGTCGACCAATAAAATTAAAACAGAGTGTCAACCATGTTAGTTTAAATGGCACCTGCCACATGTTTGAACAAAAATCTGACCAAGTAGAATTTCACTTCCAGAACAACCAAATTCCAGGCGTGACAGTAATAGCAATAGGACAACAGACTGGTGATGGGGGTCCTCTCTATTTCTGAAAATCAACCTTCCTTCCAGTTTAAGGTGATATTCCACACTGGAAGGAAACACACTGAAATTCTTTACTAATCCACAATCAGAAACTCCCACTCCTATAGTCCAGAAAGATGTGAAATCAGATCAGCCTGGCTGATATTCAGCAAATTGGAGAGCAGTTGTTCATCCCTGTTCAGTTAAATGATGGGAAGGACTCTGTTCTCGCTCAAGTGTGTGTGAACAACGGTAAGAGCTTCATCAGCGAAGCCATGTTCCGCCAACTCCCAAAAGATCCAGCCATTCCCACATTCAAACTGATAGACAAATGGGAAATGGACCTGGAAGCACCCAATTCCAAACATCTCCTGCCAAGCAGGTGTATGCTCAAAATCTCCATTGGCAACAAGAGCATAGTCCATAATTGTTGGGTCATGCGAGACGTCACTGCCGCCTTTTACTTAGGCAGTGACATTCTCAATCGCTTTGCCATTAGTTTGGACCTAATAAACTTCAAAGCTTGGTCCCGATTAGCAAATAATCCCATGGGCTTTGATGATCAAGAAAAAGCATTTAGGTCAGCTCAATTGCTACCTTATGCAGTTGAAATTCAGCTTAAAGAGGAAGTCACCATCCCAGAAAGGACCCGACAATTCTCCCTGGAAGTGAAAGCTAAAAGAGGACAGAAATTGAAAAACCCTGATGCTTATATTCATCTAAATGCTTCTCTCCAGCAGCAAGGGTTAGGGGTAAACCCAACACCATTAGTCAACATAGAACATGACACCATTCCAATAGAGGTGGATAACAGCGACTTAAAGAGTATTACTCTAGCCGCAGGCACCATTATTGGAATGGTGGTTGATGACCAACATTTCTCCATTGATTTAGGAAATTAACTGTTAGGACCGATCCCCAAGGACTGTTTTGACAGTGACAGTGAGGACAATACAACACCAGACAGGATTTTCACCCGGCATGGGGGGAACTTCCTGGTGTACACTTCTTGCCCTTATGGTAAGGAAGATGTGACTTGTTTCTTCAGGAGGGATGAGGTGTTTTTCCCACCTGAAGCCCCCAGTCCAAATCAGCACTCTGACCAGGGACTTCTCCACCCAGCTGGTGGAGGCTGCTGAGATAGCCAAACCAGAGGTCTTCCCAGGCTTCAGGCAGACGGTTGAAAAGAGAGTCAACCTAGCTGATGCTTGTGTGTCTCTGGGACAGAAGCAAAAGTTGAAACAAGTTTTCTTGGATTTCCAAGATCTCTTTGCGGTAGACTCATATGACTGTGGTCGCACCGACATCCACACCACAACAATTCCCACGGACCCTGGAATGACTCCAGTGTTTGTGAAGCAATATTGCTTGCCTCTCGCATCCATGGAGTCCCTTACTGAAATAATTAAGAACCTTGAGTCCCGGGGAATAATCCGTCCAGTCCACAGCACTTTCAATAATCCGGTGCTGGGAATATTGAAGCCAAACGGCCAGTGGAGACTCTGCGCCGACCTTAGGGAGCTCAACAAATGGGTCCATACTTCCCGATGGCCTCTGCCCTACATTGACCAAGGGCTGGCCCAGATTCAGGGGTCACAGGTATTCACAGCAATAGACCTGACCAATAGATACTGGACCGTGCCTGTCAGTAGGGAGGACCAATACAAACTGGCTTTTACCTTTGGGGGCCAGCAGTACACCTGGACCCGGACTCCCTTCGGATACCTCAACTCTGGCAATGAATTCAACATTTTCCTACATAAGGCCATGCCTGACCTGGGTGCGAGGGGTAACCTGCCTTATGTAGATGATGTCCTCATCAAAAGTTCATCTGTGGAGGAACACATAGCAGAGATCCGTTATGTTCTGACACAGTTGAGGGCCGCCGGAGCAAAACTTTCCTTTCAGAAAGCACAGTGGTGTAGAACCCGTGTTAATTTCTTGGGGCATGAGATTACTCCTCAGGGTCTCTGTCCCCAAGAAAAGAAAGTGGAAGCACTCCATAAACTGAAAGACCCCACAACTCTGCGGGAACTAAGGAGCCTCCTTGGACTGACTAATTACAGCAGAAAGTTCATTGAAGGCTACGCAGAGATCACTAGACCCCTGATTCATCTCTTGAAGGGGGGGTCAAGTGGGAATGGGGTCCAGAACAATCCGAGGCAGTAAGACAACTCAAAAGAAGCCTCTCATAAGTGCCTTGCCTAGCTTATCCTGTCAGAAACAAGGAGTTCTTCCGGGAGACGGGGTTCTCTAATACGTGCTTGACGGCAGTATTATACCAAAAGCATGACAAGGTCAATAAAGTAATCTCCTATGCAAGCAAAACTTTATCCTCTGTGGAGGAAAAATTCAACGATTGTGAGAAGGCACTCCTGGCAACGGTGTGGGCATTGAAGAATTACCGCCCGTTTATCCAGGGGGAACACATCATAGTGGAGACTCCACAACAGCCTCTGCAATATCTCCAAAGTGACAGAATCCGGGCCGGAAATGTGAGTAATTCCCGAATTACTTTCTGGATTCTGTCAATGCAAGGCTTTCCTGTGGAGGTCAGATATGGCCAAAACAAGAAGAGTCCCCTTGCGCAAGGTCTGGCTGACTTGCATGATTGTGCCTGAGAAAACTGTCTCGAGGACGAAAGTCTAAAAATCAAGGACAACATGGAGGCATACCTTAATTCCCCACACCAGGTCTTTGAAGAAGACAAGTGTGAGGGAATGCCCACTGTCTATGTGGATGGATGCTCTTACCATGTTGACAACGACGGGGAGAAAGAACTGGTGGCTGGCGTAGGGAATGCATGGGTGAAGGAGTTCCCAGAACCCTCCGCTGGATACAAAATTGGTCCCCGAAGTAGTCAGGTGGCAGAATTGATGGCTGCGCATCAGGCCATCCTCACTGCTGTCCAGCACCAACTCCACGAACTGGTCATAATCACAGATTCGGATTATGTACGGAACGGGTTCGTGGAGCACCTGGTTAATTGGAAAACCAGAGGCATGTTATGCGCTAATAACAAACCCCTGAAACATGGGAAGTTAATCCAAAATATTGATGATCTGGTCACATCGAATGGGATGACCATCTACTGGAAAAAGATCCAGGGTCATTCCAAAATAGAGGGACCAGACAAAACTGGAAATGACTTAGCTGATCAGCTGGCCAAAACCGGGGCCATCCAAGGGGATCTAATAGAACTAGAGTCCCTATTGGGGGAAATCCAGGTCACTGCTATCACTAGGTCCCAGACAAATGCTCACAATGATCTTTCAACTGCACAATGGAGTAAGGAGACCCCTGATTCTGATTTAATTACAGCTCAGAAGGGGGATCCAATTATTGGTAAGTTTTACCAACACCTTGAGGACCCTGAGAACTTTCCCCTGACGGATACCGATTACATTGGGAAAGAGGACCAAAGAGTGTTGATGAAATGTCCAAATATGTTCCGAATCCAAGACGGTTTGCTGGTAAGGAAATCCAAAGCTGGCCACGATCAGTGGGTGGTTCCTACCTCATTCTGAATCCTGATGTTAAGTCACGCCCATGATGCGGCCACCGCCGGTCATAGGGGGTTTCACACAGCACTGGAAATCTTAAGAGAGGTTGCATACTGGCCACACATGGGGCAGGACCTCGACCAATACTTGAAGGGGTGTCTTGTGTGTGCACAATTTCAGCCATCATCCCTCACACACCGTGCGCCTCTCCAAAAGAGGGGGATGACACTGCCATGGTCAGATTTGCAAATCAACTTTGTAGGCCCTGTAATCCGCTCATCTAGAGGAAACAAGTACATGTTGACCGTTACATGCTTGTTTACCAAGTGGGTGGAATGTCTCCCGGCACCAAACTGCAAGGCAGAAACAGCAGCTGCCCTGATGATTAACCACATCTTTTCCCGTTTTGGTCTACCTCAAAGGATTGAGTCAGACAGAGGTAACCACTTCACCAGTGAAGTAATGACAAAGATGTGGGAGATACTGGGGGTCCAAAGAAAGCTACATATTGCTTACCGGCCAGCTTCTTCTGGGGCAGTAGAGAGATACAACCGAACCATTGTGAGCATCTTAAAAAGGTTTGTGGCAGATTCTGGGCCAAGTTGGGATATCCGACTACCTCTGGTCCTAATGGCCATCAGATCTACCCCTTCATCTGCAACTAAAATGTCACCATTTGAGTTGATGACTGGACGCAAGATGGTGCTTCCCCAGCATTTGCTCTACAGAACCCAAGAGCAAACGTTGATAAATGCCGCCACAATTCATGAGTATGTGGAGAATTTAAGGAAACATCTTCAGCATGCTTTTGCCTATGCTCAGCGGAATCTAGAAAGATCAGCCGAGAGCAGGAAGACCCACTATGATTTAAAAATTACCCGAAAGGAAAATAAGGTGGGTGATCGGGTCTATCTATACAATTTCCAAAGGAACCAGGCCAAACAGCGAAAATTCTTCCCTACATGGAAGGGACCGTTTGAAATTATAGACAAAATCTCCCCTGTGGCCTACAAGATCCGCATCCCCAAAGGCGGTTTGGCAGAGGGGGAAGACAAGTGGGTACATATAAATCAGCTAAAGTGTTGCCATCCCAGGCACACTCTGCAACACCTGGAGGAATCCACTGGAATCCCAGAGGGGGCCGCTCCAGAGTAATTCAGTTCCAACCCTAAAATATTCCACATATAGCATATAAAATTCTGTGATCCTTGTATATATATATGTTCTTGTCTCCTAATTTAAAAAAGAAAATGTATATGTTCATATCTTCTGATTCATAGAATGTATATGTTCGCCACGCCATTAATAGTGGTGAAGAAATGTCTTTGAATAGGTATTGCCGCTTTGCTTTATCATCCTAGGAGAGATGAAACCATGGAGACTGACCAAGGAGGACGACCGGGGACCGGGAGCAGAGACCCGAGGGGCCCGGGGTACCGCCCTATCCTCCCATCAGGACCAGCAAGGAGAACTGATTGATCGACTGGAGGGAGGAAAAGATGCTGAACTGTGCCATCCATGGAATTGGAAGAAGAGGAGGCGAACATCCCAGATCTTGCGAGTTCCATCAGCGAAAGGATAGAATGGCCATCGCAAGAGGGGGGGCTTGTGGGATGTTTTACCCATGCATACAAGCCCTACCATAAAACTGTCCAGTACTGGCATGGAAAACATCATGATGGCCAGAACTCCCCAGAGAGTGCACAGGGAAAACATGAAGAATAGGCTGCCACCCATTTTTGCCTATGTTGTGAGCACAGGAGGGCACTGCCTAAAACCACCATTGGGCTACACACACAGTAGCCTGAAACCATTGGGAATGGCAATGCTGATTGCCAAAAAAAGCAACTCAGAACTGTGGGGAATTCATTTTCTTAATCCCAAAAATGGTTGCATTACCAGTACTCACCACTATCAGAAAGCCGGCGTTTTAAAACCACCAGACTTTTGTGTAAAACTGCACAAATGGAACAAAACCAGACCAAGGAAAGACTTGCTAGGAGGTGGAAGAATGTAAAACCATATTCTGAAATGACTTGAAGGAAGTAATTATTTAATGTATAGGTACAAATTGTCAGTTTGATTTGAATGTAGAAAACTGGGAACAAAAAAGTGACATTTAGCTGAAACCTGGCTTAGTGAAACTGGATTCTGCCTGACAACTACCCCCGACAGGAGAAACATGTTCAGCCACTCTTCCCAGGCCTAGCTGCATCCTGCTGCCCCTTGCCAAAAGGAGTTGTCACCTCTCTGATTAGATTAGGGGTGGAGCACCTGGGAACTGGAAGGAACAGAACAATGCAACTCCCTTGACTCAGGCAAATGTTATATTGGGGGCGTCGTAAAGTGGCTTCCTCTTAGGGGAAACTGTGAGGGGCAGTGCCTGTGCTAGCAGCTGAGCTTGGGGGAAGTGGATAAACCAGTTATTCCACCCTATGATGTGGGAAGCCACACCCCTTTTTGACCAGGGCATAATTTTAAAAAGATAGATAACTCATAGTGCGGACTTGTCAGAATTATATAAGTAATATCATTATTTTTGTGATTTTTATGTGAACATTTTGAGAGGCGTTAGGACCCTGTGGTGTATTCTGGGGGATTGCTAGCGGAAAATAGGGTCTCACTCCAAATGTCTGCATGTTAAAAATCTGACACTTCATCAATTAATGTCCATACTCCTTGCGCACATGTGTGTAATTTTGGGTAAATGTCCGATATTGCAAAACCAGTTAAAAAGCGCAAAATGTTGTCATTTTTGAATGCAAGCCCCCAGGAAGATCAGAGGCGGTCAAGCATGGACCATAAGGAATATATAATGTGCACATGTAATTTCAACAAATTGTATATCTGGGAAAGATGTATTTGAATCAAATATAGATTTGTGGGCAAACTGACCAGGGGAGGATCCTCTGACCCATAAACAGACCTCATCATGATGACAATCCATTTCCTTCCCCCAATCATGGGAGAGGGGAGAATTGGGCCAATGACAAGTAGAGAGGGGCAAGCTTAGCTAGGCCCAGGCACACCCCCATTTTCAAAACACATAAAAAGAGACTGCTGGGACAGGTATAGACATTCAATTCCATTTGCTGCTGAGCATTCTGACCGACGACTTCACATCCAGAGATCCAGACTTCAAATCCATCAATCTCCAAAGACCAGAACTTTACTTCAGAACTTAAAGCAAGGGCCTAAATCCACAAACTGAGAACTCTTCTCAGCAGGCCTCAGCATCCTTAAAATCATTTGCAAACTATTCCACAGCCGGGCGAGCTGTTTGAATTCTTTTGCCAAGAACAATTGCCAGAGACCAGACCAGAGATCCAGAGTGACCCAGACCGCTGTGAGCAGAACCAGAGAGCTGACCCAGATCACTGTGAAGTGCCGAGACCAGAACCGGAGTCCAGTCCAAAACCTGACCAGATCCGTGGCGAGGCCTATTTCAAATTTATATTGTGAGTACCTAGCAGAACTATGCAGAACCAATCTCTTAGTTAAAATAATCTAATCCAAACTATTTTAACCTAAGTAGAACAGCCTCATAGAAATCGTGTCATCTGTCATTTGTAAAGCTGCAAGCTGTCACCTGTCATTTTGAGTTTTACTTTAAATCCGAAAATCACCTTCATTAAATCGTCTGTATCTCTGGCACCGTTTGTGCTAGGAACGTGGTTTAACTTTCCTCTGAAAGCTTAGAATCTAGGCAACAAGCCTAGAACCGACTTCCTACTCCTTATACTTTTTCCGCAATCACGATTCACGCACTCGCGAATGTTGCCGCGATTTGCGATTTGGCCTGATTTCTTTACCTGTAAAAAGATAGCAGTTTTTTGCTTTCCTTTGCTAAAAATTCATTTGCCTCTTAATAACCATCCCTGAATCATTGCTAAAGTGAGCCTGAGCTCATCCCAAGTATCTCTCACTCACCCTGAACCTCCTAAAGGGAATTAAAAGCATTTTCAGCATATTTCTCACTTCACTGCCACCACATTCAAAGCACTTGGGCCTGTGTTTTAAAACTCATACCTGTTTTCTCTAAGCTTGCTGGGGGGGGAACTGAATTTCGTATTGTATTTGATTGCATTCCTGAGAACTGTGTGCTCCTCTTTCCATCTCCTTCCATTTCTTACATTGCATAGGGGAGGGGGGTGAATTGCCAGAGAAAAAGTGATTATCTTATCTTTTGCTAAAATCATATCAAGTATTTCTGTACTGCATTTTATCCCTCATTGCATTTCCTTGAAACCATAAAGCATTTTCAGCTACCTCATCCTCTATACTACTCCTAAGTAATCAAGTGTACCACTGTAACATTACCCATTGTGGATCCACACCATATGTCTCAGTGTACTATCAGATATTAATACATTATAAAAGTGTGATAGATATATATTGTTGAATTGTCCAAATAAACCTTTTAATTTGCAAAACAAACCTACTTCTTGGCTCAGTGGGGTCAGGGGGATTCTAAGAGGGGGGTGTTATACAAGGGTTGTCATCCAGAGTACTGAACTGGATATAAAAATACATCAATAAGGGTTTTCCTCAGCATCCCAGACTAGGCATTGACTTAGCTGTAGTGTTGATTGAATATCGCTTACAAAAGCAATAAGCCACCTCAGTGGTCTGTGGTCTGTTTGGATGGTAAAATGCTACCCATATACATAGAGTTTCAGCTTACACAATGCCCAAAATACTTTTATATCCTCTTTTTCTATTGTGGCACAGTCGCGCCTACTAACATGTGCACACCGCTGCACTACCCCCTCCAGGTTTAGCTGTGCTACACTGCACCAATTCTATTTTCACAAGCATCTGTCGGCATAATGAATTCCTGCCCATAATCCAGAACCTTAGAAACCGCTGTCTGGCACAATGAATCCTTCAAGTCTAGATTGAGATTTGGTAGAAAGAGATCCAAGTGTCCTTCTTTGTCATCTTCTTAGACATCACACCTTGAGGGGCAGGAAGCGTGGCCCATACCCCTCAGTGAAAGGCCTTCAGTAACTGGTGAGACCCAAGAAAGCCCTCACCTTTGTCTGGGTAGTGGGGATATCCCAATCGACCACTGCCTTCACTTTGCTCTGGAGAGTTTGTTTTGTATTGCCTCCCACGTGATGTTCCAGGTAAGTAACAATACCCTGCACTGACTGTCACTTGGATGCCTTGACAGTCAAGCCAGCCTTCAGAATGGCTTGAAGCACCTGTTACAGGTGGTATACACGGTCTTCCCATGTATGGCTGAAGACAGCAACGTCATCTAGATAGGCAATAGTGAAGTCCTGCAACCCTGATAGGACCGGATTCACCATCCTCTGAAATGTGGCAGGAACATTCTTTAAACCAAAGGGAATCTCAGTAAACTGATAGCGTTGTTCTGGGGTGGAGAATTCTGACCTCTCCTTTGCTTTGTCATTTGGACAAGCTCCCAGTACCCTGTCATGAGGTCAAAGTTATTCATAAAGATGGCAGTGCCTAATTTGTCAATTAGCTCATCGACCCTGGGAAGGAGTGTGCATCTGTCTTGGAAACATAATTGAGGTGGGCTTCAGTTTTCCCACCACTGGATTGTATTTTTTAAACGTTATTTGTAAGACTGTCAGAAGTTGAAGCACAATGCAATTTTGTCAATACATTACAAACAATGTTATATTTAGAAATAAGGAGGTTTCAAATTCATCAGCAGTATTACAAAATTCTTAAGAGTCATTTGGGGATACAGTATCAAGTTTGGCAAGAAAAGATCTGAATGATGACCAGATGTCTTTCGGTTGGCTTGTGGGAGAAATATTTTGGATAAGGCTTCACTCCAAGTGCCTTCTGTGCACTGTGTATCATTTGATCCTGTGTATCTAGGATCTGGTCTGCAGCTCAAAAGGCTGTGTGTTTGTAGCTGCAGCTCGCCGTGGATTGGCAGTGTCGCAGACAATTGGAGTGAAGTATCCGAACAAGATTCTTCACCTACCTGTGACACTGAAAAGAAAAGGCTCAGACGTCCTAACTTTGTGATACATCGGTGACACCACCAAGTCCACTACATTCGTCCTGAAGATGGCACCAGAACCCAAGCCACCTACTCTGTGCCAGAAACACCATTTAGTGTTGACTAGACAGTGTCGAAGTGAGCGGGAGCGGTCGGGAGCGGTGCTCCTTTACTTTTTAAAATTACCTTTTACAGCTCCTATACTTTTATTTTAAAAAGAAACCATTCCGGAATGGTTTAGTTTTAAAATAAAACCATTCCGGAATGGTTTAGTTTTAAAATAAAAGTGTAGGAAGAAGGTGAAACTTGTACTTTCAGTGCACTGCATTAGACGTGCCCTTAAACAGCAGGTAGAAGTGTTTGGGGGGGTGTATTGTGTGTGGGAGGGGAGGTGGTGATGGGGTTTGTGGGGAGTGGGTGCAGACCAGCAGGGAACATAGTTCCACTACTTCTTTTTGTACACTTCGACCACTGCGACTAGACAGAAGTGTAGTCAACCTGACCACATTCTAAAGTCACCCAATGTACTAACCCACACTGCGAAGGATTGTATGCAAAAAATCAATGCATGAGATTGTTTTTGAGATGTCCTAAACAATGCATAACCTGTCTTTTACTGGCAATGGAAAGGTTTCTGAAGATAGCTTTGTTATGCTATTTTTGAAACTCACATGAATACAATATATTGGGCCTCATTACGACCCAGGCGGTAAGTTACCGCCTGGGCCGTGACTTTACCACCATGGCGTAAACTATGTTTACGCCATGGTGGTTGGCGGATTTACCGCCCCATTCCGACCTTGGCGGGGCGGTAAGTCCCCAATCCCCATTTACCCTTCCCCATTCCCATTTTTTCCCCATAGGGCATAATGGGAGTGGGGAAGGCGTTAATTACGCCACCGTAAATTACGGTGGCGTAATTAACTCCATGGTCCCTTAGCGCCATGGATTTTAACACCTGCTAAAAGCAGGTGTTAAATCGGCCATGGCGCTAAGGGACCTCGTACTCAGGCGGTAAGGGTCGGCGCTGTTTACGGCGCCGTAAACCCCTTACCGCCTGAGTTGTAATGAGGCCCATTGTGTTATATGTATCCTGGGTGTTCTCTGATGTACAGACCACCTAGAGGGTTCTGTTAAAAAAGTGTGCTGGATCCATACCCGGCCAGTGTTAGACAGGTTGGGTAGCCTGAGTCCCTGTTTTTTCATATCTCTGAACCCACTCATGACTTAGGCCTCCCCTAACAAAAAAGAGGGCTACATACCCCCCCCCCTATATTACGAACTACAATTAAAGTTGACACACAGATATATAATTGAGTCTACTTTCCCTAGAATTTCGTTGTCAATAAACCAGATTTCTTCTTTCAGTGTCTACTAGCCAAGATATTTTGCTGCTGGAATTATGTGTGATTTTAAGGTGGTAATTCTTTCCATACGTTGCATAGCAGACCACCCAATAACAACTGTGCATAACCATGTTTGCTTTTGAAACATCACAGAGGCCCCTTATTTGTGTATCTATACACAAAATGTATTTCCCAATATGTTATGGGTGGTTTGGCGTCAGTACTTTAAGGGTACAAGGCTAGGGGATGGCAGGCATGGCCTGTTGGAGGGTGGACTATTGTTGGAGTGGCAAAACAAATCTCACGTTCAGTGTTGACATGCATTGGTGCGCACAATTATACTGGTGCCTGATTGAGTGGATGCGTGTCTGTTACAACTTGACAAAAAAAAGTGAAGGCACTGCTGTGGGCTGGACACCTCATGAGCCTGTGTGTAGCTTGATAGAGCATGTTAATGCAGGCTTGGCTTCCAACAATCGTATTTACACTTTCAAGATATTTGGTGTTGTAGCACTAAAAGCGGCATGCCCATCGGAAGCATATGTCAAAAGTACATAAGGACATGTGAGTGCCAGTATGTACGTTATGACAAGTTACACACCCTGTTTCTCCCCTTCCATCTCACACTCTCTCCACTATGTCTGTCTGGCTTTCATCATCGCTCATCCTTACTGTCTGTTTCAGCTGTGAATTAAAGGAACAGGCAAGAAAAACACATATGCTATTTGTAGAATAATATTTGAAACTATAGGATATATTTGTGCTGTATACAGCAAACCAAAAACCATTGTTTTGAAAGAAATATGTGTCTTTTACATCATCATTACATTTACACGGTAGGATTGAATACATTGAAAGCGGTGCATTCCAGTATGCACAAGTTGATTGTTTTGATGTGCTGACGGGAATTCTGGTTTCTCAGGGATGTAATAGAATATAGGTTTCCCGGGAAACATGTTAAGAAACTATGCAAGGTTCAGCTATTTCATACTTTACCCACTGCTTTCTCCTTCCATGGAATAGCCGAGAACATCTTGTCTCTCCCTTGCCTACGAATTGCAGGGCTCGGATGTATTGCTGGCCCCCGATGAAATACAAACGATTAGTGCCGTTTGATAAGAAACCTGCTGAAGTACTTGTTCTGAAAATGTTCTCAAAAAGTGAGTTGTGGCAGTGTGATCAATGCAGAAAGGGGAGACGACAATAATGGCCTGATTTACTAAAATGTGTCCCATTGAAAACATGTTTGTAAATCAGGCCATTAGTCTTCAATCGTCGTTGACCATTTATGAAGGTTAACATAGACAATACTTTTATTTTTCAGAAATGTGACAGGGCCAATGTGGAAGTGTTTAGTTCATTGCAATCCAAAAATGGCGTTCAGACACGTATTGCTAAGAACATATGAAATAGTTGTAAAACCAAAGTTATACACTCAGTTTATCATAGGCTGCGGTGCACACCACCATTACGGTTTGCTGACAAACTCACAATCGCACATAAAATAACACTTAACTAGCTGTATACAACTCCACTTATTGACCAATGGCGCTGAATGTAGTCTGAGGTCCCACCTCATATTTGAAAACGGCCCCTTGCTGTTTTGTTCCTATCTCCACTGCTTCAACCGCGATAATTGGCCAGACTAAAGTGCTTGCTGACCTTTTCCGGCGCCATTTCAGCCTGTTGAGCACTGCAATTGGGGCCCATCGTTGTAGCCTGCATGAATGAGAATGTGACATACCAAACAATCCGAAATGGCACAAGGCACTGTAGGATCAAAAGACACAAAGGCTGGCTATGCAACAGTCAATGGCAGTAGCGCAAGCGACTCAGTGGACAATACACGTGTAACCATGCAACACGCAGGGATTTAAGTCAAAACCCTGATTTTGAGTGTGTGGCGTGCATATGATTTCTATAGGAAATGTGTATATAATGTATCAACTATGAAAGTGGCTCGTTTTCATATATGTCACAATGGCTTTTCGAGTATGGAATCCCGGCTATATGCTTTCCCCCTTCCAATGATAACCGAGCAAAGAAACCCGGACAAAAGCCGCTTCAATTATTTAGACCAAGAATGACTCCTGCAATTCAAGGCAAACACAAGCCACCATGGCACTGAGCATGAGTGGCGGGGGCCGGGCTCCGCGCGTGAATGTAGCTGTGGCACGGCATGCTGTGCATACTGAATGCAGTGGACCATTCTTCCCGCGAGCGCGATGCAGAGAGAGCCTTTTCACACAATGGCAAGAGGCACACAGCCTGCAAGCTTTGCAAGGGTAGCTGCACCAAGAAACTCGCTTGAATTGGGCGGGGGGCGGGGAGGCACAACCTCGAAAACTCTCACAGCAAGCAGGTGTTGAAGAGAGGGCTGAAGAGTCTTGATGCGCAAGGACGTGTACACTGACGGAATGATACGCATAGGCGCGTGCATGATGCGTATACGCATCAAGGAGGGCGCACACGCACAGAAGCATATGGCGACCTCTCAGGGCATATTTATGAAGCCAACATTTTACTTTTCTTTCCGAATAAGTGCATTTTGAATTCGAGTCTTTAGTAAGAAGGGGCGACAGCTTGCTTCTGGTAATTCTTAGTGTGATATTGGAAGGAAGAATTTGTAAAATGCAGTCTTCGGTTCATTAAGTGACTTTATGATTAATTGTTCATAATTCCAACGAGATGATACGAAACTATTGGGATATAAATAAGTCTGGAAAGTTCTCATATTTCTGTTCCAATCCTGTACATTAAATCATGTAATTAGGGAAAAACAGCCCAGGTGTTTCCCAATTAGAGTATAGAGTGTTCTGAATGAAATTATAATGCTCACTACATTTCACCAATACAAATTCCCAACACTCACATACCAATATGCCTAATATAGGGTAGACACGACATTTTCTCTCACTCCAGAGCCACCAATGTACTTCATCTTCCTGTATTTGCAAGCTGATAATGTTCCATGTTTCAACTCGCACTAAAATCGCAGTGTTGCAAAGATTTGAGAGGTCTTTACACAAAGGATGCTTGCAACAATGCTGAAAAAGCCATTCATTATGTTGTCTTGACATGAAAGACTTTTGGCATTCAGCGTAGAGTGCTATTTATTACACGTGGTGAATCATTTCATGTTTGAAACCCTTTTGAAAAGACATTCTAGGGAGAAAGCAAAAGCGTACATTTGAGCAGTCCCCATTGTTCTTGTCATCTGCTACACACTGTCGATTGCCTACTCAATATTTACGTGAATCAACAAAATCAGCTCTCTGGGAAGTAACAGATGTTACTTAATGAGATGTTTGTGTTCATTAGACATCGAATAACTTGGTTCTAATTCCTGTGTTGGCCTTTGATTAATGCCTTTTGTGTTTCTGGGCAAATCACTTCACCTGGTGCTGCAAACCATACAAATTCAAAACAAATGTCATAGTGTAAAGTTCAAATCAGGTGCATACAATGTTTATTCATTCAATAAAGTTCTTTTAATGAACCTGCAACCCCCAATTTAACAATAGTCATTACCTACAGCACCCCCCCCCTTTCTCTGGACAAAAGACAAACAGGGATGCACCAGAGTTCTATTTATTAATAAAATAGAAATAATTGAATCCATTTAAATATTCACAGTTGTTACCAATATGAAATTCCACTGTTGATAGTGACTTCGGTGAAGAATAACCAGTGCACTGGTGGCATCACTTTTCTATGCAATGTTTATAAGAATGAGGACTTTTATAAAACACAAAACCATCAACATACATACATATGATTTCCCCTAAGTGCTCATGAACTGTGTATTGAATAATGCATGAGAGTATAGGATTGGGCTTTCATTTATTAAAACCACATTACATCAGAACATCCCAGCTTATATAAATATCTCTACTTCCCCTTTTTTTAAATTAGCTACCTACCCCTTTACTCAACGGAAACACAGCATTCTAGAAAACTCAATTGAAATACCTGTTACTTGACTTCCTGTGTGTAAATCACTTGTAAAATGAAAACTGCATGTTCAATTTCCTGCAATGGTGTTTCTATCGCATTAACATTTTAATGTGTACATCTGTCATTTTCAATGGACAGTTTAAAGGTGGGCAAAGGGGTGCCTGATAATATTATTTCAGCACATTTTTGAGTGTATCAAAACCAGTAACAGGACTCTGCTTGGTGAGGTAACCAGGAAATGGCTTCATTGTTCAATTACCTTATTTGTTTAGGCATGCACAAAGTGAGATGTCCTTTTGGCTCCCAGAATATTTCTTCTGTATTTGGACATTACAGAGAGAAGGATTTAGGGGATCTCCCTGTATATACACCATCTGACCTATTCGATCAAATGTGTAATTCCAGAAAGCCATACATTTCTGAAATATTCCCAAACTTATCAGGATGTACAATGAATAAATATACACCCCACCGATCAATACTTATAAATGACAGTGACTGAGCTTTAAAATATTCCTCTTTACACTATCACTCCACTCAGGATTATTTCCCGTTAATATTATACTTACATATTCATTTCTTTTCGCTGTCTCACAGACAAATTTCCCCTACTATGTGCATTTCCCCTTCCCCTGTGGTGTCCTGCTATCTGCTGGAGTAACACCCCTACTATCGTCCGCAGAGCTTCTATTCTTATTTGCAAAGGATACTCATTACATATCTCATTTATCTCCCCTACAGAAGTCCTAGAGCTTGACATCCATCTCGTCGTTTCCCGCACACACACCTGTAATCTTTGTCTATCACCTATCTGTCCGGGTGGTGGCAAGGATTTCTGCATATATAGTCTTGACGCTCTCTTCCTGCCCCTTTCAATATTCCTTCTCCTATTCCCCGGTGTAGCGAGTACTTCAGAAAACTCTTCATCCAATTCATTCTTTATTTCAAACAGTCGCTTCACATGCTATTCTATTTCTTCATCTCTCCCTCTACAACGGGCTAATGCATTTAAATCCAACAATCGTTGCAGTGGTAACTTCCCAATTAACTTTTTCCATTGTCCTGACAAATATTCCCCCATGCATTCCAACAATACCTGTCTTTCGTTGTTTCTTCTGAAGTCACATAGGGACGCTAGCGTGGATGCCTCATCATGATTGTCTATATACATTTCCGTCTGTTCTTGCAGCTCATGCTTTCTCTCCTTACTGATCGCGCTGCGAGTTACTCTCGTACATTCATTCTGCTCAATTCCACTCATGGGAGGGGCAGTCGGGACAGTGGCACCCTCTTGATCAGGTGGTGCAGAGGGGGCAGTGAAAGTGGGATCCGTCTGCTGGGCCATGGTAATTACGAAACACTCGGGGCTGGCTGGCTAGTGGGCAGTGCAGTGTCTGATGTAGCCTGTGCTGTGCTGGTGTTGGGAGGGGCTGAGCAACGGGAGAGGGGTTGAGCAGCGGCTACTGCCGCAGTCTTTTTAGTTTCACTCCTCGGGCCCTGTTTTGTTTCAGTTAAGATTCTGTTTATTAATTCGTCCGATGAGTGTAGCTCTCTTTGTGGATATATTTTCTCTATGTTTAATTCATCTTGCCTTTCTCAAGCTATTACTCCACTCCTCCTCCTCCTTCTCCTCAGCTTTATCCGTCTTTGACTTATGCCTGCTAGGTTATCTATACGTTCCATCTCAAAACTCCCATCCCTCGGCCACTGAAGATTTTCCTGTTTTCTGGTTTGCTTATGCCAAGTTTCACAAAACATTATCGCTCCCATACCATACTTTATGTGCATATCATAAGCCGGCGTTCCTCCCGGAGGTGCTTCCTGGCCAGTTTCCAAAGATTGTTCACCGCAGCGGAAAAATCCCGCTAAGGTGGACAATACCCCTAGCATGTTTTAACCTTACCCTTGGCTAATCAAACTTACTCTGGGTGTTTGATTTTGCAAAATCAACTCTCAACCAATGTCAGAATTACTTACGAATCGGGGCACGACTCACCTGATCAATCAATTTGTCTTTTCAAGACACAATTTGTCCGTATTCTGGCGCAACCAATGACGTCGTGTCTGCGTATCTGGGCTCTGCCTCGTTTCGGGACCCTCGCCTCCCTGTTCACTGGCCAGGGACATCGATCAGGGATCAGCTGTGTGCAGATCTGCAAAGGAGTCTCTCATCGCTTTTGCAGGGGCGCCCCGAACACCTCTTGATCCCGGCTCGATCGCTCCTGTTCTCGCCGTTCTTACCACCTTCCTAATTTTGCAATGTACACGATGGAACAAGTGGGGAAGGGACCCTATTCGGGGCGCCATCTTGAAGGGGCCCCTGAGGGATCCTCGGATGTGGAAACAAGGCACAGTCACCACACACGAATAGATACGCCAGACACAAGGTTCTGTTCCCAAAATCTAGGGTTTATTGCAATACAAAATAGTCCCAGTTGGCCAAGTGGTCCCACACCCTGCGGCGTGTGTCTAACAGACCTCGGGGGACGCAAGAGAGTGCGAAACATACATCAGTTACATATATACAAACGGAGCATCTTACAATCAGTAATGACACATTTGATGATGCCCCCAATTCATTTCCCTTTGAATTAGAGGTGATGATTGACCATCGTGACAGATATGACACCTTAGACCACCATATTTAGTAACAGTTTGCAATCTCCAATTTTACAGACACCATTCTTTGTTTTTGAGAACACAGCATTTCTGTTTTTCATGGGCAAGCTGCGCGTAGGAGACTGGCACATACCAGGCCTCACTATCTCTAGGTTTCGATTCTCGCTCTAGAAGTCAGCCTGCTCTCTGGGGCCACACTGGGCTCAGAAAGGGGGGCCGTAAAGATGATCATAATTCAAGTCTTTAAATGCTAGTTTCGTACATTGCTATTCTTTCAGGAGACTCGCTGGCATTCGTATACTGATTAAATACCTTGCTCCCTGTCTTCAAGAATACGTGAGGGAGGGAATCGGGCATTCCTGTCTGGCTCTCCAGTGTAATGTTTCAACATCTTTCTTAGCCTTGGACCATTGAAGCGAAATAATATCTACAGCAAAGCAGTTTTACATGAGGCAAAGTGGCAACGTTAGAGAGAGCAGAGAGAGAAACCAAAATGGCAATTCTGGTCATCTTAAAATGGCTTCACTCTAGTTAAACTAATAGCTACGTAATAACTAATGACTAATGAATATATATTCTTACACTGTAAATGAGGCTGTTGGTCTTTGGCCAACCAATTATCATTCATTTCCGGACCCTCAAGGGGTGCTTAGTTTTTCTGGACTGACAGGTGGGCACTTTCATAATGACTGGTTTAATTCTCCCCAACGGGAACAGGAGGGCATCAGTCAGCAAGATGGTGCCAGCTTCTTTAACACAGCCTGGTTCCCTTCTTTCTTTATTTGGGACTGTTTTCTGTCTTTCCCATAAGAGAAGGCCTGGGAATTTAACTCCAGGTAGGTCTCTCTTCCAATGTACTGTTGGTAATCCAAACATGGGTCCAAAAGCAAGGCAATCTGTTCCACTCTCCTTTCTGTTGTTATCAAGTCTAATTTCTCTCCTTCTTCTAATCAGCCAGTCAGTGAGTCAGCAAGTGAGTGAACATCCCCAAAATCTATATAAACAAAAGCACACTTTTGGGACCAAGCCACGGCTCCTGCCGCAATTTTGGTGGAAATCCGTCCAGCGGTTTGGGCTGTAGGCGTGCGCAAAGTTTTTCCCCATTATGTCTATGGGAAAAATAGAAATTTTGGGACCCCCCCTATAACTTTGCCCCCCCCAAAGCAAACCTCACCAAAATTTGCAAAAAAAGTTCAGAGTGGGCCATATACATTTTTTGCAAGTTTTGGTGAGGATTCGTCCAGGGGGAGCAAAGTAATAAGCCACCCAAAAAGTGCTCTTCCTATGGTATTAGCAACTTAACCATAACTACAGGGGCGCTACCGTATATATAGAGTAGAAAGATGTGTATCAGTTCTCTAATCTAATTACTCAATGTTTGTGATTTAAAAGTGTTCCAAACGTGGCATTACAATAAACCAACCCCTCTTTAGTCTTTGGGCATATGAATTAAGAGTGCACTTCTAAACCCAGTTTCCCACCTATTTGATATTATTTCTGCATTGAACAATTGAAACCTTCTAACACATCATATTCCTCATATGTAATCATGGTACTAATCAGTTCATCAGATTGGTCTTACTTCGACCAATCAAATAATTTTTTTTTTCTCAACACAAATTATGGTGGATGAGTTACCTATTTTGGTTTTTTACACACTGATACTTTTATATAAATATTATTTTTCCATCTTAGAAGAACAGGCTCATCGGCACAGATACTAGATTATATGAAATATTGGTGTGCACTGTTTATTTGCAGATATCTTCAATTTCACCTAACGTACATAATGAACATTATTTCACAAACATATTGTTTTATATTCAGCTGATAGATCTTTTCACACTGAACATTTTGAAATAAGACTGCTGGCAAGGCCATTTATGACTTCTTGAGTGATATCTGGATCTGGCTTACCCTTTTGTCAGACATCCAGCCTCTAATAGTGTTAAGTTCCTTTCTCCTGGAAGATAGGCAATTTAATTTCTTTTGAGGGGGGCACTGCATAGGTGCTATTTCTAGAATATTTAATGTCTTTAGCACAGACCCTGTGGCAGAAGGGAGTTCTAAATGAATAACTTTTGTTTGCTCTGCATGGCCTAGCTCCCTGAGAATTTGCTCCAACTAAGCATTGGCTTTTATGGTTTAGTGTTCACACGTTTCTCATGGGAAGGCAATCTTCATCTTTTTTAGCATGTGGGGTTATGGAAGCAATTCTTTTTGGCAATTCAGGCCTAGGTTCACTCAGGTTGGTTTCATTCATAATTGCAGCCTTTGACGTCATACTTTCTGTCCATCTGACGTCTATATTGTAAACAGAAGAACATTATAACATTTTCTTGGAAAACCAATTCCTTTCCCAACTTACTTTTGATATCTCTGTATATTTCTTGATATAATACTGATTTTCAGCCCTGTATTGGAAATTACACACAGATCGGTCTGTTATTTCAATTTAATAAAAGTTACTAGATACTTTCTGGTAACCGAAGGACTTATTTTCTGGGCTTCATCAGTTACCTTCAGATACTGTGTGCAGGCTGCAGATCACATGTTTGTTTTGAAAGTGGCATTTGTGTCTCTTTATATATACTCTTCTTCAGTATATATTTTCCTACCCTGGTTTCTGTAAGCTGTTGTTATTATTATACTTGCACAAAGTCCATGCTATACCAATTAGCTGAATGAAACCAAGGTTTCAAGGAATCCATAAACCTACATGAGAGAATAAGAAGGATGGGTTTCACAAATGTTATATGTAAATTAAAATACAATCATACATGTGTCATTGAATCCAACCTTGATATTCTGGTATGCATTACTCAGGTATAGTTGGCACGTAATAGCATACACACCAAGAGAATCTCAACAGCTCAATCAGTCCTGAAAATAATTTCTAACTCTTTGACACATTAACAAAACACATCCATATATGCATGCCTCTAATAAACAACTTTTCATCATTTTTGCCACACATATTTCTCAAAACAGAGCCCAAACACTTGTTATACATTTAAATGGAGAGGAAGTTGTGAATAAAGCAATACCTTTTGAACCCGTGGGCTGGATCGGATACTAATGGCCCAAGGCCCAAGTTATAGAATAGCAGTTACAATGGACCTAAGTGCCATTACTATCCAAAGCACCCCCCAAAACAGGTTTTATTGTTATTAGCTCCCTGGGATTAAAATGAGAAAACCCAGGGTACTGACAGCAATCTATTTTGTTTGAATGAATGGTGTGCGCTAGTGGTGCCATGTTCATTTTAACAATATTCTTAACTTTGATGGCCGTTATGGAGATAGAAGGCAGGGCTGCATGCAGAGCACCTCTTCATTTGCATGTCAGCCCAGGAGGCTGAGCGGTGTTGGCCCAGCCACAACCGGAGGAAGCAGCTTAGTGGTGCTGGGTGGGGTGGGGAAGGAGCACAGATGAGAAAAAAAGAGGAGTTTGGGGGAGGGTGGTTGGGTGGACGCTCCGAGCTCTGCCTTGCCCAGAATTTGGGCTTGGATTGTGTGATTCAGCACATGATATGAGCAAGCTGTCTGGCTGCCTCTCCCACCGTGGGTGCTAGTGCTATATAGTATGACAAAGTGCCCTTGAAAATCTAGCACTCTCTGGTCCATCTTCCTCATAACAATCCAAACTAAATGAGTGAGTACCACTCAATATACTGGCACTACAATAGTCCGCATTGAAAGAAATAAAACAATTGTTAAGAAATCATAAACTCTTTTGTGTGTTCCTCAAGGCTCTGCCAAACTCCCTCCCTCCCTCTCTGGTCTCCAGTCCATGCGGATGGGAAAGGAATGGAAAACATGAATTGTCTTACTTTAGGTACGTGATGACTGTATGTGGAATAGAGGGAGTTGTGGCTATTGAAAGCCTGCACCTTTAAACTAAAATCCCAACCCAACTGTTACCTTGTGCATGTATCGTCAGCAACAGGGCATCAGATACTGCTCATCACACCAAGAGGGACATGTATCAATATGGATAAATCCCCATAGCTTCTGCTGGGCCCTAGCATCTTTCCTCTGCACCTGCCTCCTCCCATGCTTTGATATATCACAGCACTTATTCTGCTTGGTGAATTCTGGTAGATACCTAATTTACCAACTTGATATGTCTCTGATGAAGGGGGAACTTGCAGAGGTCTTCGAAGCCTGGCCCGTCTATTGTGCTACCTCACTTAATTTCTTTGTCAGGTATATACTGACAGAAAGTGGAACCTATTTGTACAGGACCATATCTACATATTAGATGACCACCAGCTATCTGTTTAGCAAACCCCTTCAGACGCAGGAAGTTGGTGCCAGTGGAATGCAGGAGTCTAGAAAAGGAGTATTTGATCAGGAAGTGTTGAAGATAGAGTGGTCCTCGGTCCCAGATAGCCTTGTGCATGAACAGAGGGATTACAATTTAAACTGTGCTCAGACCATGAGCCAGTGTAGGCTTTGTAGGGCAGGAGAGATATCGTCCCTGGGCCTGAGGCCAAGGGTTAGTATTGCTGCCCCAGTCTGAGTAATCTGGAGGGGTTGCATGGTGGACGAGGGAAGATTAAGGCGTAGGCTGTTGCAGTAGTGTAGCCTGGAGAGAACCAGAAGACGGGTAACATTGAGTAACTGGGGGAAGGTGTGGGAGTGTACAGTTACTTTGAGAAGGAGGAGCTGAAAGTGGGACTTCTTGATAATGTCCAGAATATGAGGGATGAAGAAAATGATGGAGTTGAAGATGGCTCCGAGATTCCTGGCTTCATATGAGGGTCACTGGGGCAGCCCATGGAGGAAGGCCAGAGTGAAGGGAAGGAGTAGGGTACAGGGGATCCAAAAGGGAGACTCTTGGTTTTGCTGGCATAGCAGCAGAGGTACTTTGCAGCACATCAGGCCTGGATAGCATAGAGCCAGTCAGGGATGAAGGAAAGTGCAAGTGCATAGTAGGAACTTTGAAGAAGAGTTGTGTGCCATCAGCATAGCACTGGAATTTGGGGGAGAATGAGGCAATGACACATTCCAGCAGGGAAAGGTATATGTTAAAGAGGTAGGGCAAAATAATGGAGCCCTAGTGGATGCCACAGGTGGTGGAGGAAGTAAGGAAGGAGAAAGGGCCAAGCAAGGTTATGGAGGAATGATTGATTAGGAATGAGCTAAGCCAGTCTAGTGCCCACTCCGAGCTACCAAGTGTAACATGGAGGTTTTTTTAATGAGGATTGATTGGGTCACTGTGTCAAATGCAGAAGAGAGATGAAGGAGGATGAGGACAGCAGGGGATTTGGAATGGAGGGATGTGAGCAGTTATTCATGGTTGTTCAGGAGAGCAGTGTCTGTGGCTCAGGAAGCTTGGAGTCCACAGTGATGTTCATGTAGACATCCAACAAGTTCAGTATGGGCCTTGAGTTTGAGGAGGCCCAACTTCTCCAGTAGTTTTCCGAGGAAGGGGGTGATGGAATTGGGACGGTAGTGTGTTGGACAGGAAGGGTCTGCAGATGGTATTGTAAGGATGGGGTGCAAAAGGGAGTGCTTGAGGGAGGATCGAAAAGAACCAGTCGCAAATGAGTGGTTACAGAGATCAGCAAGAGCAGGGGCGAGAGAGGAGATGTTGCCCTTGATGGTTCAGGATGAGCATGGGCCAACCTGTTTGTGAGAGACCTTCATGGAGTTGACAACACTGGTGTTTTTTAAGAGGAGAGAGGAGCGAAGGAGGAGAAGGAGAAAGGAGGAGGGTGCGTGGTAGGGGGACATAGGGAGGAGGGTTGTGTTGGAAGTGCACGTGAGGATGTTCAGTATGTACAAGCATTTTGAAAAGAAAAGAAGTGAGAGGCAAGTGCATTACAAAGGAACTGTGAAGGAGTAGGAGCAGAAGATACTGCAGATGGGTTGGCAAGTTCCCTGCACATTTTGTAGAGTTCAGCCATGATGCATAGCACAAGAATGCAAGTACACAAATACTCACCTCTTGCACTCCTGGCAGGATCATGCAAAAATTCACAGAGGTTGATGTCAGAATAGAAGGCTGGCCACCGAGGCAACTGCCATGGAAGACATAAGCAGACAACACAAAGCAATGTGATACAGCAAGCAAGGATACATGCATGCTAAATGTATGATGCAAATAATATATGCAGACGTCATTGCCATAGCACAAAATTGGTCAAATGCTGCATTCATTTGAATGCAGCAGTACCAAACACATAGCTGCGGTCAACTTGAAGCTGCAAACACCATGGTGCAGCATGCATGGGACATGCATGTGAAAACACCAACACCACTACACATAATGTGCTGATACACAACATAGCATCCCAAAAAAAATGATGTGCATCAATGTTGACATGTGTGTGGCTTGTAACTGGTGGTGCACACCATAACATGATCCTTAGGCAAGAGAGGCAAAATGGGCCATCAATCCATAACCCCACAAACATTACAAGGGATGTGAAGTGTCACTCAGTACATATAGTCAAAGTGCAATGAGACACACACCAGCCCAACCATCAACACCTGTCACAGGTCACAAACAGCCGACCCTGCAAGCCACTTCCAAACACCCAAGAAAGTCGCACACAGTTTGAACTCCCACAATTTTGAATAAAAAAACAGTGGCCCCACCAATCCATCGAAACAACACCATGCCCAGACCTATTGCCAGAACCACGCCCTGTGTAACAGGCACTCATGAAGAAGTACTGGTGCCCCACAAGATAAGTCAATCCTAAGTGATCACACACAGTGCAAGAATCCCAGCCAAAGACCACACAAGCGAGCACAGGGCACCCACCTGCCTTTCATACGATGCACTCCTTCGAGAGATACATCCCCTAAATGCAATGATATGCATAGTAACAACAGAAAGAACATGCACATCCATGATAACATATGAATTGATCTGGAAAATTTGCAGAGAGCACCCAATGCAGAAGCACCACAGGGTACAAGAGGGTGACAGGGCATGGATTGTGATCTGTCCATGAGTGCAGCGTACCACAACAGAGAGAGGGAGAGAGAGTGACACCGAGAGGGAAGGCCAAGGAAAAGCCACATCAAGGAGTACACTGCCTGGATTGGAGATGTCCAATGACATGCACTACACCACAGTAGGTGCGGCCATAGATGAATGGACTGAGGGAGGTAACACAGTGACAAGAGTACCACTTAAATAACCACCCCAGCATGGTAGCATGCAAAGCACATATAAGTTAAGTAAGTTAAGTTACACATGCCACAAACATGGTAACTAATGACACATGCTCAACATACAAGACAGTGCTCATGCTTACCTGCTCTGCTAACTACGCCAGCATGGTGTGAATCCCTCATCACGTTCACCCGGAACTGTGTCTCCAAATGAGGGACAGGAGGGTCAGTGCCTGGTGGAGGGTATTGGGAGCATGAACATCAAAGGATGCAGGGTGTCTCCCCCAGGACAGCAGTCACCGCCAGGTCACGGATTACTGAAACAACATGGGAAAAGATATTACAACAGGCATAGTGAAGTACCATTCACACAGCACACATGTGCGGGGAAACTCTGAACCCATAGTTACCTGCACATGCCATCCTGTGCACCACCATGCAAACATGCAAGTTGACCTCATATGCATGCCTGCATGCCCACCACTGCAACCATCATGTCCTTGAGAGGTTAACAGCACAACTCAAGGAACTATTTATAAAAAATAATAAAAACAAAATCAGGAAAGGGCAACTCAAAAATAAAATATCAAAATATCAACTAAAAAAATCAAAAATGTCCATCATGGATGGGGGGAGGGTTCACGCAGGAAGGAGGAGGGCAGGGTGGGTGCATGTCAACGTTCACATGGGTGGACGTTAAAAAAAAGAAAATTAAAAAAAAATCCCCTCCATGGGCTCACGGACCACACAGCTACGGTGGACCTGGAGGGATGTCTCTGCTGGCACCACCATTCTGGATTGAATCAGAAGGTGGAAGTTGTGCTGGTGGATCACCACGCAGTACCCTGGCCTGGTCTTCAGTGGCAACGGCCATGTGTGACACTGATGAATGCACCAGCACACTGAGGGTTTAGAGGTCACCATGCACAATCTCACGGGTTGCACGGAGTTCCTCTGTGATAGTCTGCCTCATTGATAGGATCTCCTGGCGCAACAGTCTTCTTGGGGCTGCCTCTTCCTCATGGATTGAAGCTCTCTGGGCCAACAACTCTTGCCTCAGGGCTACTCTGTGTGCCCAACCCTCTGCAAGCAGCGATGTCTGCAGAGACCATAGATCTGATCTGGCAATCGGCCGTTTATGTTTGCCTCCAGGTGCAGCCTGTGGGAGTGGCATGTAGACTACATGACTTGCAGCTGTTGCTCCACTTATGTTGCTGGGAGGATCATGGAACTGGCTACCCTATCCATGCACTCAGCCAAACTCTCATAGGCAGCACACTGTCGGTGTGCAGCACGCAACATCTGCTACTTCCCCTCTGTCTGCCCAGCCTGCACACATCCCCCATGTGTGCAGGGCCCACGCCTGCCTGATCCAAGGGAGCATGGCGCTTGCTGTAATGCCACTGTTTCTGGCTGCAGGTTTGCAACCCTCCCTTGGACATCTGCCTCAGGACCAGAAACCAATACATTGGAGTTTTGCCTTGCAGCAATAACCCCCAGAAATGTGTGTGAAGGCACCCGGCCCCCTGCACACTCTCAGCCCCCAAGTGCTCCCCTTGTTGGTACACACACCTCTGCCGGCATTGAGGACTGCACATGCGGTTCAGCATCAGAATTACTGGAGTCCAAAGAGTCAGAAATGTCTGCAGCTAGACTCAGGATGGTCTGTAGCACCAGTGGATTGTCACGGCCTGCAACGTCACATCCTACACTGGTGGTCTGAAGCAACACAGACTCTTCTTCCTCCTATTCCTCCTCATCCTTTGCATATTTTGCCTCCTCATCTGCACATGGACAGAACAAGATATGTGGTGTCATGTGCAATATGTCTACAGTAAACATGTGTATCACATTGCTGTCATGTAACAAAATGCAGGGCATTTCACCATAAGAGGAACAGCATCCACACACTATGAACAACAAGCTATCTGATAATGGCATATGCAGACTGGTAACAACATTCCCTGCTCAGGGCCATGCAGCCAGTGGACACATTGCCGACAAAGTCGTTAACAAGCACATTATGGCACATGGCACAGCTAACTGTTGATTAATACCATTGAAATGGGCATGGCCATGTGGCTCTGTGACATGCAATTACATGCCATGGCAATAGGCAGACACACATATCCACATCCAAGTCTGCATCCATCACATGCCACACCATTGTTGAGCTGGTACAGGGACTGTACACAATGGGGACATGTGTGTGAAAAAGGAAATAGTCAGAGTTGATTTATGCCTGTAAGAGTACCACCTAGCCAAGGTCTGTGCAGTGGACAGAGTAAGTTAATTGAGTTGTAGATAGGAACAAGGTACAGGGATTCACAAGAGGGAGAGGGCCATGAACCTATGGAGTGTGTGCTGAGAGTGGAGGGTAAAAGTGATACGGCCTCACAACAATTTGAATTAGGCATCATTGCCATAGGGGTAGCGGGGATGTGCACAGTCTAGACATATGCACACTCACTCAGGGCATGCCGTTAGTTCTATGTAGCATGGAAGCACCTACACATGTGTGAAATGAGAATCTATACTCTGCAGGGCATGAAGTGTAACTCGTATTTGGGACAAAAGCACGTCTAGCAGAGCAGAGTCACTTACATCAAGGATCCAGTTAACAAGAGGGCACATTGTGATATCATGTTGGAGATGTTGGGTGGGCATGCTAGTGTGGGATGAGTACTGTCACACAGCCATGTTCAACTGATGCACAACACATAGGTTGTATCCACTCCTAGGTACACTGCACAGGAGTCAGTACACCATGACATGGTTCACCTGGGCAGTTATTCAAATGCTGCCAGATGTGCACCACAATCATACATCTTAGTGATGCTTCACTACACATACTCAGGATGCACAATCTTTGTCACTCACCGGACATGTCCTTGTAATTTTCCAGGCCTCCTATGCCTTGCACTTGCTCCATTAGAATGAATTGGCTCATAGTCTCTTCATGCTCTGTCAGCTCCTCGTCCTTTGGTGATCCCCTCCAGTTGCCAGAACAGAGGCAAGGTTGGCACTCAGCTTGGACTTGGTGTGACAGATGAGGTTATTTCAGAGCTTCGTAACCTGTGCAGCAGTGTGCTTCTCAAACCCTAAGGCATTGATCTCATCCGTGACATGCTGCCAATGCATCATACGATGCGCAGGTGTATGTATGCACCACGGTTGCTGGCACATGTCACAGTGATGCATGGTCACATAGTCCATGTGGATCTGGAGTACTTCATCATGGAAGTTCCTCTTTATCAACATGCCAGTGGTCTGTGCCGTGCCATGAGCCTGTTCTTGCTGTGCATGCTTTGCCATCTTGTCACAAGGTGTTGGTGTTGCCCCTGTCTGACTCTGACGACTCTGGGGTCCATATGCCAGACCACTAGCAGCCTGGGGCATGGCATTACCCCCTGGGGCTACACGCCCCTTATCCTTTCAGGATGGGCAGCTGCTTCTGCTGCACTTCCCTTACCCTTTTGGGCTACGGTGCTGCTTCTGCTGCAAGTCCCTTAACCTTCTGGGCTGGGGTAGCTGCTTCTGCTGCACATCCCTTACCCTTTTGGGCTGAGGTGGCTGCTTCTGCTGCAAGTCCCTTACCCTTTTTGGGCTGGGGTGTCTGCTTCTGCTGCAAGTCCCTTACCCTTCTGGGCTGGGACAGCTGCTTCTGTTTCACGTCCGTGGACCCTTGTGACTGGGCCAACTGCTTCTGCTACACGTCCTTGTACTCTTGGTGCTGGGACAGCTGCATTGGCAGGAGGTCCCTGAACCCCTCGGTCTGGGACAGATGCTTCCGCTTTCCCCCGGCCACCTCTGCCCCTTTCCCTCTTGGGGCCTTTCCACTCATGTTCCAGGTGCAAGGGAAAAATGGTAGGCACACCAAGCAATTGTCCTGGACAATTAGAGTGAGGGTGCAGTGTACATGATGGAAGATGTACTTATGTGGTCCAGCAAGGAGCAAAAGTGCCCCAGATGTGAAATATACTGGATGCATAACACACAGGCACCCCAAAATAAATAGATGCATTTGTGAGACCAGAATAGCTTCCCGAAAAAGAAAACAGTGGTACACGATGTGCAGTGGCACCCAGCAACACAAATAATGTAAGAATAGAGGTATGCGATACACAGGGGCAAGCAGAGTTGGAAAAATGTGTACGCAACTCACTGTTAGACTCGCAAAAATCCAAAGTAGATGTGTGTATGTGTCCCTGAAGTGAACGGATTAAGTGGCACCCCAAAATACACAGTACTCCACTCGTCCATCTCCTCCCATTTGCATGCATGTTCGTAGTTGCTTCTACATGTACTAATGTAGCCCTGATTATGGCATACTCAACGCCAACGTACAGCGCGTGTCATTTAAGTTATGCGCTTAGGGCCTTTCCTCAGATTTCACGCTCATTTTGTATGTGCAAAGTCACATCACTCTGTTTCCAGCTGCCAACATAGAAACACACAGAATACCCACACTAGTGCTTCCATGCCTTGTTACCTGCCTCCTACTGCCCTGTGCTGCCTCCTTCTTAGCCATCTGCTGCTGCCTGTTCATTGTGTGTACCTGCTGCCCACCTGAACTGTGTTTGGATTTCCTGCTGTCCAGCCATTGCTGTGCTCCTGTCCTTGGTCCTGTGACTACCTCAGCTGCTTCATCAGACTCCGTCATGCCATTCCACCACCACCGCTCCACAGCCCAGCTCCAGGACCACCTTGCCCACCCACACCTGCCTCGTGGTTTGCCATTTCTGCACCATCATACCAGAGCTGCAACCACACAGCAGCCATCTGAGGGATGTCAACTTCACCGCCAGGGAAGTTGACATCCTGGTGGAGAAGTTCCTGGAGCATTATGATGCCCTCTTCCACCCTGTGATGCAACGCAGCAAGGAATGGAGTCAACAGATCTGGGACGGGATAACAGATGCCGTCAAGGCAGAGGGGGTGGGATCCCACACCTTCAAGACTGTGCACAAGTGCTGTGAGGACCTGAAATCCAGGACCTACAGCAAGGTCCTGAGCTACGTCCAGGCCGGTGCCACCACTGAGGTGCACTGTGTGCACAGGTGCCGGATGTCAGCTACCAAAATGCGGGTCCTGGAGATGCTCTAACTAGCGATGCACACCCAGGTCTGCGAGTGACGTGAACGTCTGGAGTAGATTGGTGAGTAGCCATCTGGTGCAATGCCTTACGGTGCATGTGCTCTGTGCATGTTGCAGCATGTTGGCAGTGACCCCTTAGGCTTGCAGCAAGTATGATTCTGAGACAGATGTCTGCGTGAATGCTCCAGACATTGCTCTTCATGTGTGCATTCAGACCGATATGTATTTTGAATGAGCTATCACTTGCATTGTGTATTGTAGTGTTGCCTTTCAGATGGTGCACATGCAATGTTACTTGTGTCTGAGACGTATCAGGGTGACAAGTGCGACAGTTGAGGTACTGTAGACCGCATCATGTGCATGCATGATGTACATATGTATGTGCCAAAGATTTGAATGTGTGACTGGGCATCACTGACGCCTGCATGCAACACGTGCATTTGGATGTCTGGCTTAGTCACGTAGAGGCATTACAGCTCACTGGACCCTCAAGTGATTGGTCAGCACACTGCTTGGGGCCTCTCAGTTTATGTCAGTTTATGACATGTTTATGTGCTTGTTGCTGTCACATGCTGACACGTGCAAATGATGTATGTGCATGTAGCATATGCAATGGATTGGTTGTGACAGTGGTAATTAGCCTGATGTGATTGTGTGGAGTGATGGCCAGTCAGGTGTTTGCATGGATGTGGATTGCATGTGAATGTGTGTGGGTGTGGAGGTTGATGGTTGCTCCCTTGACTAGTCATGTTCAAGTGAATGTTGCCACACACAAATTGGTGCAGTCACTGATCTTTCTGTTCTGTGTCTCCTTTTCCACAGTTGCATCTGATGAAGAGGTCAGAACCAGTACTGTGGAGCATGGCAGCAGGGATGCCTCCACCAGGCAGAGGGGCAGCGCCCAGCCAAGGGGGCAAGTCTAAGGAGGTGAAGGTGGGAGTGGACCCCTCAGCAATGGTGGGGACAGGTGATGCCACACAGGAGCCATCGATGGTGGTAGACGTCCCAGAGTCATCCAGGTTGCCAGAGGGGGAGGAGGAGGAGGTGGCAATTGCGGCACAGACTGTGGGGTCAGGTGGGGGTGTGAGTTGGGCATGCCTACTGCAGTCCTGTCCCAGGGGCATGAGGCTGTGCAGGCCACCACAGAGGTGCCTGTGCAATATCTAGTCCCTGGGCCATCAGATGCAGCAATATGCGCCTGCCAGGATACCTCCACCCAGGCCATCACTCGGTGTCAGCTGATGTGTCAACCCAGCCCCACACCCCCTTACCTCCGGTGTTGCCATCCAGCATAATGTGCTACCCCTGCAGGCCGGGTTGGTGAGACAGAGAGCTGTCATTTGTGATGAGGTGCAGGCTACTCATAGTCTTCTTGCAACTCATCACAGTGAGCTTGCCCACCTCATCGGCGGGCTTGCAACATGCCTGTTCCGTGTTGTGCTCCATGGGATGTTCACTGCTGTAACCCCTCCTCTTCTTCCTCCTCTGTGCGCCAGTTGTCCTCCATGGTGACTTCTGGCCCAGATACCAGCAGGCCCCCCGTGCACCAGTTCCACTCACATTGCCCAGTCTAGTGGAGCCCTCATCCCTGCCTGAGTTGGGAGTCCAAGGCACATCAGCTGAGGTGGTCACTGTGCCTACCCAGGCACTGACAGGATGAACAGCAATGGAGGGACAGCAGGAACTCAGAAGCAGTGCATGTGGCTTACGCCCCTGGGTAGCGTCATCAGCTCGAAGGGCTTACACATATAGCAGGCAGTGGGCACTGTGGTGGCAGCAGGTGACAACAAGGAGGAGGCTATCTTTTTCAGAGAAGACCATCCAAAATAAGCAGGTGAGCGGTGTGAGGCGGGAGGCACATGTGGACCTGGGGGACAGGATATCTTCTGTGTTCAGAGGATATGGAGAACAGATTGGGGCAGAGAGGCAGCGGGCTCTGGAAGTGAGGGTGGTGATGGCCAGGGCTGAGATTGTGCTGCGTCGGGCGAGGAGGTGGGCTGCCATCCTGGAGGTCAATTGCAGGGAGGCCGAATGATATAGAAACAAATTCTGGAGACTGTGCAAGCCCTCCAGGCAAGAATGGAGGCCCACATGGGGGGTGAGGACGTGGTGCTGTACTCAGCCTTGGTGGAAAGGCTCAGTGAGATTGGAGAGGAGGAGTTGGACTAGCCCGCTGCCTGTGTACATAGTTCTTTAGTTGTAGGTTTGCTTTTTTATTTATTATTTTCCCCAGACTTTGAAGACATTCCTTCCCCATATTTATTGTATATAGTTGTTTATGCATAGGTTATTAGTTTCATTGCATATTTCCCCAGGACTACTTTGAGCTTTATTCCCCGTTTATTTTCGTACATGTTTATGTCAAATAAATAGATCATTCTGTTTGTTACATTCCATGCTTCATGCAGTTCATTTGTGTGTCGGCCTCTTTGATAGTTCTATTTTCTGCCAGTGCATCTCTCCATTGCAAGTCATGTGTCTTGTTGCATGCATGCTTGTGTGTTGTTGCTGGGATGGTTGAGCATGGCAGGATGCACATGTGCCTGACATGTGGGGGTGGGTCCATCAGAGGACTGGGTCTGCACTGTATGTTTTCATTAGCATTTAACTGTGCAGCATCACAGTGTGGTTGTGGTGGAGGGAGGTGGGTTCACTGTGGGAGTATTCCATGGTCAGGTTCATGGCACATACGTTTGCCATTGCTGTGTAAAACCCATGTTGTACAGACATGTTCACCAGCATGTGCAGTCACACAATGCCTGCTCTCATGTGTTGCTCATCCTCTACCAATGGAATGCAATTTTGGGCCATGTTTGCTCTTCCGGAGTGGCAGCACAATTCTCTAGTCTCTGTGAGTTATGCTCTCTCTGTCAGCCCTACCCACTGACTGATCACCCATGCATGCCCTTGTTATGTGATTGTTCCCTGATAGGTGTTTTATCACCCGGGTCGCTCATGCTCAGGCTGTGAAATGCCTGGCCATTGTTTGTGTATCTTGGAACAACTTTTGGTAGGTTTGCTTCTTTCATGGGCACACATTCAGTCACTGTGCATTGATGCCTTGGCAATGTGCCATGGGCAACATGCGCATGTATTTGCTTTCACTTGTCGCATGTGTATGGTGTGAGCTGATTAAGGTCTAGAAGGGTGTGTGAGCAGATGATAAACTCATGGATGGACCTCCGGTGATTCCAGTTTGTCATATTTGTGGACTACATGTTGGTGTTACACTTCATGATGCTGTCAGACCACGGAAGTTCAGGTGAGCTGCAGACATTCATTGCACTGATATTGTGGGAGACTGTCAGTGGGCTGCCTGGAGGGTGTCACATGTGGTGGGGGTGGTGTCCAGTCTGTAGGGGGTGGCTGGGGGGGTCACAGGTTTTGGGGGCTGGGGTGTGGTGACCAGTCTGGTGGGGGCTGGAAGGTGGTGTTCAGTCTGAAGGGGGACTGGTGGGTGGTGTCCAGTCTGGAGGGGGCTACCTGTGGGGGGTGTCACAGGTGAGGGGGGCTGGGAAGTGATATCAATTCTGGAGGGGGCTGTCGGTGGGGGGTGCCACAGGTGAGGGGGTGCGGGGGGTGCACAGTCTGGAGGGGGCTGCCTGGGTGTGTGTCACAGGTGAGGGGGGCTGGAGGTGGTGTCCAGTCTGGAGGGGGCTGCCTGTAGGGGGTGTCGCAGGTGAGGGGGATGGGGGTGTTGTACAGTCTGGAGGGGGAACTGAGGTGGTGTGTAGTCTGAAGGAGGCTGCCTGGGGTTGTCAAAGAAGAGGGGGTACGGGGTGGTGTCCAGTCTGGGGTGGGCTGCCTGTGGGAGGTGTCACAGGTGTGGGGGTTGGGGGGTGGTGTAGAGTCTGAAGGGGGCTGCCTGGGGGGTCACAGGTATGGGTGGCTGGGGGTGGTGCCCATTCTGGAGGGAGCTGCCTGGGGGGGGGGTGTCACTGGTATGGGTGGCTGGTGGGTTTTGTTCAGTCTGGAGGGGGCTGCCTGGGGGGCTGTCTAAGGTGTGGGTGGCTGTGGGTGGTGTCCAGTCTGGAGGCGGCAGCCTGTGGGGGGTGTCACAGGTGTGGGTGGCTGGGGATGGGTCCAGTCTGGAGGGGCTGACTGTGGGGGGTATCACAGTTGAGGGGCCTGGGGTTGGTTTCCAGTCTGGAGGATGCAGCCTGTGGTTGCGAAGGAGTACCCGCTTTTTTTGCTGGGTTGTAGCCTGGGCTTGCAAGGTGAGGTGTGCGATGTCGCTGGGGTGCAGCCTGTGCTTGCTAGGTGAGGCACGCAATTTAGCTGGGGTTCAGTCTGGGCTTGCAAGGTGAGGTGCATAATTTTGCTGGGGTGAAGTCTGGGCTTGCGCGGGTGGACCCACGTTTTCACTGGCGTGCAGCCTGGGCTTGCTAGGTGAGGCATGCAATTTCGCTGGGGTGCCAGCTGGCTTTGCATGTGAGGGCACACATTTTCGCTGGGGTGCAGTCTGGCTTTGCGAGGGAGGGCAAATGTTTTTGCTCAGATGCAGCCTGGACTTGTGAGGTGAGACTCAAGTTTTTGCTGGGATGCAGCCTGGGCTTGCAAGGTGAGGCACACAATTTTGCTGGGGTGCAGTCTGGCTTAGAGAGGGAGGGAACGCGTTTTTGCTGGGGTGCAGTCTGGCTTTGCGGCAAAGGGCACATATTTTTGCTCTGGTGCAGCCTGGATTTGCGAGGTGAGATGCACGATTTTGCTGGGGTGCAGCCTGGGCTTGCAAGGTGAGGTGCACCTTCACACAGGGGTACTGGATGGGGAGCTAGGAGTGGTGCAGAGGAATGCACTGTGTTTGTCCTTTTGCTTGATTTTTGGTGTGCTTGGGGGCGTGTTGTGGGCATTCCTCACACAGCTTGTTTTTACTTGCGCTGCGGCTACTAATGCATATTTAAATAAATGAATACGCGTGTCGCAGACTTTTTTCTGCGCCATGGCTCATGTAGGGTCCTACTCGGCACCCAGCATTTGGCAATTTCTGCACCCGTTTCATGAATTGGGCCCTTAGATTGTTCTTAGATTGTCATCTGTGTGCTTGAGAGCTTACATTTTAAATTAACGATTGCATGTGGGAAACCTGGGCAAACAGAATCTATAACCATCAGCTATTAGCCAGGTCACTAAGCAAGACCCAAAGTTAAAAGCATTTCAACAGTGGATATGACTTTTCAAAACAAGCCATATTTCCTTTTATTATAATTCTCGTGAGAGGAAGGGAAAAGAAAAGGGGTTGAGAGAAATGAACCTGAACCTTAGCATATTGTATTGTCAATATGGTTTAAGGTCTATTTAAATTTCTATCTTCTTAAAATGTAGATCCATTGAAAATGCTATATCTTAGCTTGTACGGTCCCACAAGAAACATAAAAATTGGTATATTATTTTGACCAAATGCTGCATCCATGCATATAGATATTACTTGCATGAAGTAAAGATTTGCAACTAGAATATTAGAAGTATATTTCTGCTCTTTTGGGAGAAATGGAATGAATTGTGAGGTATTGTATACTGTGGGAGGCTTGTGAAAACATGATTGTAAAAACTGCAAGACAGACAGAACCTATATTAAAAGAATTGTGGAAAAACAAATCCGTATGTATTATATTCTGTGTTATCAGATACTATTGGTAAGGTTCATGGAGAAATTAAACCAACATTAAAAACAGACTATCCTGTTTCCAGCCTATATGTATATGAAAGAGCCAATAGGACAGAAGTGGGTCTAAAATATACCCCTTTCTATAAGGGCTAAACATCAATCAAATACACTGACCAATTGGAATCAGATGTACTCATCTTCCCCATATGGGGTTAGTTTAATGGTTACTTAAGCTCAAACACATATGAAGAATACAGATAATTTGTCAAACAGAAAACCTAGAGACCCCAAACTACAGGAACTGAGGTACCTGATGGGGATATCTCTTTAGAAAGACCTTTTCCAGACTTGAATGTATGCAGAGGCCTTTCCCAAGGAAAGACCAGTTTAGATGGTAGGGATTTTGGAGCAGATGCACAGATTGAAGGGAGATCCTACCTTATTTAGCTGCTAGGGGCCAGTCAGTGTCTTTTCTTTGGCATTTGAAAGGAATATAGAAAGTGAATACCTAAGTCCAGGATAATTTAGAGAATTATCTCAAGAATTATTCAAATCCTAGGTCTGCTTAAAAGGTATAACAGTGAAATATTTAACATAGTTCAAGATGTATGAGCCTTGTGATTTCTAATTTGAACTGACACTCTAGGTAGCATCAATGTATTAGGGACCTCTACTGTGATTTGGGATCTCTGGAAGCTTTACACATTTCAAATTGAATGCGGAATAACAATTCCTATGGTTACATCTGGCATAGTCAGTAAAGTATGTGAAATTCATTAACAAACACATGGAACTCAGGTGTTGTGATGTGAGTCTGATTCCTTGAAAATAGAGAGTGAGTTAGGGCCGACTGTCCAGGCTTTATAAAAGCAACAAAAATCCTAAGAAACATAGGCCTTTAAAATTATTTGCACAAATCCAGCACCACAGAAAATACAGTCAAGATTGTCTATGCCTAAACTAGGAATCATATTTGCAATGTTACTTATTAGTACATTTAAAAAAAAAATCATTCTGAGAACAGTTCCACCTTTGGAAGTCTGGGTGTATATTGGTTTGAAGTAGGCATAATTCTTTACAATAATTTGTTAGACAAAATTGTATGTGAGACCATCAATGTCAAACTGTGTGTCTATTTGAAGAATGAAGAAAAATATAAAAGAAAATATGCCACAACACCACTATATATATCACAGGGCCCTTGTAGCGGCCCTGTAGTTGTGATTAAGTTGCTCAACTCACAGAAGGATCACATTTTGGGTGGCTTATAACTTTGCCCCCCCCGACAAATCCTCACCAAACGTTCATCCGGGAAGGACAAAGTTATAGGGGGGTCCCAAAACGTGTGGAAACCTTCAAAGATGCAATGGAAATATGTATTTGATCATGCCTACAGCCCTAATCGCTGGATGGACTTTCACCAAATATGCGCCAGGAGCAGCAGCATGGTATAGAAAGCGTGCTTTTGTAAATTTGGTGTAAATCCATCCAGTGGGTTTTTAAAAAACAGTCAAAAAGTAGGTAAACAAAAATCTGTGATATCTGGGTTCGGTCCGCAGACTCACTTCCCTATTTTTTCCACAGACACCCCCTGGACCAATCAGGGGGTGGCGTGATGTCCGCAGACATCAGATGCATCAGCTGATTGGAAGGTGAAAAGCATAAGGTGCGTCATCTTTTTTTAAATGGTCGCCATGTTGGATCCGCGGCCAGCCACCTGCGTCTGCATTGGGGAAAACGTCTGGAAAACACATTCATTATTATTTGGTGGTCGAAAGAGGGGATGTAAAGCATGGGGGAGTTGAAAAAAGAGGATATGAAGCTATTTCTCTAGATGAAAAAAATGGGTGCAGGTGCTGCCCAGTCCACAGACACCGCATTAGTCCGCGGAAAGCGATCTGAACAAACAGTTTGGAAAACACATTTGGGATTTTTTGACGGCAGAAAGAGGGCATGAAAAGGGTTGGGGAGCAGAATAAAGGTGATATGGACTTGTTTATATAAGTGATAAAATGGTTTGCAGATGCTGCAGAATCCATAGTCAATATTGGTGCCCGTGGACATAATTTCAATTGCGGGGGGGCCAAGGCAAGTTTTATTATTTGAAGGTGTATTGTACATACTTGTTATATGGTTAATTATATTGTGGTTGTTATGGCCACTGGCCACACAGACTATAGTAATATGTGTGTAGTAAATATAGGTACTCTAGGGGGGCGTATACAGTATTTGTAATATGGTGGACTCATATAATTGAAGTGTATATGGTATTTATGTTACGCTCACCTGGTATCCACAGGGAAGCCACACAGCCGGGTTACTCGCTGGTATGTTTCTCAGCTTTGACCTGTTCTGCCTTGTGGTAGAATTAGGCGTGCTTTCCGTCCTGCCTTCTTTGCAGGGGCGTGTTGTCTTTCCTGGGCGAGTGCGGTCCAGTTACTTCACTGACGCCGGCCCGTTTGATATTGTTCAGGTAGGTCTTATTGCTGTTCATTAGTTTTGTTGCTATCCTGCATGCCTGTCTTTGTTTAAAATGTCTCTTTTTTCTCCCTTAGGTATGCGGAGCTTCAGCGCGGCGAACTGGCTTGGTTGAGCCCCGCTGGTAAATGTTGGTGCATTAAGAGCGCTATGATGCGGTAAGTAAGCGATATGCGCAGTGCTGCGAAGTCTTGCCTTTGCTAACCTGTGTTTTCCTTACTTGTAGGTCGCAGTGTTCTTCAGCGCGAGTGGAATGTACGGAGTGGTGCCAGCCGAGAGACGACCAGCCAGGTAAGCCTTTTGAGCAGTTTGTAATTTGTAAATGCCTCTACTGCTTTCTTTAATGTTGCCTCTATCTTCCTCTTTCAGGTCTTTCTGTCCGGGAGGCGTGCAGATTCGAGGAAGCTGTTCTCAGTAGCTGCAAGTGTTTAAAGATGAAGACTGCAGGTGAGATGCTGCTGCTAATGATGTTCCTTTTGTATCCTTGCAGGTTCTGCTTCTCCGAGGTTCGAGGGAATAGCTGGACACGGTGAGCGTTACGTTGCAAGCTGCAAAGTAACGCAAAGCGTGTTGTCTTGCTCGGGTGTGGTTTAAATAGCCCCAATAAAACAGTCCAGGAAAAGTAATTCCTAGGCTACCACACCCAAAACACTAGACTGCATAGCTTGGTTCTTAGGAACCAAGCTATGTGGATGCCTCCATGTTGGCTGACAATAATAAAGTAGCTCCCAAGCATATTGTGTATTCAGGACTGGCCCCATGAGGGTTTTTGAAGAGGATGCCAGGCTCTAGAAGCCTGAGTCTTGACTCCACCTGGCCAATGGGTTTGCCAGAGGGGGTTTTGGGTGAGGGTTGTGACAATTTATTATTCTAGTGCAATTGAGGATAGTACTGGATGGTACATTTGTTTATCGTTACTTAGTTGCATACAGTAATAAAGCTGGAATCTCTGGTTCTTTTTCTGTGAAAAAAAACCTGTATAATTTGTTAAGCAGGATAGTTTGAAAGAGTTAATTATATACAATTTTACATACACATCTACTTTTTTGGACCCTCATAAACAGTACATTCAATGTACTATGTTTGGTACAACATTAGTGTGTGCTAAGCTGTTGTTGCATTGACATGAAATAATCATGTAGTCATTGGGAAAAAAATCCATAGAGGATTAAAAATATATATTATAATTATGTGAGTGTAAGTGTGATACTATGTTTTTTTGAAGTGTGTTGTAATTAAGGGAATGTGTGAAGTATTTAGATACCTTTTGGCATATTCTAACTACAATAGACTTTACAAGAAAGTTTGTAGTAACAAGAATTGTGATGGCATATTTCAAAGTTTATTGCAATGATGGGTATTTTTTGAAGAAGTTAGATACCTGTTGGCGTATTCAAACTATCTTGACTTTTAAAGGTACTAATGTAGTACTATGGATTTAGTTAGATACTCGTTGGCGTGAGCGTATTATAACTGTTCATTGTGCTACAGTTTATTGAGTACATTTGGGTTCAAGGAATATTAAGGAGGCATTTGTTAGATTTGCTAGTAACCTATGTTTTGGAGTAACAGAGGCTTTATTACATTCAAACCAACCACTTCGTTTTTTGACATATTCAGTATAGTGCCCTGAAGTGGTTGTAACACCACTGTGGTATATTATGCCTACTGTTGTGAAGGTTTGCTGTCAAGAGATACTTGGCCATGTGTAAAGATAGTGAGTTTACTGTTATTTTTGGTGCCATTTGCATTGTACCTTAGAAGCATTAGTACAACATATTTTGTGAGTTTATTTGTATGCTGCAACGATTGTCTGAATTGCAAAAAGGGCATAATATGTCATGATTTGTATTCTGCCGAAGCTGGTGAAATGGAATGGATTCACAACTTGGTATGGATACATATACAAATATTTCATTAGCGATGTGCTCTTATGAAACGTGGTTGCAGAGAGTACATGTATTCTTCCACGTGTATGAAATCTGATTTTTTCATTTTAGGGATGTTTTTGGTTCCCAGTACTTGTAGTAAGTACATTAGGAATTCTAGTGGAAAGTCCTGTGTGTTTACTTTTACTGCACAGCAGTCTTTATACCTGAGACACTTTAAGTGCTGTCATCAGGATAATTTGTGGCATTTATATGAAGTATGAGCATTTGCAAACTCAACTGGTACAAACTGTTTAAGTAAATGTTATGAACATTTGGTGATAAATGGAAAGAGAAGATTGATTGTTAAATTTGCATAGCAATTTACTCCAATTGTGTTGCTGAATATAAATGGACCAGATGGTTGTGTCCAGAGAGTTGTGTCTCGGCATTGTTTGTTGGGCCTGCAGATTGTTTTGGAGAAGAAATATTTGTCTTGTTGCTTGTGATGGAAGTGCAGTTGAGTTTATACTAGAGTTTATACTAGACGGTTTTGTGGTTGCATTATTTGATGGAGAAGTATTTGCTCGATGTTTCTTTAGTGGTATTGTTGGGAGATCTGTTATAGGTTCTGTTTGTATTCATTTTCTTTGTAAAGGTTTTACCTTTTGAGGTATAGGTTATATATACCCTGAAATAAACTATCATATCATATCTAGATGGGGGTGTAAATTGCATGCAGCCTGTTGGATTCTAGGATGCAAGGATTTTTTTCTTTCGCTTTGTTTGCTTCAAAGTTAACTAGGAACAGACTATTGAGTGTACGGAGAAGATGTGACAAATCCTTACCAAAGTTTGCAAAAAAAAATTGGCCCGCTTTTTCTTCCATAGATGCAATGGAAAGAAAATGTGGTCACACCTACAGCCCAAACTGCTGGACGGATTTTCACCAAATTTGCAGCAGGAGTGGCTGCTTGATCCCAAAAGTTGTTTAAAATAGGCAAAATGTAGGTCCAAAATATATGTGATATATGGGTCCACTCCGATTTGTCCAGAGAGCACCCTGTTGTCTGCAGACACTCAACGTGCCCGATGATTAGCAGGTGAAAATCCTGATGTGCATCATATTTTTCCAAAACACGCACCATTTCGTATCTGTGGACAGTTGTGGCTGTCCGTGGATAGATCGGTGGTGAACATGGTTAGGAAACATGTTTTAGGGCAAACATGTTTTAGGGCATCTGGTGTTGGCAAGAGGGGCTGGGAAGGGTGGGCGAGTGAAATATGGTTAATATCATGTATTTGTTTAGATGAAGAAGAGCGTGTGGTGCACGGCAGTCCGCAGACACCGCGGTAGTCTGTGGACTTGGCCTTGGGCGGGCAGCTTATCTGGTGAACGCAGGCAGGCTTCATTAGGGTAGGGGAGTGGAATGTAGATGATATAAGGATGTTTGTATAGGTTAAACATAGGCCATGCACCCAAGAATCTAGACACTGGCACAAACACTGCAGTATCATACAGCCATGCAAGCAAGAATTTGCCCACAACTATTGCAGTAGGTAGTGTTTGGTGGGCAGTTGGAGGAACATGTATGGGGTTATTTGGTGACTGCAGGAGGGCTTGTTAGAGTAGGGAAGTGTAAACTAGATGATCTGGTGATATTGTCATTGGTGAAAAATAGAGTTGGCAGTCTATTATGATATCTGCAGATGTTGTTTAAATTGGGACGTTAAGGGCAAATTGTTGTTTGTTGGTTGTGGCCAGTGGCCAGATTCTTGGGTGCATGGCAGTATTATGCTGTGGTGGTTCCGGCCAGTCCCTAGACTCTTGGGTGCACGGCCATGCACACAAGAATCTGGCAATTCAATGTAATCATTGTAATACTATATGTACAGAAATGGAATTTGGCCGTTGGAAAGTACCATTACAATAATATGTGTAGAGTAGTCAGCAGACAGGGCCTTAGGCAGATGGCTTATGTGGTGAATGCAGGCAGGATTTATTAGGGTAGGGTAGTGGAATGTAGATGATATCAGGATGTTCACATAGGTTACAAAATAGGCAATGCAACCAAGAATCGAGGCACTGGCACAACTAAAGCAGTATCAAAGGGCCATGCAACCAAGAATGTACCCACAACTATTGCATTAGGTAGTGTTTGGTTGGCATTTGGAGAAACATGTGACTGCAAGAGGTCTTGTTACAGTAGGGGAGTGGAGTCTGGATGATATGGTGATGTTGCAATTGGTGAAAAATAGGGTTGGCGGTCTACTTTAATATCTGCAGATGGTATTTAAATTGGGAAGTTAAGGGAACATTATTGTGTGTGGGTTGTGGCCAGTGGCCAGATTCTTGGGTGCATGGCTGTATCATGCTGTGGTTGTTGTGGCCAGTCCCTAGACTATTGGGTGCATGTCCGTAGGCAGTAGTTCGTAGGCCATGTACTCAAGGGTCTTGGGACTAGCCACAACCACCACAGCATAATACGGCCATGCACCCAAGAATCTTGCCAATGGCCACAAGCATTGTACTAATATGTGTACAGAAATGGAATTTGGCAGTTGGAAAGAAGCACTACAGTAATATGTGTATAGTCATTATACATACTGCATAGGCAGTATATACTGTTTGGACACAGTGACAAAATACCATTGAAGTGGAAATGGTACTTTTCATTGATGTACCATTGCAGGCACAGATTGTGTTTGTTGCACATGGCAATGTAGGAGACATCTTTTCCTCTTTTTCTGGGTAAAAAACAACATAATATGTTAGGTAAGGTACTTCACAATGTCGCATTGTACACAATGTCACATATCTCTGTACTTTGTAGACCCTTATAATGAGTACATTGCAAGTATTATGCTTCAAACAACATTACTGTGAATTTCACACAGTTGCTGTGTTTGGTTGTATAATCATTCAGTCTGTGGGAAAAACGATCCATGTAGGATACCGTACCGGCGAAACTAGGAAATGGAAGAACGGAAATTAAATTAACTGATGAACAAGGCTGGGAATGGCTTCAGCAAGTGTTTGCCCAAAGGAAAGGAGGGTGAACTTACACGGTAGTAAGCTGGAATACGCTGGGTTTAAGCCATTGGATGACAGCAGGTGGCTCCCGGGAATGGCTTTTGGGATCTGATCTCTTTTTATTGCAAGAAACCTGGATTACTTCAGAAGTGGAATTTGATGGTTTTGTTACCTTCCAGTCGCTAGCCACTAAGGGTAACATGGGTAGACCCAGTGGTGGCTTATTAATCATTGTTAAATCTTCTTTTAACCCCAGGTTGATCTATGGGTGCTCCCCGGGTGGTAATATTTTAGTCTTACAGATTTCACCCCCTGTGGGCTGGGGAGGCTATAAAGACATTTTAGTGGTCAATATATATGACCACCGGGGTATACTCTCACGGAGGGGCTTGGAGACATATTGGAATCGATATTAACCACTTGGGCCATGGGTAAAATCCCTAATCCTGTGCTAATATGTGGAGACTTAAATGCTAAATGTTTAGACTTGGAAGGTTGTGGGAATTATGCACAGGTTATCAATAGATGTAGTCTTCCTGTTGCTGGGAGCACACCGAAAGGTAAAATGTGGCTGGATATTTTAAAGGAATGGAATTTGATTATGCTTAATGGCCGCACGGTGGGCGACTCCCCTGGCAAATATACATGGGCTGTGGGGGCAAAACGCTCTGTACTTGATTATATAGCAGCGTCCGAATGCCTTCTTGGACATGTTCTGCAATTAAAAATGTCCTTAAATAATTTTAGCGACCATGCGATATTAAGATTGAGTATGGAGGGAGAAGACAGGCCCGTTTTGAAGGGACCCAGCCAGAGGGAGACGTCTAACCATGCTGGAACAATGATACGCTGGACAAAGCGAAAAATCGATAAAATGAATTTCATTTCCTTTCCAAGCCACATTGAAATTAAACACCAGCTTTGGGGAAAAGGCCCTGAGGCGATTAAACAGTGGATTACTAGCACCTGCCAGGGCCTGTTTAAAGATATCCCTACCCCTAGGATAGGGTGGAAGTCAGGTGGACAGGTGGTCTTTGATGATAACATACGGGATAAGAAACGGGAAATGAGACGTACCATCAGAGTACTCAGGAGACCCTTTACGATAGGGTTGGCCTGTAGCTCAATAAAGGATGATATTAAGCAAGTAAGAAGCCGATTTTGGGTTTGGCTGCGTCGTTATCGTCTAGACTAACAGAGAGAGCAGTGGCAAAAATGTATGCAGATAGTTTGCAATAGAGATACCCGAGCAATATGGCAATGCTTGGCCAAAGCAAGAGGGGAACAGAAGTTGAAGGTCCTGAACGCGATTTCTGGGGAAAACTGGTCTATTTATATTACTCATAAATTCCATCAGGAAGGGGCTATTGCTACTCAAATAACTCTGTACGAAAAATCTTGGCCGCTCCCCCTCTGTCATAATATCATTAAACAAGCTATTTTGAAACTAAAGTCATCTAACGCGCCAGGCCCAAATGGGCTGGCAAATGCAGTGCTGAAAAAAGACCGCAGCAATTGGGCCCAGGTCTTACTCATCCTTTTTTCTCGTATTTGTAGAACCTGCTGTGTGCCAAAGACCTGGAAGACATCTCTGTTGATACCTGTGCATAAAAAGGGTGATAGGGGATCCCCCGCTAACTATAGACTACTGTCAATGTTAAATGTGACAAGTAAAATCTTTATGTCTTTAGTTTTGAAGGAGGTTGAAGCATGGGTAAGGGAAAATCAGATCCTTGATTACGCACAAACTGGATTCAGACCTGGAAACACTACTACACATAATATTCGGGTCTTGGAGCAGTTGATTAACAACACCTCCAGTAGCAAGGAAAGCACCTTATATATTGCCTTTATCGATTTTAGTAGTGCTTTTGATATGGTGGGTCGTGACACCCTTTGGTGTAAGCTTAGAAGCATGAGCTACCCACCCTGGATCCTCCAGATATTAATAGAGCTACATAATAATACCTCAACTAAAGTTCGTCTTAATGACAATGGTGATTTGTCGATATCTATACCTATTAATGTAGGGGTGAAACAGGGTTGTGTGGCGGTGCCCATACTTTATAATCTATACATCACAGATTTATTGAAACGCATGTTTATTAAAGCAAACTGCCCTCCTAAATTGGGTGCGACCCCCATTATCGGCATGCTTTATGCCAACGATTTTAATTTTATTCGATCGAACTCTATCTGGAATAAAGCGTTTGCTAAATTAATTGGCAGAATACGCATTACAACTGGGCTTGACTATCAATTTGGATAAGTCTAAAGTAATGGCTATCGCCCGGAAAGGCCCCACCCGTACTGGTATTGAGACAAAGTTGGGAACAATAGCAGTTGTAGAATCTTATCCTTATTTAGGCCTGGACTTCAAAGCACTGGCCAATTATGAGGGCATAATTACTAGGGAAAAATGGCGTGCTAAGTTATTAACTCTGCAGGTATGCAAATTTGCGAGGGTAACGGCAGGTTTCAGTATGGCAGGAATATTAAAACTTTACCAGCAGTGCTTTGTCCCTGCCATACTCTATGGTCTAGAGGCCTTGGCCATGCAGGATTTAAAGTGGTTGAACATTCTTGAGGGACACTTCTGGCGGGCAGTAGTAGGGCTGGGCCCATCATGCTCAGTCCAGTACCTACGGCTTGAATTGGGCCTTATATCCTTGCGTGGGATGGCGCTACGCGCAAGAGGCGTTTTTTACCTTAAAGCGCGTCTCAACCCTCTGTGTAGACTTTTGAAGCTAGCTGGGGAGAACTATGAGCTAGAGAAACATCCTAGTGGATCTAACTACCAAATGCTAAATAAAGCCCTTTTTAAGGAGATTGACTGGTGCCAGGAGAATAAATCACTTCTATCGTTTATTCATATGAAGCGCTCTTTTGAAGAAAAGTTGAATAGATAGGACTGGTCCATGAACTCTGCACATTTGGCTAAACTAAGAGGATACGAAGCTGTGGAACATGTAATCCACAGTTATCGGAAACCTCAACGCTGTCTGCTGCTGTGCCCGGCGTCAGAAGTGAGACATTTTATATTGTGCCTCAGGACAAATAAACTTCTGGTACTCGCAATTACTGGGGGTCGTATGAAGATACCTCTGGAAGCGAGAAATTGACGGATCTGCCAAAATGCTGGAGTATTGGAAACCAGTCGACATGTGTTAATGCTTTGTCCTAAACTTGGTTCTGTATATATGTGGACTTTTACTAAATGGGTCCATAACAATGAGTATATTATGAGTATAGACTTTTGGATCAGCTGTTTAAACTCTGAGACATTGGGATTTCAGCTGGCCCTTTATAGGACGTGGACCCAAGTTAAATCATTACTGGCAATTGAATAGAGAAGAGATGAGCGTATTGTCTATTTTATGGCCTGCTGTTTTTATTTCTTCAGCACCTACCCATCCCATCCCATTCCATCTCTCTGTTTGATCAAATGTGAGTTCACCTATGGTAAAGGTTGTAACATTCGATATCTTGATATTTTGATACTTTGATATTTTGTTATATTATTATTATTATTATTATTATTATTATTATTATTATTATTATTATTATTATTATTATTATGTCAATGTTGGCATTATTATTGATGTTTATGTCTATGTTTTTATGTTATTAATGTAGAATAAAAAAAACCCTAGTAAATTTATTTGTTGTTACGTGTCACACTATGTTTGTTTGAAGTATGCAGTACTTACAGCAATGTCTAAGGTGCACAAATGCATGCTTTTACTGTTACAAGCAATGTTGCAGTAGGAGGAATTGAAATGGTGTGTGTATTTTGCTTTGCAAAAGTGTTGGTGGTATGGTTGTAGTTAGATACCAGATGGCGAATTCTAACTGTTTATGGGTTTGACATTTTGAAGAATATCCTTTTATGCAGTTTGATTCCTGTTGGTGCATTCTAAGTACTGTACTATTGAAAACTAAGATACCTGTTGGCGTATTCTAACTGTTGCTAGTTTTACAGTTTTCAAGGGTATGTTTTGAAGCACTTTCATTCCTGAAGATGGATTTTAGCAGTTTCACTATTGGAAGTCATATTGCAGTACTATGGGTGTAGTCAGATACCTGTTGGAATATTCTAACTGTTGCTAGTTTTACAGTTTTCAAGGGTATGTGTTGAAGCACTTTCATTCCTGAAGATAGATTTTAGCAGTTTCACTGTTGGAAGTCATATTACAGTACTATGGGTGTAGTCAGATACCAGTTGGCGTATTCTGACTGTTGATAGTTTAAGAGTCTTGAAGGGTATGTTTTGTAGCACGTTCAATCTTGCTGGTGGATTTTGATTTTCCCAGTATTGGAAAGTAGTATTGCAGTATTATGGGTGCAGTTAGATACCAGTTGGCGTATTTTAACAGTTGATAGCTTTACAGGTTAGTGACTAAAGTTTGTAGACCCTCGTACTCAGTCATTTTTAAGTACTATGGGTGAAACAATGTTAGTGCGTGTTTGCACAGTTGTTGTTTCTGTGTGCATAATCATTGGGTCATTGCAGAAAAAGCTGTATAGCATTGTCAAAAATGTACAACATGCACATCTGTTGCCATATTGAAACTGTTTTCCATTTCACAAACACCATTGCATCGCTGCGGATGTACTCACATAGCACTTAGATACCTTTTGGTGTCTATCGTGCAGTAATGTATGCTACTTTTACAGGTCAGTGGTTAAATGTAGGTTTAATGAATATTAAGTAGACAGTCATTAGATTTGCTCTAATCTATGTTTTAGAGTAATGGATGTGTCAGTGGATTCAAACCAAGCACATTATTTTTAAAGTATGCAGTATAGTGACCTGCACAGATTCGGCCAAAATGACTGAATCCAATTTACCTACCCCACCAAATTACCAAAAATAGTTACTACCAAATGTCCTACTGACTAAATGTTCATAGGACATTTTGTAGTATTAATTTGGTAGTGTAGGTAGGAAAAAAAGGCTGCAGGGGCTGCAGGGTTGTCCCACCAACCCCGGCTTACTATACTGTGAGCAGGGATTGCAGGGATGTCCCCTGCAGCTGTCCCGCAGGCCAAAAAAAAAAGGGCTGGAGGGTATGCATCAGTGTCCTCCGCAACACCCGCTCAACATACTATACAGTATAGTGAGCGGGGGTTGCGGCAGACACACTCACAGCAGACACAACAAAAAAAAGAAAAAGGCTATGGGGGTGTCCCCCTAAACACCCCAATCCCCATACTATACGGATCTGTGTGAAATTACTGAGTTGAAAAGTTGTTTTTTATTTATGTTTTCGCATATATATGTGGGGAGACCCCTCACAGCCCTCCACCTTAGACCTATGCGTTTTTATTAACTCCCCCCACATATACATATGCAAATAAATGGGGGTCAGACTTTTGGTGGTAGGACTTTTCTACCTGAGTAATTCTGTCCTATTCCTACTATACCATATAGTGAGTGGACACCAAGACGGAATGCAAGGTAATTAAGGTGGTGGGTGTGTGCTGGGGGTGGGGGTAGTGGGTGGGGCATTGGCGTTGTGGGTGGGGGTTTGAGTAGGGGTTTGGACACATCGGAAATGTTCAGGGGAGTAATGACAGAAGATTATTTTAGTAATGACTGAAGATTATTTTGTGAAAATAACCTTTGGTCATTTCTACCTCGAACATTTTCATTACGCCAAACGCCATTATTGCAAACAGTACATAATATACCATGATTTAAATTTTGCAGTAGCTGCTGAAATGGAATGGATTCACAATTAGGTATAGATACATACACACATCACTCATCAAGGACTTGCTCCTGCACAACATGGTTGCAGAGAGTGCATGTATGTTTTTACGTATATGAAATCTGGAAGATTTCATTTATAGGTATATTTTTGCTTTCTAGCACTTGCAGTAAGTACATTAGAAATTCTTGGGAATATTCCTGTGTGTTTATGTTGAATCCTACCATTCCCACACAGTAGTCCATTCTTGCCTTATTCCTGAGACACTGTAAGTGTTGTCAGAGTTGTTTGTTGCATTTCTATGAAGGAGGAGCATTTGCAAACACAACTGGTCTACGCCGTTCAAGTAAATGTTTTGAACAATTGATGGCAATTGGAACAGAATATTGATTGCTATTGGAAAATTTAAATGGAACAGAGCGTTCTGTGTCTGTGCCATTTGCTGGACCTCCACTTGTTTTTTTAGAAGACAATTTTCTTTTTGTGCTGTTGGATGTGCAGTTGCACTTGCACTATATACTTTTGTGGTAGTGCTACTTGATAGAGTAGCAGCTGCTTTCACTTTCTTTCGTGGTAATGTTGGGAGATCTCTTATAAGTTCTGTTTGCATTACTTTTACTTTAACAAGTTGCCCTTTTTGAGAAACAGGGTACATATCGGGATGGCGTGTGTACAGTGCACATAGGGGGTCATTACGACCCTGGCGGTAGGGGTTTAACGGGGCTGGTAGAGCTGCCGGCCCCATTAACCCCCTACCGCCTCATTACTAGGTCTCCTTGTGGGACCCGCTAAAACCATTCGTCCTTAGCGGGTCCCGTGAGCAGACCACGATGCAAACAACGGGCCTGGCATTAACGGCCCCGTTGTTTGCATCATCCCCATTGAGCCCTATGGGGGCTCAAATGGGAATGGGAATGTACTGGGTCCGGGTTCTCTGAATGGGGAAATACCAAGCCCCCCAAGGTCGGAATGGCCCGGTATTTCCCCATTCAGGGAACCTGATCCCGGGACCCGATATGGGGGTAGCCATGGCGCAAAAAGCGACATGGCTACCTCCATGGTCGTAATGAGGCCCATAGTCTGTTGTACTCCACGATGCAAGGAATGTCATACTTGACTTTGTTTTAATCAAAATTAACTAGAATTAGTCCTTCGAGAGTACGTAGACGTGACAGTGCTCCGTAACTCATACCTTTTTTAAAGACTGCTGCCAATGTCAATCAATGCCTGATCTAGGGTTAGACATTACGATTTTTGACTAGTGACTGCATATGCAAGAGTCAGAGGGAATTGTTCTCTGCATACATACATGTCTTTGAAAAGATGAAATCGTGCTGTTGAGCGTCCAATCCTTTTAACTTCTGAAAGTTTGTCAAAGTGGATGTTGACAAACTAAATATTGTTGTCATGTGGATACGTCTTGAAGCCAAAAACTGTACCAAGTGCTCCATTAACTAAACCTTGCTCGAAGTCAAGGTTACGTTTCAGCATTACTCTACAGTTCAAACACAATGTTAATATTTTCTACAAACAAGCTGTGTTGGAGATACAGTTTTCTAAGCCATTCGGTCGTGCTGTTGCTTGTTGACACATAGGCAGTGTCATGCACTGAACTTCCAGTTTGTCTGTGGTGTTAATATGAACTATTGGTTGTATTTCCATTTTTAACAGTGTCTCATTGAATTGTGTACAGCTTGCTAGGATTGGCATTAAGGACACACATTTCACATGTTTGTGTGCTAATTGTTCCATGGCATCAGGAGCAGATGGGACTGTGGGGATTAGACAATCAGGTGTTCAGGTTGTGCTTTATAGGAAGAGAGGGTAATCATTATTTTTATTGCTGCGTTTAGTGAAGATTGCTGTGCTTGCAGAGATGGAGAGAGTCAGTGTGTGGATGGCGGGAGATTGTTTTGTGAGTGTTCTGCAGAGGTATGTAGAGAGAAGTGGAATTTCTGCCAATCTTTGATTTCAGTGAGTGGAGGCTTTGTGTTGTGGTGTGCCTGGCCGCAATTTTCAAGGAGTGCTTGCACTTTGTAGAGATATGGCCACTTTCAATACTCCCAATATTCTTGTGGTGCATTGTGGAGTAGAGCATTTGGGTTATATCAGTGCAGTAAGTTCACTCAGTGCACTGAAGGACTAAGTGAAGGCACTGATGCTGCTTTTTCTAAGTACAAAGGTGGTATGTTCATACATACCACCTAGAGCAGTGTGGAACAGCCCCAATGTCTTCTGTCCTCAGCAAGATGCAGGAAGGTGTCTTGTGACAGAGGCTTGTCTTCTTTTTTGTAGTCCTGGGATGTTCTCATTTGACAATGAGAACATTCATTCTCTGAGTGTGAACTTATTTACTGCAGATGACATTTATTTGCCCAACATTGAAAATGACATTTACTTTACCATGTAAGGGATGCTTTGAAGAGGTTCATGTAAGCCTGGAAGGAAGAAAAGAAGAGAAAAGGCCAGCACAAATATTTTAAAAAAGGTGTTTGTTTACACGCACCTTCCAAAGAAAAAGGCTCTTTTCAGAGCCACCACTAAAGAGGAAATCTCCTACCCTGGGTTACATTTCTCTCCCCATCCCCCTGAATTGGACCATCTGTCCGCAGACACTGCGGATATCCGTAGACAGCACATGCCACATCTGGGGCTTTTGAGGATTGCAGGCATGGACATGGGACTGTGGAGCCCAGGGAATTGGCCAATAAGGTTTTCTGGTTGTGGTATGCAAGCAGAGAGTGTAGCAGAAGGTCTGTTTGCTGAGAGGATTGTAGATGGCTATGGCTATGGCTCTGTCTTTCAGGAGGCAGAGTGTGTGGATTTTGTGGGACTTGTGGATCCATTGGTTGCAGGTATATGCAGAGCAGTGTCGAGTGGCTGCACATCTTGGATTTGATCATGTTGATGTGCAGTGGTATTGAGTGTGCGGCATGAAGTGGGTGGACTTGCTCCCACTTCGTGACGCGCCATAATCCGGACATTATTATTGTTCATTGTGGAGGGAACAGTTTAGGCCATGTGACAGGAATTTCACTGCAGTTTGCAATGAAGGAGAGCTTTTGGAAAATGATGGACATGTTTCCAAACTCCAGAGGAGGAATTTTTTCATACATTGCCCAGAGACAGATGTGGCTGGGCTCCAGTTCATTTGTTCAGCAATTCGAGAAAGCAAGGCGCAATGTCAACAGGGCTTTCATTTTTGAGAGATGTTGTCATTAAGTCGTTTCATAATGAAAACATTACATTTCACAGCACCAATATTTTTAGAAGTGATGGAGTACATCTTACTGATGCTGCTAATCAGCTTTTTTTGTGAAATATCCTACATGCTTTGCAGCCTTTTCTGCAAATACATCAAGCATTTTATAGTAGGGGTTGCCTACTTTATCTCAAAACCTTGAAATACAACCATCCAAAAAAAGGCTCTATTCAGAGCCACCACTTTCTCCTACAAAAGAGTGCAATGGTTTAGATGCTGCCACCAGCCACATTATTTAGATGTCTGTAGATTACTGTGCTGTCCGCAGACTTCACAGGCTGCGCAGGGCCCTGTGCCATTTTTTTGGTACTTCTATTTTTGAACTGTGAAAGGTGGCACTGAAAAGAAACATTGAAAATGTTTTTTTTGTGTAATTTTATGTTTTGTGGCATTTTTATACTGGACACACAAGGAAGGGAAGGGAAGGGAGGGTAGGGAAAGGGCGGAAACCACAGGGACGAATGGGCAGGTGGAGAGAGGAAGATGTTGGGTGGGCCTCACTTAGGTAGGGAGCACTGTTTCTTGTGCTCCCGGACCATAGCCTCGAAATCACTTCAAAACTGTTCCCCCCTGCACAGTACTGCATCACAGTCCATGCAAATTACAATGACCCTCGAAAGTCAAGGGTCCATTGTGTTATATATGGCCTCGGAGGCATGTTCAGGGATCCGCTGTCCGACAGGAGTGTCCCTTGTGATGACAGGAGCAGATGTTGTGGATGATGTGACAGAGGAACTCAACCTGGTAGCGCCTTAAAAAGGGACGCCCCTCCAAACTGCTACCTCGTTGTTCGACCTTAGGTGTCGCAGCATGGAGGTAGTCCCGTAGCTATACAGCCCAGGCTTTCTGCGACTGTGTACACTCAGTGCATCGAACCTCGGCCGTTTGCGGCCTGGGCACCTCCCGCTCGGTGGTAAATAGCCTTCATACCCAAGACCCATGCTGGCATGCTGGCAGCTGGTAGTAGGGACTTCAACTACCTCATCCTTCTTCTAGCATGGAATAGCAGGAATCCAGTAACCCCAATCTCAGCAAGTGCGCTGTCCTAGTCAGCCAAAAAACGAATGAGGAGCAGCAGTGGGGTGTGGCCTTTAATAGGGTTGCGCTCCGCAGACAGTCGCATGCTCTGCGGACACTTCGAGCCCCAGCCAGTGCTCAACAAGTTGCAAAAAGTCTCTAGATCTACCAGGGCATGGTCTAGTACCTCTGCAAGGGCGACATTTTAGCTTAACACACACAGGGCCTCATTACACGACATGCAGTAACCATGGCGCTATTAGCGCCATGGTTGCCACCGGTATTTTACCGTGTCCGTCTTGGTGGATGGCGGAACTACCGCCCTACTCCAAGGTGAGTGGGGGTGGTAATTCCCCATTCACCAAGGCACTTCCCCATTCCCATTTCTGCTCCCATAGGGCTCAATGGGAATGGGGAAGGAGCTAATTACGGTACCGCAAATTGCGGTACCGTAATTAGCACCAAGGTCCCTTTGCGGGCCCGTTCTTTAACGGCTGGTAAAACCAGCCGTTGAGGTTGGGTCCCGCAAAGGTACCTCGTAGTAAGGCGGTAAGGGTTTACCAGTACCGGTGCCCTTACCGGTACCAGTAAACCCTTACCACATTCTGTGTAATGAGGCCCACTGTATTGATCAGAAAATGCACTTTTTAAGTGTCCGGTGGTAAGGACAGCGTCCACAGATAGGCCTGACTCTGAGCACCTGTGAAGTCACATGGTGATGTCCCCGTAAGTCTGTGGATAGGACAGCTGTCCGCAGAACATTGTCTGTAATATGCCTTTCCACAACATTGGTGTTGAGCTGATCGATTTTTTCTGAGAGACTTATTAGTTCATTTGCAATATTTGCATTTTGGGTTTGTCTGTGCCCATCTTCTTGCACATTTTTGTTACTTCCGGGCCACTGTCTTCATTTGCACTATGTTGTGTTAAAAAAATAAAGTTATCATGTTTCACTGACATGTGAAACAATTTACATTACTTTTCCTACTTTAAAAATTGTATTGTGTACCATTCAAATTATTTCCGTTACTTATTTCATCGTAGGGGAAATGTTCCTCTAGTCACTACAGGGTGCTTGCCATTTGTGTTTAGAGAAAAAAAATACTTCTATTTATTACAACTCATTTACATACAGCACATTCTAATGTTACAGGAAGAAATGTAGTGTACTTACTACTTTTTATATGGGTTTCTTCTTGGTAGGTTGGACTTCCTTCTGCGAGTTGCTTCTGACTGTGTTACCAAGGCTGCACTGAGGTAATATTGTTAGATGCACAGGTCAATTTTGTGCTTGGTGCATTCCATTATGTTGCACAACCTATGTAATTGTTCTTCTGGTTTCATAAGTACAGAGTTTGCAGACATATTTCCTTTTTGATTGTGCTACATATATGTGTTGCCCTTTAAACATCTTCCTGTTTGCTGCACGCTATAAAATGAAAGGTGACCCCTGTGTTTTTGGGCAGTGTGAATGCTGCCCGAGGTCCGCAGACAGTCGCACAGTCCGCGGAATCTGTGGCTATCCTGCTGGGGGCAGGAGTGTCAGTATGATGTAAGGGACATGAAGAAACATTAAATGTTCACTGGTAAAAACCCATTGAAATTCAGTGAAAAAACGTTGTTACAGGGACATTATGGTTAAGTTGCATTAATAAAAACCCATGAAATTCAGTGACAGAACTTTGTTAAATGGAAGTTATGGTTAAATTGCAAATATAAAAACCCACCAAATTTCATGACAACACGTTGTTAAAGGGATGTTATGGTTACAAGTAAAACCGAAAAACCTCAGAAATTGACCAGTTATGTTAGGCTAAGCAACCATAACTCACCACCAATGTGCACTGCTAAGACTAACACCCAGGACATCAAAGATGATATCACACATGTCATTGATGAAATCACTGATGACATCACATGTGAAATTAATTTTGATGACAAGTCACTGCAACGTGTTGTGTTTATAATGTTGGTAACACGATGTCAGGAGTGATCGGGAGACCTATCATGACCTACTTAATACATTAAAGAATGTACTCATCTAAACAACAATGTATTGTAGTGTTGTTGTTAATAAGGAACCTAATCATGCATAAACATTGGCAATGGCTTCAGCATGCACCATAGAATTACATTATGTATAATCTTGTAATTCTGGATAGTACAATAATTAATGCTACCTTATCAGAGTATTGAGTAATGTTAGACCTGTAATAACTAGCTAACAATTCAAGACTTACTCCACAGTTGTGCTAGTACAAACAATACATAAGAAGACCCACAATGCATACAACGCAGAGGCACATACAGGGAAACTAAAGTGAGGAAGAAAGAAACAGCATCATCAGAAAATGTCAATAACATTAAAGTTTATCTTCATGTATACAAATTAATTTTGTGTTTGAGGCCTGCTTATTTCCCCATGTATTTGCACCATAAACTGAGACCAAACCCTAAGGAAAGTACTTTAAGAAAATGTAACAAGGTTAACGTCTAGATATATAGCAGCTTTTGAATTTTAATATTCTGACTGTCAGTGAGCAAAACCACCTGGCTTACATATGTCAGTGAACAACAATAAGTGGCCCAGATGTGGGCGCATGCACCGGAGTAAGTATCACAAGAAGCCGCTTTGCCGCTCATGCTGCCAGACTCTACTGCAACTCTACTTATGTTTGGAGTTTACGTGCAAAATTAAGCAGATAAAGAGAATATGCCAAGCCCCCTTCTAGCGTCATAACTATTTAACCAGGAGCTTACGCCTACCAGCTGGCGCGCACCAGAGCAAGTACTGCAAGTACCCGCTGTGCCGCTCATGTTGCTAGACTCTACTGTGACTCTACTGATGTTTGGAGTTTACGTGCGAAATTAAGCAGATAAAGAGATGCTTATATCAAAGGACTCTCTCCCGCGACATCTAGAGACTTCATAGGTATATATAATGACTTATATACACCTTTTTAAGAATAATCCACACCCCCTTCTGACGTCATACTTATTTAACCAGGAGCTTGCCGGTTCACCGCAGCACAGCGGTAAGCGAGTTGCAGTAAACTTGTGTTCTCTTACGTGTTGCTAGATTAGCATCTTTTATTAATAATGTACATTGATTAGACTGTTTAACACCAATTGATGTTTAGCATACTGTACATGCTAAAAACAAATATGCCAGATGCAAACAGTATGCATACTATAAGTAGTAAATGCAAGCTTGATACAAGCACACCACAGAGAAAAACTCTGGTTCATTTAAATCTTACTCCTAAAATGCCAACTAACATACAAAACCAACCAAACGCAGATATATACGACGGTTTTATAAAGATAATACGGAACAAATTCACTCTCTAGTTCCAATTTTGGTGCCTTTAAAACACCCCCTACCTGATAAACAACTCGCTCTTCGAACAGCAGAAATCCCAACAGACTTGATTCTGAACGCAGGCTTTGAAGGCACTCCCTTTGATCTGATCTCCTCAGAAGCCAACCTGGAAGAGGTAGCCTCTGATGCTGCGGCACAGTGAGAATCTGAGTGTCTGAATGGTTCCACTGAACTCATTGAGCACCATGCCAACCATACTCAATAGAAGAATTGACATGTAAAATAAATGAAACCTGCAGCTTATCTACTTGTATGTATTGATAACATATCTTGTAAAGATGCGGTAATAGAGTTACAGACTAACAAAATATGGTTTTTCGCTACATGATGTTTCAACTATACCTACCAAAATCACCAATAATGTTTGCAACTGACCCACAAGAAAATTCAATGTTAGATATCTCATATGCAGCTTCATCACCTAGAAAAATGAACAAAAGTGAAGACAATAAACGAATATCACCAGAATCAAAGACTTCACTGGATCTGATCAAGACGACTCAATGAACATGGCTATTACCTCTTTGGTAAAACTATTTGAAATGCTTGATCGGAAATTGAACAAACAAGAAAAGCAAATAAATAGAATTTTGGTTTGGCTGTATTCATATAACTCAAAAACGAATAAGCGTACCATCTATACTTTCATACAGGGTGAAGACAAATTGTGCCCGATTCTTCAGCAGCCACAAATTAGTGCCCCCCACAAATTAAATATAATGGAGGGTGCCACTGTGGAGGCTTGTTTATCTTTTATTGACAAAATAATTCAGCCTATTACAACAGAAACAACTAGAAACATCACAATGACAAATACAACTCTATGTGCAAACCTGCTAAATCACAAAAATGCGAATGCAATTGTACAACCCGCAAAATGCGCATACACAATATTTGCGACTTCTACTTCTACCAAAAAATAAATCTAAGAAAAAAATGGGGTTCAAGAAAGAAAGACAAAAAATATAAAAACAAAACAGCAACCTTCTCAATCAGCGACATTTTTATTAAATCTATAAATATACCAAAAAAACAGATTCTATAAATGCATCTGAAGCTGTATTGAAGAAATATTCACAGCTAGCATTAACCAAAAAGGACCGCACATTGGTAAAAAAGCTAAATAACCCTACCTTATGGTCCACTTGATGATTTAGTTGCTGCAGCAGCAGACTTACAAGAAGTACAAAAAGTTTCTACCTTAGTTGCCGTATGAAAAAAAAAGAAGAGTTACTTCTAACACAAATAGATGCGCAGACTATTGAACGGAGGCACCATGAAATTAGAAAAGAAATAGAGAATGATATGATTGCACAGAATAGACAACAATTAAATTCTAAAACCCTGACAGAGAACTAACACAGAAATGTGCGCTAAAAGAGCACTTTGAAAAAGTATTACCCACTGAATACCCTTGATTAGAACAACAAATTAATGGGCAGTCTGCTATAGGAACTGATACCCCTATTGAAGAGAGAAAAATATTTCCAATTAGCATTATGGGACGACAAATGGCCCAGACTCAACTAGTGACCCCAGTAGATATACGAGAGGATATTCGATTAGCTGTGGAACAATTTATGTTGTCACATAAAACATCATTGAAAACTACATGTCAGCAACAATGTTCCCATAAAATAGAACAACAACTCAGGTCAGACATAAATCAAACTAAGGTCATGCTGAAATCTTCATCACAGCACATATCGAAACCAAGAAATCTTACTCCTTTAACAAAGCATCGCTGCCAGAGACTGGAACCAGAGCCCAAACCATACCTGAAGTGACACAAAAACTAAATGATCATTATTCAATCATAGTCCGCGGTAGAACTGCTCCATATCCGAGTTACAACTTATACAGAGCTAGTCTCTTAGCAATATTTGCAGAGTTACCCGCATTAGAAGTTATAAGCTCCTTTGATATAGGGCAGGTCGAATTTATAGATGAGCAGAATCTTGCCATCTCAAGGATATGAGTGTACTCTTGTGTAGTGTAAAAGAAGATTTGCCTAGCGAAAGATCTTTTTGCTTTCAGATTCGAAATTGCTTTAACTACAACCCTCATGAACACTGTGAACACAAGAGATGATGTGGCAAATTACCATAATCATTAACAATATGAGAGGTCAAGAACTGATGAACACTGCGCAATTATTGAACATCCAATAATCAAAACAACCTGCCTGTGCTGTGAATCAAATGCATAACCTGAACTAAAACATTTGATCCCATATGTAACCATAGTAAGCTGGAACACTAGAGGGTACACCCATTTAATGAACAATCAGGAATCTAAATTGGAGCAATATGATGTAGTGATACCCCAGGAAATGCGGCTGACAGTTTGTCCGGTGTGGAATGATTTTGACATCTGCACCCGGCAAAACGAGGAATCAAAGGTCGACCTATATCTGGATTAATGATTGCCACTAAAAGAAGCTCTAATATTATAATGGAGCCATAGGTGACCCCTAACACATTCATACAACTAGTCAAAATTAAGATCGGTGATATCATTATCACCTTGATAAATATACATTAGAATCCATCTGGAATTTCCGACGACCAATTTCTAAGGGAGATCATAGCAATATTGGACTTGATTAACTTAATTCCCCAAATAACACACACCATATTGGTGGGTGATTTAAACCTTCACCTTCTGAACTAGTTGATTCATCCAACCGATTCAAGATTAATCAGATGGAATGATCTGTTGTCCAAAAGGAATATTATTATGGTAAAATGGTGCTGTAGAAGGTGATAATCCATCACCAAAAACTTGGAAACGAGGTAATTTAAGTGCTACAATTGAGTATATCTATGTTGAGGCCACATTATTCCCCGATATAGTTGAATTCCACATACTTCATACTAAGGAAAGTGATCATAATGTATTAATCCTAAATATGAATCTCTGTAGAAAAACAAAAATCTGCTTACAAGAGAAATATCAGGGTACTCTAACTACAACTGGGAGTAAAAATAGATTACGATGGACGGAAAACTCACTGGAGAACTTACATCATAGATTGATAAAAGATTCTGATAAGTGTTTAAACTCTTTGCTGAAACAAAACTTTGAATTTAAAGACTTACTATAATTGTTCCAAAATGTCACAAATCAGAAACACTAGAAGAAATTTAAAACTGCCCATCAATTCGATCTAGCAGTGAAAGAAAGGAAAGCGTTATATCGCTGTGAGAGAAAACAAGTTATGTCACTACCTCTAGAGACTAGATGGGCTTCCTTGCAATTAATAAAAACATGGTACCAACATTGAACTTGCATGCTCAAGGCTACCCTATTCCAAAAAGATGGCAAACTAATGTTAAGAGAGATTCAAAACAAAAATTCTGCACAAATGTGGTTGCTTATGTAGACTCTCAACACTCTACACAAATAAACGGAGTATCAGAGACTCAATGGATAGCCCACTTTTCTAAACTGTATGCATTGCCAGAAACCAATTTACCATTTCAAAATTACAACACAAAAGAACGTCTTGAATTACCATTCTCATGAAGTGACATTCTATATTATATTAACAAGTCGAGTCGCTTGCGAGCCCCAGGCCCCGATGGCTTATCGAGCTATATGTTTAAACAGCATCCAGAAGTCTGTGCCTCTATCCTTTTTGTATTATTTTCGCATAATGTTAGAATTCAACAGATTCGAAGATCCTGGTGTCATTCCATAGTCATCCCTGCATTCAAGAAGGGCGATGGGCAAAACCCATCTAATTATAGGCTGATCGCTCTTCTAGATGCTGCTACATTATTTTGTACATGATTAATATTAAAGGATTGAAATGAATGGACCTTAAATGCGAATGTACATGATCCTTATCAGACCGGTCAAACTGTTGGGTGGATTTTTGCCAAATTTGTGCCAGGAGTGGGGGCTTGGCCCAGAAAGCATGCTTTTGTGTGTTCGGTGGAAAACAGAGCAGTAAATTTGTTACAAAACACTGAAATGTACATTCCAAAAAATGTGTGATGTCTGGGTCCGATCTGCGGACCCATTTCCCTGTTCCCTCCGTGGACAGAAGTGTCATTAGATCGTGGTACTGCGTGGTGACTGAGAATTTTGGATGCGGCTAGTGGTTGGATGTAGGGAAGCGTGCTGTGTGTCAACATTTTTGGGAGAAAGCCGCCATGGTGTATCAGAGGACAGTGCAGCGGCGGCAGGATCTGCAAAATGTACCATATGCCTTGTGTCAGTGGCCATAAATTATTTTGTGTTATGCTAATGGGAATATTGTGGCATTCAACCCCCATTCCAGGGACTAGAATGAGGGATAATGGACTGTCAGCCCAAGTTATCTGCTCAAGCGAGGTGAGGGCAGATAGCAAGAGCTCTGGACTGTTATCCCCATTCCAGCCCCTGCAATAGAGGACGAAGGCTATTAGCACCCCGGGTTGCCAAAGCGGTTCCGCTGAAGGAAGGAAAAACCTTTTCCAAGATGAACACCATGGAAAGGGACGGCAGGGCTCCGTACAGAGTCCCTCTTCCTTTTCCATGGCAGCCTGCAGAAGGCAAAGGGAGAACCATATGGCCACATTACCATGAGCACATTTTTTTCCCCTTTTCAAACTTTTCCCAATTTTGAAAAACTTTACCACATAGCCGGTCCCTGGTGGAGATGGCCACCTTCTCCCCATTAGTCATCACTCATGGTCATGGCCAGTAGCCAGCTTGTCCGGGTCATGACCTTATGCCATGACCCAGAAAATCTGGCCACTGCCCATGGCCAGAGGCTATACCTCAGTAACCAAAGGTGTATCACTATTTTTTTTACCTACATTATGACACTAAAACACGAACACATTTGCAAAACCATGCTTTCAGGTCCTTGCCAATGCTCCTTACACGTGTTTGCTGGAAATCCACCTGTTTTATTTTTTCAAAAGTTTCAAAATGTGCTTACATACAATATTCATATAACTTAGCCACCACTTGACAAAATCCACTCAGACTTTGCACAAACATTTAATGTTAGTTATTTAATCTTTCTGAAAACATTTGTCCACGTTTGTCAAACGGCAACAAAGTTTTAAGCCATCTAAAAATGTTCAGACCCCCCCTCTAATTTAGCCCCCTCTTGACAAAATCCCACCAAACTTTGCAAAAACATGTATATCTAGATCTAAAATCCTTTTGCAAAATGTTGTGCAGATGCATCAAATGGCACTACATCTATTAGTGTTTACAATATATTTAGACCCCCTCTAATGTTGCCCCCTCTTGACAGAATCCCACCATACTTTGCAAATACATTTATATCTAGATCTAAAATTTGTTTTCAAACTATTATGCAGATTTGTCAAATGGCACCACATTTATAAGCCTTTCAAATATAATGGGTCATCCCTCTAATTTTGTTCCCTCTTGACAAAACAGCACCACGCTTTCCAATTCCTTTCAGGATCAGTTCTAGAATGAAATTTCAAAATTTCATACAGTTTAATTGAGTGGTGGTGTAGTCATAAACTATCCAAAAACTGCTGTTCACCAACCTTGTAATGGAAAAATAAGCATAGATGCCCCCGAACATCTAAGATGTTAAGTCCATATCCCATCCTCATCACCCCTCACATCGCCAAAGATTGTTTGATAAGTTTGACAAATGCAATGTTGTGTTTTCCAATATGCTTTTACCGCGATGTTGGTGGACACCGGTGGATGTCCGCCAAACCAACATGGCAGCGTTTCCAAAAATCTATGCACTTCACGCTTTTCACCATCCAATCATCAGGCATGTCCAATGTCTGCGTACATCATGTTGGCGGCTGGACCAATCGAAGGCCCATCCACGTACCGAAGGGGGAAGTGAGTCCATGGACCGAACACAGATATCACTCATTTTTTGTTACCTACTTTTTGGTAGTTTTAAAAAAAATACTGGACGGATTTACTCCAAATGTACAAAAGCGCACTTTTGGGACCAAGCCACTGCTCCTGCCGCAAAGGTGGTGATAATTCATCCAGCGGTTTGGGCTGTAAGCATGAGTACATTTTTTTTTCCATTGAGTTTATGGGAAAAAACACAAATGTTGACAAAACCTCACCAAACTTCACAGGATCGATCTGATAGGGCCATATATATGTGATGTGTGGATTCATCGAGGGGGGACAAAGTTATTAGCCAGCCGAAAACTGCTCTTCCTATGGGTTGAGCAACTTAACCATAACTACAGGGCTGCTACCACAGGCCCTGTAATATATATATATATATATATTCAGCGAAAAAGCTTTGTTAAAAGGGACATTATGGTTAGGTTGCCCTACTAAAAACCTATGAAATTCAGTGAAAAAACGTTGTTAAAAGGGACGTTATGGTTAAGTTGCGCTACTAAAAACCTATCAAATTCAGTAAAAAAACTTTGTTAAAGGGACGTTATGGTTTAAAGTAAAACCGAAAAACCCCTGAAATTCGGCAGTTATGGTAAGATAAGCGACCATAACTCGCGCCACCGTGCACTGCTAACACTAAACCCAGGACATCAAATATGACATCACAAATGTCATTGATGACATCACTGATATCAAAATGAATAAACAGTAGATAATGTGACAGATTGATACAGAAAACTGATTCATAAAAAGGGTTCACACAGGAAAGTAAATGTGTCGGGAAACATTTGCTTTTTATTTTTTTTTTCTTTGAAAGGGATTTAAGGTAAACATGGAAGATCAGAGACGGGGCGTACCATGCACGCAAATTAAAGAATTTCATACAGGGCTCAAAGGTTCCCCATAACCTGTCAAAAGCCCTAAACACGTTCTCCAAAATGGCCCATTTCTGAGCTTGACCTGATAGCCAAAAGAAGTGACCAGGAAGCCTTATTCAGTTCTCTCAAATATGTTTTGCAATTCCTCAAGACCTCTGATTGGCCAGTCAAACTCCCCTCTCGTGTCTTGAGCATCATGATTGAATGTTTGGTTTTAATAAGAGTAAAAGTACAATTTCCTTCCTCCCTACCTAAGAGGACTATGGCCAGGCCAACCTAAAAGCATTTGCAATAGGACCACCTAGAGTTGTAACCAGGAAACCGGCTTTGACTTCAATGGATCCTTTACTTCAGATTGCGTTTTAAATCCACCTACATTTAGCACCTACTAAAAGCAGGCAGATTTCATGGGAATCCATTGAAAATTCGTTCTACACACTGTAAGGTGCAGACAGCATTTTGTTTACAAAATGGAAAGTTAAATGGAAGAGTCTAGGTGATCTTTGCCAGTTATTACACTTTCATTTTCCACTTCATTTTGTGACTGTTTAAAATGTAACACAGCAAGGCTCATTTTAATTGGGGCGTAACGTACGAAACATGCGTAAATGCCTAGTGTGAAGCTTTCACGCATGTGTCACTCCCCATTTTCATTGATTTGTTTGGCGGAGAGGAGGGGCAGAACTCAGTTTGTGTTTCTAAAGCTCCCTTCCTATCTACCATGCAAATACTCCAGCATTTGCACCTGCATGCATGTTCATGGGGGCGCAAGTGCTGGGGATTTATTGTAAATGCCACCTGCCATTCATACATGGGGCAGCAGTAACTTCATGTGCACGGCAGAGTTCAAAAGTTTAGGTAAAAAGGTGGTGTACATGCTTGTGCACCACCTGTTGCCCTGCACTTTTGCGCATCGCTGTGCAACTTACCACAGTTTTGCAGCTGGGACCTGCACATGCCAAAGTGCAAACGTACAGGTCCCAACCTGCAAGTTACACAGGAACTCGAACATGAGCACCACTGGAACAGGTAAGAGCTGCTGTTTGGCCATTGCTTGAAAATTGCACTTTTTACAAAAATAGGCTTCTGGGTTTGTGAATTTCAAATCATATTGAGTTCACAAAAATGTGCCAAACTGTGGGGATAGATTAGAAAAAATGGTAATTGTATTTAAGGAACCAACAAGACTTACACTTGGATATCTGCATCCAATTCTTAACACTCTGAAAGTGGAGTGTAAAAGTAAAGAAAGGCAAAACCGCCTTTACTCTTTACTTTAAATATCTCCCATTTAAGAAAAATGAAACACTGTCTACAAATTCACCTTGCAGGCAGCATTGTATAATGATTTCAAAGGAATCTGCACGCTCATTTCAATGTAAGGCATAGCCCCTTGGAATCCATGCGAGAATAAGTGTACTCTCCTGAGAAGGAGAGCAAAGTGGATATGCTATCTCCACTTTGCTGCCCTCCTACATCACCTCACGGCAGGAAAATGAGCTGGAGCAGAAATTAAAAAAGAGAAAGCAATGGTAGCTTTCACTTGCTTCGCTCACTATAAAACAACCCACAAACCAGAACATTGTTATTTACAAACCAGACTGATAAAAAGTAGGAAAATGCATGTTTTTTTCATAACATTTGTTAGAAAATATAAGAAAAAAATAAGATTTTTCAATTTCTCCATTGGCCGATTGAAACACACAGAAAACGTATAGCAAAGTTTTATTTTGGTGAAGTAACAACAGGCTCATCGGTAAGAAGCGGTTTCCCTTTTTCTTCTATTCCCTTGCATATTTTAGAATCTTCGCTTCTGGTTGCTTAAATCGCTTTGCCAACTTGATTAACTTAATTCCCCAAATAACACACACCATATTGGTGGGTGATTTAAACCTTCACCTTCTGAACTAGTTGATTCATCCAACCGATTCAAGATTAATCAGATGGAATGATCTGTTGTCCAAAAGGAATATTATTATGGTAAAATGGTGCTGTAGAAGGTGATAATCCATCACCAAAAACTTGGAAACGAGGTAATTTAAGTGCTACAATTGAGTATATCTATGTTGAGGCCACATTATTCCCCGATATAGTTGAATTCCACATACTTCATACTAAGGAAAGTGATCATAATGTATTAATCCTAAATATGAATCTCTGTAGAAAAACAAAAATCTGCTTACAAGAGAAATATCAGGGTACTCTAACTACAACTGGGAGTAAAAATAGATTACGATGGACGGAAAACTCACTGGAGAACTTACATCATAGATTGATAAAAGATTCTGATAAGTGTTTAAACTCTTTGCTGAAACAAAACTTTGAATTTAAAGACTTACTATAATTGTTCCAAAATGTCACAAATCAGAAACACTAGAAGAAATTTAAAACTGCCCATCAATTCGATCTAGCAGTGAAAGAAAGGAAAGCGTTATATCGCTGTGAGAGAAAACAAGTTATGTCACTACCTCTAGAGACTAGATGGGCTTCCTTGCAATTAATAAAAACATGGTACCAACATTGAACTTGCATGCTCAAGGCTACCCTATTCCAAAAAGATGGCAAACTAATGTTAAGAGAGATTCAAAACAAAAATTCTGCACAAATGTGGTTGCTTATGTAGACTCTCAACACTCTACACAAATAAACAGAGTATCAGAGACTCAATGGATAGCCCACTTTTCTAAACTGTATGCATTGCCAGAAACCAATTTACCATTTCAAAATTACAACACAAAAGAACGTCTTGAATTACCATTCTCATGAAGTGACATTCTATATTATATTAACAAGTCGAGTCGCTTGCGAGCCCCAGGCCCCGATGGCTTATCGAACTATATTTTTAAACAGCATCCAGAAGTCTGTGCCTCTATCCTTTTTGTATTATTTTCGCATAATGTTAGAATTCAACAGATTCGAAGATCCTGGTGTCATTCCATAGTCATCCCTGCATTCAAGAAGGGCGATGGGCAAAACCCATCTAATTATAGGCTGATCGCGCTTCTAGATGCTGCTACATTATTTTGTACATGATTAATATTAAAGGATTGAAATGAATGGACCTTAAATGCGAATGTACATGATCCTTATCAGACCGGTCAAACTGTTGGGTGGATTTTTGCCAAATTTGTGCCAGGAGTGGGGGCTTGGCCCAGAAAGCGTGCTTTTGTGTGTTCGGTGGAAAACAGAGCAGTAAATTTGTTACAAAACACTGAAATGTACATTCCAAAAAATGTGTGATGTCTGGGTCCGATCTGCGGACCCATTTCCCTGTTCCCTCCGTGGACAGAAGTGTCATTAGATCGTGGTACTGCGTGGTGACTGAGAATTTTGGATGCGGCTAGTGGTTGGATGTAGGGAAGCGTGCTGTGTGTCAACATTTTTGGGAGAAAGCCGCCATGGTGTATCAGAGGACAGTGCAGCGGCGGCAGGATCTGCAAAATGTACCATATGCCTTGTGTCAGTGGCCATAAATTATTTTGTGTTATGCTAATGGGAATAATGTGGCATTCAACCCCCATTCCAGGGACTAGAATGAGGGATAATGGACTGTCAGCCCAAGTTATCTGCTCAAGCGAGGTGAGGGCAGATAGCAAGAGCTCTGGACTGTTATCCCCATTCCAGCCCCTGCAATAGAGGACGAAGGCTATTAGCACCCCGGGTTGCCAAAGCGGTTCCGCTGAAGGAAGGAAAAACCTTTTCCAAGATGAACACCATGGAAAGGGACGGCAGGGCTCCGTACAGAGTCCCTCTTCCTTTTCCATAGCAGCCTGCAGAAGGCAAAGGGAGAACCATATGACCACATTACCATGAGCACATTTTTTTCCCCTTTTCAAACCTTTCCCAATTTTGAAAAACTTTACCACATAGCCGGTCCCTGGTGGAGATGGCCACCTTCTCCCCATTAGTCATCACTCATGGTCATGGCCAGTAGCCAGCTTGTCCGGGTCATGACCTTATGCCATGACCCAGAAAATCTGGCCACTGCCCATGGCCAGAGGCTATACCTCAGTAACCAAAGGTGTATCACTATTTTTTTTACCTACATTATGACACTAAAACACGAACACATTTGCAAAACCATGCTTTCAGGTCCTTGCCAATGCTCCTTACACGTGTTTGCTGGAAATCCACCTGTTTTATTTTTTCAAAAGTTTCAAAATGTGCTTACATACAATATTCATATAACTTAGCCACCACTTGACAAAATCCACTCAGACTTTGCACAAACATTTAATGTTAGTTATTTAATCTTTCTGAAAACATTTGTCCACGTTTGTCAAACGGCAACAAAGTTTTAAGCCATCTAAAAATGTTCAGACCCCCCCTCTAATTTAGCCCCCTCTTGACAAAATCCCACCAAACTTTGCAAAAACATGTATATCTAGATCTAAAATCCTTTTGCAAAATGTTGTGCAGATGCATCAAATGGCACTACATCTATTAGTGTTTACAATATATTTAGACCCCCTCTAATTTTGCCCCCTCTTGACAGAATCCCACCATACTTTGCAAATACATTTATATCTAGATCTAAAATTTGTTTTCAAACTATTATGCAGATTTGTCAAATGGCACCACATTTATAAGCCTTTCAAATATAATGGGTCATCCCTCTAATTTTGTTCCCTCTTGACAAAACAGCACCACGCTTTCCAATTCCTTTCAGGATCAGTTCTAGAATGAAATTTCAAAATTTCATACAGTTTAATTGAGTGGTGGTGTAGTCATAAACTATCCAAAAACTGCTGTTCACCAACCTTGTAATGGAAAAATAAGCATAGATGCCCCCGAACATCTAAGATGTTAAGTCCATATCCCATCCTCATCACCCCTCACATCGCCAAAGATTGTTTGATAAGTTTGACAAATGCAATGTTGTGTTTTCCAATATGCTTTTACCGCGATGTTGGTGGACACCGGTGGATGTCCGCCAAACCAACATGGCAGCGTTTCCAAAAATCTATGCACTTCACGCTTTTCACCATCCAATCATCAGGCATGTCCAATGTCTGCGTACATCATGTTGGCGGCTGGACCAATCGAAGGCCCATCCACGTACCGAAGGGGGAAGTGAGTCCATGGACCGAACACAGATATCACTCATTTTTTGTTACCTACTTTTTGGTAGTTTTAAAAAAAATACTGGACGGATTTACTCCAAATGTACAAAAGCGCACTTTTGGGACCAAGCCACTGCTCCTGCCGCAAAGGTGGTGATAATTCATCCAGCGGTTTGGGCTGTAAGCATGAGTACATTTTTTTTTCCATTGAGTTTATGGGAAAAAACACAAATGTTGACAAAACCTCACCAAACTTCGCAGGATCGATCTGATAGGGCCATATATATGTGATGTGTGGATTCATCGAGGGGGGACAAAGTTATTAGCCAGCCGAAAACTGCTCTTCCTATGGGTTGAGCAACTTAACCATAACTACAGGGCTGGTACCACAGGCCCTGTAATATATATATATATATATATATATATATATATATATATATATATATATATATATATATATATATAGCGAAAAAGCTTTGTTAAAAGGGACATTATGGTTAGGTTGCCCTACTAAAAACCTATGAAATTCAGTGAAAAAACGTTGTTAAAAGGGACGTTATGGTTAAGTTGCGCTACTAAAAACCTATCAAATTCAGTAAAAAAACTTTGTTAAAGGGACGTTATGGTTTAAAGTAAAACCGAAAAACCCCTGAAATTCGGCAGTTATGGTAAGATAAGCGACCATAACTCGCGCCACCGTGCACTGCTAACACTAAACCCAGGACATCAAATATGACATCACAAATGTCATTGATGACATCACTGATATCAAAATGAATAAACAGTAGATAATGTGACAGATTGATACAGAAAACTGATTCATAAAAAGGGTTCACACAGGAAAGTAAGTGTCGGGAAACATTTGCTTTTTATTTTTTTTTTCTTTGAAAGGGATTTAAGGTAAACATGGAAGATCAGAGACGGGGCGTACCATGCACGCAAATTAAAGAATTTCATACAGGGCTCAAAGGTTCCCCATAACCTGTCAAAAGCCCTAAACACGTTCTCCAAAATGGCCCATTTCTGAGCTTGACCTGATAGCCAAAAGAAGTGACCAGGAAGCCTTATTCAGTTCTCTCAAATATGTTTTGCAATTCCTCAAGACCTCTGATTGGCCAGTCAAACTCCCCTCTCGTGTCTTGAGCATCATGATTGAATGTTTGGTTTTAATAAGAGTAAAAGTACAATTTCCTTCCTCCCTACCTAAGAGGACTATGGCCAGGCCAACCTAAAAGCATTTGCAATAGGACCACCTAGAGTTGTAACCAGGAAACCGGCTTTGACTTCAATGGATCCTTTACTTCAGATTGCGTTTTAAATCCACCTACATTTAGCACCTACTAAAAGCAGGCAGATTCCATGGGAATCCATTGAAAATTCGTTCTACACACTGTAAGGTGCAGACAGCATTTTGTTTACAAAATGCAAAGTTAAATGGAAGAGTCTAGGTGATCTTTGCCAGTTATTACACTTTCATTTTCCACTTCATTTTGTGACTGTTTAAAATGTAACACAGCAAGGCTCATTTTAATTGGGGCGTAACGTACGAAACATGCGTAAATGCCTAGTGTGAAGCTTTCACGCATGTGTCACTCCCCATTTTCATTGATTCGTTTGGCGGAGAGGAGGGGCAGAACTCAGTTTGTGTTTCTAAAGCTCCCTTCCTATCTACCATGCAAATACTCCAGCATTTGCACCTGCATGCAAGTTCATGGGGGCGCAAGTGCTGGGGATATATTGTAAATGCCACCTGCCATTCATACATGGGGCAGCAGTAACTTCATGTGCACGGCAGAGTTCAAAAGTTTAGGTAAAAAGGTGGTGTACATGCTTGTGCACCACCTGTTGCCCTGCACTTTTGCGCATCGCTGTGCAACTTACCACAGTTTTGCAGCTGGGACCTGCACATGCCAAAGTGCAAACGTACAGGTCCCAACCTGCAAGTTACACAGGAACTCGAACATGAGCACCACTGGAACAGGTAAGAGCTGCTGTTTGGCCATTGCTTGAAAATTGCACTTTTTACAAAAATAGGCTTCTGGGTTTGTGAATTTCAAATCATATTGAGTTCACAAAAATGTGCCAAACTGTGGGGATAGATTAGAAAAAATGGTAATTGTATTTAAGGAACCAACAAGACTTACACTTGGATATCTGCATCCAATTCTTAACACTCTGAAAGTGGAGTGTAAAAGTAAAGAAAGGCAAAACCGCCTTTACTCTTTACTTTAAATATCTCCCATTTAAGAAAAATGAAACACTGTCTACAAATTCACCTTGCAGGCAGCATTGTATAATGATTTCAAAGGAATCTGCACGCTCATTTCAATGTAAGGCATAGCCCCTTGGAATCCATGCGAGAATAAGTGTACTCTCCTGAGAAGGAGAGCAAAATGGATATGCTATCTCCACTTTGCTGCCCTCCTACATCACCTCACGGCAGGAAAATGAGGTGGAGCAGAAATTAAAAAAGAGAAAGCAATGGTAGCTTTCACTTGCTTCGCTCACTATAAAACAACCCACAAACCAGAACATTGTTATTTACAAACCAGACAGATAAAAAGTAGGAAAATGCATGTTTTTTTCATAACATTTGTTAGAAAATACAAGAAAAAAATAAGATTTTTCCATTTCTCCATTGGCCGATTGAAACACACAGAAAACGTATAGCAAAGTTTTATTTTGGTGAAGTAACAACAGGCTCATCGGTAAGAAGCGGTTTCCCTTTTTCTTCTATTCCCTTGCATATTTTAGAATCTTCGCTTCTGGTTGCTTAAATCGCTTTGCCAACTTGATTAACTTAATTCCCCAAATAACACACACCATATTGGTGGGTGATTTAAACCTTCACCTTCTGAACTAGTTGATTCATCCAACCGATTCAAGATTAATCAGATGGAATGATCTGTTGTCCAAAAGGAATATTATTATGGTAAAATGGTGCTGTAGAAGGTGATAATCCATCACCAAAAACTTGGAAACGAGGTAATTTACGTGCTACAATTGAGTATATCTATGTTGAGGCCACATTATTCCCCGATATAGTTGAATTCCACATACTTCATACTAAGGAAAGTGATCATAATGTATTAATCCTAAATATGAATCTCTGTAGAAAAACAAAAATCTGCTTACAAGAGAAATATCAGGGTACTCTAACTACAACTGGGAGTAAAAATAGATTACGATGGACGGAAAACTCACTGGAGAACTTACATCATAGATTGATAAAATATTCTGATAAGTGTTTAAACTCTTTGCTGAAACAAAACTTTGAATTTAAAGACTTACTATAATTGTTCCAAAATGTCACAAATCAGAAACACTAGAAGAAATTTAAAACTGCCCATCAATTCGATCTAGCAGTGAAAGAAAGGAAAGCGTTATATCGCTGTGAGAGAAAACAAGTTATGTCACTACCTCTAGAGACTAGATGGGCTTCCTTGCAATTAATAAAAACATGGTACCAACATTGAACTTGCATGCTCAAGGCTACCCTATTCCAAAAAGATGGCAAACTAATGTTAAGAGAGATTCAAAACAAAAATTCTGCACAAATGTGGTTGCTTATGTAGACTCTCAACACTCTACACAAATAAACGGAGTATCAGAGACTCAATGGATAGCCCACTTTTCTAAACTGTATGCATTGCCAGAAACCAATTTACCATTTCAAAATTACAACACAAAAGAACGTCTTGAATTACCATTCTCATGAAGTGACATTCTATATTATATTAACAAGTCGAGTCGTTTGCGAGCCCAGGCCCCGATGGCTTATCGAACTATATGTTTAAACAGCATCCAGAAGTCTGTGCCTCTATCCTTTTTGTATTATTTTCGCATAATGTTAGAATTCAACAGATTCGAAGATCCTGGTGTCATTCCATAGTCATCCCTGCATTCAAGAAGGGCGATGGGCAAAACCCATCTAATTATAGGCTGATCGCCCTTCTAGATGCTGCTACATTATTTTGTACATGATTAATATTAAAGGATTGAAATGAATGGACCTTAAATGCGAATGTACATGATCCTTATCAGACCGGTCAAACTGTTGGGTGGATTTTTGCCAAATTTGTGCCAGGAGTGGGGGCTTGGCCCAGAAAGCGTGCTTTTGTGTGTTCGGTGGAAAACAGAGCAGTAAATTTGTTACAAAACACTGAAATGTACATTCCAAAAAATGTGTGATGTCTGTGTCCGATCTGCGGACCCATTTCCCTGTTCCCTCCGTGGACAGAAGTGTCATTAGATCGTGGTACTGCGTGGTGACTGAGAATTTTGGATGCGGCTAGTGGTTGGATGTAGGGAAGCGTGCTGTGTGTCAACATTTTTGGGAGAAAGCCGCCATGGTGTATCAGAGGACAGTGCAGCGGCGGCAGGATCTGCAAAATGTACCATATGCCTTGTGTCAGTGGCCATAAATTATTTTGTGTTATGCTAATGGGAATAATGTGGCATTCAACCCCCATTCCAGGGACTAGAATGAGGGATAATGGACTGTCAGCCCAAGTTATCTGCTCAAGCGAGGTGAGGGCAGATAGCAAGAGCTCTGGACTGTTATCCCCATTCCAGCCCCTGCAATAGAGGACGAAGGCTATTAGCACCCCGGGTTGCCAAAGCGGTTCCGCTGAAGGAAGGAAAAACCTTTTCCAAGATGAACACCATGGAAAGGGACGGCAGGGCTCCGTACAGAGTCCCTCTTCCTTTTCCATGGCAGCCTGCAGAAGGCAAAGGGAGAACCATATGACCACATTACCATGAGCACATTTTTTTCCCCTTTTCAAACCTTTCCCAATTTTGAAAAACTTTACCACATAGCCGGTCCCTGGTGGAGATGGCCACCTTCTCCCCATTAGTCATCACTCATGGTCATGGCCAGTAGCCAGCTTGTCCGGGTCATGACCTTATGCCATGACCCAGAAAATCTGGCCACTGCCCATGGCCAGAGGCTATACCTCAGTAACCAAAGGTGTATCACTATTTTTTTTACCTACATTATGACACTAAAACACGAACACATTTGCAAAACCATGCTTTCAGGTCCTTGCCAATGCTCCTTACACGTGTTTGCTGGAAATCCACCTGTTTTATTTTTTCAAAAGTTTCAAAATGTGCTTACATACAATATTCATATAACTTAGCCACCACTTGACAAAATCCACTCAGACTTTGCACAAACATTTAATGTTAGTTATTTAATCTTTCTGAAAACATTTGTCCACGTTTGTCAAACGGCAACAAAGTTTTAAGCCATCTAAAAATGTTCAGACCCCCCCTCTAATTTAGCCCCCTCTTGACAAAATCCCACCAAACTTTGCAAAAACATGTATATCTAGATCTAAAATCCTTTTTGCAAAATGTTGTGCAGATGCATCAAATGGCACTACATCTATTAGTGTTTACAATATATTTAGACCCCCTCTAATTTTGCCCCCTCTTGACAGAATCCCACCATACTTTGCAAATACATTTATATCTAGATCTAAAATTTGTTTTCAAACTATTATGCAGATTTGTCAAATGGCACCACATTTATAAGCCTTTCAAATATAATGGGTCATCCCTCTAATTTTGTTCCCTCTTGACAAAACAGCACCACGCTTTCCAATTCCTTTCAGGATCAGTTCTAGAATGAAATTTCAAAATTTCATACAGTTTAATTGAGTGGTGGTGTAGTCATAAACTATCCAAAAACTGCTGTTCACCAACCTTGTAATGGAAAAATAAGCATAGATGCCCCCGAACATCTAAGATGTTAAGTCCATATCCCATCCTCATCACCCCTCACATCGCCAAAGATTGTTTGATAAGTTTGACAAATGCAATGTTGTGTTTTCCAATATGCTTTTACCGCGATGTTGGTGGACACCGGTGGATGTCCGCCAAACCAACATGGCAGCGTTTCCAAAAATCTATGCACTTCACGCTTTTCACCATCCAATCATCAGGCATGTCCAATGTCTGCGTACATCATGTTGGCGGCTGGACCAATCGAAGGCCCATCCACGTACCGAAGGGGGAAGTGAGTCCATGGACCGAACACAGATATCACTCATTTTTTGTTACCTACTTTTTGGTAGTTTTAAAAAAAATACTGGACGGATTTACTCCAAATGTACAAAAGCGCACTTTTGGGACCAAGCCACTGCTCCTGCCGCAAAGGTGGTGATAATTCATCCAGCGGTTTGGGCTGTAAGCATGAGTACATTTTTTTTTCCATTGAGTTTATGGGAAAAAACACAAATGTTGACAAAACCTCACCAAACTTCGCAGGATCGATCTGATAGGGCCATATATATGTGATGTGTGGATTCATCGAGGGGGGACAAAGTTATTAGCCAGCCGAAAACTGCTCTTCCTATGGGTTGAGCAACTTAACCATAACTACAGGGCTGCTACCACAGGCCCTGTAATATATATATATATATATATTCAGCGAAAAAGCTTTGTTAAAAGGGACATTATGGTTAGGTTGCCCTACTAAAAACCTATGAAATTCAGTGAAAAAACGTTGTTAAAAGGGACGTTATGGTTAAGTTGCGCTACTAAAAACCTATCAAATTCAGTAAAAAAACTTTGTTAAAGGGACGTTATGGTTTAAAGTAAAACCGAAAAACCCCTGAAATTCGGCAGTTATGGTAAGATAAGCGACCATAACTCGCGCCACCGTGCACTGCTAACACTAAACCCAGGACATCAAATATGACATCACAAATGTCATTGATGACATCACTGATATCAAAATGAATAAACAGTAGATAATGTGACAGATTGATACAGAAAACTGATTCATAAAAAGGGTTCACACAGGAAAGTAAATGTGTCGGGAAACATTTGCTTTTTATTTTTTTTTTCTTTGAAAGGGATTTAAGGTAAACATGGAAGATCAGAGACGGGGCGTACCATGCACGCAAATTAAAGAATTTCATACAGGGCTCAAAGGTTCCCCATAACCTGTCAAAAGCCCTAAACACGTTCTCCAAAATGGCCCATTTCTGAGCTTGACCTGATAGCCAAAAGAAGTGACCAGGAAGCCTTATTCAGTTCTCTCAAATATGTTTTGCAATTCCTCAAGACCTCTGATTGGCCAGTCAAACTCCCCTCTCGTGTCTTGAGCATCATGATTGAATGTTTGGTTTTAATAAGAGTAAAAGTACAATTTCCTTCCTCCCTACCTAAGAGGACTATGGCCAGGCCATCCTAAAAGCATTTGCAATAGGACCACCTAGAGTTGTAACCAGGAAACCGGCTTTGACTTCAATGGATCCTTTACTTCAGATTGCGTTTTAAATCCACCTACATTTAGCACCTACTAAAAGCAGGCAGATTCCATGGGAATCCATTGAAAATTCGTTCTACACACTGTAAGGTGCAGACAGCATTTTGTTTACAAAATGGAAAGTTAAATGGAAGAGTCTAGGTGATCTTTGCCAGTTATTACACTTTCATTTTCCACTTCATTTTGTGACTGTTTAAAATGTAACACAGCAAGGCTCATTTTAATTGGGGCGTAACGTACAAAACATGCGTAAATGCCTAGTGTGAAGCTTTCACGCATGTGTCACTCCCCATTTTCATTGATTCGTTTGGCGGAGAGGAGGGGCAGAACTCAGTTTGTGTTTCTAAAGCTCCCTTCCTATCTACCATGCAAATACTCCAGCATTTGCACCTGCATGCATGTTCATGGGGGCGCAAGTGCTGGGGATATATTGTAAATGCCACCTGCCATTCATACATGGGGCAGCAGTAACTTCATGTGCACGGCAGAGTTCAAAAGTTTAGGTAAAAAGGTGGTGTACATGCTTGTGCACCACCTGTTGCCCTGCACTTTTGCGCATCACTGTGCAATTTACCACAGTTTTGCAGCTGGGACCTGCACATGCCAAAGTGCAAACGTACAGGTCCCAACCTGCAAGTTACACAGGAACTCGAACATGAGCACCACTGGAACAGGTAAGAGCTCCTGTTTGGCCATTGCTTGAAAATTGCACTTTTTACAAAAATAGGCTTCTGGGTTTGTGAATTTCAAATCATATTGAGTTCACAAAAATGTGCCAAACTGTGGGGATAGATTAGAAAAAATGGTAATTGTATTTAAGGAACCAACAAGACTTACACTTGGATATCTGCATCCAATTCTTAACACTCTGAAAGTGGAGTGTAAAAGTAAAGAAAGGCAAAACCGCCTTTACTCTTTACTTTAAATATCTCCCATTTAAGAAAAATGAAACACTGTCTACAAATTCACCTTGCAGGCAGCATTGTATAATGATTTCAAAGGAATCTGCACGCTCATTTCAATGTAAGGCATAGCCCCTTGGAATCCATGCGAGAATAAGTGTACTCTCCTGAGAAGGAGAGCAAAGTGGATATGCTATCTCCACTTTGCTGCCCTCCTACATCACCTCACGGCAGGAAATGAGCTGGAGCAGAAATTAAAAAAGAGAAAGCAATGGTAGCTTTCACTTGCTTCGCTCACTATAAAACAACCCACAAACCACAAAATTGTTATTTACAAACCAGACTGATAAAAAGTAGGAAAATGCATGTTTTTTTCATAACATTTGTTAGAAAATACAAGAAAAAAATAAGATTTTTCCATTTCTCCATTGGCCGATTGAAACACACAGAAAACGTATAGCAAAGTTTTATTTTGGTGAAGTAACAACATTTCTTATCTTTGTTTTTTGGCTCATCGGTAAGAAGCGGTTTCCCTTTTTCTTCTATTCCCTTGCATATTTTAGAATCTTCGCTTCTGGTTGCTTAAATCGCTATGCCAACTTTGATGGAATTATTATGATGTTAAAAATAAAAAGCAAAGGTGACTTTGGTGTATAAATCATCTTTGAGTGGCCAGTTCTTTCTTTTTCACTTTGAAGTGTTTGCCTCCCTTGCAACAACATCCAACCACATGTATTCTTCTGGACCTAATCAAAAAGACACCATGGCCCTCAATACAGGGTTACCGGAAAGTCAAGCTGGTAGGTGGCGGTTTACTGGCAACCCTGTAACACTGTTTATGCCGCCTGACTTCCTGGTGCCACCGGGATATTATGGCAGGTGGCGGAAAAGGTAAATCCCCATTCCTTTGTAGTCCCATAGAACTCCATGGGAATGGGGTCACTGAAGCACCAGCACCGTTGATAACAGTGCTGGTGCTTCAGTGAAAACACTGCCGGTAGGGGCCTCAACTCCTGGCTGGTCAAGCCTGCTGGAAGTTCTGTGCCCCTACCGGCAAAGTCTTAGGGCCAGATTCATATAATCTGGCGCAGAAAAGGCGCACGCGACGCGCACTCAAAAGGAGGGTTCGCCAGCCGTGGCACCGAGAAATGATTGCACGGCACACATATTCATCGATTTCCAGAGGCATCTGTAGCCGTGGTGCAAGGAACAGCAAGCTGCGCCAGTAACGCCCTTGAAAATGCCCACACACGCATTAAAAAGCAAGTGAAATGCCTAACATGGCGCAAGCCTCCGTGCCATCCATGGGCCAGCATACAGCCCCCCCCGCCATATCGCATGAAACCACCTTACGATCCTTGCCTGCACCCCAGCCAAACATTGTGAAACCTCCAGGTGATCCCCGGCCGCACCTCAGCGTATTTGTGTGAAAACACCTCGCAAAAATCGCGTGAAAACTCTGCACAATCCCCAGCTGCATCCCAGCATAATCGTGTAAAAACACCTAGCAATCCTTGTCCGCACCCCTGACAAATAATGTGAAAACTCTGCACGAACCCTGGTCGCAGGCCAGCTTGTTTGCATGAAAACACATCGCAATAGACGGCCGCACCACAGCCAAATGGCTTGAAAACTCCCTACGATCCCTGGCCGCACCCCAGCATAATCGCGTGAAAACACTTTGCAATCCCCGTCCGCACCTCTGACGAATTGCATGAAAACTGTGTGTGATCCACGACTGCAGCCCACCGTTTTTGCGCAAAAATACCTTGTAATTGCCTGCTGCACCCTTAAAAATCATGGGAAAACTCTGCGTGAGCCCCGGCCGCACCCCTGTAAAATCACGTGAAAACGGGTACCCTCCCACGCTAGGCCTGCCCCTCCAGCAGCCACATCGCATGCCAACACCTCATGATCCCAGGTCGCACCCCAGAGAAAACACGTGCCCTCCCATGCAAGGCCTGACCCTCCAGCAGCCACATGACGTGCGAACACCTCGTGATCCCCGACCGCACCCCAGCGTAATCATGTGAGATCTCAGCGCGATCCCTGTATGCACCCAATAGGAAATGCGTGCCATCCAACGCAAGACCTGGCCCACCACCAGAAAATGGTGCCCCAACACCTTGCAATCCTCGGCATGCAGGCCCCTTGAGACGGGAAACCCCAGCCCCCATCACCCAACACCCTGCAGGCAGTGCACTCCAGACAGGCCTTCCCAGCCCCCAACACCTGTCAACCTGTAGGCAGCCCACTCCACATGGGACATGCCAGCCCCATCACCCCACCCTGCAGGCAGCCCCATCATCCACATGGGACACCCTGGCCCCATCACCCTGCCGGCAGCACCCTCCACATTGGACACCCCTGCCCCAATCACCCCACCCTGCAGGCAGCCCCCTGCACATGGTACACCCCAGCCCCCATCACACGTCACCCTGCAGGCAGCACACTCCACATGTGACACCCCAGCTCCTGTCACCCCACCCTGCAGGCAGCCCGCTCCAGACGGACCAACCCAGCCCCCATCACCCGTCACCCTGCAGGCAGCCCCCACCACATGGGACACCCCAGCCCCTGTCACCCCACCCTGCAGGCAGCCCCCTCCACATGGGACACCGCATCCCCCATCATTCCACCCTACAGACAGCCCCCTCCAGATGGGCCAACCCAGCCCCCATCACCCTGCAGGCAGCACCCTCCACATGGGACACCCCAGCCCCCATCACCCCACCCTGCAGGTAGCCCCCTCTACATGGGACACCCCAGCCCCTGTCACCCCACCCTGCAGGCAGCCCCCTCCAGACGGGACACCCCCAGCCCCCCCCACCTGCAGGCAGCCCCATCCAGAAGGGCCAACCCAGCCCCCATGACCCATCACCCTGCAGGAAGCCTCCTCCACATGGGACACCCCAGCCCCCATCACCCCACCCTGCAGGCAGCCCCCTCCACATGGGCTACCCCAGCCCCCATTACCCTACACTGCAGGCAGCACCCTCCACATTGGGCCCCCCAGCCCCCCTCACTGGTCACCCTGCAGGCAGAACCCTCCACATGGAATACCCCAGCCCTGTCACCTCACCCTGCAGGCAGCCCCCTCGACAGGGGACAACCCATCACCCCACCCTGCAGGCAGCCCCCTCGACATAGGACACCCCAGCCACCATCACCCGTCACCCTGCAGGTAGCACCCTCCACATGGGACACCCCAGCCCCTGTCACCCCACCCTGCCGGCAGACACCTCCACATAGGACACCCTAGCCCCCATCACCCGTCACCCTGCAAGCAGCTCACTCCAGACGGCACACCCCAGCTCCCATCACCTGTCACCCTTCAGGCAACCCCCTCCACATGGGACACCACAGCCCCCATCACTCCACCCTACAGGCAGCCCCCTCCAGATGGGCCAACCCAGCCCCCGTAACCCTGCAGGCAGAAACCTCCACATGGAACACCCCAGCCCCCGTCACCCCACCCTGCAGGCAGCCCCCACCACACAGGACACCCCAGCCCCATCACCCCACCCTGCAGGCAACCCCCTCCTGATGGGCCAACCCAGCCCCATCAGCCATCACCCTGCAGGTAGCACCCTCCACATGGACACCCCAGCCCCATCACCCCACCCTGCAGGAAGCCCCCTCCACATGGGACACCCCAACCCATGTCACCCCACCCTGCAGGCAGCCCCCTCCAGATGGGCCAACCCAGCCGCATAACCCATCACCCTGCAGGAAGCCCCTCCACATGGGATACCCCAGCCCCCATCAGCCCACCCTGCAGGCAGTCCCCTCCACATGGGCTACCTCAGCCCCCATCACCCCACCCTGCAGGCAGCACTCTCCAGATGGGACACCCCAGCCCCCCTCACCGGTCACCCTGCAGGCAGAACCCTCCACATGGGATACCCCAGCCCCGTCACCCCACCCTTCATTCAGCCCCCTCGACATGGGACACCCCATCACCCCTCCCTGCAGGCAGCCCCCTCCACATGGGACACCCCATCCCCATCAGCCATCACTCTGCAGGCAGCACCCTCCACATGGGACACCCCAGCCCCGTCACCCCACCCTGCAGGCAGCCCCCTCAACATGGGACACCCCAGCCCCCATCACCCTACCCTGCAGGCAACCCCCTCCACATGGGGCACCCCAGCCCCTGTCACCCCACCCTGCAGGCAGCCCCCTCCACATGGGACACCCCAGCCCCCAACACCCTAGCCTGCAGGCAGCCCACTCCACATGGGACACCCCAGACACACCACCCGTCACCCTTCAAGCAGCCCCCTAATGATGGTACACCCTAGCCCCCATCACCTGTCACCCTGCAGGCAGCCCCCTCCACATGGGTCACCCCCAGCCCTCATCACCTGTGATGCCACTGTGCAGGCAGCCCCTTCCACATGGGACACCCCAGCCCTTGTCACCCCACCCTGCAGGCAGCCCCCTCCACATGGGACACCCCAACCCCCATTACCCCACCCTGCAGGCAGCACCCTCCACATGGGACACCCCAGCCCCCCTCACCATTCACCCTGCAGGTAGCACCCTCCACATGGGATACCCCAGGCCCCGTCACCCCACCGTGCAGGCAGCCCCCTCGACATGGGATACCCCATCACCCATCACCCTGCAGGCAGCCCCTTCCACATGGGACACACTAGCCCCCATCACCCTACCCTGCAGTCAACCCCCTCCACATGGAACACCCCACCCTGCCGGCAGCCCCCTCCACATGGAACAACCCACCCCCATAACACTAGCCTGCAGGCAGCCCCCTCCACATGGGACATCCTATCCCCATCACCTGTCACCCTGCAGGCAGCCCCCTCCAGACGGGACACCCCAGCCCCATCACCCGCCATCCTGCAGGCAGCCCCCTCCACATGCAACACCCCCAGCCCCATCACCTGTGACACCACCCTGCAGGCAGCCCCCTCCACATGGGACAGCCCAGCCCCCATCACACCACCCTGCAGGCAGCCCCCTCAAGATGGGCCAACCCAGCCCCCATCACCCATGACCCTGCAGGCAGCCCCCTCCTCATGGGGCACCCCAGCCCGCATCACCCCACTCTGTAGGCAGCCACCTCCACATGGGACACCCCAGCCCCCATGAACCATTACCCTGCAGGCAGCACCCTCCACATGGGACACCCCAGCCCCATCACCCCAATCTACAGGCAGCCCCATCCACATGGGATACCCCAGCACCCATCACCCCACCCTGCAGGCAGCCACCTCCAGGTGGGCCAACCCAGCCCCCATCACCCTGCAGGAAGCACCTTTGACATGAGACTCCCCAGCCCTGTCACCACACCCGAGAGGCAGCCACATCCACATGGGACACCCCAGCCCCGTCACACCACCCTGCCGGCAACCCCCTCCACATGGGACACCCCAGCCCCCAGCACACCACACTGCAAACAGCCCCCTCCAGATGGGCCAACCCAGCCCCCATCACCCCACAGGCACCACCTTCCACTTGGGACACCCCAGCCCCCGTCACCCCACCCTGCAGGCACCCCCCTCCACATGGGACACCCCAGCCACCATCACCCCACCCTACATGCAGCCCCCTCCACATGGGACACCTCAGCCCCAACACCCTGCAGGCAGCAACCTCCACATGGGACACCCCAGCCCCCATCACCCCACGCTGCAGGCAACCCCCTCCACATGGGAAACACGAGCCCCCAATTCACCACCCTGCAGGCAGCCCCCTCCATATGGGACACTCCAGCCCCAATCCCCCGTCACCATGCAGTTAGCCCCCTCCAGATGGGACACCCCAGCCCCCATCACTTGTGACGCCAGCCTGCAGGCAGCCCCCTCCACATGGGACACCCCAGCCCCCATCACACCACCCTGCAGGTGGTCCTCTCCAGAAGGGCCAAACCAGCCCCATCACCCGTCACCTTGCAGCAGCCCCCTCTGCATGGACACCACAGCCCCTGACACCCCACCCTGTAGACAGACCCCTCCACATGGGACATCCCAGCCCCCATCATCCATCCCTGCTGGCAGCTATTCCACATTTCATACCGCAACCCCCATCACCCTGCAGGCAGCACCCTCCACATGGGACACCCTAGCCCCCATCACCCCCCCTGCAGGCAGCCCAATTCAGATAGGACACCCCAGCCCCCATCACCCCACCCTGCAGGCAGCCCAATTCAGATAGGACACCCCAGCCCCCATCACCCCACCCTGCAGGCAGCCCCCTCCAGGTGGGCCAACCCAGCCCCCATCACCCGTCACCCTGCAGACAGCCCCCTCCACATGGGACACCATAGCCCCCATCACCCCACCCTGCAGGCAGCCCCCTCCAGATGGGCCAACCAAGCCCCCATCTCCCATCACCCTGCAGGTAGCACTCTCCACATGGGACACCCCAGCCCCATCACCCTTCACCCTGCAGGTAGCACTCTCCACATGGGACACGCCAGACCCTGTCACCCCACCCTCAGGCAGGCCCGTCCACATGTGACACCACAGCCCCTGTCAACCCATCCTGCAGGCAGCATCCTCCACATGGGACACCCCAGCTCCCGTCACCCCACCCTGCATACAGACCCCTCCACTTGGGACACCCCAGCTCCCATCACCCATCAAACTGCAGGCAGCACCTTCGAGACAGGACACCCCTGCCCCTGTCACCCCACCCTGCAGGCAGCCCCCTCCACAGGGGACACCCCTGCTGCCAGTCCCAATCACCCATCACCCTGCAGGCAGCACCCTCCACATGGGACAAGCCAGCCCCTGTCACACCACCCTGCAGGCAGCCCCCTCCAAATGGGACACCCCAGCCCACATCCCCTGTCACCCCGCAGGCAGCCCCCCCCAGACGGGCCAACCCAGCCCCCATCACCCGTCACCCTGCAGGCAGTCCCCTCCACATGGGCCAACCCAGCACCCATCACCCGTCACCCTGAAGGCAGCCCCCTCAAGTTGGAACAACCCAGCCCCCATCACCCATCACCCAGCAGGCAACCCCTCCATTGGAACATGTATCCTGCAAGCAAAAATTATTGCATTCACCCGGGCCACATCCATGAGTGTGGCTGCTGGGCAAACAGATTAGCTGTCCGCAACCATCGCCCAACATACACATGACACAAGTGAATGTAAAAGTGAGTGCCTGCTGGCCATGTGACAATGTCATGGCATCAATGCCCATGGACACATTGTTCACCAATGACAGAATCCCAAACGCCTTCAATGTGTGCCACATGAGCAAACACTGGCCGTGTTCCCCACAGCCTGAGTTTCATTGAGCTGCTATTCCTAGAAGAGAATCCCTAATAAACATTTCACTGGTATGCCCCTGTGTGAAGAACATGGCAATCAGACAGTGCAGCATGCACAGAGTCATCTGCTATGGGCAGCCAATGTGTAAATACCGTGAAATGGCAAAAGTGTATCCCAGTGCAAGAGGTCGACCAACACCAGAGATGATGATAAGTGCAAAAACATATGCTGCTAAATTGGGAAAGCACCACCTGTGTTTTTTAGAGAGCATCAAGCAAATCATGTGCCAATGTCCTGAACATGCAACATGCAACACTCCCACAGTCACCCCACTCACCTACCTTACAAACACAGTCATGGCAAATACACAGAGATGCTGCACATGTGAAGGGGTTTGCCATGTGCCTGTACACACACAAAATTCCACTCCAAACACCACCCACGGTCCGCCCCATGTGTACACTCACCCTGCAAATAAACCCAGAACATAATACATGCAAGTGAGCAAACACACACATGACCATCAATGGTCAGGATCCGGGCTACTAAATGGATTGCCAAACAGGCACACTGCAAAAATAACTGAACGACAATGAGTGTGAAAGTAAAATAAAATTATAATGAACAGTTGTATTTCCAGTATACATACTGCAAATGAAATATTAGATCATAATATGAAAAGATGTTCATTTCATAATCAGAATCCGAACTAGTCGGTCAGATGCACAGCGAGTAGAGCGCTCGCTTTGACATCCGTGGAAAGCCTGCAGACGCAGTTTCGAATCCCGGCAAGGCCAAACTCAGCCTTTCATCCTTCCGAGGTCGATAAATAAGCACCACATACTGTGGGAAATAAGCATCGCTCAGATACCTGAGGGTTCGTAGCGCTATGTAAATGCACAAAGAAACAAACAATGTCCATGTGTACCAAAATATGTCCTCCCAAAAATCTCCAAAATTATCAATAAAACTCCTCAAACCCACAAAGAACTATGTACAATAAAAAATGGAGGAAAGTCCACAGACCACTCCAAAAAGAAATAGAAAACTAAAAGGAATCTTACAACTACATAACTATGTACAAAAAATGGATTAATGTCCGCAATGCTAGCTTCAAATCATAATGAATAATGAAAGGAAACATATCTACAAAACTATGTACACAGGCAGGGGGCTAGTCCTCCTTTTCACCAAACTCTCTCATTGTCTCGGCCAGGGCATCATCGAGCACTGCGTTCACCTCCCCTAGGCGGGCCTCCGCTCTCTCCTCAAGGGCTTTCCGGCACTCCAGCATCAAAATATCCATCCCCTCCCACTCCCTGCAAGTATCCTTGTGGATGTCAGCCTGCCTCTCTGCACGAAGCAGTGCAATCTCTGCCCTGGCTATGGTGACTCTCGCCTCCAGAACCTGCTGCCTCTCTGCCCCGATTCGCTGCTCGTACTGTACAAACAGGGAAGACATGCTAGACCTCATTGTTGTGATGTGCAAGCCCACAAGTGTAAGCCTGCACTTCACCACAAATGACACCAGTACACCTCGCAATACCAGCTAGTAGGGGTTCCACTCGGTCTTGAATGGCCAGATCCGCAGGCATTGGGGTGTCGGTTTCCGTTCAGTGGAATCATCTGACACCTAGGGATGGGATCGGCCTGCGGCATGCTGGCAAGTGCATACTGGTGCAGTCGCTGGCCGAGGGACAGGATTTGGCACAGGCACCTTCAAAGTGACCTCCACTGCCTCCTGCCCCTGAGTCAGAACTGCACGAGTCACACACTCCTCACCACCCCTGCCAGGCCCCATGGACTCGGCTAATACGGCCTCCTCCCCCGTCAACCTGGATGCCTGCCCAGCATCTTCCGCAGTGTATTGCCTAGTTGTACGAGCTCACGTGCCCCCCCCCCGCTGCTGAGGAGTCCATGCCCACCTTCGCCCTCTTGGACCTCGCCTCAGCAGCTGTGGCTGATGGTTGAGACGCGGCACCAGTCTCCTCGCTCCTTGATGATGTTGTTTCCTGGGGGGGTGACTGGGCCTTGCGTCTCTGCCCATTGGAGGCATCCCTGCTGACTCCACAGCACTTTCTGAGACTCCACAGATCTGAGACACATACACATGAACACCATGCCTGTTCATGATGTTGACAACACCACCCAACTGTCACACCTCTCATATAGTCACGTCTCAGACACATACAAGTAACCACATGGACGTCGTCATATGCTGCAGTACAACAGACATTGCAACAGTAACACCGTAAAATTTACACATGCTTCATAGAACACATGTGGAGCACTGTCTCGGGCATGCACACAGACATCCGTACAAGAGGCATACTTGCTGTAAGGACAAGGTGCACACTCCCACCATACATCAACATGCACATACACTCTGTAGGCCAGCAACACATCGACACTTACCTGACGACTCCAGCTGGTGATGCAAATCGCTGACCTGGGCGTGTAGTGCCGTTAAAACTTCTCCAGCAGCGGTGGTGTTCAACCAGTCCCGGTGCTCCCCTTGGTCGGCACCAGCCTGGAGGAAGCACCGGGCCTTGTTGTGGGTCCTGGATTTGAGGTCCTCCCAGATCGTTTGCACATGGTGGTAGTCCCGGGGTAAACCAGAAAGAAAAAGAAAATGATAGAGGCCCGTCTGATAGGGTGGGTAACTGAAAGTGGGGTGGCTTTCAGCACTTAAAAAAGATTTTAATGATCATTATTAATCATCATAAATTTCAACATAACACATCATACAATCAAGCATCTAACTTTTCGTAAAAAACAACACATAAATTGTGGTTATTTGAACATACTCATTTATACATGCCGTCTCTGTGGCTAGGGTATCATAAACAACCATGGATTATTTATTATGTTGACATCGAGTTTCAATATTGTTTCAGTACAACCTGGAGTTTTTTGCATCACATTTGGTAATAAGTTGCATCACTTATTCAGCAATCGAATCCCTGGCAAAAAAAACCAAAAAAAAACTGATCATAATCAAAAAGGCAGGCAAAGGGGGAGATATTGTGACGATGAACCGGGAGGATTAGAAATGTACAAAACAACTGAGTAACACAGCTTATTATAAGAAACTACAAGATGATCCAACTAAAAAACTACAAGATAAACTCAAAACCACCAAGGCATATGAAAGGGGCTGGATTTCGAAACAAGAAGCCGAGTTCCTTTGAAACTAAAAGCCGAATATACCAACATTATGTTGCCTGCCCAAAATACATAAAACTTTGAACAACCCCCTGGGAAGACCAATTGTATTAGGCATTAACTCGGTCTTGGAACCCCTATCAAAATATGCAGATCATTACTTAAAGGGATATGTCAAAGAAATGCAGTCCTATTTAAAAGATACCACAGCTGCAATTGGGCAAATTGAACATCTTGAATTCAACAGTGACAAACATCTACTGGTGGGCATGGACATCATATCACTGTATACTAACATACCACAGCAAGCCACAGTTGACACAGTGGAGCAAATCCTACTCAATAGTACAGATCCAGTACCATCATCTTTTATATTATGGTGCATTGAAATCACACTCACAAATAACTATTTTGAATTTGAACAAGTTTTTTTACCAGCAATGGCTACTACTATGGCCCCAAGTCTTGCTAACCTCTACGTAGAGTTGTTTGGAAAAAGTACATTTACCTGGACACAATCCATTCAAGAAGAAAATCCTTAAATGGACTCGTTACATCGATGACATCCTGATTATATGGGAACGGTCACAGGAAGACACAGCGACCTTCCTTAACTGGATTAATGCACTTAACCCGCACTTATAATTTACCATGACAGTAAGTAATACCACAACTAACACCCTGGACTTAACTATCTTTCATCAAGAAGGACGCCTTCCAGTCAAACCCTTTCACAAACCCACAGACAAAAACTCTCTGCTGGATTATACAAGCCATCATGTGAAACATCTTCAGGATAACTTGCCGTTTGGACAATTTCTGAGGCTAAAAAGAAACAGCTCCCAGAGCTATATTTATGAGGAAGAGTCCAAAACCCTAAGTAAAAAAATTCGAAAATGTGGCTACCCTCAGACAATTATCAGAAAAGCTGCCAAGAGAGCCAGCAATAATAATAGGGAAGCACTTTTGGAAACCAAACAAGCCAAGGTCCCGGAAGAGAGGCTTTTATGAGTGAGTACTTTCACTGACCTTAGTCTGAAAATAAGGAATGTCATTCAGAAGCATTGGAAAGTATTTGATACCTCTAAAACACCCCTTACATGCCCTACCTTTGCATATAAGAAAAGCACATCGATTGGCAATAAAATCAGCACCAGCAAACTAAAAACCAGGCGTACTAAACGAGATGAAAACTCCACTCTCTGGAACACTGGGAAAACTAATGGACACTACACCTGTGGCACATGTAGAGTGTGTAAAATGACAAAGAAGAGCCAAGAAGTGGACATTGGGACCAATAAAAAGTGGATCCAAAGAAGTGTTTCTAACTGCAATACCAGTCATGTGATCTACCCTATTAGATGCCCCTTGCGGACTACCCTATATAGGGAAAAAGAATCGGAAGATTAAGACACACATAATTGAACATCGAAGCTATCTTAAAAACAAGACAGAAAAGGCTCCCATGGTCAAACATTTTCAGGAGAAGAACCAGAATTTTGAAGACTACACTTGGACAGTGTTACAAGTTCTGAAGGGAGACAACATAAAACAGCTTGAAAATCTATTGCTTAAAAAGGAACAGGAGATGATCTACATCATGCAAAGCAACACACATGGTTTGAACAAGGCCATTGAATGACACAAGATCAAGTAATGACAGCAGAACCCATGTTAGAGTCTGGTAGTCCCCCAACAGACCCACGGGTTCGGTATGTTGTCATTCATTTACTCCTCCTACCTATCCCGCCTGTTGTGTGCTCTTATATAAAGATATATGCTCCATTCTAAGTCCTTGAGAGGGTGGCATGATGGGTAGGATGACTGATTCACTGATACCTTGTACACCGCAATCATAATATTCACAGGGCTTTGTGTACAAACTAGATGTGACAATATTTACTGAATGTCGATGTGTCGTGAAGAGATGGGGCCTAGACATAAGTGTTTGTAATAACTCAAAGGGTTCTCATAAAATAATGGGATGTTGTACAAGTAGACAGATTTGTTGCAACTTATGAGCAAGCTCTGATGTCTGGTGTTTGCTGTGCATCTCCTTAGTCGACATATGCAGTGTCCATAAGGGCCCCTTATATAATTTATTGGACTTAATAAGGTACAACACCACACTCTGGTATTTTTATTAGGATAGTTGCCATACAAGTAAGAATATGTTTTCAACTAAACATCACTCGATGCCAATGGAATATGTATACCCAGAGTGCCTCGTATACTAGGAGGCGTATGGCTAGTGATTACATCGGAGCCATTTCAAAATGGCACGCCCGAACACCTTACGTGCCAGCGAAATAGAAAAAAGTCCTCAGAACCCATAAGCATACCCATCGCTATGACGACGCTTGCTAACAGGGGAAGATGCGGCCGGCTGCCACGCACAAACCGCTGGACGCTTTGCTGACTGTGTGGCAGCGCGCCTGGTAAGAGCTCACAGATTACAGCTCGCTCGCTATTTCCATGTCTCCACTGATCACAGATAACCAAGCAGACTCAATGTCCGTATCTGTTTGGTCCCGTCTATCCTGATTTTTGATATGATGCAGATCGGGCGTTGAACGTGAGAAACCCAGCAATTTGCTACAGTGGCAACTACTTACAAGCGAGGTACTTGATTACATTTATACTCAACCTAGTGCACTGTTCCAATTTAACGCAGTGCAATGTAAATGACACAGTGTTACCACTCCCTTCTCCATAGATTATACTCACTGCTTCGGGCCCCAGAGAAACCTATGTTACCCACCCGAGTACCCATAGCAGATCTAATGTCTCACCCTAACTACAGCATTCTCACCCTCTCCAAGAGAGGTGAGTCTATGGGTGCAGCACCTTTTCAATTCATGGTCCATTGTTAACAGGACCAACCGCATTAATGTGAAGCCCTGGATTGTACTCCACTGGTTATAGTTTTAGCGAAACCTAAGGCATACTCTGCTAGGGAGAATTCTCCAAATATGCTAATTTCCTTTACCTTTTGTGACCCCCAGCAACTTTGCTGGATTTCTAGGATTTAATGTTTTACCTGGAAAGAGTGTGAGCCTTTTTTACCACTCTTTCATGTATTTTGATGTGTGTTTTACTTTTGTGTTCTTCGGTTGTGGTGTTCTAAACAAACTCCATGGCATCATCTTTTTCTGTGTGTCACACAGCACCTTCAGTGCAGTGGTACAGGGGTGTCTTTTAGACGCCCCAATGTTTAAATACCTTCTCTGGGACTGACTACTGTCTCCCAGAGCATGTAAAGTTAAATTGACTTTACTAGTCTCTTTAAATGTAGTGACCCAGCACACCCTATCTTACTACAGAGTTCTGGAGGGGTTCCTAGCTTCCCCTGAGTCAAAACACTCATGTAACAGTAAAATGTTACCCTTTCCTACTTTAAATGGCTGGTGGCAGTTGTTTAGATCAACTACTGTGATGTTTCCCTACTGCTAACAACGGTAGCTAAAAATCGGGTCAGCCATGTTTTTCAATATGGCACCCTAGACCTATCTGTAAAAACAGAAAGGTCCTTCTTGTGTTTGTCTCTGCGCACCAAACCAGGTTTGGTCCCTTTGTTTGTTGGCCTTTGGCATGCTCCAGTGCTGAAGCCCTCCTCTGGCGCCTGAGGGTCTAGGGTGGACAGGATGTGAGGGAGGTGCCCGAAACTCCCTGTGCTTACTCTCCTAGGAGACCTGAATGCACTCTGGTGTGATTGACCGGCTGGCTGTCCGGCAAGGACAGCCACCCTGCTGTGTGAGTGACAGCCAGGCTGGAAGGAATGGGGGAAAACTGTTTAAAAGCAGGTCTCTGGGGCTCGGAAAGCAGAGTTGACCACTGGAATGAAAGTACCGAAGAGGAGAGGAAAGAACAACCAACACACAAGCCACCTGGACACCATCCTATTCTGGTCGAATTTTCATCAGAGTGATGTTGAAAACTGGATAGCCAGAGGGAAGGAAACCAGCTTGTGGACTTTAAGGCACTCACACCTTAAACCAACGTCTTGCTACAGCTTTTGGCCTCTTCCCAAACTGCAAACGTGGTCTGAAAATATTTTCGGCCTTCGAGAAAGTGCGTGAAACTTTCCTCAACTTCAAAGGCTTGTCCTTCCCTAAACATTCGTCAAACTTTTCGCCTAGCCACATCTGTCATGATGCCTACCCCCGGGCATCAGGACCAAGGCCCTCAGCTCCGGGAGCAGGCATCCAGACATTTGTTTAAACCTCAGCAGCCCCAGCTAGGGGCTGTCTATGTTCAGTCCTGGCGCCTTAGGCGCCAGGCTCATCATAGAAATCAGTCCTGGCGCCATAGGCGCCAGGCTCATAGACTTTACTTACCTGATGCAGACCATGCTGCAAAAGAGTCCAAGCCTACATGAGGCCTGGATGGGACTATTTTGTTACAGGGACTATTTTTTACTCGAGTCTGGCTCTAGGGAACTTCTTACCTGGAACTACTTTGGAGGCTATTTAAACCACACCCGAACAGCAGCAAATGCTTTGCGTTATTCTGCATCCAGCAGCATGACTCTCACCGTGTCTGCAGCCAGCATCCAGTCTTCTACCATGCCCGCCTCGAATCCGGAGCTCCTAGAATAAAGAAGAGGAAAAGGACAAGGTTAGAAAACACACTTATTTCAAATTCCTCACCTAATTCCGGAACCATTTCATCTCCGGACATGGAAAGTACATCAGTCCTGCACGCGTCGCTTCGCCAGCTCCAGCACGGCGCCATACTCACCAGTTCTCACTGCATCTTTCGATCCGGCACTGTCTCCATCATTTCTTCGCTGTAATCCAGCACCTAGGGGACACAAGAAAAAACAAGCTGAGCCAAGGGAATCAACAAATACAACCTCTTACCAGCATAGACTTACCTGATTTACCACCTGCGGTATTATTCCATAACTCTCCACATTTTCATATGCCGCATCTGTAAAGAGGGAGAAAAACAACACGTTAACGCATGCAATAGTTACCGGACAGCGTTGGGTAACACAGACTCTTACCTGAACGCCAGCAGCAGCTACGAGACCTTATTCTCACAAACTCAGTTGCAACTTAAGGAAGGAAGGGGACAAGAGTGAACATCGGGCACATTGAACTCTTTGAACTTGATACTTACCAATCCCGCCAGGGACTTCAGAGTCAATACTTAACAGAACTCTCCCAACGCCTTCAAACCAGTGAAGTAACTGGTATATACGTGCCCCTGCAAGACACGCAGGATGGAGAGCTCATCTTTTACGAACATAAGGTGAGGTTACTAAGGGGATATCGGAGGTGATTAGTGAGGGAGAGCGAGAACAGTTGGGAGGCCATCACTAAAACCCACAGGTGGTTAATCCCTGTCTCCACTTGCACGAAAATACTTCTTCGGGTCCAGCAGACAAGACTAGGCGGGCCAGTCCAGACAGTCATCTCTGCACTACGCATCACGTTGAAGGAGACCGCAGCTGTCCGGGTCCAATCGACACCCCTGTGGGGTCCAGGTGAGCATAACACATCCTTTAAAAACCTGTGGCAAAGACATAACGGTTACTTACCAGAACTGTGCTATCATATACAAAATACTCTGAACCATTGACTTTGGCCCATGCCTATTGAGAAGAATTGCTGGTTGTATTTAACTGAAACCCTTTGCCCTGCCTATAAATGTATTTGGGCTGTCTATTCTTATAACCTTGTCTTTTCCCTCCTTTATTAAGTATCTGAAGTGCCATTTTGCTCACACTTCATTTTTGAGCTAAACTTGTTCAATTACTTACCGGTTGGATTTTTGTGGTGTATTAGTGTGTGATATTGAGCTGCTTGTGCTAGTGTAATGTTTTATAACTGACTGAGTAAATAAATGTATACTCTTTTACCAAGAAACCTTGAGTAAGTGTTTACTTGAATCACTGTATTGGTTGGTCCTTTGTGTAACATGTTCTACTGCTCACTTTAACTCTTGAGATAAGTCTGGCCGATCAGCCATTGCTACCACTTCACTGTGTAGTACAGGCTTGTACCAAAGGTGAAAATATGCTTACACTTGTAGTCCTAATTGCCTGTAGTGGTCCCCAAGGGTACTACAGGTGATTCTGCCTAACACTCTCTCTTCATGCTTTCCTATTAACTACGCAACAGGAAGGACAAAAACTATCTCCTACCTACGTTCCTTGGAACAGGCTCGCCCTCTCAAAATCACCTGTACAGGTAATTATCCTACCTCTAGTAGGAGATACTCTCATTAAAAGAGCTGAACTGGATTCTAGAGAAATAGTAACTCACTCCAGTTTTCTTGTTTTTGTTTGGTAGGGAATGGATTTCACTTACCACCGATTTTTACAACCTAAACACTAGCGCAGTCTACAAGTCAGTACTATAACCAGGGTTCCACTCCTGATGAAAGTTCTGGATCCTTCACCTTTACAAACTTAAACATGTTGAGATTTTGTACTGTGTAATAGCAATGCAGTGAATAAGTGATGCACTTATCACCAAATATGATGTAAAAAACTATAGGTTGTACTGAAACAATATCGAAACTAGAGGTCACCATGGCCACTGAGACGGCATGTTGTAAATGTGTATGTTAAAATAACCACAATTTATGTGTTGTTTTTACTAACTTTTAGATACTTGATTGTATGATGTGTTATGTTGAAATTTATGATAATTAATAATGATGATTAAAATGTTTTTAAGTGTGAAAGCCACCCCACTTTCAGTTACCCACCCTATCAGACGGGCCTCTATATTTTTCTTTTTCTTTCTCGTTATCCCCCAACCGGGAGTAGATAGAGGCAGCACTCTAATATTTGTTGAACAAGTGCATACCTGGGGTTCTTCCACTATCTGAGGGTAGATCCGGGGTGCCACCCGCTCTGCGTTGATGGCACACACAATCTGGCCCCAGATCAGATTCTGTCCATCCTTTCTGACTTTCATTGGTCCGGGCAATAGGGAGTCATAATGCCCTAGGCCATGCTCCACCAGAATGTCAACTTCCCTGGCTGTGAAGTTGACAGCCCTCTGCCTCACTGCAGTAGGGTTGCCACTTGCCTTTGGAGATGTTTGCTCAGACATGACCACCCCCGAAGCAGGTGTTGGTGGGCAAGGTGGTCCTGGGACTGGGCTGTGGAGTGTTGGTGATGTTCTGGCACATTGGGAGTCTTCTGAATCAGCTGTGGTGGTCACACGGTCGAGGACAGGAGCACTGGTAATGGCTTGACAGCAGGCTCTCAAATTGCAGGGCAGGTGGGCAGCAGGCACACACATTGGGCAGGCAGCAGCAGGTGGCTCGTAGGAGGCAGGTAAAATGGCTCATAGGCAGGATTGCGTGGGTCTTCCGTGTTACTCCAGTGGGCAGCTGAAAACAGAGTGACGGTTACTTTGCACGTGCAGAATTAGCATGTGCGCGTGAAATCAGAGGAAAGGGCCTAATTGCGTTACGTGACACAATCTGGCCGTTGGGCATTGGTGTTCAGATTCGGGATAACGAAGTTGGAGCGGACAGACGTGTGGACTTCGGACATCTTTGGGGTGCCATGCATTTTGTTCACTACTGTGACAGTGCATGCTTCTTATTTTGGTGGGGGATTTGCCTCTGCTCACACGCTTGTGTCCTTTTCCCTATTTTCAGAGGCTAACAGTGAATCGTGTACGCATTATCCATTCTATGGATGCACCTGTGCCTTGCGTACCCCCATTCGCAACATCAGAGTGGCTAATCTGGGACTCGCGTATACATTTCTCATGTTGCTAGAAGCCACAGCGTACCGCATAATGCTTTTTATTTCACGTGAGCTACCGAGGGGTCGCGCAAATGCATTTTTGATATTTTGGGTTCCTGTGCGTTACGTGTCACATTTTTCTTTCCACCAGGGGTGAAATTGAGCCTCACCGGACCATACTAGTACGTTTTACATCATGCACCCTGCCCCTTACTCAAATTGCCCAGGATATTTGCTTGCTGCTCCTCCCTTTTTACAAATACATCTGTACCAGGAGTGGGAAGGCCACAAGAGGGAAGGGTGGCTGAGGTGGCTGAGCTGGCTGAGGTGACCAAAGGTGTCGATCATCAGGGATGTGCAGGGAGAGCTATGCTCCCCACCCAACAGGGTCACGGAGATGCAGGTGATGCTGACATCCCAGCACCCAGGTTTCGGGAGCTGCAGGGCCAGCTGTTGTCCCCACCACCCAGGCTCAGGGACCACCAGCCATGGCTGTAGTGGTCACAGCCCAGGTTCACAGAGACGCAGAGGTATATGTTGTCTGTGCATCCAAGGAGGAGGCACGTTCCCACAAACTCATGTCCCCAGCACCCAGGGTCTGGGATCTGCTGTCCCCACTGGCCAGGGTCATGAAGCTGCAGGGGCAGCTGCAGTCCCCACCACCCAGGCTCAGGGAGCAGCATCCATGGCTGTAGCGGTCACAGCCCAGGTCCACAGAGACGCAGGGGCAGATGTCCGTGCGTCCAAGGGGAAGGGATGTGCAGTGAAAGGATCTTGCACCAGCAGCGAGGTATGGCTACCTGCAGGGGCACCTTCTTTCCCAGCATCAATGAGTCATGCCATACCCCAGGCTACTAGTGCTCCAGCCCCTACTGACCTGAGTGGTCCAGCCACACAGGGTCTGCATGACCTTCCAAGAAGGTAAAGCATGCAGTAGCAGAACAGGCTCAATGCCAATAAACGGCACAGGAGACCGTCATGTTGAGGAAGAGGAGCTTCAATGATGTAGAAATCCAGATCCTTATGGACTATGTGAGCGTACACTACCGTGACATGCTCATGCCAGCAAGGAGCACACATGTGCCTGCTCAGCGTATGGTCCACTGGCAGCGAGTCACGGATAGAATCAATGCCTTGGGCAATGAGAGGCGCACCAATCGTGAGGTGATGAAGCAGTGAAATGACCTCCACCATCGAACCAAACACAAGCTGGCTACCAACTTCGCCTCTACTTTGGTGACTGGAGGAGGGTCACCACAAGAGGATGAGGATCTCACACCACATGAAGAGGCCATTAGTGTGTTGATTAATGTGGAGGCGTGGGAGGCCTGCCAAATTACGAGGATATGTCCATTGAGTGCCTTTGCATCCAGAATATGTGTATGTCGATTGAATGAATTGTTCTGATTGTGTAGCACTTCTGACTGCATTCCCAAGACTGCCATGGGTGAACCATGTCGTGGTGCACTGACCCGTGATTGGTGTTCTGCAGACTGCATACAACCGATGTGCTGCACACCGAGATTCTCCTCATCACCACACCTGCTCCCTCCTTTCCTGTCACTCTCCGGCTGGCCTCTTTTGGCCCTCTTCCTGCTCCCATCTGTGATGCTGGATAGCCTGGGTTAATCTGCGACTCGTAACACAACAAAAGCGGTTTTATAGGAAGGTATTCAAGGTGCATCAAAGGATTGCAAAACAAATGAATCAATTAGAGTGCTCACACTCAACACACATGAAAAGGGGGGAGGACCACCCGACTCGGCGTACCTGACCCTAAGGAAGAACACCCTGAACCTGGCGGGGGTGCCTATCCCTGGGTGGCGTGTGGTGTATCGCCTACTAAAAAGATATAGAGGAGAGTACTATCCCTCAGCCTTCTATACTAATGGCAATGTCTGGAAACAGACACGGGTCGTCCAACAAAAGCATTTAAAACAGTGGTAGACTCAAGAGGGTTAAGCAGCATGCAACAAGGCAATGAATTGGGTCTTGAGGCTGCTTGATCTTGAGCGTGGATCCAACCTGTGAATCAGGTCAACTGCTTATATTCCATCCAGAGTGTGCAACTTTAATGATACCCGTAGGTCACTGTGGTTGGGGTATGTAAGAGTACTGGCGGAGTGACCACTGGTGGATAAGTAAAATGACCAGCCAGGGGGCTGGGGGGCTAGAAAAGGCTCTTATAAAAATGTGTGGCTCACTCAGTGGTAATGAGTGTGCTACAGTAGATAGTTTTTAGAGGATTGTGTCTCTTTAGTAGGTGTATGAGAGATCAAGCGTGGGTCATGAGAGCCCTCATGACCGAAAGGGGTCGACCGGTTTCAATGGCGTAGGAGATTCAGGCCATCTTCTTCAGGACCGTGATTTAGAATGCAAACGAGTTTGCCGAGTGTTCAGTGAGGTGCTGAACAGGAATGAAGATACTGGTGTCTCCTGGAGGGAGACAAAAGAGGGAGGGGGAGAGAAATGGAGAGCAATCAATGAGGGGGGGAAAAAAGGAAGAAGGGACATAGGAAGGGGGGTGTTTGGGGGCACCAGGGAGTTGGTGCAAAGTGCTAAGGGGTGGTGCTTTTAACATGCCTTGAATGGAGCATGTGGGAGCAAGGCCATTAATTGGTCAAAAATTACAGGAGTAGTGGAGGTGCCTGTGCACCAGTGGTTGAACTCGTCGCCAAAAGGTGGGGGAGAGGAAGGGGGTGCCAGACAAAGTCTCTAAAGGTGACTGGTGGGCTGCTGCCAGGGAGTGAGAGGCGCTGATGTGCACTAAATAGGATAGAAATTGTGCACTACAGGGTGGAGATGGTGAGCCCCTAGCTCGTAAGCAAATTGGGTGAAATGGGGACAACCAGCTCCCAGCTAGGTGCAAGAGGGGTGCCTGAGGGGTGGGGAGGCAGGCTGAACATACCTCTAAACCAGCATGCTAGATGGAATGTAAACGGTGAATCTGGGTTACTTTATTCTTCGAGCTGCAGGTAAAAAGTATACCTGTAGGGAGTAAACAAACCATATCAGGTATAATAGTCTGTGCTGGGCACATGGCAGAATTAACATGATCAAAGGGCCGTAGTGCCTAAGTGTGGTCTGTACCTGTGAAGGGGGCAGCTGCTCTCCTCCGTGTTGTCTGGGAGCTGTATCGGGCTTGTACAGCTCAAGACTGCTGGTTTGTTGGGATAAGGCCCAATGCCTATAAAAACATCGAGCAACGCGCTCGCGCAGGCGTCTACGTGCCGACGCTGGCTCCCTGTGAGCCTCGAGCGTCGGGAGGCAATGAGAAAAGCTTGAGCGCCTCTAGAAACAAAGGCTGAGCGCGCTCGAGCTCGAAAAGGGTCAGGCACCGCACTGGGTCTGATCCCTAGTGAAAGAGACTGGGTCGGGAGAGAAGGAGTGCAGGGGGGAGGGCGGGGGGAGGGTCTTAATTCAAAAGAATTATTTGTAATAAAAAAATTAATTAAATTAAGAATAAAAAATAAAAAATAAAAAATAAAATGAATGTGAAAATAAATGTAAAAATAAATGTAAAAAACTGACAAGTGGCAAAGCGGAAAAAAAGCGGTGGAAAGTGGTTAGTGGGGTACAAGGGGGATGGAAGGTCCCAATGAACCATGGTGAAGAATGGGCATCGGGAGGGCCTCGTGCCCGTTTGTGAAAGAGACATGGGCAACTCTTGGGAATGTCCAGAAGAAAACATAACGAACCTGCAAAGCACGTACTTACGAGCACGTCTGGTATGTTATCTTTAAGGCAACACTGCCAGTTCATGCCACTGGATTTGTTCATTCAAACCTTCCAAGTAGGTGTTGAGTCTATAAATCCACATCTGTTCTTTTTTGAACAGCATGTTGTGGTAATTGCCGCCTCTGCGGGGCGGTGTGACTTTCTCTTTGATAGTCCACTTGAACTGGTCAGCTGTGTGTCCTTTATCCAAGAAATGGGACACCAAAGGTGCAGTAAGTTTGTGCGTTCTTATGCATGATTTATGTTCGGTCATGCGGGTCCGAACTGGCCTATTTGTCATGCCGATGTATCTCAGGGTGCAGGGGCAAGTTATCATATAGATAACGCCCTTGGTGTTACAATTGGTAAATGTGTTCTGTATCCATGGTGTTTTCCAACCGATCTCTATCTGTGTGGTTCTAGAGGTCTGGGCGCACATGGAGCAATGGCCACAGGGTGCATGACCCTTGGGGGGTTGAGTGTTCCAAAGGGTCCCCTGTGTAGGCTCATCCCTAGGAGTATTAGGTGTGAGGGTTTTAACAACCTTATCTCTAATGTTGCAACGTCTCTTGAGGGCAAAGCGTGGGACAGAGATGGTGGAGGCGCCTGTGTTGAGAATCGGCCAAAGTCTCTTAACTTCCCGTTTGATTTTACTGAGAAGGGGTGAAAAACTGAACACTGCTGTAAAGGTGTTCGTCTCACTTGGTTTGGTATGTTGTTGTAAGGTGATGGAACGTGGAATGTTCCTAGCTCATTTACAGGTGTCCTTGATAATCCTCCTAGGATAGCCTCGCTCAGTGAGTTGCGTCTGGAGTTGTTTGGATTGTCTGGTATAGTCCGTAGTCTGGGTGGCGTGTGGTGTATCGCCTACTAAAAAGATATATAGGAGAGTACTATCCCTCAGCCTTCTATACACCATCGCATATGATCCAGAAACAGAATGGCTAGTCACTATTGACATAGAATCCCTCTACACCCGGATACCGCAGCAAGAAACACTGCAGATGCTTAGCGATATGTTACACTCAGGTATGGATTTACATGGAGTCCCGCCTAGCTTCATCGTATCTCTCGCAGAAATAGCATTGACCAAGAATTATTTTCTTTTTGAAGATACTTTTTACCAACAGACCTCGGGTACCGCGATGGGGGCAACCTTTGCCCCTAGCCTCGCCAATCTATACGTTGACTTATTCGAACGCCAACACATCCATCCCGCAACCAATCCATATCTCGCCCATTTAACTGTATGGCGGCGATATATCGACGATATTTTCGTGATATTCAGAGGCTCAGAGCAGGAGGTAGAGGCTTTTCATATTTGGCTAAACTCCCTTAACCCCCATCTCAAGTTCACCATGGAGAGACACAGATCCAACACACACTTTCTCGACCTGGCCATCTCAGCTACAGGCGGGAGCCTCTCTTCGAGCGTCTACAGAAAAATCACAGACAGAAACGCCTTGCTTTGCTACTCCAGCTACCACCCTAAGGCCCTCAGGGATAATCTCCCCTTTGGACCGTTCTTATGCTATCGGAGGCTGTGCTCACAGACTACGGACTATACCAGACAATTCAAACAACTCCAGACGCAACTCACTGAGCGAGGCTATCCTAGGAGGATAATCAAGGACACCTGTAAACGAGCTAGGAACATTCCACGTTCCATCTCCTTACAACAACATACCAAACCAAGTGAGACGAACACCTTTACAGCAGTGTTCAGTTTTTCACCCCTTCTCAGTAAAATCAAACGGGAAGTTAAGAGACTTTGGCCGATTCTCAACACAGGCGCCTCCACCATCTCTGTCCCACGCTTTGCCCTCAAGAGACGTTGCAACATTAGAGATAAGGTTGTTAAAACCCTCACACCTAATACTCCTAGGGATGAGCCTACACAGGGGACCCTTTGGAACACTCAACCCCCCAAGGGTCATGCACCCTGTGGCCATTGCTCCATGTGCGCCCAGACCTCTAGAACCACACAGATAGAGATCGGTTGGAAAACACCATGGATACAGAACACATTTACCAATTGTAACACCAAGGGCGTTATCTATATGATAACTTGCCCCTGCACCCTCAGATACATCGGCATGACAAATAGGCCAGTTCGGACCCGCATGACCGAACATAAATCATGCATAAGAACGCACAAACGTACTGCACCTTTGGTGTCCCATTTCTTGGATAAAGGACACACAGCTGACCAGTTCAAGTGGACTATCATAGAGAAAGTCACACCGCCCCGCAGAGGCGGCAATTACCACAACATGCTGTTCAAAAAAGAACAGATGTGGATTTATAGACTCAACACCTACTTGGAAGGTTTGAATGAACAAATCCAGTGGCATGAACTGGCAGTGTTGCCTTAAAGATAACATACCAGACGTGCTCGTAAGTATGTGCTTTGCAGGTTCGTTATGTTTTCTTCTGGACTTTCCCAAGAGTTGCCCATGTCTCTTTCACAAACGGGCACGAGGCCCTCTCGATGCCCATTCTTCACCATGGTTCATTGGGACCTTCCATGCCCCTTGTACCCCACTAACCACTTTCCACCGCTTTTTCTCCGCTTTGCCACTTGTCAGTTTTTTACATTTATTTTTACATTTATTTTCACATTCATTTTATTTTTTATTTTTTATTTTTTATTCTTAATTTAATTAATTTTTTTATTACAAATAATTCTTTTGAATTAAGACCCTCCCCCCGCCCTCCCCCCTGCACTCCTTCTCTCCCGACCCAGTCTCTTTCACTAGGGATCAGACCCAGCGCGGTGCCTGACCCTTTTCGAGCTCGAGCACGCTCAGCCTTTGTTTCTAGAGGCGCTCAAGCTTTTCTCATTGCCTCCCGACGCTCGAGGCTCACAGGGAGCCAGCGTCGGCACGTAGACGCCTGCGCGAGCGCGTTGCTCGATGTTTTTATAGGCATTGGGCCTTATCCCAACAAACCAGCAGTCTTGAGCTGTACAAGCCCGATACAGCTCCCAGACAACACGGAGGAGAGCAGCTGCCCCCTTCACAGGTACAGACCACACTTAGGCACTACGGCCCTTTGATCATGTTAATTCTGCCATGTGCCCAGCACAGACTATTATACCTGATATGGTTTGTTTACTCCCTACAGGTATACTTTTTACCTGCAACTCGAAGAATAAAGTAACCCAGATTCACTGTTTACATTCCAGCTAGCATGCTGGTTTAGAGGTATGTTCAGCCTGCCTCCCCACCCCTCAGGCACCCCTCTTGCACCTAGCTGGGAGCTGGTTGTCCCCATTTCACCCAATTTGCTTACGAGCTAGGGGCTCACCATCTCCACCCTGTAGTGCACAATTTCTATCCTATTTAGTACACATCAGCGCCTCTCACTCCCTGGCAGCAGCCCACCAGTCACCTTTAGAGACTTTGTCTGGCACCCCCTTCCTCTCCCCCACCTTTTGGCGACGAGTTCAACCACTGGTGCACAGGCACCTCCACTACTCCTGTAATTTTTGACCAATTAATGGCCTTGCTCCCACATGCTCCATTCAAGGCATGTTAAAAGCACCACCCCTTAGCGCTTTGCACCAACTCCCTGGTGCCCCCAAACACCCCCCTTCCTATGTCCCTTCTTCCTTTCCCCCCCCCCCTCATTGATTGCTCTCCATTTCTCTCCCCCTCCCTCTTTTGTCTCCCTCCAGGAGACACCAGTATCTTCATTCCTGTTCGGCACCTCACTGAACACTTGGCAAACTCGTTTGCATTCTAAATCACGGTCCTGAAGAAGATGGCCTGAATCTCCTACGCCATTGAAACCGGTCGACCCCTTTCGGTCATGAGGGCTCTCATGACCCACGCTTGATCTCTTATACACCTACTAAAGAGACACAATCCTCTAAAAACTATCTACTGTAGCACACTCATTACCACTGAGTGAGCCACACATTTTTATAAGAGCCTTTTCTAGCCCCCCAGCCCACTGGCTGGTCATTTTACCTATCCACCAGTGGTCACTCCACCAGTACTCTTACATACCCCAACCACAGTGACCTACGGGTATCATTAAAGTTGCACACTCTGGATGGAATATAAGCAGTTGACCTGATTCACAGGTTGGATCCACGCTCAAGATCAAGCAGCCTCAAGACCCAATTCATTGCCTTGTTGCATGCTGCTGAACCCTCTGGAGTCTACCACTGTTTTAAATGCTTTTGTTGGACGACCCGTGTCTGTTTCCAGACATTGCCATTAGTATAGAAGGCTGAGGGATAGTACTCTCCTCTATATCTTTTTAGTAGGCGATACACCACACGCCACCCAGGGATAGGCACCCCCGCCAGGTTCAGGGTGTTCTTCCTTAGGGTCAGGTACGCCGAGTCGGGTGGTCCTCCCCCCTTTTCATGTGTTTTGAGTGTGAGCACTCTAATTGATTCATTTGTTTTGCAATCCTTTGATGCACCTTGAATACCTTCCTATAAAACCGCTTTTGTTGTGTTACCAGATGTTACCTTGTTAACGGCTAAAGGATGAATACGGTGCACCAAGCACCTTAGCTGTATAAGCTTTCCCTGTTGTTTTCTAGACTTAATCTGCGACTCCACACTCTCCTTCTCTCCTCACATCTCTGATGTCTCTGAGAGGTCAAACTACCAGCTGCACCTCCTGAGAGGTATTCTTAATTTTCTCTCCTTCCCCCAGAAGCTCACTGTCTCCAGAGAACTGGTTCTCTGTAGGGTGGGCTAAAGCAACATCCTCTTTCTTAATTTGACTGCTTCAACTCTCTGCCCTATGCAACTCATCCAGAACAGGACTGTGACAATTGTCCTTGCTTTCCAGCCCAGGTATCGTATTTCTCCAAGACTGTAATCATGGCACTGGCTCCCAGTGGCTACAATTATTAAGTTCAAAACCCTCTGCATTGTCCACAAGACCTTCTGGGTCTTGGCCCATAATACCTTCAACTGTCTCTTCCAAAATATCTTCCTTCTCAAGTTCTTCAATCATCCCTCTCCTACACCCTCCGGGTCAGTTGCTTCTCCTAGCAAAGAGTTGGTGGTTGAAGTCTTTCTTCGGCTGGGGCCTCCCTCTGGAACAGCCTCCCTGCCCTCCTGAAACTTTTTGTGAACCTTCTCTGGTTCTGGAAGCACATCTGATACTTCCTCTTGGGTTGTGCTTGGGGACTGTTTACTGTCTTGCTAAAGCCCCCTACCAGCACTTGACACCCGAAGTCTGCACTTACCCTTCCACTGCCACCAGCTGGCCGCATTTTACTAGTGCTTATGTTATCTTTTTTTTTACTGCAATTCCCATGTACTGCACTCCCCCCCCACATCCCGCTGCAAGTCTCCCCTTCCCATTTCCCCTGTACTTCTGAAATTTCAATGTCACCTGGCCTCATTAGATCGATGTGTCTGGCTTCACTCTATTCCCCCACCCTTGCCTTGTCACACCTTTTAACACTTGTTTATATGCCCTTTATAAATACCATATCATGTCACATACATTGTACATAGCTTTGGGACAGTATTCATCAAGAACCGTCTCATGCTAATAGGCAGTTCCGGCATACCACTAGAACTTGCCATCTGGGTATTTGCATCAGTGATGTTAGTGATTCAATTATGCCAGTCAAGTGCTTGTGTCTGAAGCAGGTGCTATACACCATGCACTGCATGTGGTGTTAAATCCATCCACATATGTCCATGGGTGGTTTCATGCTACCCATACCTTTCATTGACACTGGCAATGGGCGGGACATTGTACCATGCGTGACATAGCATGTTAATGTGTTGCAGGACACCATTGTGATACCTATGTGTGTGGGCTATGCTATTTGCATCGCTCTTCATGTATTTTTCTGTCCATGTGCAGGTGATGAGGCACTGGATGCAGAGGAGGTTGAGGAGGAACAGGATCCTGAGTCGCAACAGATCACTGGTGGAGGACGTGTTGTGACAGCACATGAAAATCCACTGGTGCTACAGGCCATCCGGGGCCTGACTCAGTATGAGTACACCTCTGATGAAACCAGTGGCTCTGGTGGTGAAACGGACATGAATTCCTCTATGCTGTCGCAGGTGAGTGCATCAAGTGTTGGTGCTGTTGTAGCTCAAGCGTCTGCAGGGGGTCACGCCCCCTCACAGGGCTAGTCAGTGTTGTCACGTCCGTCAGTGCTGGTTACCACTGCAGGGTCATGGTCCACAGTATTGGTTCCTGGTCCTGGGACAGCTGAGCAATTTAGGGATGCAGTCCTGCAGCCACAGATAGCAGAATCACATCAAGGGCCATTCTCCCTTGGGTCAGGCAGTCGTGGGGCCCGCACACGTGGTGGCCGTGTTGCGGCTGGTGATACAGGGTGGGAGCAGTTCATGTATACTGTTGCACAACAACAGGGTGCTTCCTATGAGATGTTGGCTCAGGCCATGGATAGGGTGGCCAATTCCATGATCCCACCAGCAACACAGGTAGAGCACCAGCTGCAGGCGTTGCGGTCCACATGCCGCTCACACAGGCTGCACATGGAGGCCAGTAACAGGAGCCGACGGGCAGAACTGAGGTCTCTGCAGGCATCCCTGCTTGCAGAAGGTCACGCACACAGGGAAGCACTGAGGCAAGGGTATCGATCCCTCAGAGCTACAGAGCTACACTTGCAGCGCTAGAAGCAGCCTGCAGTACACAGTATGACCAGCAGATGCAACTGTTGACTCTGTGAGGTGTTGCATCCGGACCTCCGAGGCTTCATGTTGCAGATTCATTCATCTCAGTCCCGCCTGGCCGCTGCCACGGAGGACCGGGCCAGGACTATACGTGGTGAACCTCCCTTACCACTACCACCTTCAGATGCTACACAGGAAGGTGGCAAAAGTAGCGACATTCCTCCCACTCCACGGTAGCCGCGAGGCCCATGAACCCATAGAGGGTTTTCTTTTTTCTCAAAATCCACACATGTGGGTGTTGACGTGCAACCTGCCCCTCAACCCTCCTTGGTTGGTGCCCCCCCCCCCGGTGCAACATGGACATTTTTGATTTTTTATTTACTTGTTACTTCTGAACCTTGCTGACTTTACTGCCTATTTTCCCCTAGTTATTTTATTTGTGTCCTCACTTGTGCATCTGTACTCCTTTGTTCACAGTTAGGATGCCTGGGATCTCAGCAGGCAATCTGTGCATCTTCCCTTCCCTTGTTTTACCTGTGGTCTATTGTGAATTCATGTAACAGTTTGTTGTGTTCTGTTCCCTCCGAGGGCATCCACTGTAGGTTTCAGCTGGACGCATACACTCCTTGTTTGTGCCTTAGGTCCAGACACAGAAGCCACTTCTGCTTCCCCTTTCCATGGGCTTGCAAGGGGTGGCGCCTGTAAAAGTAACTTACACAGAGTCAATGGGCTTCCCTTATATCTGTGGGCAGTCTCGAGTCCAACCTGTGCATACACCCCAGTGGGATTCCTCATTGTTTGTCAGTGCATGATTCCCATCCCTTTTTGGTTGAATGTTGAGATCCATCCTTTGTTCCTGTTCTGTCGTTATGAATTACCTTGCGTAGCTCCATTCTTGTTTGACTTCCTGCTGTATGGGCTTACCTGCCCCCTCAAATTAGCAGAGCCACACAAAACCTACCTGGGTGCCCTGTGCAAGTTACAACACATTGAGGCACTCATGGAAATATGATGAGTCACTGTCAGACAGATTCACTGTTAGGTCCAGTGTTTATGGTATGATGTATATGATGTACTAGGCAATTACTGTTCCTGTCAACAATATTGTGGAATTGCATGAGCGTGTGTTATTTCTCAACTTGTTTCATGCATCGTTGAGCGCTTTGTGACAGTAGTATATGTGTTGGCCATTTATGTATCTCATTTGAAATTGCATGACATGGCACGGTGTGGTGATAATTTTACATGACGTGTCGGAGGGTTTATGTGACACACCGGCAATTAGATGTGTACTTTGACATGGTGTTGGTGGCATTCTCCCTCTTGTATGTGTTCCTTTTGTACACACCAGATTGAATTAGTTTACGTTAAGGGATGCACACAATGAAGCACTTCCAAGGACACATTCTCAGGGTGGTTTGGTGGGCACAGATGATTGTCCCTTTGTCAGCATTGAATGGCACCTGCAATGTGCCAGGGATGTGTGCTCTCCACAGGGGTTGGATTTTAGGTGAGAAATGTAGCCACTAGCTGGGCAAGGGCAGCCTCGGCCCGTGCATTTCCCCTACCATGCGCAGATGACGTGCATGTGGTTGGGGATGTGGGGGCACCAGCATGTCCACTGGTACGCCATGCTGTGTTGCAACATTGTGCAGGGCACATGCTGCCACACTTATCCTGCAAACTACTGGTGGTCCATATAGTAGCTCACCACCAGAGTGGTCAAGGGAGTGGAAGCGTGAGTTGAGCGCTCCACTATGGCCTGAGTTGCAATATGGGCTGCTTTGTATCTTACCTAGGTTGGTGTGACAGGGTTCCGTATTGGTTTCATCATGTAGGTGCTCGTAGGGTAGGCACTGTCCCCTGTAGAGCTGAGAATGTTTGTCAGTGGTGTGCGTTTGTGTGTGTGTGACATGAATGCATTTGCAGGGGCATTTTTACTCACCAATGAGCCATGTGTTGCCATGCCTCCCAGCTTCCAGGGCCCAGTGTAGGGGTGACATTCTGAATATGAAACTATCATGGGTAGACACTGGATAGTTTGCATATATAGAAGTAATGATTCCCTTGGTATCACATACAACCTGCATGTTGATGGAATGCCAGTTCTTGCGATTGTGATAGATGTGCTCTGTGGGCCTAGGTGGATGTTGAGCCACATGGGTGCAATCGATGACATCAAGCACTTTAAAGAAGTTTGCCCCCCTCTAAAATTCCTGGACCACGGCCTGCCTTTCTGCCGGTGTTCTGGGCATGTAGATATGCCTGCAGACTGAGGGGCGTGCAGTAATTTTTGCCAACACCTGGTGTAGGCAGCGTGACTGCGTAGGCTGTGAAATGCCCCCAACTTGGGAGCACAGGATGGGTGATGTAAGGTCATCTTCCCACTCCGTAACCAAATCTAATATGATATGTGGTGGAAATCTATACCTGGCATAGACCTGGTCATCGGGCATGCAGAAAAGGCTGGTCCTGGGTAGAAAAATGTGGGCCCTGGCCATCCTCCGCCTCTTGCGTTGTCCCACAATCAATGCTACGAGAAATGGTACATTCATCATAGCTGTATATGCACGTTGGTTGTTCGCGCAGCATTTTTATGCATTTTGTTTAGTGCGCGCTGATGCTTACGTCAGCTTTTATGTGGCGGACGTGTTTCTGGATTTGCGCTTCTTTTTCCGCATGCCGGAGAGCCCTGTTCAATTCCATGAATATGGGTTGTTAGCATGCGTATGGGTGTTGCAAGGATTTTACTGTGGTACTTCCCTCGTTATGCCCACGTTTTTGCTTTGTGTTCCCCATTCCACATGTTCCACCGCCTTTTTAGGTGACTGCGCAATATGGTACGCCCCTTCGCTAGGAGTCTTGCGCAAGGCGTTTGTAGTGTCGCAGTGACATGTTGCACGCGTGCAGAGTCCTTGCAAGTCTCTGGTAAGCCCTGCGCAGTGTGTTCCATGAATCGACAAATGGCCGCTTGCACACGTTTACGCAAGTCCCCTTTTTTCGGCACAATTAATTCCATGAAACAGGCCTGAAGTTTGGTGGTCACGAAAGGGTGCCATTACGGTGCTACGGGCACCCTTATTTCTGGACCAACAAACGTGTAATTGGGCCCCATGTTTTCTTTGTAAAAACATTTATAAATAATGTATTTGAAGCGATTAATATACATTTTTTATTCAAACATGTGAATGGGTTGGTTAACCATTACTGATGCCCAGTAGTCAAGAACGCACTGGCTTTATGTCTGTTTATTAATCTTGTGACAGTATTTCTTTAGAATTACACTGCTAACTGACATCGTGCTGGAGTCTTGCATGCAGCTCTACAAACCACACATGCACATCAGTGCGTACAAACATACACACGCAAACTAAAACATACATTCTTGCATAATGACATACATACCCACTTCATTAAAACGTTTACTGCCAATACCCTCTTCATTAAAACATTTTACTGTCATAGACGTTGGACGTGTGTGTATTGCAATGACGTGAAATGTGTTACTGCATTTATGAATCAATAAACTGTGGACCATCGTGAATGAAAATGATCTCATATGTTGTCAGGGCATATGGGAATAAAAAGGCCTAATATAGGAATACCTCATCTTACTAATATATTAAGATAGCATTTTTATCTTGGGATTGTTATCAGAAGGTTGCTGAGAAGCAGTCAAGCTCAAACTAATTAGTAATCAGGTCAAGCAGATGGTAGCCATGGAGACATCTGTGATTACTCTCGTCTTCCTCTTCAAGCATCTGTCCTTTCTGTGTGATCCTTCTAAGACTGTGAAATGAATTTTAAAAGTATGCTGCCATCTGATGAAACTGTTATACTAGCAAGGTTTATAGACTACAAATAACCGCAGTCGTAGAAAAGTAAAAAAGTGCATCCACCTCTAAACTGCTTATATTGTTTCACTCCACTAATGCAAGAACTTAAAGTGGACTGCTTCAGTGAATAATATGACTAAATATAAAAGTGTGCGCTGTTACAATACCTTATTTGACATTAGCCTTGTTTAATACAATACATTTTATTTATAGTGAATGTGCTAATAGGATCACTTTCAGATCTCACTTCATTGTATTTCAATAAGTGTAATCGTCATTATGCTCTCAATTGTCAGATTGTTGTGCAAGTACAGTGGCATGGACGGAAAAATATAATTATGATCCTTTTGTAAAATATTACATTTACAATATACATATTTCAAATGTATGTCTCAAATAGAAGTGCTAATGGCCCTATGGAATTCATAACATTAATAACATTGTATGACATGTTGCTTGGATGATTTAAAAAATCAGAGATAAATGTACTTCTTTTATGAAAAATAATTCTCCTTTGCCACAGATGATAGATAAATGTAAAGTGATTATGGCATATGATACAGTGTTTAAATTGCTGTTTATTTTTTTTAAATTTCTTCTCCCTTTGTATTTGATTCCAACACATAGGCACAATATCCTATTTAAACAAGGATGACATTTTGTGAAATTCTAGTAATTGGTAATACTCTGTAAAGAATGATTTTTACAGTTAATTTCCTTCCACACATAAAAAAGTCTAAATTCTACCAGTCAAAATGAGGTCATATGGATTCTCATACAAAATACATTTGTCTCAGGTGCATGTGCATACATACTCAAATACAAAGAAAGGGACCCTGACTGATAAAACACACTTCAAAGTAATGCTGCGAGACGTTGCAGGACTTTGACCTTTTATACTTCGTGAAGTTGCCTGCAAGTTGTAATTTTCTGGCATACAAATAATCATAAGTAATTACTAGTGTGATAACGGGTGGTCTGGTGGTGATGCATTTTTCCTCTCCACAAAGAGATGACGACAAAGAGAAAATTCAGCCACTGCTATCACCGAAGGAAGGAAGTGGTGACAGTAAAATTCTCCATCAAAACATTGTTACCTGAAATATGTCTTGCATAACAATTATTTTCAGGTGAAAAGAATGATAAAGAGGAGCATGTACACTGCAGGCAGCAGGCAGTCTAGACAGTATAATCTGGGAGTGAAATTGACAGCCTTGTGGCAGACCTGTGACTTTAAAATCTGGATGCATCTATTAATCGTCGATGGGGGAATGGTAGTTGGTTGGGATGGAGAAGCCAGAGAAATGTTGATTAAATTGAATCTTCTCCATGGAGTATATGATTTTCATGCGTGTGCACAACTTCCAATACAACAGGGGAGGCTGAAATACACTCTAGCCATGGGATGCACTTTCTAAGAATATTTATTTGAGCACCATGTTCTTATTGAAGACATATTTAAGAATGGACCTACACCAATGGGAATGTAAATGTGACAGCTATGTATCATGCTTTAGCTCATCATGTAGTCCCTACAACTATTCCTGAATAGATATTTGGTAAAGAATGCTTGTGTTGGCAAAGAATTCCATCAAACAAAGGCTTAATTCCAGAGTTGGTCAACAAAAACAATGTACTGAAATTACCTGGAACTAGAAATCCACAATGGCACATGACACTTCACGAATAGCCTTTTTGCAGACTTGTTAAAACTTAAAGAGGGAAACTGACATGCACTTTATTATTGAAAACTACAGATAATAGCACTGTGCTACAGTACTCAATTAGTCAGATTTGGAAGGATGTTTAAGTCAAACCAAGTTTATCAATGGCAGCTGAACTTCCCTAAATCCTTTAATACTCATGCCAAAAAATAAGCTACACTTACGGATAGAATAGATATTTGAACCCCCACTCACTTCTGACAATCCACAGAGTTGTCTGTTTAACAGCGTTTTGACCAGCACTGCATGTCAATATGTAAATCCATCCTGATAACTGGCACCTAATAGAAATTCAAAATGTTTTTAAAGAGAAGCCAGTATTTATTTTCAAGAAAACTAAAAACATAAGACAATTCAGTCCATTCAGGCAGGTAGGACACTCCCCTACCCTCAATTATCTGGTGTTGGCAACTAACTGTGTTATTAGGATATTACCCATGTGATATGATATAAGTCATTTATAACACGCCTGTGTTTCCAGGTGCTGCAAAGTTGCAGCATTTCCATTCACTAAGGAAAACACTACTTACAACCATGGACAAAGATAACTGAGACTAAAAGGTTGTTTGAATATTAAAACCTCTAATTCAGTCTACTGTTTAAAATGCCTATTCTAAAAACAATGGGGCAGGTTCTCCACAGTGACCTGTGCATTTCAGGATGAGCTCGACAGTGCTTTCCAGCCACCTTGCATATATTAATGCGGGAGTGAGCTCCCAACACTAATTTATGGCAGGCTACCAGCAGCCACATTGTTGAGTGGAGCCCATTTCAAGGGACGGGCCCACCATGATAATACCTTGTATTCCAAGAGTCATTTTGGGAGTCTATACCCCTTGCAAAACCATCCACCCTGGATTCAGATGATGTGCTCTCAATATTCAAAGCAGTGCAATGTTCTGTAATTTCACATTTGCATAGAAACCTAGATAATCCACCTCCCAAAAAGATGTCAAATCCTTAGTCTTCCCTCAACTTCATATTCCTTAAAATCCTTAAAATCTATTGTCTATGGCCTTACGTGCTCTGTATCATTGTTGTCAGTGACATCTCCAATGTACAAAGGAAGTTCCTTTAGTGAACAATTCAGCATGACTGTGATTCATCTTGGTCATTTCACTCATAAGACATCATCACATTTGCATGAGTGCTTATCTTTCTGTTCGCTATGTCGCAAGGGAATGCAAATTATGTTGAACACAGTCAATAGACCCACATTTTTTATTTTAAAAAAAAGAAAGAATTGTATTGTGTTTTTCAGTACAAAGAGTACATTTACACATTTACACATTGTTTATAAAATTCATATATCACACCACAGATAAAAGCACAATACAAACCAAATATAAAGAAGAAACAGAACAAAACAGTATCATACAGATAAAAAAGGAAGGAAAAAAAACTCTGCTATTAATCTTCATTTATGTCTTGTTGTGATACCTTAGTAAGATCTGAGAAAATAATCATTAACATCCTGACCAAAGCAACAATGAGTAGACAAGTAGTCATAAGCCTACTCTATTCCAAAAATCCTGATATATTATGATCTGTGAAGTTGAGTGAACAAATCTCCCAAAAGTTTCAGTTCTAAAAAATACACACACTACATAACAAGATAAAGTAATTTTCTTTACAGCGCCTTTATCACACATTCTAGATGTTCTCATTTCAAAAGTAATACCAAGCATAGGTCCTATAAACTCAAAGGTGGGGAGACATTGCAGTCTAAACCTTAGATACCAATATCTAAATATCAAAATGTTGATGATTAAAATGTCACCAATTATACCCTTGGATCAGAAATAGGCATAGACAAAGACTCCTTACCAGCATGGAACATCAGTCTGCCCAAATCTTGCAAGATCATAGCTCGGTCCCAGCATTCAATCCATTTTTTCACCACTTCCAATAACTCTGTACATTTTAAAACCACAACCTCTCTCATTCTGTTGCATCAACTCTTCGATTTATTTAGATAATGAGTAGAGTCTGTAGATAATAACAGTCTTACATAGACCCCTAGAACAGATTTGCCTGCCTGCTCCAGATTATCCATTAGAGAGAGGCTCCTCCTGCTGTACTGCGCCCACCAGAAGGTCAATCCCAGATCCAGTCTGATGACACTGACTGGAACTGAGGTTGGAAGACCCAGTGCTTACTTCAAAATTTTAGACTGAAAGACATCAAAGAATTTTCCATCCCTAATATTCAACAGTACACAACCATGAAAAATAATTGGTGATACTTTGGCTTTAAGGAACTCAATCAATGAAATTAGAGTGTACGCACACAGTTTGGAAGTTATGGCCATCAGTATTGAAATATATGAGCACGTTTTTTGCACCATTCATTCTCTAAAATATTTGTGATGTTTTTTAACTGAAATAATCAAACCTAGATAATATTTTGATTTGACACTCTGTATTGGAATATTATCCAATTTCCAAGAAAAGTTCTTGATTTTCCTACGAGTTGTGCTAACCATAACATGTGATTTATTTGGATGGATCTGCAGATGATTTAGATTCAGATATGTTTCTATACCTCCCAGCTGTCGCTGTAAACCCAGCTGTGTGTATTCCATTAGTACTAAATCATCTGCTTCACCTACAGACTAGGCCACTTGGGAACACACACCCCCCACTCTCTGCATTTTGCCCATAGGTCAGCTAGATATACATTAAATAAGGTGGGAGTTAGCACACACCCTCACACCCTTGACGTATACATCTATTCAAAGGAATCTTCCTTGCCAATTCACCCAGCATATTTAATCTTACTTTGGTTGAATTGTCAGACAAGAGCAATTGGATCAGGCATAACAATCCTGTATCTATCCCCCAGTTGGACAACTTTGCCCAGAGCCTAGAGATGTTGACATTCTCAAAGGCTGAGGACAGATCAACTGTGGCAACATAAAGTGTCTGAACCCTAGTGAGTCCAATATCGGACAGACAAGCTGTTAGACCGATCCCACTCACTATTGTGCCGCTGCCTCTCTGGAAACCAGTTTGGAGAGGAGTCAAGATATTAGCGCCTTTAGCCCACATGGTCCATTCTCTAAGGAGAAGTGTGGTGAAGATGTTTGATGTTGTATCAACCAAAGAAATTGGTCTATAACAAGAAGGGTTATTTCTATCCCCTCTTTTGAAAATTGGAAGAAGTGTCGAAGATGTCCAAGTAATAGGTCAAAAAACATCCTTCATGCATAATGACCACAGAGTGCTGCAAAGGGCCATGCTCCAGGAACTGCAGGACTGCCATTAGCTTGACCAGTGGGGGCATGGCCGTGCAGATGGAAATTCTGCTCCCAATGTAATTTTCTACTTTGCTGGTGGCTGGGTGTAATTTCAGCTGCATTATCACCAGTTGTTGGCCAGTAAAGCCGCTGGAAATGGAGTTGTGATAGGTCTGTAATAATGCTCTGTATTGACAGAGGTATTACCAAAGGTTGTAATAATGCTGGTTGTATTCACGCCTATCCCTTTTGGGTCTGGTGCCAATTTTGCAGGGTCGTAAATGGGCATATCGGGATTCCTGGCGATAATACCGTTAATGCTGCATTAAGGGATACCGCTCAACTAATGAGAGATCCATGCACATTTGCAAAACCTTGCTTTCAGGTCCCTGCCAATACTCCTTGCACCAGTTTGTTACAAATCTGTCCGTGTTTTATTTTTTCAAAAGTGTCGAAATGTACACATAAAATAGTCATTTAAGTAAGTCCCCACTTAACAAAATCAATTTGGACTTTCTACAAGCATTCAGGGTTGCGTCTATACTGTTTCTGAATACCTTTGTGCAGATTTGTCAAACGGCAACAAAGTTATAAGCCATCTACAAATGTTCAAACACCCCTCTTATGTAGTCCCCTCTTGACAAAATCCCACCAAACTTTGCAAAAATATTAAAATGTGGGTCTAAAATAGCTTTGCAAATGTTTGCGCTGATTCGTCAAACACAACCAAATTTCTGAACCTTTCAAATATTTTGGGACCCCACTCTAATTTCGCTCCCACTTGGTGAAACAGCACCAAACTTTACATAATGTTTCAGGGCCAGGTCCAAAATTTCATGCGGTTTTATTGAGTGGTGGCAAATTTACAAGCCATTCAAAAAATGCTTTTCACCAACCCTGCAATGCATAAATATGTATAAATGCCCCCGAACATCTGAGATGTGAGTGGACATCTTTGGGCTACATCGGACAGCTGAACTTCGGAGAGGGCAAAACACCAATTAGTTGGGCTTTATACAGCCATATCCATCCCATCCTCATCACCCGTCACCTCCCCAGAGATTGTTCATTAGTTTAAAAAGTGCAATGTTGTGTTTTTTAATATGTTTTCACCGCATTATACATGGACTGTGGCATATGTCCACGAATCCAACATGCTGGCCGTTTCAGAAAATATGACGCACCTAACATTTCTCTAGGACCAATCAGCGGGTGCGTCCGATGTCTGTGGACATCACGTCAATCCCCTGGGCCAATCGGAGGCCCTTGCGCGGACCTAACAGGGAAGTGAGTCCACAGACAAAATTCAAATATCACACATTTTCGACCAATTTTGGTGCAAATCCGTCCAGCGGTTTGGGCTGTAGGCATGAGCAAAATTTTTCTTCTATTGGGTCTATGGGAAAAACCATACATTTTCTGACCCCCTATAATTTTGCCCCCCTCAACAAAACCTCACCAAACTTTGAAGAATCAATCTGACGGGTCATGTACTTTTTTGCAAAGTTTCATGGGGTTTTGTCAATGGGAGGATGAAGTTATAAGCCACCCAAAAAGTGTTCTTCCTATGGGTTGAGCAACTTAACCATAACTACAAGGCCGCTAAAGCAGGTCCTCTAATATATATACTATGGCTTTTAGCTATAGCTACTGACTACAGCTTTCAACGTTGCACACTGTACATTTGAAAACAGTGACGGGCCACTAGGATTGTCTTTTAACCCTGCACATTAGTATTTTGGAACACTAACTGACTAATAGGTGTTTGGTGCTGGCCAGTGACCCCAGCCTTTGTCCTGGTCAAGTTAACAGCATACAATGCTATTAAGGTAATGCATGTTTTCATGAGATAACTTATACATTATATTATATCTAATTCCACTATTGATTTAATCAGTTATATACAATGTAATTAGTGTTGCCACCAGTGATGGCATAGTGATGTGATGTGTCATGTCATCAGTGTTCTCATATAACTGTAAAACTGTAAAGCGCTTTGGAAACTGTAAAGCGCTATATAAACAATAAAATACAAATACAAATAACATGTAATTAGCGATCTCATCAATGATGTCATCTGAGATGTCATCATTGTGCTCATACGCTGTGCAACACCGGGCACGAAGTTAAGGCGGCTTTAGCTGAATGTCAGGGATTTCCAAGAAAAGTTCTTGATTTTCCTACGAGTTGTGCTAACCATAACATGTGATTTATTTGGATGGATCTGCAGATGATTTAGATTCAGATATGTTTCTATACCTCCCAGCTGTCGCTGTAAACCCAGCTGTGTGTATTCCATTAGTACTAAATCATCTGCTTCACCTACAGACTAGGCCACTTGGGAACACACACCCCCCACTCTCTGCATTTTGCCCATAGGTCAGCTAGATATACATTAAATAAGGTGGGAGTTAGCACACACCCTCACACCCTTGACGTATACATCTATTCAAAGGAATCTTCCTTGCCAATTCACCCAGCATATTTAATCTTACTTTGGTTGAATTGTCAGACAAGAGCAATTGGATCAGGCATAACAATCCTGTATCTATCCCCCAGTTGGACAACTTTGCCCAGAGCCTAGAGATGTTGACATTCTCAAAGGCTGAGGACAGATCAACTGTGGCAACATAAAGTGTCTGAACCCTAGTGAGTCCAATATCGGACAAACAAGCTGTTAGACCGATCCCACTCACTATTGTGCCGCTGCCTCTCTGGAAACCAGTTTGGAGAGGAGTCAAGATATTAGCGCCTTTAGCCCACATGGTCCATTCTCTAAGGAGAAGTGTGGTGAAGATGTTTGATGTTGTATCAACCAAAGAAATTGGTCTATAACAAGAAGGGTTATTTCTATCCCCTCTTTTGAAAATTGGAAGAAGTGTCGAAGATGTCCAAGTAATAGGTCAAAAAACATCCTTCATGCATAATGACCACAGAGTGCTGCAAAGGGCCATGCTCCAGGAACTGCAGGACTGCCATTAGCTTGACCAGTGGGGGCATGGCCGTGCAGATGGAAATTCTGCTCCCAATGTAATTTTCTACATTGCTGGTGGCTGGGTGTAATTTCAGCTGCATTATCACCAGTTGTTGGCCAGTAAAGCCGCTGGAAATGGAGTTGTGATAGGTCTGTAATAATGCTCTGTATTGACAGAGGTATTACCAAAGGTTGTAATAATGCTGGTTGTATTCACGCCTATCCCTTTTGGGTCTGGTGCCAATTTTGCAGGGTCGTAAATGGGCATATCGGGATTCCTGGCGATAATACCGTTAATGCTGCATTAAGGGATACCGCTCAACTAATGAGAGATCCATGCACATTTGCAAAACCTTGCTTTCAAGTCCCTGCCAATACTCCTTGCACCAGTTTGTTACAAATCTGTCCGTGTTTTATTTTTTCAAAAGTGTCAAAATGTACACATAAAATAGTCATTTAAGTAAGTCCCCACTTAACAAAATCAATTTGGACTTTCTACAAGCATTCAGGGTTGCGTCTATACTGTTTCTGAATACCTTTGTGCAGATTTGTCAAACGGCAACAAAGTTATAAGCCATCTACAAATGTTCAAACACCCCTTTTATGTAGTCCCCTCTTGACAAAATCCCACCAAACTTTGCAAAAATATTAAAATGTGGGTCTAAAATAGCTTTGCAAATGTTTGCGCTGATTCGTCAAACACAACCGAATTTCTGAACCTTTCAAATATTTTGTGACCCCACTCTAATTTCGCTCCCTCTTGGTGAAACAGCACCAAACTTTACATAATGTTTCAGGGCCAGGTCCAAAATTTCATGTGGTTTTATTGAGTGGTGCCAAATTTACAAGCCATCCAAAAAATGCTTTTCACCAACCCTGCAATGCATAAATATGTATAAATGCCCCCGAACATCTGAGATGTGAATGGACATCTTTGGGCTACATCGGACAGCTGAACTGTTCGCGGACTTCGGAGAGGGCAAAACACCAATTAGTTGCGCTTTATACAGCCATATCCATCCCATCCTCATCACCCGTCACCTCCCCAGAGATTGTTCATTAGTTTAAAAAGTGCAATGTTGTGTTTTTTAATATGTTTTCACCGCACTATACATGGACTCTGGCATATGTCCACGAATCCAACATGCTGGCCGTTTCAGAAAATATGACGCACCTAACATTTCTCTAGGACCAATCAGCGGGTGCGTGCGATGTCTGTGGACATCACGTCAATCCCCTGGGCCAATCGGAGGCCCTTGCGCGGACCTAACAGGGAAGTGAGTTCACAGACCGAATTCAAATATCACACATTTTCGACCAATTTTGGTACAAATCCGTCCAGCGGTTTGGGCTGTAGGCATGAGCAAAATTTTTCTTCTATTGGGTCTATGGGAAAAACCATACATTTTCTGACCCCCTATAATTTTGCCCCCCTCAACAAAACCTCAATCTGGCGGGTCATGTACTTTTTTGTAAAGTTTCATGGGGTTTTGTCAATTGGAGGATGAAGTTATAAGCCACCCAAAAAGTGTTCTTCCTATGGGTTGAGCAACTTAACCATAACTACAGGGCCGCTAAAGCAGACCCTCTAATATATATACTATGGCCTTTAGCTATAGCTACTGACTACAGCTTTCAACGTTGCACACTGTACATTTGAAAACAGTGACGGGCCACTAGGCTTGGCTTTTAACCCTGCACATTAGTATTTTGGAACACTAACTGACTAATAGGTGTTTGGTGCTGGCCAGTGACCCCAGCCTTTGTCCTGGTCAAGTTAACAGCATACAATGCTATTAAGGTAATGCATGTTTTCATGAGATAACTTATACATTATATTATATCTAATTCCACTATTGATTTAATCAGTTATATACAATGTAATTAGTGTTGCCACCAGTGATGGCATAGTGATGTGATATGTCATGTCATCAGTGTTCTCATATAACTGTAAAACTGTAAAGCGCTTTGGAAACTGTAAAGCGCTATATAAACAAAAAAATACAAATACAAGTAACATGTAATTAGCGATCTCATCAATGATGTCATCTGAGATGTCATCATTGTGCTCATACGCTGTGCAACACCGGGCACGAAGTTAAGGCGGCTTTAGCTGAATGTCAGGGATTTTGTTGCATTAAGTTCTCACCTTAACGTCTGTGCAACTAAAGTTTTTTCCTTGAATTTCAAAGGTTTTATTGCAATGGGCCTCATTAGGAGTGTGCCGGTCCGGTAACAATGGTGCCGGTAAGCATAGCAGCACCATTGTTACCAGACCAGCACACTCTGAGTCTGTGGGTGGCTGCCGTCCCGCCTGCCAGGAGTGACCTGGCGGCCGGGACGGCTGCCGCTCGCAGACTTTCACGAAAGCACCAGCACCATTATTAACGGTGCTGGTCTTCTGTCATCTCCATTCCCATTGAGTCCTATTGGATTCAATGGCAATGAGGATTAACGATTTTCCGGTGCCTGACTTCCAGGAACACCAGGATCATAATCCCCCAGTGTTTCCATGAAAGCCAGGTGCCGGAAAAATACACAAGTCCGGTGGCAACCTTCCGGTTTTACCGGCATGGCTACCACCGGACTTGTAATGAGGCCCAATGTATTTCTCACCTTAAGGTTCCTGCAACTAAAGATTGTTGTTGAATTTCTAAGGTTTTGATATTTCACAAAAAATTGACATTAATAATACAGATGCTTGAGCAAATTAAAATGATTTATCATATGCAGAAAATAAAATAAAAAGAAATTGTGCAACCACATCCCCCCAAATAAACCTGTTCTTAAAAAACATTGTTTGCATATTTACTTGACTCATTAAAGTGTTTACATTTATATGTACTGTTGATAGAAAGTCATTAAAGTGTGCCTACACTCAATGTATCCTAAAATAATTCTTTACAAGACGACTGCCCACATCTATATGTTCATATGTTTTTTGTTTTTTTTAAAAACAGTTTCATACCAGCGGCTACCAAGGATGCATGCTCAGCTAAATGCAGCAGTGACTGGGGAGTCCTACTCGCAGCTCCCACAGTAGAGAACTGCGACTATAATCATTTTTATTAACACACACTGTATTGAAAAGATCAATTAAGAGTATTTGATCCATATAGTATTTGTTTTTATTGTCTATTTTTATAACTGAACAGTTGGTCCTGCAAAGGACAGATTTTGAGGGGAAGGAAAAAATAGGTAAGAAATGGGAAGGGAAAAACACTAGGATTCATACATATAACAAAAGGTATATTGACACTCAAAAAAATACCTAGTGTTGGCAATCAGCTGTATGTTCTAAAAGAGCCTTACTTCAAGCGTCTGGGGTGCCATCTCCCTCCTTGATCAAGCTGTAATGGGATTTTCACATCGCAATAACGTTAGAAAGATCGGGTGCAGGGAGAATGGACTGCAGTTTGGTGTTAGTTGGTGAAAAATAGCTGGTAATTGAACTGGAAGTCTGTGGCACAGATGACAAATTCTGCTCTGCTGATCTTGCTCCATGTGCCTTGACCTTATGTTTCACATGAGCCTTCCTATAGGATTCATCCACTTCATCCCAATGAACACGGGCAAGATGTTGAATTAACGTCGATGTCCCCAATTTTTGCGATGGCTTGTAAGAAGGCCCCCTCCACAAAACCTTCCAGCAGAAATTACACATGACCTCCTCGACCTCTTTTTTGCTGTGGTGGCCCTTTATGTCGAAATATTGCCAACTGTCAGTTATGTTTTTTGTGCACATTGCTTCTTATGTGGTGGTAAAGCTGAAGCAGCCCACACTACCTCATCATCACTGCTGGTCGTAGTAATTTTGAAATGCAGGACCGAGAAGGAAAAATAAAAACTGTTAAAATACACAACACAAAAAGGACTCTGCCACTTATTATAAAAAAAAAAAATTAAAACAAATATAACAAGCTAAAATAACAAAAACTGACAAACTGAAAGGCACAAGACAAAGAACAAAGGTATAGGAAGAAAAAAGGAATGGATGAATCAAGGTAGGGCTTTTAAAAGTTACTGTAGGCTCACACCAACCAAGGTACGAAAAGCAATGGCAGAAAACATGAAAAAGATGTTTGGGAGAGGGGTATTATGACAGTTACGCGATAAAACCCAAGGGAATGTGTTTTCCATAGGCACGGGTATGCTCAAGTGCAATTAAGTGTTTGCGTCTTAATTAATCACATTACCCAATGAGGAGTCACACCTGCACGTATCAGTAGCCATGTCAATGGGAGGCCCAATCATTTTGAAAGCTACGTTGATGCGGCTATATGGCTTCATGACAGTTTTTAACAGCCAATCGGATTGGCTGGGGTACCCTTCTAGCTCTGTGAACGAACGAGCCAATGACACACTGCAGTGCTTTGACGCGACTACGACCTGGCGTGACTACGTCAATGCCCTTTGTTGAAATCCGTGCCAGCAAAATGACCCAATAGGACATCTTTGCATCTGATGCAGAAACCAATCATATCACGTGCTGTGGCTCTGCGCATACATGTGATGCCTATCAGTGTTATGATGTGTTGACATGTATACGTCCATGCCGTTTGATGAAATCCCCATGTGCAAAATGACCCAATAGGGCGTCAAGCTGCTTCATGGGGCTAGGCATCTGCGTGCCTGATGCGCCAGCCAATAATATCATGCACTGCAGCTCTGCGTTTACACTTGATTCCTATCCATGTCAACTAATGGTCTCATCACACGTTCCGATGTATTGACGCGGCTACGCCCATGGCGTATGCGGACATCCACCCGTACAAAAGTGTCCAATGAAGGCGCGCAGTAGTGTGCAGCCATGTAAAATCACCCAACCCACACAAAATAAGTTTATATTGATCATTGCTGTCAGTACTTTTTAGTGAAAGGTTGTCCAAGTAACTGCAAGTACTTTGGCACTTTGACCCTTTAATTCCTTTTCCTTTTTACCCACTTTTCACCTAATCCTTTTTTCCCTTGTCTTGTGATTTTGTTCACTATGTCTATTCTTTGCTTTACTTTTGTTTTAAACTGTTATATTTTTGTGGCATTGTCATTTTAGTTTTGTCATTTTACATTTTGCTCAACAGTTCGACATTCCAACATATCTAACCATGACAGCAGCACCAGCGATGATAATGTTACCTGCGTCCCCAATCGGTCACCATCCAGGAAGAAAGCAACTGCAATGAAGACCTCCGCAGACAGTTGGTGATACTTTAAGGTGAAAGAACACTGTTCTAAAAAAGAGGTGGAGGACGTAGTATGCACATTGTGCAATAAAACATTAAGAAGTGGCCCTTCTAATGTTCCTTTACAACACCTGAGAACATCAATCATGATAAATCATCTGGCTGCGAGTCAACTGGGATGATGTGGATGATGCACATCGGAATTCGCATGGGCACCACAAAATAAAATTGAATGGGGCTCATGCAGTACCAGCACGAAAATCAGCACCACCTCCAGCTCCTGCAACCACAAGTGGGACATCACTGAAACTGAATGAAGAGTCAACTGCATTAGCTGCAATTTCACTGGCTCCTAATATCGCAGTGATGAACGTCCTGTGTGAACGATGCCACAAATGTGTAGCCGGAGGAGGTGCCACTGCTAAGGATTGGGAGAAGTTAATATCTCAATACAAGATTAACTGTTGTCCATAGTTTTTGGTAATTTGTTTTTCCCATTTTAAAAAAAGGAAAATAATAAAAAATAATGAAAATACCCCAAAATGTATGGTCCTTTCTATTTTTAAGTTACAAAAATAGATGAAATTGAACACAGGCTGGACAAATATATTACAATATCTATTGTAATTTATATTATGCAATTTGAATGTCTAAAATCCCCCAACATGTTTGCTTGTTACAGCGGTTACAATGTTCACAGTGGAGGCATGTAGCCGCGGCTAGAACCACACCATTTGTTGCTCGCCTTAGCCGTGCCTGCATAAACCTGTGTCTCATTGGCAGATGCTGTAGTCGGGCCCAGAAATAAAAGTATTTGAAAAAATATATATATCTGTGTGTGTACATGTGCATTTATATGTATAACACATTTATGGATTACCTAATAACTTCATATGCATTGTCTTCTTTCTTGAATATTAGTAACTCTGAAACAGAATGAAAAATATTTCATAATAAAATAAAAACAAGAATATTGATGTTTCTTAATAAAATAAAAACAAGAATATTGATGTTTTTTTCATAATAGTACCAAATGAATCCCCAATTTATTCGTAGTACAAAACCAACAAAAGGTTGTGGTCATTGATCATGCTACAGAGGAGAAAAACATCTTGTTGGAGAGAAAAGAAAACTCTATTCACTTTCTACAAATGTATATATATATATATAACAGGTTTAATACAAATATTAACAATTGTATAAAATAAACATTGGGCCTCATTACAAGTTTGGCGGTAGACTTGCTGATAAAACCAGCAGGCTGGCGCCAAACTTATGAATGTTTCCGTCCCCTGGCATTGGGGAAATACAGGGCCTTGACAACCCTGGTGGACCCTGTATTTCCCCATTGCCAGATGCCGGAAACTTTTATTCCCCATTCCCATGGGTAAGGGGTAGGCCGGTAGCACCGGCACCATTCTGAATGGTGCCGGTGCTACCGGCAGTGTCTGCTCGCGGGTGCTGGTACGCCCGCCAGGTCACACCTGGTGGGCGGGCAGGCACCCGCGAGCAGGCCTCTTTACAAGTTTGCCGGACCGGTAACAATGGTACCGACAAGCTTACCAGTACCATTGCTACCAGACCAGCAAACTTGTAAAGAGGCCCACTGTGTCAAAAAAAAGCTAGAAAGAATAACACTTTCACGGAGAAGTGGTATCTACAGTGTAGTATAGAAAAAAATAAATGCTGTTTGATAACCTCAACTACATTAACCATTTAGGTAACTACAAACTTAGTTGTGCCTGTGCAAAGTCTAAATAGAATTGCCCACAATGTCAATAGTGTGTGCCCCTATAGAAGTATTTCATTACAATGAAGATAGTTACAATACCGTACAAAGATTATTTAACAATAAATGACACATTTGCAGATTCATTTAAGCAATCTTAAACAGGAAACTAAGACATAACCTAACAATGTGTTCAGTTTTAAAAATAAATGTATGAAGACATGCCCACATTGAAACATTATTTTGAGCATACATCTTTTAAGTATAGTTATACTAATATTTCAAATAATAGGTAGACAATAAAAACCTTTGTGTGTGTAAACATAGCAAAAGTAAGAACCTAACAACTGTAAATTTCATACTTCTTGCAAAATCTGTGTGTGTCCTTTGTTAGGCCTCGTACATACACAATAAGTTAATAATGACATTTAAAAATATACGCATATTTTACATTTTAAAAAACGTATTAAAATTGTTTTTTAAACTTCTATTTGCACATAGTTGTGAGCAGCGTGGACTACTTTTTATGAAATCAAACCGCATTTTAAAATATAAAAATGATGTCTGCGTTGCCATTACAATACATATTTTTTAATTCGGTGTCTGTCCATTTTTTGGCCACCTACACACTTAAGAAGCTAATGACAATTTTGTGTAAACTACAATAAAAAAAAACAAAGATTGTCCACGGTGTAATTACTCAATGGAATGTATGACTTTTATGAAAACTTCCACAATGCAAATAAAACATTTTTAAACATTGAACAAAATAACACCTGTAAAATGTTTGTGTATGTCCTTCTTTTGACCATCTACACACATTACAAGTAACCACAGTATATATAAATCCTTCCCTAAAAATCGTATTAGTAGTTAGATGTCATTTATTTTACAAACACTGTACTTTATTGTTTTTGTATCTATATCCTACTGTCTACTTGTTTCACAGGTAAACACTCATGTCCTACTTCACTCCCTAACACTCACCTAACACTTATAGGGAATACTTCTACATATTAAAATATACACTGTTTTACACAATAAAACAAGTGGAAAATTGCAGAATGCCGTTTTCTCTTCTAATTTATTGTTTGTGCCCTCCCCGTCTTTGACATTCAAATAAATAAAACAAACACACCACTGACGGGGAATAAGGCAAAGAGATCAGGTTGCGAGAGTTCCAGAAAAGGTTTTATCTGATGAATAATATTCAAGAGATATCTGAGAGCGCTCTGCACAAGTTATCATTACATTACTTTTTATAGGGTAAATGATGCAACTAACATAGGATACTACTTTGGTCCCGGATTGGTCAGTTCACTCGATGTCTCAGGTGGGGTGGCATCTCTTCATCCGGGTTGGTCACTTGGTTGGTGGGAGGATTGACATCAGTCATCTGTGCTCCGCATGGGTGAAGGTCAGGTCGCTGGGAGGCAGGATGGTCACTATCTAAGCTAACATAATATATTCTCAAAAATGCATGCACTAAATAATGATTGTTCAAAAGACCTTCAGTAGATTATCATGTCTCTATAAAAGTCACATATATATCTATACTATCAATAACATAGGATTATACAAGTCTGAGGTTAAGGGTCTTGACCGCTATAATACACTGTTGAAGTTAAGGTCCGTACACATAAGAATCTCTGGTGTGTGGCATTTGTTAGGTGCAACGGTATATTGCAGCAGGGGTCTAATGTTAGTTGGGGATCTGCTGGGTGGGCATCATGGCATGGTCAGCGGTCTGGCACATGAAAGGAATATCTTGCAGGGACACAGGGTCACAATTGCAGTACGTTTCCACTGGCGAGGGTGCGGAAGGGGCAACAACATGTTTGTGGAGAAGGATGAGCTATTGTCAAAAGAGAAATTATATTGTGCCTCCTATTGCAATAAATATATGAATATTGGCCTACGCCAAGCTGCTCGAAAGTCGCTTGCAAGAGAAACCGTGTTGCAAGGTCCTGACCTTAAATCAATGTAAGCTGCCATTTTAGGCCAATCCGCCATTTTAGGATTCACTTTGTAAAAGTCACCCTGTGAGTTAAAATGGTGGATGATGTCATTCCAAAATACAACATGGCCGTCTTTACCTCTGTACATAGCTAATATTTAACTTGCCTGCAGGCCACTTGTTGAGGTCGTGAACTGAGACCTTGTCCTTTGTTGACCTGTGTGTAAAAGGATTACTCGTGCAACGAAACTAATCCACGAGCATATGTTGAAACAATATATTCAAATACTGAACGTAGAACACTTGTTTTACTACATTGTATTAATGTTTGAGAAGGCCTGCATGGAAAATCTTAGAATACACAGTTCTTGCATAGGCTTGTTGATACATGTATTAAAGGCAAACCAGTTATATGCGGTTGTTCGAGACTTGGCACGGACCCTAGATCGGTGATGTATTACATGGAATATTAACCCGAAGTGGGGCTGGACATCGTGCCTGCCAAGTTTATAAAAAGATAATGCATTCTAATGTACAACGTCTCTCACTGAACACTCTGAACCACGCTGGAGTTCGTTGTGTTGTACTGAGGGCCGATATCTATCTGATTTTGCTCTTTTTTTTGTAACTGGATTCAGTATAGAATAAAGTACTTTGTATGTTCCTTTGTAACCCGTGTCCGGTGTATTTTTCTTTTGGGGTACTCAGCCTCAATATTTTGATTCTGTTTTCACACTATGTGCTTAGCTCATGCTGGTTCACATGCAGGACAGTGTTCTCAGAGGAAGAGCGATGTGTTACATGTATTATTGTGTTGCAAGCATCTCCGGCTTCAGCGTGAGAATGGACCCGCAAAGTTGTCCAGTCAGAGTGAGAACGAGGGTGGGGACCCTGTGCTCTGCACGCCTGGCCGTGCTGCTGCGAGAAAAGGGAAGAGAAGCATTTTTGTACTATCGCAGTGAGGCCTAGTCACCAAGATGGAGTCGCAAGGGGGTACAAAAATGGATGTCCTGTGTCCTGCTCAGTGGTCCCATCTACGCGAAAGTCAACCAAAGTTAACATCGCATAAGGGCAAGGGGTGAACCCACTACTGGAGGCACTTGGTCCAAGTTTTGTACTGAGAAGTAGAGGACGCGAGGGGCCTGATGGCCCCTCACTCCCACACATTCCCCCCTTTTGTTACAACTAAAGTAACAAATTATGACACTTTATTCTTTTAATTCTCCCTTCTTTAGTACTCAGCTTCAGCCACAGGTTCTTCCCTGGCTGGGGTGCCCTTTATTGGCATCCATGCCCTGCATACACTTCTCAAACTATTCTCTCTTATTGCATATTCATCTGGAGTGCATGTTAGGTATATCCCACCATCCCCGTCTAAGTCTACCCATACCTTGTTATACCATTGCAATTCTGTTGTTCCCTTTATTGTGGTTTGGTGTAAATTATCGACCCTGTCCCCATATTGCCTGTAGATGGCAGTCATCCTGTACTTTGGAGGGTTATGTTCCCCTGTTTGTATTTGGGGGTCTATCATAGTCGCTACCGTTGTCGGTCGGCCCATTGTTACCATCATCATAGTCAAGGTAGGCATACTTTTTACACAACACCAGAGTCCCATTTGGCACACACAGAAGAATTGTAACACAAAGAAGATGATAGGAACTAGTATTTTCATCATCACAGTTACCCATGATGGTATCCAGCTGAACAAGTTGTCAAACCATGTACTTTCTTCCGCTCCGACCGCTGTTCTCATCTTCTCTCCTAGATTGTCAACTGCTGTTATCAAATGTGAGAGTGTCCCGTTATCTGCATCTTCGGATGGCACGAATGTGCAACAGGCCCCCCCCGATTTTTCGGCAAACACCACCGTCCATCGCCGTGAGGAGATCTTGAACATATCTGTTTTGCATTGTCATTAGGCGTAGGGTGCGCAGCTCTATTTTTATAACGTTGAATCCTTCTTCAGTGTTGTTGGCCAGTTGGATGAGCTCCCAGCATACTATTTGCAACCATTTGGTGTTTGCTCACGCCTGGAGCCCTGGTGTTAGGAGCGATGCAAAAAATATCTCTGCAGATGAGAACAGCTTGTATTTTTGCGGGATCTCAGCAAGGAGTTTTGATGATTCGGACAAAATGTAGTTGGATGATCTTTTACTTCGTGACAACTTTGTTTTCAGCTCATATTCTGACAATAGTTCATAAGCCGGAAGTTCTGTGTTTTCTTGTTGGGGTGCTGCTGATGGACTAGCCGATTGCCCTGCTGCCGATTTGTCAGCCGAATCTCCTGCTGCCGATCTGCCAGCCGAATCCCCTGCTGCCCCTTGGATATGGCTTTCTGGTATTACCATCAGTACTGTATGGAGAGTGTCTAAGGCACAAGTACCCTTCCAGGATGCGGGTAGATGTCGGTAGATGCAGGTACGCTTGCGTGCCGCAAACCCAGTACATGTCCATGAGGGCTGCAGTGCCTTTTTTCATATCTGGTATTATAACTGTCTTGTTGCATTTTCTTGCTTCCTCCATGTTCACCTTCCCTTCTCCACGGAAGCATAGTTCGTGCGGTATTCCTTTTTGTGTTTTAATGGGCTTTTCCAGTGCTGTAATCCATGTTAGTTTAGCAACATGCTGTGACCAGATAGGTGTGCACACTTCCTTTATCCATTGGAATGCGCCTTCGGCAAGCCCCCGGAGTGCTTCTGCTCTGCACTCAATAGTCTCATCGTGCCATTTGTTCTCAGCATACCTCGTCCCCCTTATGACAAGAAATGGCTCTTTGAGGCATATAACTCCTTGACGCCGACTCGTGCATGTTCTCTCACTCTCCATTCTTTCTAGGCTGACGGTGTGTGCCTGGAAGGTGCTTTTTGTCCTACACAGAACCAAATGAATTAAACACTGAGCCTCCGACAAGGGCACTTCCTGCGGTATCAATATTTTTGGTGTCCCTGATACATGAGGAATGAGTGAGCAGACATAGCAGCTTTCATTTGTTGCTTGCTTTGCCGTAGCACTCATGTCTGAATTCCATTTGTTAGATTGGTCAGGGTGGCGGGGATCTTCTATTTCATCTAACCCCAGGTCATGATAAATACTGTATCTTTTCCTCCCGCCCCCCTTTTCCTTATTCTTCCCTCCTTGTTGCTTCTCACTCTTTGGTAATGTATTGGAAACATTCCAGCCCAGGTCGTGTCATTGCTATTAAACATGGCATGTGTAAACATGGCAGATGGGGAGCAGGTGCAAGTGGATCTAGGTCACCTGGCCTAAGCCCCGCCCACCTGGTGCCTTCCTGCCTGTTGCTCTTTTTCACCACTTAGCAAGCCCCGCCCACCTGGTGCCTTCCTGTTTGCTGCTCTTTTTCCCTTCTTAAGGAGGCCACCAGCCTCTTTTCCTTTGCAGATGTGGAGCAGGTGCAAGTGGATCTAGGTCACCTGGCCTAAGGCCCGCCCACCTGGTGCCTTCCTGTTTGCCGCTCTTTTTCACCACTTAGCAAGCCCCGCCCACCCGCTGCCTTCCTGTTTGCCGCTCCTTTTCACCACTCAGCAACCCCCGCCCACATGGTGCCTTCCTGCCTGCCGCTCTTTTTCACCACTTAGCAAGCCCCGCCCACCTGATGCCTTCCTGTTTGCCGCTCTTTTTCACTTCTTAAGGAGCCCTCCAGCCTCTTTTCCTTTGCAGATGGGGAGCAGGTGCACATGGATCTGGGTCACCTGGCCTACGCCCCGCCCACCTGGTGCCTTCCTGTTTGCCGCTCTTTTTCACCACTTAGCAAGCCCTGCCCACCTCGTGCCTTCCTGTTTGCCGCTCCTTTTCACCACTTAGCAAGCACCACCCACCTTCTTAGCCCTGCCTCTTCCTTCCTGCTCTTAACTATTAGATCAAGGGCGTCTCTCACCCGGGCGTCCTAAGCGAAGGGCAGACGAAGAAAAGGGGAATTCCTGTTTGGACCTGGAGGACCCAGGGCCCGACCCCCTGCTCAGACAGCAGGTAGGCATGCACCAACATGTGTTACTCCCTCTGGTCCCCCCGTGACGTTCCCTTGTGCCCCCCATTCTCGCACACAGGTGTTGCCTGTTTTTCTTGATTCTTCTACCCTGCTCCCCCATCGCCCCACTCAAGCCTACTTCTACAGGAGTCTGTCCTGATACATTCTGGTTTCACCATCACCGTCTTGTGGACAATGCTGAATTTGACTTTTATGAACTTATTTTTTGCATCTTGTACTCATGGTGGCCCTGATTCATGCTGTTCCCATCTTCATCTTGTATCCTGGCTTGCAACATTATGTGTTACTACTGACTTCTGCAATTGTATTCACTCTCCCCTCTTGCTTCTCCACTCTTTTGACTGCTAACTCTCTGTTCTCTCCTCCTTTCCCTTCTTCCTTTTCCTATCTCCTCCCCTTACTTACTTTTTTCCCTGCACTTATTCTATCAGAATTGTCCCTCGACTTAGTATGATAGCAACCTCGTCTGTAACCTCTTCCCCTCCTCTTTCTGTTTTTTTCCTCCCCACTCCCCTACAGCACTATCTGAAATGTCGTCAGGCCTGATATGATAGTCGCTTGTTTTGTTCCTCCCCTACCTTTCTGCACCCCTCTCCCTCACCTCTTGTTTTTTTTCCGGCTCTACCAGAAATGTCGTCAGGTCTAGTACGGTAGTCGCCTGTCTGTTTCCATTTCCTTCCCACTCTCCCGCTCCCATCCATATCTATTTCTTAGCTCTTGCACTATCTGAAATGTCGTCAGGCCGAGTATGATAGTTAATTTCACATCCTTACTGTTCATGGCTTGTAAGAATGTCATTGTTTTTTCCCTTGTTCCCTCCCTTGCCTTGAAGCGCTTTGAAACACATTGTGTATAGGCGCTATATAAATAAACTATCATATCATATCATATATTCACTAGTGGTAGCAGGGTAATATGAGGTAGGTTCTATAGCTGCCTATGTGTATGCACTTGTATTATCTAAGTTTTTCGGCCAATAATAGACACCATCATATTCATTTGACTCATAATCATTACTCATATTTATGCCAGGATGTAACAATGAGACAATTGTTGGACCTGCAATGGCGTGTTCTGAAGGTTGCGTTACATTTGTACCGTTAATACCACTGTTATAAGTTTCTCCCCACATTGTCTTTACTCCAGTCCATATTAGGGTGGAACCCTCTCGTATCATATTAGCCCCAATCCCCCCTTTGTGAAAATCATTAACCAGAGATAAGAGAGTATAGTACCAGGCCATGAAAAACAGCATCACTGAAAACAAAATTGCAGCACATTTCAAAAACATTCAACATTACTAAACCTTTTTGCCCTGATGGCATCCCTATCACTATCTAACATAATGGCATTCACCGCAATTGTACTTCGTTGGGCCATTTGTCACCTGGAGGGGCGATACAAAGTTGTTAAGTCACCATAATATGTACATTTATTTATATATTTACATTTAATATGTACTCATTATTTCTGTTTTGTGATTTCATTTTCATACACATTTCTTAGCTCTGTGTTTCAATTACGTCCTCTGATCTAGGCATTTCTATCGAGAGAGAGAGATAGAGAGAGAGAGAGAGAGAGAGAGAGAAAGAGAGAGAGAGAGAGAGAGAGAGAGAGAGAGAGAGAGAGAGAGAGAGAGAGAGAGAGATAAAGGAAATTGATATGAACATATGGCAGAGCAACCAGAGGGCATAACATCTTTTCATGTTTCTCCTTCATTAATCACATTGTCATTGTTTCTCAACATTGTTTGTAGTACCAGTTGCACATTCCTGTTCGATCTGAGGGAGTATACTATTGCGTGCCCGCCTCACATCTGAGAGGTGCACCCAATATTTCAGTCCCTTGACTTAGACTGCAGTGGGTGTACTATATATGACCTCGTAGGGGCCATGAAACATGGGTGAATTCCATCTCCTCACAAAGCTTTGGACGTACACTTGTGACCCTGGCATCAGTGGCCTGCTGGGGCTTTCTGTAGCTGGTGTGGTAGTATCAGTTGCCACATTCTCAGTGAATGGTGGTGCTATTTGGCGCGCTATGCTGCAAACTGCGCACGTCAGCTGAGTTAAATATTCCCTAAATTCTTCCCCCAGCACTATGGCAGCCCTGTGTGCGTCTGACGTTCTCCTAATCAGGGAGAATGGTGTGTGTATTCGCCGCCCAGTCACAATTTCATGGGGGCTCAGATGGTGGTCCTTGCATGGTTGCGCTCTGAGTTGGAACAGTGCTAGGGGCAGGCAATACACCGAGTTCTTTTTTCGTGTGTTGCACAACTTTGATAATTTACTCTTTGATCTTCTCCACCATTCCATTGGCCATCGGTTGATAAATGGAACACAGTTTGTGCTTTACCCCCTAGAGTGTCGTCATTTCCTTGAAGAGGTCATTCACAAAGTGTGTGCCATTGTCTGACTGTATCACATCACATATTCCCCACCGGGAAAACACTCCTCGTACTAGAAATTTCGCCGCACACTTTGCGTCTGGGTGGGGACATGGACCCACCTCCACCCACCTTGAGAAGGGACACACCACCACAATTAGATATCTTGCTCCATTACATCTCTCTCCCATGTCGGCGTAGTCAATATGGAGTTCTCTAAATGGCCCTACTGGTCGTGGCAAAGTACCTCGCAATGTCCTCAGTGTTATCCCTGGATTGTATGTTTGACATGTCGTACACTCTATGACAAACTTTGACAAATGCTACTGTAAGTTAGGGACAAACCAATGTTCCTGAATGTCTGCTGCGATGTGTCGTTTTGCCACATGGGCTGGGAAGTGCAGCTGTTGGAATGCTACTTCTAGTAATTCTACCGGCATCACTACTTTTCCCGTTGTCTCCTGTCTCCATATGAGGTCTGTGTGTGATTGGTTGCTCCCCCACTTGCTCCACAACTCTTGCTCCTCCGGTGGTTCTCTCCTCTGTAGCCCATTAGCTGTGCTATTGGTGTGTTACTATAAGCTCCATCTAGTGGTTCTGTAGTAGCTGCTTTTACAATGCATTCTGTTGCTGGTGTTGTATTGAAATACGAAGCCTCCTTCGCTGCTGCGTCAGCTGCCGCGTTCCCCAATGAGATCGCATTTGTGTTGTTGGTATAGGCCTGGCATTGCCACTACTGATGGCTTCGCTAATGCATCTATCAATTCATTCAAAAGTCCAGCATGCTGTACTGGCGAGCCATCTGAACCCCCTCCTACGCCAGTGCGATAGTCCTGAATGAACTGTGGTAGTTGCATATGCTGAATCTGAATATATTGTCACTGTGCATCCTTTGGCTGTGCGCAATGCTTCAATTAATGCAGTTAGTTCAACTGCTTGTGCGGAGTAATGAGATGGGAGGCGTTTTTTGACGATTGTCTCATAGCTGTCTTCTTCCATTCGTACTACTGCCATCCCTACATGTCTTTCCCCTGTTTCCGTATTTATTGGTGCTGAGCCATTGATGAAGTATATTTCTCCTTCCTTCAGGGCGTTTTCACTTGCTTTGGGAATATCATCACCCTCCCTCTCATATGTTGCACAGTCATGTTCCTGCATGTTCCTGCATGCCTTCCCTTGTGCATGGCTCTGTTATGAACGTTGCTGGGTTTACCGTTTTACACCTAACTACATGTACATTGGGGCTAGAAATTATTATTTCATATGCTGTTGCTCTTTGTGTTGTCAGTGTCGGCTTTGACCGCTCGAGAATTGCAAATAATGAATGCTCGGCATATAGTGTTACTGAACAACCCATCACAATTGTGGCACTCTTTTCAATGGCGAAGGCCGCAGCTGCGACGGCCTGTTCGCATGCGAAGTGACCCTGCATCACCGCATCTAGTGTTCCACTGTAGAAGGCCCATGGTTTGTGGCCTAATGATGTTTTTTCTGTCAGTACTGCAGTCATCAGTATTCCATTGCAGTGTGAGAACAGGAAAAATTCCCTCTCATAATCTGGATTCGCGAGGAAAATCTGCAATTAGGTCTTTTAGCCTAAAGTACTGGGTCATAATGTCATGTGTCCATTTTATTGGGGGCTCTGGTTTTCTGTGCTTTCTTTAGTGCTTGTTGTAATGGATGTGTGTATGCTGCGTAATCAAGGATCCATGTTCGGCAATAGTTACATATGCCAAGAAATGTTTGCATGTCCTTCACTGTTTTTGGTATGATTATGTTGTGTATTGCAGCTGTTCTGTCTGGGAGTATTCGTTTCCCGTCTTTTGATATCAACTGTCCGAGGTATACAACTTCGGCAAGTAGTGTTACGGAGTCTTTCCTGCACTTTTCCTCTGTTTTGCTGCAGACAAGTAGATCATCTACGTTTTGTATAATGGTGTTCTCTACATTTTTGTCCCCAATATCTTCACGTAGTACCCTGTTAAAAATGCTCGGGCTTTCGCAGTACCCCTGTGGGAGTCTGCGATGCTCATATCTGTTGTTTCCCAGTGTGAATGCTGTGAGGAACTGTGATCCTGGATCAAGTGGTATAGAGAAGAAAGCATTCTTCAAATCAACCACAGTAAAACATGTAGATTCTTTGGGTATACTGCACAGTATTGATGACGGGTTTAGGCACTAACAGGAATTCTTTTTGGATGATGTCATTGAGTGGGCGGAGATCTTGGATCATCCTCCACGCACCGCCTTTTGCTTTTTTGATTGGGAAGATTGCTGTATTACATGGGGAGTTTGATGGCACTATGATACCTTGACTCAGGAGTGCATTTATTGTTTCTCTAATTCCTTCTTCTGCCTCTCAGGATATTGGGTATTGTTTCACTCTCTGCAGGATGGCACCTGGTTTGAGTTTTATCTTTATGGGAGTCACTTCATGCAGTAACCCTACATCATGGGGGCCTGTGGTCCAAATTCCTGGTGCCACCTTTGCCATATCTTCCTCAAATATTGTTGGTGGGGCATTAACGCTGGCCATAAGTGGGTTGTGTACCTCTCTGTACTGGATCATAATGTCACATGGTATACTTAATTCCATTATTATTTCTCCGTCGTCTTCGTTATCAGTGAATAATTCTTCATCAGTTATGTCTCTGAGCATTATGTTGGGATCTATACATAGCACAGTCTCCACTCATACCCATGCGTGTCCAAGCCTATGACCACAATACGTTTACTCGATACCTGAACTGCCTCAATGTCTATGGATATTATCGTGCCTGGCACGACATCTACACTTGTGATTGGGCGAAATATAAAGTCTGATGGTGTCCTCCACTCTTTTCTTGTTATTTCAGGCACTACTCGGGCTCACACCTTGATGCCATAGATAAACATGTCTATATCAATGGGTATCCCTCGCACTGCAACCTCACTCATTATTGTACTGATCATCAACATTGCTCGTACTGGGCACACTCCTGGGGTGGAACACACTACCCCCCGCTCTGTAAATGAAATGGTCATATTCAATTTGCTTAACAATTCTCTTCCCAGCAAGTTAATTGGCGCGTCTTCGTGGTAGGGTAAGGGTGCGCGCACTGTTTCCCCCCCACCGTTATATCAAGATCTTTCGTGTAAGGAACTTTTCAAATAGCCCCAGAGAACCCCTGCATTTCCAAATTCCTGCCTAAGAGCGGAAACCGCCATTCCATAAAACATGATTTTTCTGCTCGAGTCTACCATAAAGATAAACTGCTTATTTCCTAACTCTGCCCTCACCAGTGGTTCCTCTTCTGTACGTAGGGTGGTAAATAGGACTGGACACGCAAGTGCTCCCTGTGGGCTGTCCTAATCTGCGTACCTTTCTTTTCCTGGCACTGAAAAGACATTATCTCCAACTACTGTTATACCACGGAATGGGGCAGGTGCACCGTTTGCAGCCGTTGTAAAGCTGTTATTGCTGGCGTTCCCTACAGTGTTTTGTCATGCCATGGACTGTGATGCACTGTGATGTGGCTGTGGGGGTGGCTGTCTTTGTTGCATTTGGGGTTCATTATAACACTGGTCCTGTGGTCTTCCACTCCCCATTGGTAGTCCATAAGGGCTACCTGGGTGTGGGCAACCCCATACCTGTTCACTGTCCATGTGTGGTTGCCCTTGAAAGTACCCTGACGGCCGCATTCTGCAATCTCTTGAATAGTGTCCCCATCTTCCACAATTCCAACATGACCCTTGCTGTCCCGATCTCATCCCTTACCCACCAAAACTTCTGTTTCCCATACCTCTGAACCCCCTCTCTGGCCGTGGTACCCACCTCTTCCTCTGGTTGGTCTTTCTTGCCTCTGCAGTCCTCTCTGTGGTTCTTCTCCATTCCACTGTCCTTGTTCTCCTGCGTCCCACAGCGCTGCTATTCCAAATGGTCTATTTCCCACACTTTCGTCCCCCTCATTCTCTCTATCAGCAGTTACGCTGGCGTTTATGGCGGTGACCTTCACCAATTTGTTCTGCACTAGTTTCGCTTCGTCTGCCAACCTTTTTTGTGCTATCTCCTTTTCTCTCTCTTTGATCCTCCTACAGTGGTGTACAATTATACTCTGAATTTCTGGCCAACCCTTGGCTTCTATCCCAGCTATTTTATCCAAGGCCTTCTGTACCTTCTTCGGGAGACCTTTTTTGATAATAAAGTAGAACAGGGCAGTGGATTGATTCCACGCCGTGCCAGTTTTGCTTCTCCACAAATCTTGCACTCGCAGTATGAATTGCGCAGGATCCTCATTCTCCTCCATTGTACATTGCATAACTAAATGTAAATCTCGAATATCTGGAAACGTGCGCCGCAATGTGTCCCATACTTGCGCTCGAACATTGTTGAATGGCGTTCCATCATGGGGGTCACAACTCATTGTCAATCCCGGGAACCGTGCTTTTTCCCACACAGTGTCTGCCTGATCACCGATGGCGGACACTAGCAAACTCTTCCCATGACGATATTTCTCCCTTCACTTGTACGTGCACTTGCACCTGAACCTCCCATCTAATCATCCCCCTCCAACCACTTGTCCCCTTATACAGATCAGCAATGTCAAGTGTTTCTCAATTATTGGCAATTATTGTGTACCAATATTCAATGTTACCTTTGTACCTATTGCATTTCTAACTTCAATAGTTCACTTTTAGAATGTATGACTTTTTAACAACAAATCACTTACAATATTTCAGCATATGCGACACAAAATGGACAAAAAGCAAAAACATATAACACATAACATGCACATGCACTACCTGCGCGCTTCTATTTTTCCCTTGTTCCCGTTACTGAACACCTCGCCCCTTTCCCCGTTTTACCTGCTCTTCTCATTCACTCCCCAACTCTTACACCCTCTTACTTGTTCCCAAAGAGATCTTGCTTACACGGAAAAAGAATATTCTAAATAACTACTCCGAGTCTACTCAATATACGAGACCCCTACTATTTTCTCTTTATCTTCACTTAGTTATCTGCACTGGACGACACAATGCTACGCGGCGCCGCCTTCTACCCCATTCGGGATAGAACACCTCTTCTCCTCCTCTTCTCACTTTTTCACAAAACCTAATGGCCATATAAAGGACAGATCAGGAAAGCCTCAACCTCACTCACTCAGTCCCTACTCTTGGTTGTAATCCTACTATCACCGGTTCCCTTGTTCCCGTACTTTCCCCCGTACCTTTCCTTGGAAATCTTTGCAACCGGCACTCACATGTTCGGTCAGGTAATCCGAGGGTCACCGTTCTCGGTCTGACCGCGGTCAGGTCCGCACCCCAACCAAGCTGTGACCCGCCTCGGCGAGCAGCTTTTCAGTCGGGCATTCGTCAACAGGGAACCCTTGACCCTTTCTTGTAGTGGGCACAGGCTGGTCTTCTGCGGAGGCGATGGTTTTGCTGGGGGGCATCTCTGATCTCGCTGCATGGTGTGGGCCTCGAGGCACCGCTCCAAATCACGTCGCAGGGGGTCTCCAAATGTTTGTGCCCTCCCCGTCTTTGACATGCAAAAGAATAAAACAACACACCCCTGACGGGGAATAAGGCAAAGAGAGCAGGCTGTGAGAGTTCAAGAAAAGGTTTTATCTGATGAATAATATTCAAGAGATATCTGAGAGCGCTCTGCACAAGTTATCATTACATTATGTTTTATAGGGTAAATGACACAACTAACATAGGATACTACGTTGGTCCCGGATTGGTCAGTTCACTCGATGTCTCAGGTGGGGTGGCAACTCTTCATCCGGGTTGGTCGCTTGGTTGGCGGGAGGATTGACATCAGTCATCCGTGCTCCGCATGGGTGAAGGTCAGGTCGCTGGGAGGCAGGATGGTCACTATCTAAGCTAACATAATATATTCTCAAAAAATGCATGCACTAAATAATGATTGTTCAAAAGGGCTTCAGTAGTTTATCATGTCTCTATACAAGTCACACATATATCTATACTATCAATAACATAGGATTACAAAAGTCTGAGGTAAAGGGTCTTGACCGCTATAATACACTGTCGAAGTTAAGGTCTGTACACATAAGAATCTCTGGTATGTGGCATTTATTAGTGGTAGGCAACGATATATTGCATCAGGGGTCTAATGTTAGTTGGGAATCTGCTGGGTGGGCATCATGGCATGGTCAGTGGTCTGGCACGTGAAAGGAATATCTTGCAGGGACACAGGGTCACAATGGCAGTAACTTTCCACTGGCGAGGGTGCGGGAGGGGCAACGACATGTTTCTGGAGATGGACGAGCTATGTGCTTAGCTCATGCTGGTTCACATGCAGGACAGTGATCTCAGAGGAAGAGCGATGTGTTTCATTTATTATTGTGTTGCAAGCATCTCCGGCTTCAGCGTGAGAATGGACCCGCAAAGTTTTCCAGTCAGAGTGAGAACGAGGGTGGGGGGCCTGAGCCCTGCGTGCCTGGACGTGCTGCTGCGAGAAAAGGGAAGAGAAGCGCTTTTGTACTTGGACTATCGCAGTGAGGCCTGGTCACCAAGATGGAGTCGAAAGGGGGTACAAAAATGGATGCGCCGTGTCCTGCTCAGTGGTCCCATCTACGCGAAAGTCAACCAAAGTTAACATCGCATAAGGGCAAGGGGCGAACCCACTACTTCACTATTTTCAATATATAATATAAATTGTTGTTCATATAACATGTATTAAGCATATTTAGGTTTGTAATTTAGTACAGTTAATAGTTATTACTTGGAAAAGTAGGGTTTTCCATATTTCATTTAAGTGTTTTATGAAGAGAATTTAAGCAATAGTACATGTTATAGTATGCTTATGTATGAGAAAAATACATTTCCCCTATCAAATGTCTTCTTTTTCTATATGTATGACCTGGCAAATCCCATAGTTGGTGCACATCTTTCACTTCATATGTGCATCCCTTATCAGGAATTCTAAGTCTATAAAACAAATGATCACTATGATCTACACAACTAATTCAGGTTTCATTCAGTCTTAGCATCTTGAAATGTACTGTACCAACCACAAATAAACCGAGAAACTCAATTACCATCCATTTAACTCTACTTTGCTCATCTTATTTACACTACATGCAATCCTTCACACACTTTCTCCAAACACATAATGCCAATCTATAAGAGGTACATCATTCTGTTGGGCAAAAGTCATTCCTTTAAAAGAAATGTAAAGGATAGGCACATGGTCTTCTCCATTTACATCCATTCATTCAATGTTAATTCACATACATAAATGTGTTGCAAGATAATCTGTTACATATCTTTGAATTGATGTAGCAACCTTCCATGCATTAATCTCTGGTGTGTCCTCCATTCATGAGGAACTAGATGAGGGAGAAAAGCTGGAAGAAAATGCACTGTCACTCAGTTGCTCCACCCAGCTCCAGTTTTAACACCTTAGATGCCTCTACTTAACGACTGTAGGTCAGCTCCAGGCACACAACATTAAGTAGACTGCTGGTCACATGACTGGGCCCTGCCACACACATGCTCCTCCCTTCACCCATTTATTTCTTCCCTACTTAGGCGTCCTCATTAAAGGAAATGCAAATTCAAGCACTTCAGCTGTTTGTACCTGTTCAGACATAGGGCCAATGGCCTGACCCACTATCCTGCATTTCACCTACAAACTAATCACTACTCTGCTACTCAACAAAACATATTACCATGTATGTTCTCCCTCCACTGCTCATCTCCACTCTCACTAGGGTTTGAATAGCCAAGTGCCCTAGGCAGCCCTGGATATCTACCCTCGCAAACATCATTAATAATGCCCTTTCCCCCATTTCAGTGAACATTTCTTCAGTAATCGCTTCAGTAATCGCTGGCAAAACGTATCCTCTAATAGCGTAACTGTCATATGCTAAGATTGCTAGGAGACAGCCCACCTCTCATTAGCTAATCTCGTCTGACATATCCCTAGTGTCTTCTTCCTTTCGACTTCCTAGACTCTTCCAGCAATACTAATTACAATACAAAGAACAGTCTCAGGCCAGACCTTCCCACTTGTTACTCTATGCATGCACTCACTCATACACCCAATTGCCATGCCAGACTCCATAGACTCAGAACACGCACCCAACATATGCTCTTCCCTGCCCCGCCTATACATGCGACACAAAGACACCTCAGACTAGGAGCTTGCACCGCTGCTAAACTCAACGCTCATTACCATGGACCACACACCTCCAACTCCAACACAACGCTGCCATCAAAAATAAAGCCCACCTTCAAGAATACCAAGCCACACAACTCTACACCTAAAGCAACTGAACAACCACAACTAAGCAGAAATGACTCTTCACTGACCCTTAAATGCACCCTACTCAATGTCCGATCACTTACCGCTCAGGCTCTTGAAAGGAATGACCTCATTTTAAGCCAGGACCTAGATATATTAGCCATCACTGAAATATGGTTACACAAGGCCTCTGGCCCAACCATAACCTTAGACCTACCCACAGACTACTTTATCCTTAGACAGTATAGACCCTTAAAAATAGGAAGTGGGGTAGCTCTAATCTGCAAATATGCTCTACATCTTAGGTCTATACCTCACCCCTGGGAGGGTAATGCAGACATCCTTTCAGCCAAATTGTCACTCTCACCCAAAAACACCATCAATATTCCTGTTATTTAACGGCCACCGGGACTCCCAACAGACTTCCAAGGTCACACCACCCACTAACTAAATGAAAACATTAAAAAAACACTAAAACCCTACTCCTAGGAGACCTCAATTTAGGATTAATTGACCACAATGATAAAGCCGCTATCTCATTAAGTAAGGACCTCTCAGATTTGGGGTTCTCCCGGAAAATGTTGACTCTGACCCACTCCAAAGGCCGAACCCTGGACTGGCTGCCAACCACAATTGTGATGCCACCATCACGTCCAACAGTGTCTACCCCTGGACAGACCATAGCTGTATTCAATTCACCATCCCTACTGCCCCTAGTACTAACACTACTACACATGCACCTGCCACCTTAGCAAGAAGCTCAAAACAGTTAACAGCGGAAAACCTCCAACCCTATCCGGACTCCCATGCCTAGCACCCCCATTCTCACAAGACCCAAACATCTTAGCGGACATATTTAAGGACACCCTTACTCTAGCAGTCAATACCAATGCCCTACTAGAAAACAAGAAAGAAAAAAAGTAATTCCACCCAAACTCCTGGTTTACGCAATAACAAAAGACAGGCGCAAAAAAACTGTCAGGCAAACCCATGTGACTCCACTAAAGAAAATTTGAAAACGACAGACAAAGATTACAAAGACGCCATCTTTAAGGCTAAATCTGGAGCATATAACTGCCGAATAGCTGATGCCAACTCCCAATCCAAAGAACTCTTTACCATCTTCAATGCACTCACAGATCCCGCCCGTCTCCACCGAAGAGATTGTTAAAGATGAAGCATGGTGCACTAGCATTCAAGCTGCCATGCTCAAAAGAATAGAGCTCCTGCAAAACAACATTTTAGACCACTACAATGCCCTTCTGAAACAGAACCAGCCAACTCACACCCCGACCATCAGCAAAAGTATCAACTTCCCTAAATTCGCTTTCAAAGAAGTCCCGGAAACTGAAGTCAAAGACATCCTCAAACATCTGAAGCCTTCGCAATTTAAAGACGATGTGTGCCCCCTAAGATCATCAAGGAGTGTGCTGAGCCACTTGCTTCACTCTTGACTGCCTTCATCAACGCATCTTTAAAAAAGGCATTGTCCCAGACAGCCTCAAAGAGGCCTGGGGGCGCCCTCTCTTAAAAAAGCTTACACTAGACCCTTCACCGCCTAAAAACTACAGGCCTATAACAACTGTCCCATTTCTCGTTAAAATATTAGACAAGACTGCTCACAGCCAGATCCAACTATATCTAGAAACCAACACCATCCTAGGAAAAATACAGTTGTGATTCTGCAAAGGGCATTGCACCGAAACCGCACTGCTGGATCTAAAAAATAAAATCACTCAAATCATGGATAATGGTAAGTCCGCCCTCCTACTCTTCCTAGACCTCTCTGCAGTGTTCGATCTCGTGGATCATAAAACTCTCAACGCACACCTCACTCAAGCAGCACATTTCTCCAACCAAGGAGCTTCATGGATCACCTCCTTCTTAGAAGTCTTCTCAAACATAGCTAATGCAGCCCTCACCATCATCCACTGCGGCGTCCAACAGGGTCCTTCTACTGCTCCTATGCTTTACAATCTATTCACAAAGCCTCTTTTTGATAAACTGGATGCACTTGGGATTGCATACACTAATTATGCTGACAATACCCAGGTGCTCCTTCCCTTAACTGGCGCATACCACCAAGACGCTGCAGCCCTAAGGCAAATCTACTCCACTATCCAAGCATGGATGGCCACAAGGCCACTCTAGCCAAACTAGACAGACTTTACTCCAACTTCAACATCGACAACTGCAACATCCCAATCATATCCTCTGTCTACACCTTAGGGGTCCAAATAGATGCAACACTGTCTATGAACAAGCAAGTCAACACCATTGTCTCCTCCTCCACTCTAAGTACTACACTCATTAATGTCGTAAAACCTTTCCTTACTAAGGAAACCTGTCTCTCAATAGCCAGAGCCACCATAGTGGCTAAACTGACTACTGACTACTGCAATGCGCTCCTAGCCGGCGCCTAAACTAAAAACTTAAACAGACTCCAAATCACCCAAAAAAACTCACTAAGAGTAGCCTTAAGCATTCCAAAAAGAGACCACATCTCACAATCAAGAAAGTCTGCTCACTGGCTCCCAGTCAAAGACGGCATCACATTAAAAATTCTCATGACTACTCTAAAATGCATTTACCTCACAGTACCGCCCTATCACTCAGACACACTATCCATATCCACCTCAACCAGGCCCACCAGAACCTGCTACGCCAACCAACTCACTGTTCTGTGCATTAACAGGGCCAAAGCAGGAGGGATAGGGTTCCCATATCTAGCTCCAAAGCTTTGGAATGCGCTCCCCACTGCACTTAGAGCAGAAATGTCTCTCCCTGTCTTTCGTAAAAACCTCAATACTGCTCTCTTTAACTAACTCCTCTCTGCCATCTCTTCTCCCCACTACATCCAATGTTCATGCTTTTCAAACTGTTTTATGCAAATTGTACATTAAATATGCCTGTATGTTTTGTATATGTAACTAAGCTCTGACCACTCTTTGTAACAAGCGCCACGATGCCCCCAGGCTGTTGTGCGCTCTACAAATTTGAATAAATAAAACACTGTAACCATAACCTCAGAGTACAATTACCAAACCATTTCTAGAGAGAAGAAATGTTTACTAGACACTTACCAATTGAATTTAACTTTCCCTGTAAGATGGAAGAATCCATGAATTACCACAAACATCAAAAACAAGTTAGCACTCATCAGCTGCACTCCATCATAATACTTGTCATACTTAAGTCCACATTCAAAATCAACCACAAATCGGACACAAAAGGATTTACAAATATGGGGTCATAGTTAAGAGCTTGATATCCAACTTCAAAGCAGAAACACAGCGGCAATATCTTTATTATGCTGCTTGTTTAATGATACAAATTACTATGCACGCCTATTTATTTTACCTCTCCCCATGTATGTGCATTGTGTAACAAAATATGTAATTACATAGCATGAAACCCAAATAGGTCCCTGCCCTTTCAAAAGCACACCATTTCCAAGCAAACTGTGAAACTACCAAATATGGGTACTGATTATTATTTATACATTACTACCAACATTGTGTTTTGTCTACCACACAGGTTAGACTCATGCATGCATTGGTGCAGAACATTGTAGTACCCATACTGTTCTACATACAATACAGTGATAGAAACTACTTTCAAATCTGTGACTGACATGCTAGACTCAATTTCACACATATGTTATTCAGCTACATAATGCAACAATTAGATGAGAGTAGAAATACTGCAGTATAAAAAAATGCCCCATGTACGCCTCTGCTCTAAGTGCTTGAGTAAGGTGGGATGGTATTGAGCAGCACATATAGCGTAAATCAGATGAGAAAACTAGAGTTTCACGAGGTGGTCACTGAGTTTGTCAGGTTGTGATGTATCTGTGGTTGGCACAGTACATTGTTTGGAGGATAAGTCTAAATGAAAAGTGAGCTAATCTTGTACGCCACAGTAACCATTTCTTTCATGACCTAACAATTATTGATAAAGCATGCTTATTCAGCCACGGAGGCTCCCATCGGGACCGCGGTTCTCTTAACAGCTTAAATTGGCACAATTTGAATTAAGACAGGCAGAGAGGAAATGGCCGATAGCATATGATCCTGGTCTTAGATTTAAGTATAAAGTCTGTGTATCAGTTTACTCTGTGGCAATTTTGGCATGCGAAGACATTTTTTCTGGCTCAGAAATTTGATTTATCTTTATGCAAGCCTAGAGTGCTTTTTGCTGTGGTGAAATCATTGTCATCTTTGACTAATCTAGTGCCTATAGTGAGCTAATCTCAGGTACTTTGTGACTTGCAATCTCAGTTTTTTGCCAACAAAATTGAGACTATTCGAGCCACTATATCGGTGGCAGTGATGGCATCTGCAACTGGGAGTGAACCGTTAGCCTTGAATGAATTGACTGCATCTGGAGAATGGTCCTGCTTTCGTCTATTTGCTGAGTCAGTGATCTCTGTCGCCATTCATCAAATTAAGTCAGTTGCTCCGTCTGATGTGGTACCTCTAGCAGTTATGAAGGATATTTCTTCTGATTTACTGAGCAAGATCATACCGGCCATTAATGCCTCCTATCAGATGTGTAGTATCCCACAGGAGCTTAAGGTTGCTACAGCGATTAATCTCCTCAAAAAGCCATCGCTGGATCCTACACTGCTTGCTAATTGCCGCCCTATTTCACACTTACCTTTCTTTATGAAGCTCTTGGAGTCACTGATTCTCCACTCTTGTCTTCCTTTATGGAATCCTCTGAACTTTTTGACCCTGCTCAGTCAGGCTTTAGGCTGGGCCGGGGCACAGAAAGTGTTCTGGTGTCGGTCCAGAATGATATGGCTAGGCTGGTTGATGCAGGGGGGGTTGGTACCTTGATTTAACTCGATTTCCCAGCAGCGTTTGTTAACATGGACCACTCCACTCTGCTGGCCCACCTAGCACAGGTTGGAATCTCTGGTCAAGTGCTTGCCAGGTTTACTTCCTTTCTGGCCGACATAACTCAAATACTTTCACTTCCTCCTTTCCTTTCTGGTTCTTGCCCCCTTGGGTGTGGGGTGCTGCAGGGCTCCGCCTTGTCTCCTATTCTCTTTAATATGTATATTTGCCCATTGGTTTGTCTCATCCGCTCCTTCGGTATCAGGTGCTATTCATATGGCGATGACACTCAGATCCTGATTCGTTTAGATCATGAGCAGGCTGAGATGTCATTGTGCCAGCAACAGTGCCTGTCTGCCGTGGGAGACTGGATGAACTACTATTGGCTGAAGGTCATTGGAAACAAGACAGAGGTGTTGGTGGTTGGCTCCCCCCCTGTGGCCCTACACTCTAGGTGTCCTCCTTCTGGCCATCCTTTCTGGGCCCTCTTCCTGTTCCGGTTGTCAAAGTGAAGAATCTCTGCTACGCTTTCTATGGAGGCTGAAGTATCGGCGGTCTGTCAAGCCGGTCACTACCATCTTAAGATACTGAGAAAGGTGCTTCCCTTCCTACCCTTGAATTGCAGGCTGCCAGTGGTAGCGGCCATGCTTTTGAGTCGCTTGGACTACTGTAACTCATTATATCTGGCCCACCCTAAGGGCATCGTCTAGTGGCTGCAGCACCTCCAAAAAAGCGCGTGCGACTACGGAATCCCCTAATGGGGCTCATATCTCGCAATTTTTGCGCTCTCTTCATAGGCTGCTGGTTGCCCAGCGCATTATGTTTAAAGCACTCTGCTTGGTTCTTTGTGCTCTGCACAATCTAGGGGTGGAATATTTATTGGCTAAATTCACCAGTTATCTTCCTAATCGGACACTATCGGCCTCGGCTGGTCTGTTGTGTGTTCCATCTTTATGCCGCTCTTGTATTGGAGGCCAGGCCTTTTCGGTGGCTGCGGCCCAACTATGGAATGACCTGAGTCCCATTGCATTGAAAAATCAGTCAAACCATCTGGCATTCAGAAAGGCCTTGAAGGCATATCTGTTTTAGAGGACCTATTAGCTTGATGAGCATGTTGATGGTTTGTCTCCCTCTCTAGCGCCATGATACCTCCGGGCTTTATAAGTTTTCATTACATAACATAACATATTAAGAAAAAGATAGGCATAAACTATGTATTTTGAAAGGTCATACCTATATAAAAAGAGGCAAACACATGTGATGGATTACTGCACAAAAGCTGAAATGCAAACTATGAGGCCTTAGTCACTTAGCCACTATGAATACAACTTCTTCTCTTTGCTTCATCCTTTCTCAGAAACCATTTACCTCGTGTCTTCTGCTGGGAATGCCAAAAGACTTTAATAATACTTGGCTAGCTGTAGCCGTAACTTTAGAGTACAATTCCCAAACCACTTCTCAAGAGGAGAAATGTTCACTGCAAATGTACCAGTTGAAATTTACTTTCTCTTTAAGCAGGTGGAATCCAGAAATCTCCACAAATAAGCAAAAGAACATTGGCGAACATAATAAACAAGGTAGCATTCATCAGGTGCACTGACTCATAAGACTTCTCAAATTTAAAGCCACATTCAAACAATTCCATAACTCAAACACAGTAGTCACACATATAGGGTCACAAGAAACAACTTGATATCAAACGTCAAATCAAATTCACAGCTGCAATATTTGTCATGGGTAAAATGATGCTGCTTGATTGACACTAGGGTTTCTTTTGCACCCCCATTCATTTCTCATCTTCCAATGTCAGTGAGAAACAACCTTTAATTGGAAATATATTTTTTTCTCACACATAACCATAGCATAACATATGATCCTGCTTGACCACTCTGCTGAAAACACTGAAGTAAAATATGGAAAAGCCTACTTTCCAAATAATGCCTTTAAACTTTGATAACTTAGAAACCTAAACATACTTAGTATATCTTATTAAAACAACAATTCTTATTATATATGAAATACAGAAAACCACACGATCACTCACTTTCAGCTGCTCCATATGATGAAATGGATCTTCACAATAGCCAAACACAGAACATGTGCACACTCTGAGTTGTGGAATCAGAATATCAAAAGTTCCATAGCTTTAAAAAATCAATGGCACAAAAGAGGACTGTACAAAGCAAACAAGAAAATGCCTAAGACATTTTATTATTACCCATACCAGCCAATACACCTCAAAACAATCCTTCTAAAGAATACTTTGTAGAACATGTAAAAACACAATTAAATAAAACCATTTTATTTTTTAATTTGACAAATTACACAACCTCTGCTATAACCCTGGTTACACTGAGAGGAACTTCCCATAGCCGTGGGTATATGTACATGTTGAAAAAAGACATATTGCAAAGGTTTCCAATTAAAATATACATGTCTTGAGGTGAGAACATCCAAACAGAGACATTTTTACAAATCTGTGCTAAAACATCAATAACATAATATGATCACTGCACGGCTACCCATAACATTTTCCAAGATTCAAAAAGACATATCAACAAGTTGTGAAAATGTAAACAACACAAAGGTTCACATGAGGGTATTGAATCAAAATGACATGCAGAATTGTGAACTGTAAAATCCATAAATATCCTGATCAATGCACAAGAATTGGTACTGTTGTACCAATGGTTAAAGCGATAGTTTCAGCTTTGGCTGCAACTGCCAGAAATACACAATATCCCATTGGCTCACTGGTACCCGTAGCTATAACCCCTCTGACAGGGGCACAATGTTTCATTGGCTGCTGTCATAACCGCAGCTATTTGAAAAAAGGCACCAGGGTTTTTTCCATTTCCAATATTTTTAAAAAGCTGGCTCTTAAAAGAGCCTTTGGGTCCATTTAACAATATGTAACCAAAAATATATTTTCAATCAGAGAAATAATCCTCAACTCCATAACAATTAAAATAATCTTGGAACATTTTTCTGTACCCTTTCTTTACCTGATTAATTAATTTTCTTTTCCCGAAGAGAATTTATAGTTTATGCCTATTTTTTTCTTAATATGTTATGTTAGGTAATGAAAACTTATAAAGCACACGGTCACCCAGAGGTATCATGGCACTAGAGAGGTATTTTCCATTTCAAACACTGCATCTAAAATAATATTATAGAACCAAAACAACTCTGTAAGCCAATGCTTTGACAACACATCACCTATGTCATCAACATCTCTATGATCTCTATTCTCAAAATTCCAAAATTCTCCACAGTCTTCTGAACGATGAAATTCCTCTCATTCTGAAATTGGCTCCATGTTTCAAATATCCAATGAAACAATACATATACCACAACAATAGAACAATCTCCTAAAACTACAACTCACTCTCAAGCAATACAAATGTACTATGTAGAAAAACTCTTAATATAATGAAACAATATAACCTACAGTTCTATTGGCATATATAAACATCACTCAAAAAGGTACATTCTATGATACGTTCAACAGTTCAAAAGCTTCTGGGGTACTTGCCATCCTATTGGCAGTCGCCCACCACACAAACAATGAACAAACAATTAGAAAGTAAATACAAGACATTCCCCCGTCTCTCCTCATGTTCTCTTCCTCCATTGCTTATTCTAATATCTGAAGTGACATGCAGTGTTTGTTTCTACTACGCTAAAATGCAAACTACATGGATGGCTGGAGGACAATGATCCTAAAGAGGAAGAAATTAAAAAAGAAGATGCTCAAGAAAAGGAACCAGAAGAAAATATGCAGCATTCAGGATTTTGTGGGTCCATATGCAAAAAGAGATTAATAATATTTTATGGAACAAATAGCAGTCACCAAACAGATATAGCTTATCTAACTACTATTAAATGTCTATACAACCGACACAAATATTTTTGGGTATTATATCTTCAATTGTTGTTAAAATATTTCATATATTTTCAAACAGGTAAAGAAGTAATTCAAGTATCAGGAAGAGTTAAACAAGAAGCACCACAAGAACTACCCACAAAACTAATCATGGATTCATTAACCAAATTAAAACAACTATTCATTAATGTTCAAAAAGAAGTACAATCAATGAAAAAGGACATTGAAAATGTAAGAAAAATCATGGGCAGTAAGAATCTAGATAATTGGGCTAAAGAAGATGTATCATGTGTTCAAACTAAAAGAAAACACACCACCACATCCCCCAAATGAACCTGTTTCCAATAAACCTTGCTTACATATTAATTTATCTTTTTTCAAGTATGTACACTTATATGTATTATTAATTAATACAAAGTATTACAAAGGTTACAACAATTGTTTACCAACACTACACCCAATACATCTTTAAAACTCTTTCCAAGAAGACTATCCACACACATGTGAAAACAAAATGCAATACATTTGTGTAACCACTTCTACACAAGCATGGCAAACCAGTGGCTGTTTCCTTCCCACACAATATACCTGCGGGTAACCACCCAGCACACAGGGTGGTTTTGGGATAGTGACAGACAAACACCCCCAGTTGTTGCTACTCCCTGACGTGATCATGAATAAACCAATGAGCCCCCATTTTGTGTAGCCACAGCTACAGGATTGTGTTTCTTTTAGAAACTGAGTATGGATTATGAATGACAAAAGAGACAGCAATTATACAATGGTAGTTAAAAAGAGTTATGTTAAGTACAACATGATAAAGTGAGCACGCCAAATGATCCTACAGAGGAAGAAATTAAAAAAGAAGATGCTCAAGAAAAGGAACCAGAAGAAAATATTCTGCATTCAGTTATTTGTGAGTCCATACTTTATATTTTTGTAAAAAGAGACTAATCATTTTTTATGGAACAAATAGCAGTCACCAAACAGATAGAGTTTATCTAACTACTATTAAGGCCCCGATTCATAGAGTCTGGTGCAGAAAAGGTGCATGCCCCGCACGCGGAGTAGGAGCGTGCGTCAGCTGTGGCACAGAGAAAAGATTACGTGGCACGAGTATTCATGGATTTCCCGAGGCATCAGTAGCTGTTGTTCAAGGAACAGCAAACTGTGCCAGTAATGCCCCAACACACTCCCGCGCGCAGTAAAAAGCAAGTGAAATGCCTAACAAGGCGCAAGCCTCAGCGCCATCCCTGGACAGCATACAGCCCCCCTAGCAAAACTGTGTGAAAACTCTGTGCGATCCCCGGCCGCACCCCAGCGCAATCGCGCAAAACACCTTGCAATCCTCGGCCGCACCCCAGCCAAATTGAGTGAAAACTCATCGGGATCCACTGCCGCACCCCAGGATAATCATCCGAATATACCTCAAAGTCCCCGGCCGCACCCCAGCCAAATCGTGTGAAAACTCTGCGCGATCCCCAGCCGCACCCCAGAGCAAGCATGCAAATAAACCACGCAATTGCCAGCCGCACCCCAGCCAATTGCGTGAAAACCCCAGCGTAATCGCACGAAAACACCTTGCAATCCCCAGCCGCACCCCAGGCAAATCTTGTGAAAACTCTGCGCGATCCCTGGCCGCAGCCCAGCGTAATCACGCGAAAACACCTTGCAATCCCTGGCCTCACCCCAGCCGAATCATGTGAAAAATCTGCGTGATCCCCGGCCGCACCCCAGCGTAATCGGGTGAACCACCCCATGATCCCTGGCCACACCCAGACCAAATTGTTCGTCTGCACTTCACAATCCACAGCAAGCAGACCCCTCCTGACGGGACACCCCCACCCAGGCCCCCCATCACCTGTGACCCCACCCTGCATGCAGTCCTCTCCACATGGGACACCCCGAACCCAGCTCCCATCACCTGTCAGCCCACCCTGCAAGCAGCCCTCTCCACATGGGACACTCCTACCCCCATCACCCCACCACGCAGGCAGCCCTCTCCACATGGGACACCCCCATCCCTGCCCCCAACACCCGTCACCCCACCCTGCAGGCAGTCCTCTCCACATCGGACACCCCAACACCAGCCCCCATCACCCGTGATGCCACGCTGCAGGTGCTCTGAAACACTTGTGTACGAGCGCGATAGAGATAAAATATCAATCAAAACATGGGACACCCACTTCGCAGCCCCCATCCCCCCACCCTGCAGGCATCCCTCTCCACATGGGATACCCCAGCCCAATCACCCCACCTTGCAGGCAGCCCTCTCTACATTGGATACCCCAGCTCCCATCACCCATGACGCCACCCGGCAGGCAGCCCTCTCCACATGGGATGCCCAGCCTCCATCACCCATCACCCACCCTGTAGACAGCTGCCTCACATGGGTCACCACAGCCCCCATCACCCGTGACGCCACCCTGCATGCAGCCCTCTCCACATGGGACACCCCCTCTGCATCCAGCCCTCTCCACATGGGATACCCCAACCCCCATCACCCGTGACCCCACCCTGCAGGCAGCCCACTCCACATGGTAAAATCCCATCCCAGCCCCCATCACCTGCATGCTGGACACTAACATAGTGACACATCATCACTCCATCGATGGTGTGTCGTGCACCTTGACTGCCGTGTTGTGACACTACCCCAAATATCCATTGGAAAACGTATCGTGCAAACACAAATAAATGCATACACTTGGGCAACATACATGAGTGTGGCATCTGCTGAAACACAATTGCTGGTCATAACCATCTCCCAACATACACATGTAACATGTTAATGGTAAAGTGAGGCCCTGCTGTCCATGTGACTATGTCATGTCACAAATCCCCATTGAGAAACAGTCAGACAACCTAAAGGATGCATGGGTTATCCCACTCCTCAAAAAACCCTCCCTTGACCCTAATATCCCAACTAACTTCAGACCTATCACTACGGTCCCATTCCTGCTCAAGATCCTGGACCGCGCAGCCTACCTGCAGATTCAGGATTACCTCGAACTAAACAATCTCCTGGGCTTAAGACAATCAGGGTTCCACCCTAAACATGGCACGGAGTCAGCTCTGATCGACTTGAAAACTCAGATGGAGTCACTGAAGGACAATGGGAAGCTAGCTCTTCTCCTTCTCCTCGATCTCTCCGCGGCTTTTGATCTGGTCAACCACCAAATACTCTGCCAGCATCTCAAATCCGCAGCCCACTTCTCCGACTCTGCCAATGCCTGGATCCACTCATTCCTGAGCAACAGATCCATGAGGGTCTTCTCACTGCTGGCATCAGCGGATCCCTCCCCCATTCACTGTGGCGTTCCTCAAGGCTCGTGTGTATCCCCTATGTTGTATAACGTATTCACCAAGCCCATCTTCGATGTGCTTGACTATCTGGGTGTCCCCTGCACTAACTACGCGGACGACACCCAGATACTCATCCCTATCACAGGAGACTACACAGCTGACACCAAAGCCCTCAACGATGTTTACTCGGTCATCCAGGCCTGGATGGCACAGCACAAACTTTGCCTTAATGATGATAAGACTGAGCTCTTACTTTTAGGATCAAATCATCGGCTCAACAAGCTAGACCAAACCTACAAGTCATTCATTATTGACGGCAATGACATTAAAGTCTCCAAAGATACTAAGACGGTAGGGGTCTATCTTGACTCCTCGCTTTCTCTGAACAGACAAATAAATGCAGTTAGGTCAGCTTCGGCCTATACCTGAAAACTTATCACTGCCTGTAGACCCTTCCTAAACTCCACCACTGTATCACACTCGCCAGAACTCTTGGTATGGCCAAAATCGACTACTGTAGTGCTCTCTACCTAGGGACCAGTCAGTCTAACCTTAATAAATTGCAAACTGTACAAAATAATGCCTTAAGGGCAGCCTTAAACATCCCGAGACGCTCTCATATCTCCTCCATCAGATTGGACTTACGCTGGCTCCCGGTAAAACAGAGAATTGCCCTGAAAACCCTAGCTTTGACTCACAAATGTCTGAACAACAACGCCCCACCTTACCTGTCCACTCGCTTCTCACGCCACACCTCCACTCGACCTACCAGAGCAGCCCAAATTCACAGCCTCATCGTGCCTAGATGCAAACTCCAAAAAGCTGGTGGGGTGAGCTTCCCCATCCTGGCCTCCAAACTCTGGAACACCTTGCCCACACCTATCAGAATTGAACCATCATTCCACTCCTTCAAGAACAATGCTAAAACATGGCTGCTCTCCCAAGTCTCATGAGACCTTGACACAGTCCAGACTCCATGTGGGGTACAGAACTGAATATACATTTTCTCTCTGCTCTGTCCCTGTATTATACGCTGTTAATGGTACCCTTCGGTACATGAATATATGCTGTATATTTTTGTAACTCACTGTAACTACTGCTTTTTGTAACATGTTTAAGAGTATGTACATGTATATATGCTGTATATTTTTGTAACTTCTGTAACTACTGCTTTTTGTAACATGTTTAAGAGTATGCGCCCGGTTGCCCCTGGGCCTGGTTTTTTACGCTTTATAAATAAAATAAAATCAAATCAAAATCAAATGACAGAATAAAAAGCAGCTTCAATGTGTGCCACATGAACAACCACTGCCCAAGCGTGTCACAGCTTGAGATTCAATGAGCTGCTATTACCAGGACAGATTTGCTAATAAACACATCACTTTTCCTCCCATGTGTGAAGGATATGATATGAGTCAGGGGAGGGGGAACAGAGTGAAGACAGAGACAATGATCTTGCTAGGCCAGGTGACATTGAGATGGCGCAAGTGAATGGGAAGTGGGGAAGGTGAAAAGTGCAGGGGGAAGGGGCAGGGGGCAGTGCAGTACATTGGAAGGACATCATAACAAATACAATAACATTGAAAATCATCAAAGTGCAGCCAGCTGGTGGCAAGTGCAAGGCTAAGTGCAGACATCGGGTGTTAAGTGCAGGTAGGGTGCTGTAGGAATCGAAAAAAAAACTGTCCAAATGTGGGGGTTGCCAGGGAGGCAGGGCGGGTGTGCAAGTGGCTAGTGAGGGGACCTTGGCCCGAAGTCAGAGGGTAGCCAGGTGACCAGTGCAGATACAGACAGGAATTCAGCAGGGGAGAGGAGGACCTGAAAGCACAAACAAAGAGGAATGACTTGAGTTCTGATTGAATACATGGCAAATTATTGCCAATATTGCGTGGCAGTGCAAGAGGTAGACCAATACCACAGAAAATGATAACTGGCCAAACACATGCTGGTGAAGGTGAAAGCACAACATGTGTGTTACACTGCATCAAGCAAATCATGTGCCAGTATCCTGAACATGTAACACTCCCAGTCACCCCACCCACCTCCCTCACAAACATATTGAGGGCCAATACATAGTGATGCTGCACATGTGAAAGCAAATGCCATTTTACCGTGCACAACCAAACTTCCCCTCCCCACTCCTCCAAACATGATACATGCATGCAAGTAACCACACACATGACCAACAATGGTCAGAAACAGGGGCACTAAACGGACTAACAAACCGGCACACTGCCAAAAAAACTGTGAGAAACAATAACTGTGAGTTAAGAAAATACATCATACTGAACAGTTGTATTGTGCTCATATACAAATTATTTACAATACCAGCAAAAATAAAAAAATAACCATTACCATGTGGTGAGCAAAATAAAAGACCAATAAAATGATTTACACAATAAAAATGGAGTAATGTTCAAAGTACACTCCAAATGATAAAATAATTTAAAGGAAACTCACACATAAAGAACTATGTATAAAAAAAAACAAAGTCCCAAAAGCTCCAAATAATGAATACAATCAACAGAAACGTATACCTAAAAAACTAATTACAAAGGCAGCGGGCTAGTCCTTCTCCTCACCAATCTCACTCAATATCTCAGCCAGGGCATCATCAAACACTGCGTCCAATTCCCCTAGTCGGGCCTCTGCTCTCTCCTTAAGGGCTTGCAAGGACTCCAGCAATTACCCGCGGTCATCTGGCACGTGCCCTGCTCCTGGGTGCCTGCTCTCCTTCCATCACCATGGATAGGCGTGGTGACCACCTTCCGCTGATCCAACATTGACTCCCAACTCGGGCAGGGATGTGATCTCCACCTGACAGCCCGACGTGGGCTGGACAGGTACACAGGGGGCCTTGGTGGTATCTGGGCCGGAAGACACCCGGGAGGATGACTGGTGCACAGAGGAGCAAGATGAGGAGGGGGTCGCATAAGTGGTCAGCCCATGCAGCCAAGGAATGTTGCTAGCCAGTTCAGGAGACGCCAGACCTCATTGTGATGATATGCAAGTCCACGTTTGTGAGCTTGCACATCATCACTAATGGCGCTTGTATGCCTCGCGATACCAGCTAGAAGGGGTTCCACTCTGTCTCGAATGGCCAGATCCACAGGCATTGCGGTGTTGGTTTGTGTGGAAACATCCGACACCTGTGGATGGATCAGGCCGGTAGGTGCATACTGTTGCAGGCGCTGGCCCAGGGGCAGAATTTGGCACAGGAACCTCCACGGCAAACTGATCTGCTTCCTGCCCCTGAGTCTGGACTGCACCAGTCACACCCACTTCAACACCCCCGCCGGGCCCCATGCACTGGGCTGATACGGCCTCCTCCTCCTCTCCCTCCAACCTGGATGTCTGCCCAGCATCTGACGACAACACCCATGTGTCACACCTCTCACACGACCACATCTCAGACACATGTAAGTAACCATGTGCACGTTGTAATATGCTGCAGTAACACACACATTGCAAAAGTAACTCTGTTGGAATCACGCATGCTTCACTGAAACCATGTGCAGCACTGACTGGGACATGCACACAGACATCTGTACAAGAGGTATACTTGCTGTACGGCCAAGGTGCACACTCCCACCATGCATCAACATGCACATGCGCAGTGGAGATCAGCAAGACATTGACACTCACCTGACTCCTCCAGATGGTGCTGCAAATTGCCGACCTGGCTGTGAAGCACTGGCTAAAACCTCTCCAGGACCCACATGTCCGTGGTGTTCAACCAGCCCTGGTGCCCCTATTGGTTGGTACTGGCCTGGAAGAAGCGCTGGGCTTTGTTGTGGGTCCTGGACTTCAGGTCCTCCCAGCGCTTGCGCACATGCTGGTAGTCACAGGGTGTCACCCCCTACGCGTTGATGGCACCCTCGATCTAGTCCCAGATCAGCTTCAGTCCTTCCTTGCCGACTTGAGTTGCAGGGTTGAAAAGGGCATCATAATGCCACAGGACCTGCTCCACCAGGATGTCAACTTCCCTGGCTGTGAAGTTGACTGCCCTCTACCTCACTACTGTGGGGTTGCCACTTGCCTCTGGAGATGTTTGCTCAGAGATGGCAACCCTCAAGGCAGGTGTGGGTGGCCAGGTGGTCCTAGGGCTGTGGGGCAGTGGTGATGTTCTGGCATGATGAATAAGCTGAGGTGGTCACAGGGCCGAGGACAGGATCACTGGCAATGGCTTGACAGCAGGCACTCAAAATGTAGGGCAGGGGGCAGCAGGCACACATGGTGGGCAGGCAGCAGCAGATGGCTCGTAGGAGGCAGCTCAGGGCAGTAGGAGGCAGGTAAAATGGCGCGTAGGCAGGAATGCGTGGATCTTGCATGTTACTCACGTGGGCAGCAGGAAAAAGAGTGATGGTTACTTTGCGCATGCAAATTAGCGCATACACGTGAAATCAGAGGAATGGGCCTAATCGTGTAAGTTACGTGACACGCGCTGATGTTAGGCATTGGCATTCAGATTCGGGATAAAGGAGTGCGTAGGAGAACATCACATGACTTGGGAAAGTTGGAGTCGACGGATGTGTGGACTTCTGAGATTTTTGGGGTGCCACGCACTTTGTTCACTACTGTGAAAGTGCAAACTTCTTATTTTGGTGGTGGATTTGCCACGTGCGTATTTTTTTCTTTTTTTGAGGCTAACAGTGAGTGAGTATGCATTATTCATTCTCTGGCTGCCCCCATGTATCGCGTACCCCCATTGTTAACATCAAAATGGCTTTCGTGGTCTTCACATGCGCATTTTTTGTGTTGCTGAGTTCCACAGCATAGTGCATAATGCTTTTTTTTCCACGCTTTTTTTATATTTGGGGTGACTGTGCGTTATGTGTTCAATTTATTTTTTCACCAGGGGTAATATTGAGCCTTGCTGGACCATACTAGTATGTTTTACATCACATACCCTTCCCCCTCAGTGCAATTGCCGAGGACAATTGCTTGTTGTGCCTCCCATTCTACTAATCCATCTGTAGCATGATTGGTAAGGCCCCAAGAGGGAAAGGTGGCAGAGATGGCCAGGTTCGGGGACATGCAGGGAGAGCTGTGCACCACCCCCAACAGGGTCAGGGAGCTGCAGGTGATGCTGCTGTCCCCTGCACCATGGGTTGGGGAGCTGCAGGGTCATCTGTTCTCCCCTGCTCCCAGGTTAAGGAACCGACAGGGGCACCTCCTGTCCCCAACAACCAGGGTCAGGGAGCAACAGCAGTATCTGTTGCCGTCCACCGCCAGGGACACAGACACGCAGGGGCAGCTAATGCCTGTGTGTCCAAGGCAAAGGGACGGCAACGCAAAACACCTGGACCCAGCTCCCAGGTTGAGGGACCTGCAGGACCAGTAACTGACCCAACATCAGTGGGTGATGCCATGGCCCAGGCCGCTAGTGGTCCAGTCCCTAATGCCCTGAGTGGTCCCAGCCACAGAGGGTCTGCACCACCTTCTAAGAGGCAGAATCGTGCAGAACAGGGAAAGGCTCAATCCCAAAGCATGGCAAAGGAGATCGCCACGTCGAGGAAGTGGAACTTTAATGATCATGAACTCAACATCCTTGTCGACTATGTGTGCGACCACCACCATGACATGTGCATGGGGCCTGGAAGCACCCATAGGGCTGCTCACTGTATCGTCCACTGGCAGCGAGTCAAGGATGGCATCAACGTCTTGGGGTATGAGAGGCACACCCCTCGTGAGGTCATGAAGCGATGGAATGACCTCCACCGTCGAACCGAAAAAAAACTGGGTGCCAACCTTGCTTCTGCTATGGTGACTGGAGGTGGGTCACCGCAGCAGGAGGAGCTCACTCCACATGAAGAGGCCATGAGCGAGTTGATTCATGTGGATCAGGTCAAAGGCGTGGGAGGCCTGTCAGATTACAAGGAAACATCCGGTGAGTGAAGAAGCGTGTGCATCCAGAATATCTGTATGTATATTGAATGAATTGGTATGATTGTGTGGCACTTCTGCCTGTGTTTGTATGACTGCCATGGCTGAACCATGTCATGGTCTACTGACTCGTGCTAAGTGTACTGCAGAGTGCATACAACCCATGTGCTGCACATCGGTTGAACATGGCTTTGCGACAGTATTCGTCCACAACCGTCAGATACTAATACACATTTCCAGCATGTCAACACAATGTGGCATCTGGCTATGTACATCAATGATGTTAGTGACTCAGCTATCCCAGTCAAGTGCTTGTGTCTGAAGCACGTGATGTTCATCATGCACTGCATGTAATAGATGTTCCATCCACACATGTCCATGGGTGGCTTCATGCTGCACATACCTTCCATGCACACCGTCAGCATGCGGGAAATTGTGCCATGAGTGTCCTAGCATTTTACTATACCATACAAATCCCTGCTGCAGCTATGGTACTGAGCCCCTTCTAGGAAATCAGTCTGGAGTCATCCATGTTGACCTGCCACGCTGGACCCCCCCATGGGTGCATGGCCCTGTCCCTCTTGTGTGTCACTGTCCCCTCTTCCTGTCTCCAAGCACACGTCCTCACTCTCTAAACATAACACACCTGGGACACCACAAATGTCTGTTGGGAATGTCTGCAGTGCTGACATGGTCAGGCACACGGGATGTGGTGACAAGTCTGCAGATGCCATGATTCAGGGATTTTTGTACATAGTGTATGAATGCAAATGATGGCATGTTAACATGCATGTAAATGTGTTGCAGGACAGCATTGTGAAGACAATGCATGTAGTAGAAGCAATTACCATGATTCTTCATGTCTTTATGTCCATGTACAGGTGATGAGCCACCAGATTCCGGGGAGTAAGTAGAGGAGGAATGGGAGCATGAGCCCTGAGGGAGCACCAGTGGAGTACGTGCTTTGGCAGCCCATGAGAATCCACTGGTGCTACAGTCCATCTGGGGCACGACTCAGTTTGTGTCCACCTCCAATGATACCAGTGGCTCTGGTGGTGAGCCGGACATCCATTCCCCTATGCTGTCGGAGGTGAGTGCATCAAGTGATGGTGCTGATGCAGGGGGTAACGTCCCCTCACAGGGCCAGTCAGTCTTGCCACATCTGTCTGTGCTGGTTACGGGTGCAGGCCAAGCTCCACTCTATTGGCTTCCGGTCCTGGGATGGATGACCAAGGGAAGGATGCCACAGACAGCAGCTTCAAATCAAGGGCCACCCTCCCTTGGGTCCAGCAGCTGTGCGGCATACACACATGGTGGACATGTCATGGCTGGGTAGAATGTTTGGGAGCAGTCAATGTTGCATTTTGCACAGCAACAGGGTACTTCCTATGAGATGTTGGCTCAGGGCATGGAGAGGGTGGGCAATTCCACGTTCTCACGAGAAACACAGGTAGAGCACCAGCTGCAGACATTGCGGTCCACAAATGCCGCTCACACAGGGCGCACACGGAGGCCTGAAACAGGAACCGATGGGCCAAACTGAAGGCTCTGCAGGCATCCTTGCTTGCAGAGGGTCGGGCCCACAGGGCAGCCCTGAGGCGAGAGTTACTGGCCCTCAGAGCATCAATGGAAGTGCAAGAGGCAGCCCGCAGTACACAGCGCAGCAGATGGAACTGTTGAGAAATACCATCTTGGAGGAACTCTGTGCATCCTGCAAGGTGTTGCATGCAGACTTCTGAGGCTTCATGTTCTAGATGCATTCATTTGGGTCCTGCCTGGTTGCTGCCATGGAGGACCAGGTCAGGGCCTTACGTTCTACACAGGAAGGTGGCGACAGCAGTGACAGCCCTCCCAATCCAACATAGCCGTGCAGTCCATGTACCCATGGAGGGAATTGTTTTTTCAACTTCCACACATGTGGGTGTCGACGTGCACCCTGTCCCTCCCCCTCCTGGCTGGACACACCCGGTCCAAGATGGAGATTTTTTTCTTTTTTCCACCCCCCCACTCTGACCAGATGTTGGCATATCATATTTTGTTGTGCCCTTTCCTGGTTGTGTTCTTTGTTATTTTTTGCATTCATTGTCGTTGAGGTGTGCCATTAACTCCTCAGTGACTATACATGTGCAGTGGAGTAGGTACAGGCATGCCTGGTGTACTCATCTAGCATGTTTGCATGGCGGTGCACTAGGTGGCATGTGCAAGTAATCATAGCTTTGTTTTTCCATGGTGTGTGCTGTGTCAATTATACTGCACAATGTGTGATTATTGTCTGTTTTGATGTGTTTGCCCATGTTGTTCCAGTAATCCGTAATGTAGCTGTTAGGCAGAATTACATGTTTTGCCCTTTGGGAACACTACACACAATTAAGACTACAGGTGTAAGCACAATCTCACCTTTGGTACAATCTGTACTCCACAGTTATGTGGTAGCAGTGGCTGAGCACCCAGACTTATCTCAAGAGTAATGTGAGCAGTACAAGATGTTACACAAAGCACTTGCAATCACAGTAGTTCAAACAAACACTATTCAAGGTTTCTTGGTAAAAGAATATTTATTTATTTACACTGCCATTTGGAAAACATTCCACTGGTAAGAAAGCAGCTCAATATCACACTCTAATAAACTACAGTACAAACCAACAACTTTATGAACAAGTTAAGCTCCCCTGAAGTGGGAGCAAAATGGCAGTTCAGTTACTTTCAAGGTAGAGAGACAAGGTTAAAATAATTTAAAGCACAATTACTTGTATAGACAGGGCAAATAGTTTCAGTTCACTACAACCAGCAATTCAATTCAATAGGCCTGGGCCAAAGTCAATGGTTCAGAGTCTTGGATAGGATAGCACAGTTCTGGTAGTAAACGGTTAAGTCTTTGGCAATGTTCGAGGAAGTAGTTTGCCAGAAAAAGAATTATATGTCGGTTTAGGAGCAAACAAGACTCCAAAGTTGGAAACTTTAACCATGGCAGTAAAGATTTCCACACTACGTTTGCACAGTACCTTAATGATGAAGAAAAGCTCTAGCTGAGGCAGTTGTTCCTGGCAGGTCCTGCAGATCTCGCTGTTCCTGAGCTTTAGTCGTGGGGACAAGAAGGAGGATGTCGGGAGGTTCCTGCACTGCCCAGGGAAGAGGCCATAAGCTAGGCTAAATGTCGGATTTAAGGTTGAGTGCCTTAGGGACCACAAACTGGTATCCTCTCACTGGCTATCCGGTTTTCAACAGCAAGAAAATTTGACCAGTATGGAGACGGTGTCCAGGTGGCTCACAAGTTGGTTGTTCCATCCAGCTCAAGGGAAGAAGCCATCCCTGAAGGAGCTTCCCTGTTGATGGAGTTTCAGGCAATTCGGACCTACAGCAGGGCTTCACCGGGCAAACCAACAGTCCAGGAGTTGCAGCAGGCATCTCCCTTCAGCTCGTCTTCGGTTCTTTCGTTTCAGTGGTCGATTCTGCCTTCCAAGCCCCAGAGACGTGCTTTTTTTTTTTTTTTTTTTAAATTTCACTTTTATTGGTTTTCGAAAGCTTTACAATCACATAAATGCAGCTTACATCTCTTGTTTACAAAGAAAGCGAGCATGTAAGTAGAGTTACAATCTCTTATTTCGCATAACAAGAAAACTGAACCTTTGTTTCTAATTATATCCCACCCCTCAACTCCCACCCCCCGCACATGATAACAGACCTGGAACTAAAGAGAGCGTTAAACAAAACCACTAAACCGCCATTTTAGTCATGGCGTTGGGCATAGAAGTCATGCATTGATTCAGCTGACACGCACTCGAGTCATTTCAGGCACTAAACCATAATAACCTTAGGTAAAGCGTAATTCAGGCACGTTTCACGAAGCATATGTGGAGCGAAACTCCAACCAAGTGTTCTCTACAGTGGCACGGTCCCCGTGCAATGCTGCAGTCAGGCATTCCATTCTGTATATGCTCAGTGCGACTGCTCGCCATTCACTCTTGCTGGGGAGCGTGGGCCTTGTCCATGTCATGGTAAGGCATGCTCGAGCAGCCATCAGTAGGCCCTGTACCATTTTGCACGCCACCGCCATCCTATCCCCAGTTTCAGTTAAGGAAAACAAAACGAGTAGTGGGTGCTTCTCTCTTTCCTCTCCGTCAAGGTCCCTGATCCAGCTAAGGACTTCTGACCAGTAGATCTGGACCTGTGCGCATCCCCACCACATATGCCAGTAATCGGCCCGCCTCCCACATCCCCTCCAACAATTCGGGCTTACTCCCTGGTACATAGTACCTAGTAGTTTGATAGCATGTAATTTGTATTGACACGATAGGGATGATTTCGCCGTTCGTCTGCACATTTGTAACCATAGCTTTGGAGAGATTTGCCTGCCCATGTCTACTTCCCATTTGCCTTTGAGAGTCAAGGAGGGTTTAATATCAATATCAATGAGTGCAAGGTACATAGCACTGATCAGGCCTTTGGAGCTTGTGCATGAATCAAGGATCTTTTCAAACGGTGTGAGGTCTCTCTGTAACTGTTGTTTCCATACTGATCTAGTCATTACCCCCTTGAGTCTAAGATACAGGAAGACCGAGAGGTTACCTATGCCTAGGGCTTCCTGCAACTCCTGAATGGTAATGAAGGAGTCGTTTCGGCGCAATTGGCCTGCCCTTTGTAGCCCCGCCTGGTACCATGTTTCAAAACTTCCTGGCTCGGGAATTGCGTCGCAGATCCCAGGTGACCAGAGATGCCCCAGTGGGGCGGGCCATGTTGTGACACCCACCATTTTCCTCCCTGGTTTCCATATTGACCATATCGTGCATATGATGGGGTGAGATTTGACAGTATTACGTAGTTGTGGTCCGGGCACCCATAGCCATTCACACATGATGAAGGGACGAAGGTGATAATTATCAAGTGCTATCCATTGGGGCTCAGACTGCTGTCTGAAATGTGGGACAAGGACTCTAACCTGAGTGGCTCTATAATATGTCTCAATGTCTGGAAGACCCACCCCAGCGTTATCTTTTCTGAGTTGAAGGAGAGATCTCGGGATTCTTGGCTTCTGGCCGTGCCATAGAAAGTTTAATATCAATTTCCTCGTATCTGTAAAGTATTCTGGGGGCATTTTAATAGGGAGCAGTTGAAAGAGATATAGTATCTTAGGGAGCAGGACCAAATTTATAGCATTTAAACGCCCTAGCCATGAAATGGTAAGTTTGGACCACCTTTGGACATCTTTCTGAAGAGCAAGGGACATTGGGGGAAAGTTGGCCTCATATAAGGATCCAAGTTCACGGGTGACATTAATGCCCAGGTATCGGAGCGTAGTGAGGCTGACTTTTACTCCCAAAGGGGCGAAGCACTTGGCATCCGAGTCTCTGCGTTTATCTATTGGAAGGAGGACAGATTTCCCTGTGTTGATTTTCAGCCCCGCAAGCTCTCCATATTCCTCAATAATACTAAATGCTGCCGGGATCGAGTCTAAGGGGTCAGTCACATGTAGCAAAATATCATCAGCGTATAGGCCCAATTTATATTCCCGGTCGCCCACTGTGATACCCCTAACTCTGGTGTCATTTCTCAGCTTTTGTGCCAGTGGCTCCAGAGACATCACAAATAGGATTGCCGACAGTTGCCAACCTTGCCTTGTGCCTCTCTCAAGGGGAAACCAACGAGAGTATCCCCCGTTCACCGCCACTGACGTCATGGGGAGCTATAAAGTGCTTTAATGGCACGGGAGAGCTGTGGTCCTAGCCCATATGAACTCAGTACCCTCTCCAGGAATTCCCATGAGACCCGATCAAAGGCCTTCTCGGCATCGAGAGACAGAAGGGACGGGTCTCCTTCCATCTCCTGCGCTTCATGGATTAAATGCAGCGTTTTCCTCATCGTATCCGCGCCTTGTCTGCCAAGGACGAATCCAACTTGGTCGGAATTTATCAATCTAGGGAGGAATGTTTCTAACCGGGCCGCAATCACTCTAGCGTATATCTTCGCATCGATGTTAAGTAAGGAGATGGGGCGGTATGAGCTACAGTGCCTGGTGTCACGGCCTTCTTTTGGAATGACAGCAAGGAGGGCTTGTGAGAAGGATGGAGGTGCTTGGCCTGTGACAAAGATGTGGTTAAACAATGATGTAAGGAAAGGGGCAATAAAGGGGGAAAACGTTTTGTAAAACCCAGGTGTGAATCCATCGTCCCCCGGGGCTTTCCCCGTCTTCAACCTCTTGATGGCCTCTATGACTTCCTCTTCAAGGACAGGCATGTCTAAGGAATCCGCTTCAGTGGGTGTTAGTGTGGGGATCCGCAAATCCTTCAGATATGTATCTATGTTCCCTACGGGGGGCGGGTCTCACATATATAAGTCTTCATAAAAGCTGGCAAATGCTTCCTGTTTCTTGGGGGGCAGTGACTACCGTGTCCGTGAGAGTGCCGTCCAGTCTCTCGATCGTTTCAACCCATCTCTCTGCTTTTTGCGCGCGAAGGCGAGCAGCCAAGAGAGCATCGGCCCTGTCGCCCTTCTCATAGTATTTTTGCTTGAGATATTGCAGGGTCTGGGCCGTCTTACCGGCGATGAGTATTTTCAACTCTTCCCTGAGACGGCGGGCTTCAGCAATATATACAGACCTCTCGGATGGAGATGACTGTGCCATATCCTGGGCCTTCCCAAGCCTTCCCCTTATATCTGCCTCTACCAGGGCACGTTCACGTTTTTTATCGGCTCCCTCCTTTATTAGTATTCCCCTCAGCGTTGCTTTGGCGGCCTCCCAAACGTATGTCTTCCCCACCTCCCCTGCATCATTGATAAGGAAAAATTGCTTGATTTCAGTCTCAAAGTTTTCCCTGAAGACCGAGTCAGCCCATAAGGAATCATTACATCTCCATTTGGAGTTTCGTGGGGCCAGATCGTGCCAGGGTATATCCACCATCACCATGTCGTGGTCCGTCCATGCGGAGATTTGTATACTAGCTGCCTGCAAGATGCGCAAGAGGTGCTCTGAGAGGAAAATGTAATCAATGCGCGTAAGTGTGTCATGGGGGAGGGAATGGAAAGTGAAGCCTCTCTCCAACGGGTGTAAGTGGCGCCAGGAATCAGTGAGGCCAAAGAGGTCAAGAGACAGTTTGATGCTTGCCTCATTTTTGGTACCGGGTGGGTCTACTGTATCTGCTTTAGATTGTCTGTCTAAGGAGCTATCCATCCATGTGTTAAAATCCCCACCGAGGACCGTGTGTCCTCTGGCCATTCCAAAGACCTTCTCACTGATTCTATGTTTTGCCCCTGATTAGGTGCGTAAAGTGTAGCAAGGGTGACTATCGTGCCCCTTATGTTCGCAATGACTATGAGAGCCCTCCCCTCCTGATCTGTCCATGTCTCCATGATTGTGCTCCGCAGGCTTTTGTGGATTATGATCCCCACTCCCGCTTTCTTCAAAGTGCCCGAGCTCCAAAAAGTGGGGCCAATTTCCCTGGATGGGATCGTTCTCTCCTCACCCTTTCGATATCGCGTTTCCTGAAGGAAAAGAATGTCAATTTTCGATCTCCTAAATTCCCTGGCCACCATGGATCTTTTGGTAGGGGAGTTCAGTCCCTTGACATTAAGTGTGCAGATACGTATCGTGTCCGTGCAGAGTGTATGTGCCATTTTAAGTTATGTACGTGTATGTGCGCCTCAAGTACGCCTGTCTCCATGCCATGTTCGTGTGTGGAGCCCTCACATTTACGCATATTGTGCTGTTCCTCTCTTCAAGTCTGAGTTGTGCTCGATGAAATATTCCCCGACGCGCCCCTCACTCCCCACCTCCACCTGTCCTCTTTATGATCGGCGCCCGATCCGTCTGGGTTAACCTCACCCAGTCGAACTCGGACCATCAGTGGTGACCGCAAGAACAAGCGGTCCCATCTTACTACAAGCATATATAACAGTGAGCCCCCAACAAACAACTCATACAAAAACTTTAACAAACCGCAGCTTCGGAATAGTACTATCAACCCCCCCCCCCCAGGGTGTCCTTACTGCGTGGATATTACCTCATATCCTTCGCCAGGTTTCTCATGCATACAGAATCGAGTGCTCCATGCGCTCGGGCAGGTTAACATATTGCAGTCGAGGAGCGCCTCAAGGGAGACATGTGGAACAATGATCTTCAATATGCGAGTACCATCCCAATCGACACTGCGACCTGGTTACGCGCCACCCCGGGCGGGTCCTAAGTGGCATGGTCGGGCAAAAGTGCCCATCAGAAGAAGCCATTATCCTCAGCAATTGTGCACACAAGTCATCTGTCCAAGTTAATGTTTCATGTCTTGCGAGTTATTCGTCCTCCGAAATTTCCTGTACCATTGGATCCGCCTTCGATGGGGACCCTTGATATGCCATTCAGCTCCCTTTTTGTTTGGATCTCCCTGGGAGGAGTCCTCTGCTTGGTCGCCCAGGAGATCAGCTGTGCAGTCTGTAATTTCTTTTTCCGAAGCGAGCTTTATTGTCGAGCCTTGCCACTCAAAGGTGAGAGAGAACGGGTAACCGCAGCGATATCTGTTTCCCTTGTCCTTCAACATCTTTGTAATTGGGATACATTTCCTCCTCAGGGCAAGCGTGAGTGATGATAAGTCCTGATAAAGAGAGACAGTTGTGTCACCCATGGTGAGTGGCGGGGCATTTCTAGCTTTTTCCAAGATGCGGGTCCTGTCAGCGTAGTTATGGAATCTGACTAGGACTGAACGTGGGCCCCCTGCCTTGCCTCCTGCTCTGTGAATGCGATCAATTTTGGGTTCGTCTATCAGATCGTCTTTAAAGAGGAGTTTTAGGATGCTGTGAATGGTTTGTTTCAAATCAAGGTCAGTTTCTCCTTCTTTTTCAGGAATACCGTGGACACGTATGTTGTTGCGGCGTTCTCTGTTTTCAAGATTGTCCACTTTCAGCTTTATTTCTTCTTCCCTGTGCTCTAACTGTGCAATACGAAGGTCCATCTGGGCTTCCAGCGTGTTTAAGGAGGTCTGATTGTGTTCGAGCTGCTCCACTCTGTCATCTATTTTATCCATCCTTTGCATAATCTTGTCAATCCGACCCCCTATGTCTGCCTTCATACTTCTCATTTCTTTGAGTAGGTCAGCTACGTCCCCTTTGGTTGCGGCGGCCTCAGACCCTTGGGAAGCCATCATTTGCTTGTCGGGGCCCTGGGGGTCTTCCTGCGATGGGGCAAACTTATACTTTGCCAGTTTGTCCTTAGGGTCCATGAGTAGTGGGGTCACATCCATACAGTGGGGTGCTCTCAGGTCAACGTCTGCACAGAGTTCCAGTAGTGCAGTGCGTCTTGCGGTCCAGATAGATTCAGTTGAGACCTGTTGAGGTAGGACAAATCTCTTATATGTCCAATAGATGGTGTATCGGAACGCTGTATGAGGGCGGGGGCCTCCGTAAAGGAGCCATCTCCAAGGGGTACCTGCAGCTGTGTCCGGAGGTCCCCGCAGGAAAAGTCCTGGCCAGGCGGGGTGTTAGTTCAATGGGACCAGCAGGTGCTTGGGTCACGATGGGGGCCGAGGAGGGCCACGCCCTGGACACCAGGGGCCCAACCCTCAGCCCACTGAAGCCTGGGGAAAGTGGAAATATGAAGCGCCGTGCTGCGCAACGCGCGTAGTCCCAGTACCCCGGAATGGGGCTGTGTCTGCCCCACGTTGTGTGTGTCTTTCCTCAGGTGAGCCCACAGAAGAGCTGAAAGTTCGGGGGAGGGTTTGGCAGATCCACGTAGAAAGGGCCTTCCTCCGCCGCCGCCCGGGCGGGAACCCGTGCACGGGTAACCGGGGCTCGGTGCGCAAGACGCGGCCCGGAGTCCAGGGGAGGTCCACTATGGACGCGTATGTGGTCTCCACCTGCGTGAGGCCACCGCAACGTGGGGGTTGCTGCGGTCTGGCCACTGATTTTGAGGTGGGTCGCGTGGCTCAGGAGGGGCCACGGCCTAGAGTCGGGGACCGAGTCTCCCGCGTTCAAGCCCGTGGGTGGCTCACTCCCTGTAAACCTCCTGCAGGTCCGTGCGTCTTTTTGATTGCACATACCTTCTCGTGGGGTTCAGCCGACCGGGAGTCCGCGTCGCAGCAGGCTCCGTGGGATCGTGTCGATGCGACGTGTGCTGGAAGCTTCCAGGCCTCACCCGTCCCCCTTCGATGTGACGTGGGAGAGTATTTCTCCAGAATGCAAGGTCCGATTTCGATCGGAGTTGGAACCAGACGATGCCTCGGTGGTTCCGACACCAGGTTCCGACGCTATTCCAGCCGGCGGGGGTCTCGTGGTGGGGGCTCAACCCACTTTCCGGGACCCTTGCGCGGAGCTCACACGGGGAACGTCTCCATCCGTGCGCCCCCTGGTGGCCGTCCCAGAGACGTGCTTTTAAACAGTTTTCTCCCATGCATTCCAGCCTAGCTGTCACTCACCCAGCAGGGTGGCTGTCCTGCCAGACAGTCAGCCTGCCAATCGCACTCAGTTTCGGGCACCTCCCTCACATCCTGTCCACCCCAGACACTCAGGCGCCAGAGTAGGGCTTCAGCACTGAAGCCCGCCAAAGGGCATCGAACAAAGGGACCAAACCTGGTTTGGCGCACAGAGTTAAACACAAGAAGGACCTTTCCTAAAAGAAACAGTGAAAAAAGATGACCGGAGTCTGTTTTTACAGAGGTGTCATGGGTGCCATATTGAAAAACTTGGCTCGCACGATGTTTAGCTACCGGTGTTCGTGGACGGGAAAAATCATGGTAGTTTGTTCTAAAACCACTGCCACCAGCCATTTCAAGAGGAAACGGTAACATTTGACTGTTACATGAGTGTTTCGACACAGGGGATGCTAAGCAACCTCTCCAGAACTCTATAGGAAGATAGTGTGTGCGAGGTCTATGTATTTAAAAGCACTAGCAACATCAATTTACCTTCACATGCTCTGGGAGTTTGTAGTCAGTCCCAGAGGAGGTATTTTAACCTTGGGGAGTCTGAAAGACACCCCTGTGCCACTGCACTGAAGCTGCAGGTGACACAAAAGAAAAAGATGATGCCTATGGAGTTATTTAAAACTCCATATCCATAGAACAAAAAAGTAAAACACACATCAAAATACATGAAAGAGTGGGAAAAAAAGGCCCACACTCTTTCGAGGTAAAAACTAAAATCTTAGAAATCCAGCAAAGTTGCTGAGGGTCTCAAAAGGCAAGGGAAATTAGCACATTTTTGAGAATTCTCCCTAACAGTGGCAGTGACTGCTGTCCCGGGTGAGACATCCTGCACCATTCGGAGTCCACACTCCTCATGCCCCGAGACAATGTTGTTACTTTATCAAATTAAGAAACACACTTACTTGTGAAGGTCATGTGGAATTTATAGCATTCAGATATCGTTATTTGGTAAGCATTTGCACTGTCTCGCATGTTGTGCATGCTTCATTGTTGGTCATCTTTGATGCATGTGTTGGTTCTCTTATGTGTCCTTTGCATGCTCACATGGCATTGTGGTATTTTCATTGGTGCTCATGTTACTGTGTTAGCTACCTATGTGGATACCTATATGGGCGCACCGAATGTGCTGTGTAGCATGTCATTGTAAACTGGGCCATGGACTCCTTGATCTGTCATTTCCTTGTTATTCATTCTCTGTTCCACTCTACACTGTACTCGTGTACATATAAATGTCAATGGACATTCACCCTGTGTTGCTCCTGCACTCTGTCTTGTATGCATATTATATTTCTGGTGTCAACTGTGATCATGTATGCGCATGTATTTTGTGCTGTTACTCTGCATTTCATTCCATGTAGGTAGAGCATCTCACAATGGTGTGTATCGTATGCAAGGCAGATGAGTTCCACGGACGGGTCAGTGCATGGCATTTGCTGCAACCTTTGAGGTGTTTGCATGGGAACGGGGCACTCTGTGTATGCCCCCCACCCCACCTGGTCGCCTGTGATGTTGTGTATGCCCCCACACACCCCTGGTCGCCTGTGATGTTGTATATGCCCCCCACAGCCCCCATGGTCGCCTGTGATATTGTGTATGCCCCCCACCCATGGTCGCCTGTGATGTTGTGTATTCCCCCCATGGTTGCCTGTGATGTTGTGTGTGCCCCCCACTACCCAATGGTCACCTGTGATGTTGTGTCTGCCCCCCACAACCCACCCTGGTCGGCTGTGATGTTGTGTATGCACCCCACACCCCTGGTCACCTGTGATATTGTGTATGCTTTCCACATGGTCATCTGTGATGTGTGTGCCCCCTCTCATGGTCCTCCCCCTCCTCTCTTCCCTCTCCTCCTAGCCACAGCCACCTAAATTGACTTTCTGCATTTGTATGGTGCCGCCACCCTGCACCATGGGGCTAGGCAACATGTATGTTTTGACAAGCACTTATGTAACTAAGTAAGCCTTCTGTAACAGCGCTGCAATGGCCAAGGCCTCTTGTGTGCTTTATATATGCAAATGTTATTGGAAACAAATATGAGACGGTTTATGTGACACACAAGAAATTGGAAGTCTAGTTTGGCATGGTGGTAGTGGCATAGTCCCTTATCTATGTGTTTCTTTGGGAAAGCCAAAACAAATGTGTTTTAGTTCTAAGGGATGCATACAATGTAGCACTTCCAAGGACACATTCTCAGGGTGGTTTGTTGGGCACGGATGATTGCCCCTTTGTCATCATTGAATGGCACCTGGAATTTGGCAGGGTTCTGTGCACTCCACAGGGGTTGGGGTTTAGGGTGAACAGTTGTGTCACAAGCTGGGTACAGGCATCCTTGCCACGTGCCCTTTGCCCTACCATGCTCAAGCGACGTGCATGTGTTTGGGGATGTGGGGGCACCACCATGTCCACTGGTACACCGCACCATGTTGCAACATTGTGCAGGACACATGCTGCCACAATGATCATGCACACTAGTGGTGGTGCTTATAGAAACTCACCACCAGAGTGGTCAAGGGAGCAGAAACGTGATTTGCGCACTCTGAATGTGCACTGCACTATGCCCCAGTTGCAATATGGGCTGTGTTGTATCTTACCTGGGGTGGTGTGGCAGGGTTCCATATTGGCGTCATCATGTAGGTGCTCAGATGGTAGGCACTGTCCCCTGTAGAGTTGCAATATGGGCTGTGTTGTATCTTACCTGGGGTGGTGTGGCAGGGTTCCATATTGGCGTCATCATGTAGGTGCTCAGATGGTAGGCACTGTCCCCTGTAGAGGTTAAAATGTTTGTCATTGCTGTGTATTTGTCTGTGTGTGACATGCATGCATGTGCACAGGCATTTATACTCACCAATGAGCCATGTGTTGCATTGCCTCCCAGCTTCCAGGGTCATTGTAGGGATGACATTCTGAATATGAAGCTACCATGGGTGGACACTGGATAGTTTGCATATACAGAAGTAATGAGACCCTTGGCATGACATACAACCTGCACATTGCTGGAATGCCAGTGCTTGCAATTGCGATAGATGTGCTCTGTGGCCCCAGGTGGACGTAGAGCCACATGGGTGCAATCAATCGCACCGAGCACTTTAGGGAAGTGCACATCCCATAAAAATCCTGGACCATTACCTGCCTTTCTGCAGGTGTTCTGGGCATGTAGATGTGCCTGCAGACTGATTGGCGTGCAGTCATGATTGCCAACACCTGGTGTAGGCAGCGTGACTGCATTGGCTGTGAAATGCCCCCAACTATGGCCCGCTGAAATGACCCAGTGGCCAAAAAAATGCCAAACCTTTTTCCAAGGGGCTCAGTGCTTGGGAGCACAGGGTGGGTGATTTAAGGTCATTCTCCCACTCCGTGACCAGGTCTAATATGATATGAGGTGGAAAACTACACCTGCCATAGACCTGGTCATCAAATAAACACAGGGTTGTAACTCTCACTATCATATGACCAAACAGTTTATGGTCTAGGTTAATATATGAATTTTCCCAAACAATGAATGTTCTGCTTCTTGAGAAGTCAGAAAAAAATAGGAAACTTCCAGAGTGAACAATCAGGGCAAACTACATGTATATATTTAGTCGTACATATTGTTTATTAATGTAAACAAAAAAAGGAGGTTTAAAATGTTTTCATTATACATTGAGTTTAAGTAAAGAATAATGGTTCTGAGCATTGCCATGAAAATGTACACATAAGATATTCAGAAAAAACTTTAAAAAAGGAAAACAAAAGGGTGACCACTTAAATGGTTGATATTTACAAACAAGATAATTCAAGGTATAAATGCAATAAAGGATAAAGAAAAAAGGAAATAAATACTTTCATATTAAAGCAAACAAAATGCACAATTGAAATCAATGTTTGAAATGCTGAATCAAACTTCTTGTGGACAAAGGTACCTATCCTTTGTATGTACTCATGATCAGCATTTGATCATGTTTTGAGTAAAGCTGCCTACGTGTCAGTTTTTAAACTATAGATAGATAATGCATACACAGATCCCCAGTTTTACAATCAAAAATACATGGGCTGTGCTAAGGGCATGTTTCGGCTTGTGGCCATTAATGTTGGCATTGATTGAAGAGCCTTCCTCAGGGCAATTGGATCTGTAAAGAGTCCAAGAACAGGAGAAACAGTAAAGGTTTTGTAGTGTAAGAGAAGTAAGGCAGGTGTGTGACAAAACACAATCAAACAAATGGATACTATAGGCCCAAATATGTAAACAGGAATTCCTATTTTTATAAAACATTATAGGATAATGGTACTGATGATACTTTTAAAACCAAAAGGTGAAAGGATTCTTGCTGCACTGTACTCACCCTCTATAGGACACAGGGCAGTGCAGAGATTTCAGCCTGTGGGATTTGACGGTGGCAGATTCCTTAACAACCTGCATCTGCACGATTAGAGTCTTCGAGTAGGGACCCGGTTTCAGGAGCAATATTGATGGAGGCACACTGAAAGGAAGGAGGTGAAAATGGTCCACCGTTGTTACTGAGAAAAAATTGGAATGGTGCGAACAATAAAATACATGCAAAATTGCAAGAAAAGAGGGAAATGGGGTGCTATTAGGTTGGTGAATACCTAACCAGAGGACCACTTGTGAATGATGGTACAGCCAAGGAGAATAAGCAATGGAGAGTACATGCTAGCAGTCATGTGGTAGCTAGTGGTCACCAGGCATCCCAAAAAAGCTGGTCCTAAGTAGAAAAATCTGTGCTCTGGCCATCCCCCTCATCCTGCTGTGTCTCACGATCACGATCACTGCTGCGAAAAATGGTATGTTCATCGTAGCTTTATACGCGCGTTTGTTGTTCATGCATGCTTTTTATGCATTTGTTTTAGTGCAGGGTGACGGTTACACCAGCTTTCAACTGGCGTACGTGTTTCCAGATTGGCACGTCTTTTTCTTTGCGACGGAGAGCCCTGTTCAATTCCATGAATACCGGTTTTTAGCGTGCGTATGGGCGTTGCGAGGATTTTACTTTGGTACATCCCTCGTTACGCCCATATTATCGCTTGTTGTTCCCCATTACCTGTGTTTCGCCCCCTTTTTAGGTGACTGCACAGAACCCAAACGAGTTTGTGGTGTCGCAGTAACGTGTTGGACTGGTGAAGATTCCTCGCAAGTCCCTGGTAAGCCCAGTGCATTGTGTTCCATGAATACACAAACTGGCGCTTGCACGCGCATACCCCCTATTTTCTGCGCAAATCATTCCATGAATTAGGGCCTAAATGTCGATACAACTGACACAAATATTTTTTGTGTATTATATCTTCAATTATTCAAAAATATTTCAAATATTTCAAACAGATAAAGAAGTAATTCAAGTATCACGAAGAGTTAAACAAGAAGCACGACAAGAACTACCCACAAAACTAATCATGGATTCATTAACCAAATTAAAACAACTAGGAGTTAATTAATGTTAAAAAAGAAGTACAATAAATGAAAAAGTAAAAATCATGGACAGTAAGAATCCAAATAATTGGGCTAAAGAAGATATGTCATGTGTTCAAACTAAAGGAAAAAGAAAACACACAACCACATCCCCCAACTAAAACTGTCTCCAACAAACGTTGTTTACATATTAATTTAACCTTTTTCAAATACATACACTTATATGTATTATTAATAATTAGTATTACAAATGTTACAATAACTGTTTACATATACAACACCCAATATATCTTAAACATTCTTTCCAAGAAGACTACCCAAACCCATGTAAAAAACATGGAATACATTTGTATAGCCACCGCTACACATGCATGATAAACCAGTGGCTGTTTCCTTCCCGCGCCTGCACTATATACCCACAGATAACCACCCAGCACACAGGGTGGTTTTGGGATAGTCACAGACTAACACCCCCAGTTGTTGCTACTCCTAGGCGTGATCATGAATAAACCAATGCCACTCCATTTTGTGTAGCCTCAGCTACAGGGTTGTGTTTCTTTTAGAAACTAAGTATGGAATATGAATGACAAAAGAGACAGCAATTATACAATGGTAATTAAAATGAGTTATGTAAAGTACATGATGAAAAAGCAAGCACGCCAAATGTTCTAAAATACTGCACTCAGTGTACTCTTAACCAGTCCTTTTAATGAGTATTTATCACATATACATAGACAAATACAATAAAATAACATTCATCACATATAAATACACAAATGCAATGAAATAAAATCCAAAAATATTTTCTAAAATAACCCATTGCTCATAACCACAGCTAGAGTTCATTGATTTTTTTTCTAGCTGAGGTGTCATGATGCCTACCCCCGGAGCACCAGGCCAGGCCCAGCACCCCCGGGAGCAGGCATCACGCCCCCGGGTAAAAGCCCAGCAGCCCTTTATTGGGGCTCTTTGGACTCTGTCCTGGCGCCGTTGGCGCCAGGCTCATGTTGGACATCAGTCCTGGTGCCATAGGCGCCAGGCTCATAAGGGGAAGTGTTTGGTGCACTTACCTGAAGCAGACCATGCTGCACACTCACCTGATGCAGACCATGCTGCATGAAGAACCAAGCCAAATGAGGCTTAGGAGGGACTATTTTTCTGAAGGAACTATTTTGTTACTTGGGTGGGGCTGTGGAAGAATACTCACCTGGAACTTCTTCCAAAGCTATTTAAGCCACACCCGGACAGCCACACGTGCTTCGTGTTGTTCTGCATCCCAGCAGCTGAACGCTCACCGTGTCTGCTCCTGCACCTGGACTCCAGCCACGCCCGCCTCGAACCTGGGACACCTGTAAGGGAATAAGAGAAGAGAAAGGTGAAAACCAAGAACTTATTCAACCTTCTTACCTGCATCCGGAATCTTCACGCCAGCATTCCTGAAGGAAGACTTCCATTTAAAAGCACTGCGTTGCTCGCTGCAACGCCGCGCTTCACTCACCTGTTCCCAAGACGCCGCTCGGCTCCATCGCGGCTCTCAGCAGCGGTCGCCACATCTCTGCACCTAGGGGAGAGAAGAAGAGACAAAAGGTGAGCAAGGGAACACAAGAGGAAAGCCGAATTTTCAGCCATATTACTTACCGGCTTTTCTTGGTGAACCATTCCACCTCTCGGGTCGGCGCCGCATCTTTGGCAGGTACCGCACCCCGGCCCCTATGGGGAAATGACATTTTCAGCCATATTACTTACCAGCTTTTATTGGTGAACCATTCCACATCTCGGGTCGGCGCCGCATCTTTGGCAGGTACCGCACCCGGGCCCCTATGGGGAAAGGACAAAAGACATTACTGGGGAATTATAAAGACATTTAGAGGGGTCGCCCTCATTACCAACTCACCTGATTTTACCACCGGCAATTTAACCCCTCAACGCATCGCCTTTGTTCTGCACCTGAAATAAAGGACAGAAAAGACAACATAAAAGGAGGCTCACACTTGAACTTTTGCATCTTCATACTTACGGCGTATCGCTCAGAAAAGTCAAGTGGATGTGCCAGCGCCATTCTGAAAACCAGTGAAGTAACTGGACGAACGCGCGCCCCTGCACCAGAAGCAGGATGGAGATTTCATCCTTCCAAACCATAAGGTGAGCTTAAACCGGGGTTTTTTTAGGAATCAGAGAGGACGAAGGGGGGAAGGGGGGAGCAAGCACACTATTCGGCAGACAGTTAATCCCCTTTCACATCTGCAGAAGGATAATCCTACGGGCCCGACAAGCAAGATTTGGGGGTCCTGTTCAATCGGTGGTCCGAATTCTGCGCATCACGCTTGAAGAGGCCACAGCAACCCAGACCAGCGCCTCCGTGGGAGCCAGGTGAGCGTTACATGAGGTTACAATACAGAACTTTTGTGGGGAAAGTCACAAAGATCTTTATACATATATAACTGAACTTTTGTGTGAAAGTCACATAAATGTTTATACATAAATACATAATAGATAATTCTTAGAAAGGACTCTTTCGGGTCAAACAGTTTACCTTTTCAAGCATTGATAGCAATAGCTGGGGGAATGATCCAACAAGCCCACGGCTATGACCCTTCCCAGTCGTTGCTGCAGATAACCACGCCTGCCTAATTCAACACCCCATTGGGCAATACTGTAGCCACGGTTATTCATCTATGTTTAAAAAAAATATCCTTACATCTGTAAAAAAAGAAACACAATTTAAGAAATACAATTTAATATAAACGTTTTTATGACCCTCATATTTTGTATGCAGAGCATCACATGCACTATATAACATTTGTGCATACAACGCTGTTGTTCACTTTGTAAATACTACTCATTGGATCATTGGAAAAAAAATCCAACTTGGATTAAAAAAAACATATAATAATATAGAAAAGTAAACAGCCACTACAATAAACAAACAGGGTTTATATGAACTGAGTGACAATAAACAAGGAATTTTATACGGGGTGGTTGCAGGACAGAAAATGGGAAAGGCTAAGGAAACTTTGAGAACAAGAGAAAATAGGGTGGGATAAGTAAACTTGGAGAACAACGAATAGAACAACAATATATAGACTAAATAAAAATAAACAGGAGAATTATCCTAAGTAGTTGCAATAGAACTGATGAGGTGGGGTAGGTAAACTTGGACAGCAAGAGAATATAGGGAGGGAAAATTAAACTTGGAACATGAGATGCTGTGAGTGGCTTCAGCTTTACCTCCATAAAAAAAGCTAGGTGTCATGCTTGGTTGTGCAGAATCATGACTAAAATTAACTTGTAAAACACCATCAATTGTACTACCTCACAGAAAACTAAAATCAGCTAAGATTACTGCATAGCTGAAAATACATTAAAATTACAACAACCATAAAAAAATAATCCTTCAACCTCACTAAAATGAATACAAAAACTAAATGCCTGCATATAAATGCCATTGTATACATAGTAGTCAGGACATACACGATTGGGGTTAGGTAGGTTGGATAAAGTTCAAAAACAGGTAAAACATGGGTTGGACACAAACAATAAGAGTGTATACAGATTTCTAAAATCAGAAGGACAAAACTACATAAACTGTTTTTATACTTTCCAAAATCAAAATCATAAAAAGAGGACTATATTCACTAACCAAAATACAAAAATGGCCCGCACATTTTCAATGTAATCTATCACAGACAAACACAGAATTACAACAGGAACATCAACCAAGTACAAACACCAAAATACACACATCATACAGAAATTACTATAAATTCAAACTAGGAATCATTTTCCTGGAAACAGAGAAAGACTGCAGAATGGCTGAATGGCTGGTTTGTAAACTGTGTGGCTGATCGGGGACAGTTGGCTGCTTTTGTTTCTGGCTTTTTTGGAGAAACTAAATATTAACATGGACCTTGGTTTGAGGAATGTTACAATTAAATGGTTTGTATTCCAGAGAATGCGTTGGTTCCAAGTTTTTCCAAAAATTGTTCAGTCTGAAAAATACAGGGCACACAGACATCATACTAATTCATTGTGGAGACAATGATTTGGGGAATGTATGAGGTGTGTCCCTTACTTTAATGATGAAACATGACTTGGAAAAAGGAATGGAATGTTTTCCTCACACGCTCTTTATCTTTTCCAATCTGACTCAGAGGCAAAAATGGAGATGGACCACCAAACCTAATGGTACAAGTGAAAAATCACAGAGAAATTTTAATAAAGTAGTTTCAGCATTCATGAGAGACCACAACCAATTATGGGTTTCAAACAACAACATACAGTTCTACATGGCCAATTTCTACAGACAAGATGGAGTACACCTAACCGATGAAGGAAATAGAGTGTTCCTTCAAAACATCAAAACAGTACTCCACATTTGCTAAAATATTACACTCACTGTACCCCAAAACAGTCCTTTCATGGACTACCTATCACATATAAATACAGAAATACAATAAAATAATACCCACATTTTAACATAACCGTGGTTAGAGTTCATTGCCCTTTTTTATAACCACGTTACAAATTGTTAGTCAAAGGAGGGCTCACTTTGGGTTTTACAATACAATAGACATTAAAAGATCAATACAGTAAAACACTGCTCATGTACTTATGTAAGGTATATAAAGATAAAGAAAGCATAGTATAATACATGACAGTAAACTAGGTGGGGATACATTTAATATATACAATTATACAAGATAAAATAGCATTAATGACAAGACACAGGCTAAAATACAGTGTATGGTGATCTAAAACTAGAGTTAGGTGGTTCCTTTTTGTATTAATATTTTTAAACAATTTTCTTTTGTTTTCCGCCACAGTCTCACATGTAGGAAAGTCTGAAAATACACAGCCAAATTAGAAAAGACTCCCAAATACCTATCAAGCTTTTTCACCCTGTTGCCACTATACCTGTAACAATAAAGTTTGAAAAGAAATAAAAAAAAGACACCCCAAAATCTATAGCCGCAGTTATCTGTAGTTGAATATACCCTCAAATATCAGAAAAATGGCCAAAAAACAAAATGCTTTCCAGCCCCTAGGCCCTCACCAAGTGCTCCCCTAATCTGCGCCAGCTCCCCCACTCCCCAGATTGCCTCCTCAGCTCCCCTGTCCTCTCCGATTCCCCCACAGCACACACTGTTTCTGTGACGCAGTTTTCTTTGAGATGTCGGCTATTCAAGTCTATAACCGCGGTTACAGAAAGCTTTGTGTTGCACCCTCTATAACTCTCAGAATTCACGTGATGTCTTCCAGCAACCTCCCCACCTCTAGACTAAACTAATTTCATTATTTTAACCTGCAAATAGCCATTTAACTACTTTTCTTTTCCAGGTATCCTCGGCTATAATCGCAGTTATCTCTCACATTTACAGAAAAACAAGATGGTGACTGTTTCATTTATGAAAACACCTGGTTTGGGGTAAATCACCAGGATATAGCTATCTAATTTTGAGAATGGGCACCCCATTCTCTGTCAAATGTTTAAATAACTACTGCACTGAATAACCCCAAACCATGCATGAATTGCGAGCCAACAGTTTGTGCCCAAGTTGTTTCGGACCTGGTCATAATCCATCCAGTGGTTTGGGCTGTGCGCGTTTATAAAAAATGACCATCTTTATCTATGAAAAAATGAATCGGAAGTTGGCCATGTTAGGAAAGATTTCCATTTAAGGTGTAATTTTCCCTAAAGTTGTGTACCGTCCAACTTTTTGCTTTGTTTAATCACCATAGTCTGACATTATCAGAAGAGCACAGCCTTCTGCTGCACTCCTCTGGGCTTTTTTCTCACCTCTTATGGGGAAACTGACATGCCCTTAAAGACACACAGTACTGGGAGACTTTGTTTCCCTTAGTCCTTCTCCATGTTGCAACTTTTCTGCAAGATGTAATAAGTGTACAATGTACCTTTCAGTACAGTGCACTTGAGTATTCCTGTCATTTCCAAAGGCCCTAGATACTCTCGAAGGATTTTTTAGGAGAAGTGCAGATGTGCCTTGGACAGGTCTGGTGGCAGTTTATAATTTCGCATATTTCTAACCCTTTCTTGCCAGGTAAACCGCGATTACTGCGTTTGGCATGGTTAGGTGGCCTGGCTCCAAAATGGCCTCCCCTCACGCCGACCCGGGTCAGTCCTTATTTAAGCAAGTATTTTCCAGTGAAGCGGCAATCTTTCACGTGCTTCTGCATGCCTTGTGTGTGCATCCCCAGGATGTAGGCTGGAATATCTAGTTCCAATACACATCCTGAGTTCTAGAGAGTCTGGTGTGCTGTGAATGTCTGGGACCACAATGGTCCATGATTGGTCCACGTATGGTATGCCTGTATGTGGGAAGATCTCCCATTGGATCCTATTCATTTTGGCGCAATGGAGATTTTGGATTAGAGAAGGCTCCAAACACCCATACCATGTCGATCTCTGGAGTTCTCACTGAACGAAGGATAGGATTCAAGTATCCTGAAACTAAGAAGCCGAGTTGACTAACTGCTGGTGACCCGCTGGAAGGTTTGGCACCCTGATCCTGCTTTCGTCCCATGGGACCCCTCTGCATCTGGTCGTCCTAGAAGGTCTGTGAAGACATTTCGACCCATTGGAATAGTGGGACCAACTATTCTCGGCAGCTTCATCAAATCCTGCAATTAAGTCTTTCAGAAGCATCCCTGGGCCAACCAGTGGGCTGACCAGCTTGCACAGGAGTTTTGCTCTGATAAAACCACAGTTTCAAGGAGGCCCTTGAATCTTGGTACATCGAAAGCTCTGTATTCACGGCACCCTCACACCGAATTTCGTACACTTGGCATTCCCAGGTCGGGATTAAAGTGAGTGCACCCGAACCGGAGTACACAGGGGTACCGTGTCACCCAGCCGTGGTGACAAACTTTGCAAGTTCATTGCAGCTGTGGTCCTCTGTGCCCTGAAGCCTGCTACAGCAGAACTGGCCTGATCCATCAACAAGGAGCAGAGAAATTGCCACAGTCCCGTAGGGGAATCAACGCTGTGTCTTTGTCGCTGAAAGCCGCAGAGCCGCGAGATTGCCACATTTGAAACAGCAACTGAAGTGGACTCGACTGCCGAAGTTTGGTCCAGAGTGCACCACGGGTCGGTGAGTAATTGCAACCATAACCGGGGGTCCCTAGCGCATCCATCCATTTTTACGCACAAGTGGCCCCTGAGGGCCCCTCTCCTTTCCACTGCTAGTGCAAACTAGCAAACTATTCCCAACTCTTGGAATCGAGTCTGCCCTCAAGTGGAGGCCCTCCTCGAATAGTGGGAACCTATTTTGCATCACCTCATCTACCTTCCTGAGCTGCTTCAGCCCCTACAAAAGACCCTGCTTTGCCCATTTGAACTACTGCGTGCACCAGCTTCGCAAGTGCATTTGAGCATTAGGTTCCCCTCATATTAGGGATTGGACTGCCTTTCATTTAGGACTGTGCTTGATGCAGAAGGGTCTAAAGACTATTTGAACTGCCTGCTTTCTTCCCTGTTTATTTTGAGGACCCATTTGGTCCATTCATCCTTTAGACCCCATTGGTCTTGTATATATGTGTATAGATAGGATTGTGTTGGTTTAATAGTATTGCTGTGTTTTTCTTACTGTGTGTTGAATTGCTTCACTGATGACATCAGATATGAGATCACTCATTATGCATGTTAAAATAAACTTCTGGACTGGCCACCAGGGGGAGCTTGGATGTAGTCCACCTCACTGTGATCCCTGTGCCCAACGGTCCCAAAAGCCGGATTGAGCCCCCGTTTTGGACCCCCACACGAGGTATAAGTGAGACTTGCAACGTGTGTACACCCCCCCAGACACTGCTGGGTGAAAAAGTGAAGCAAATCGGTCCCCGGGATCCAAAGAAACAGCCCTTTTATGAGGCTGTGTAAATGAAACTGAATTTGGCCCCATGGAAGTGCTACGTGCGGTGGAGAGGCTCCGACCTGGCAGCGGGACAAGAAGCAAAACTACGTGCCCCATGGTGAGACAACGTGGAATGACAGACACCTAAGATCTGCTGCTGTTCCATGAGTGAAAAGAGGAAAGGTTCGGGAGGACCTAATATGGCCAGCTGCACCAGCTAAAGATAACATACAAAGAAGCAGGCCCAGCACCAGGCACGGCGGCGTAGTGAGAAAGTGCTCCCTCCTCCCTCTGCTGGCTCAGAACACGGAGAGAGTAAACTACTGCAAGTTTGTTTGAGGGGCCTCTGAGAAGCTCCAATGGAACTGAGCCCTGCTGGCTGTGGTTGCCTCAAGGCCCTTGATCAGAGTGGCACGCAGGTACCTGGGTTCCTTGCCGAGGAGGTCTGCTGAGCGCCTCACTGGAGGTATCCGGCCCGATTTAAAGATGCAAATATCGTACCGCACCCACCACCCGCTGATATAGTCCTGCTCATGCCTGAGCAACTAGGGACTGAGCCTCCAAAGACCGTTGAGATCTGGTCTGCACCCAGAGGAAGGGGATCGAGGGGAGTGTGGCAGCACCTCTGGTCCCCTTCAGACGGAGGCCACTGTCTCGTTCAGTTTGAGACCCCTAAAGTGGGGGTCAAACGCGGTCCTCCCTGCAGTGGAGCACTAGGCAGCCTGCCAGGGAGTTGGGTGGTACAGGCAATCCCCCCTGACGCTCTGCAGACGGAGAGGGACGCCAAAGTGCTGTGTCAAGTAGGCACAACAGGCTGGAGCACCAGTAAAAGTGCGACGGGAGGTGAACCTGAAATCCGGAATGGGATAAACGCAGTGGGTCCCATGCGTTTCCTGGCTCCTCTTCTTAAACCACCAGAGGGTTGGCCCCCGACACCGGGGCGTGTGCCCTCCTCCAGGTGCATCTGCGTCCGAGAGGGAATAGGCCCCACCTAAAACCCAGGAACCGCCTACGGACCCAGCAGTTCAGGAGTGCTTGTTTTGGACTCCACTAAGATTTTGTACTTGAGCTCCTTGGACATTGATTCCTCGGTGTGCCCCCTGGGCCATGCACCCCCAAGGTGTAGAATTGACTCTCACTACTGTAATCCACATTTGTCATCGAGAGGGTTGGGTCGCCAGTTTTGGGGTGTGTGCCCTCCTCTGAGTCTTGCTTCTCTGAGGGTGAATGGTGAAAGTGCCCCGCACCGAAGTAATCGATAGAGCACCACACCACAATCAGTCCCATGATATAGAGTGATATGAATGTGTAGTGGCTGGCAAGGAAGTCATCATGAAACAGCAGAGCACAATTCACTGATAAAGGGTCAAGAGAGAAGCATATGGACATACGGCATAAACTTGCATCATATCGGTTCACTACGCACCTCACTGTCTCAGGCTCCTCACAAGGAAACGCTATGGCAATGTCAGGGGCCAAAGAGGCCACGACTAAAGCTGACGTGGCTGTCTTACTCAACGAAATGAAAAGCATGAGGGCGGACATTGGAGGGAAGGTGGGTCCCATGCGCTTCCTGGCTCCTCTTCTTAAACCACCAGAGGGTTGGCCCCCGACACCGGGGCGTGTGCCCTCCTCCAGGTGCATCTGCGTCCGAGAGGAAAGAGGCCCGACCTAAAACCCAGGAACCGCCTACGGACCCAGCAGTTCAAGAGTGCTTGTTTCGGACTCCACTAAGATTTTGTACTTGAGCTCCTTGGACATTGATTCCTCGGTGTGCCCCCTGGGCCATGCACCCCCAAGGTGTAGAATTGACTCTCACTACTGTAATCCACATTTGTCATTGAGAGGGTTGGGTCGCCAGTTTTGGGGTGTGTGCCCTCCTCTGAGTCTTGTTTTGGGGTGTGTGCCCTCCTCTGAGTCTTGCTTCTCTGAGGGTGAATGGTGAAAGTGCCCCGCACCGAAGTAATCGATAGAGCACCACACCACAATCAGTCCCATGATATAGAGTGATATGAATGTGTAGTGGCTGGCAAGGAAGTCATCATGAAACAGCAGAGCACAATTTACTGTTAAAGGGTCAAGAGAGAAGCATATGGACATACGGCATAAACTTGCATCATATCGGTTCACTACGCACCTCACTGTCTCAGGCTCCTCACAAGGAAACGCTATGGCAATGTCAGGGGCCAAAGAGGCCACGATTAAAGCTGACGTGGCTGTCTTACTCAATGAAATGAAAAGCATGAGGGCGGACATTGGAGGGAAGGTGGGTCCCATGCGCTTCCTGGCTCCTCTTCTTAAACCACCAGAGGGTTGGCCCCCGACACCGGGGCGTGTGCCCTCCTCCAGGTGCATCTGCGTCCGAGAGGGAAGAGGCCCCACCTAAAACCCAGGAACCGCCTAAGGACCCAGCAGTTCAGGAGTGCTTGTTTCGGACTCCACTAAGATTTTGTACTTGAGCTCCTTGGACATTGATTCCTTGGTGTGCCCCCTGGGCCATGCACCCCCAAGGTGTAGAATTGACTCTCACTACTGTAATCCACATTTGTCATCGAGAGGGTTGGGTCCCCAGTTTTGGGGTGTGTACCCTCCTCTGAGTCTTGTTTTGGGGTGTGTGCCCTCCTCTGAGTCTTGCTTCTCTGAGGGTGAATGGTGAAAGTGCCCCGCACCGAAGTAATCGATAGAGCACCACACCACAATCAGTCCCATGATATAGAGTGATATGAATGTGTAGTGGCTGGCAAGGAAGTCGTCATGAAACAGCAGAGCACAATTCACTGATAAAGGGTCAAGAAAGAAGCATATGGACATACGGCAGAAACTTGCATCATATCGGTTCACTACGCACCTCACTGTCTCAGGCTCCTCACAAGGAAACGCTATGGCAATGTCAGGGGACAAAGAGGCCACGACTAAAGCTGACGTGGCTGCCTTACTCAACGAAATTAAAAGCATGAGGGCGGACATTGGAGGGAAGGTGGGTCCCATGTGCTTCCTGGCTCCTCTTCTTAAACCACCAGAGGGTTGGCCCCCGACACCGGGGCGTGTGCCCTCCTCCAGGTGCATCTGCGTCCGAGAGGGAAGAGGCCCCACCTAAAACCCAGGAACCGCCTACGGACCCAGCAGTTCAGGAGTGCTTGTTTCGGACTCCACTAATATTTTGTACTTGAGCTCCTTGGACACTGATTCCTCGGTGTGCCCCCTGGGCCATGCACCCCCAAGGTGTAGAATTGACTCTCACTACTGTAATCCACATTTGTCATCGAGAGGGTTGGGTCCCCAGGTTTGGGGTATGTGCCCTCCTCTGAGTCTTGTTTTGGGGTGTGTGCCCTCCTCTGAGTATTGCTTCTCTGAGGGTGAATGGTGAAAGTGCCCCGCACCGAAGTAATCGATAGAGCACCACACCACAATCAGTCCCATGCTATAGAGTGATATGAATGTGTAGTGGCTGGCAAGGAAGTCGTCATGAAACAGCAGAGCACAATTCACTGATAAAGGGTCAAGAGAGAAGCATATGGACATACGGCAGAAACTTGCATCATATCGGTTCACTACGCACCTCACTGTTTCAGGCTCCTCACAAGGAAATGCTATGGCAATGTCAGGGGCCAAAGAGGCCACGACTAAAGCTGATGTGGCTGCCTTACTCAACGAAATGAAAAGCATGAGGGCGGACATTGGAGGGAAGGTTGACAAGATAACACAGAGAATCAACAAAATGGAAGAAAGGCTTGAAGAGGTCGAACACAATAAAACCTCTCTCGGTACCCTGAAGTCTCAAATGGACCAGTGGATTATGGAGATAGAAACTCGGGAAGAGGAGTTCCGTTTGAAAATGGATGACCTGGAAAATCGTGAATGACGGATCAACCTACACATATTTGGTATTCCGGAAAGAGAAGGAGAGACCGAACAAGACTTGAAAAGGACCCTGCATACGATCATGAAACTGCTCAACGAGGACTACTCCATTGATGAACCAAAAGTTGACCGTATACATAGGGCTGGAGGGGCTGCAAGGGGACCAAAAACAGTCCTAGAGCGGTTCCACATCTATGCCAATAAGGCCTGAATTTTGGGAAAAGCCAAACACAGCCCACCGATCCACTTAGACACAGCAAGAGTGACGATCTTTCAAGACCTATCATCACTGACATCATGAGGCAGATGTGCATGCCACTCATTAAATGGCTGAAAGAAAAAGGTGTCTGGTACCGTTGGGGCTACCCATTACCTCTTACATTCGAATGGGAGGGGACCACAGTGAAGCTGAGATCGGAAAAGGATATACATAGCTGCACAACCGATCTACTGGGTAACCAGGAAAATGAAGCGATCCAGGGAGAAAGAAAAGATGACGAGAGGCAATAGCGCATAAAAGGCCTGAAACGAAGGCGGATACCATGGTCCAGGAAATACAGAAGGATGAATGCCTCCCCGGGTGTAGACTCCTAAGAAGAAATGTGACACAATGAGCTGACACTCTTCAGATCATCCTTGTAAACGACATGATATATCATCGCTATTGACACAAATCTACTAAGAAGGTTATGAGACGCGAGGTAATTGAATGATGAGTCCGAAGGAGGCTGCCTGTTCGACCACACACTGATATTTGATGGCCGAACATCGAGTGGGCTCCACAACACTTTCAGGAGCTGCCCCAAGGTTCCTTCAGCAATGGGGTGCATGTACTCGTCCACGTATTGAACCTCGATGAGCCAAGACAGGTATCTGGTGGTGGGGCAAATTTGTAAAGCGGTAAAGAGGAAATGTACAGGATTAAGAGGACTTTCAGAGGGGGGCAACATGGGCACAATGGTTATTTGAAATTTTTCTGATGGAACTATGGAGGTCTGGTTTTCACTGGTGGTCCGAAACTGCCTGGTGATGTCAACCGAGCTGAATCGGACACCGCCACAGGATGAGGGAGGTGGGAGGGGCAGAAGATTGGGAATGGGCAGGAACAGGCTTTTCTACAAGTACGAATTGTGTGGTAGGTGCTGTTATGTTTCAGGGTCGGGTCTGTTGGGGCCCGCTTTAAGAGCATTACATGCAAGGAGGAAGAAATGGCGGTAAATTCGACACTCAGAAAGGTAATCTACTAAGGGTATGCTCACTCAACGCCAAGGGGCTGAATTCACCTACAAAATGGTCTCTTGTATGCAGGGAGTTTAAGAGATCGGGGATTGATGTGCTGTTTCTCCAAGAGACTAAATATGTACATGGGGAGGAACGCAGGGTCCTGCACTCTAGGATGGGGGCAGAATATTGGGGCTCAGGCCCTCTCCGGAAAGCAGGTGTAGGGATACTCATTAGAAATGGGTTGAACTTAGAAGTTACCAAGGTATGGGCTGATGTGGAGGGTAGGGCGCTAATGGTAGTGGCTACTGCACGTAAAATAACATTCACGCTTGCAACACTGTATGCCCCCAATACGGGACAAGCCAGATTCCTGCAGCGAACGATCCTGACAATAATGTTGGAAGCCACGGGGCACATAATACTTGGTGGAGACTTTAACCTCTGAGTAAACACTAAACTAGACAGACGAGCAGGCAAACTCGATTAGAGTGAACAGGTTGACGGTGGCTGAATAGTGGTAATGGAGATGATGAAGACCTATGGGCTACAGGACATATGGTGGGGGTTTCATCCGAGTGAAGTCGGCTACACTTTTTATTCGGCACCCCATGGCACATTCACTAGAATTGATTATTTACGCATTTCATAAGAGTTAGCAGGGGTAGTGACCGGCTCAGAGATTGCTCCTATTACCTGGTCTGATCACGACATGGTCATGGCTGAAGTAAACATGGCAGCTCTTCCACACAGGGTCAAAGTGGCGGTACAATGAGACATTGTGGTCTCGTGCACAAGGAATGTGACCTAGCAGTTTGGGCTGGACTGCCCCTTTTGGGGTAGGACCAAGCCTGATTTTCATATGGTTTTTTCCTTTCTGTAATGGCTGGCAGGCTGAAAAAAGATGGTCTGGAGGGTTACCAAGAGCTTTGCCCGTGATTATGATTAATTCAAAACCTTTCAGCCATCACCTTTCTGTTTTGCCAAGGTCACCCCGAGTGGGACAGGTATGCCCAGACATGGGTCCCGTGCCTGCTGGGCCTAGAGACCCAAGCTACTCCTCACTGATGAGCTCCAACAAGGGCGAAACACGTTTGGGGATGCTTGTGGTCTCGTGCAGAGGGATGTGGCCTAGCATTTCGGGCTGGACTGCCCCTTTTGGGGTGGGGCCAAGCCTGATTTGCATATGGTCTTTCCCCTTCTGTAATGGGTTGGCAGGCGAAGAACAGTGGTCTGGAGGGTTGCCCAAAGCAATACCAGTGGTTAAGATTCATTCTAAACCTTCTAGCCATCACCTTTTTGTTTTTGCTTTGTCACCCGAGTGGGACGGGTATGCCCAGACGTGAGTTCCGTACCTACTGGGGCTAGAGACCCAAGCTACTCCTCACTGATGAGCCCCAACAAGGGTGAAATATGTTTGGGGATGCTTGTGGTCTCGTGCAGAAGGGATGTGGCCTAGCAGTTCGGGCTGGACTGCCATTTTTGGGGTGGGGCCATGCCTGATTCGCATATGGTCTTTCCCCTTCTGTAATGGCTTGGCAGGTGAAGAACGGTGGTCTGGAGGGTTGCCCAGAGCAATGCCAGTGGTTAAGATTCATTCTAAACCTTTCAGCCATCACCTCTTTGTTTTTGCTTTGTCACCCGAGTGGCACGGTATGCTCAGACATGGGTACCATGCCTGCTGGGGCTAGAGACCCAAGCTACTCCTCATTGATGAGCCCCAACAAGGGCGAAATATGTTTGGGGATGCTTGTGGTCTCGTGCAGAAGGGATGTGGCCTAGCAGTTCGGGCTGGAATGCCACTTTTGGGGTGGGGCCATGCCTGATTCGCATATGGTCTTTCCCGTTCTGTAATGGATTGGCAGGCGAAGAACGGTGTATGGAGGATGGCGCAGAGCAATGCCAGTGGTTAAGATTCATTCTAAAACTTCCAGCCATCACCTCTTTGTTTTTGCTTTTTTCCCACTCTTACATGTGTTTTGCTCTGTGTGTTTAAAATGTTTGTGTTCATAGACTGTGGAGCTTTGCCTACTCCATAGGCATCATCTTTTTAATGTGTGTTACACAGCACATTTAGTGCAGTGACACAGGGTTGTCTTTTTCAGACTTCCCACTTTAAACTCCATTTTCTGGGACTGACTACTGTCTCCCAGAACATGTAATTTGCCATTGACTTTATTAGTCTTTTTAATTCACAGACCCAGTACAAACTATCTTACATAGAGTTCTGGAAATGGTTAATAGTCATCCCTTTTTGTCTGTTTCTCATGGAACATTATTTCGTTCCCATTTCTATAAGATTTGGCTGGTGGCAGTGGTATCTACCCTATTTTTCCTACCACAGTCTATTTAAATAGCCTTGGTACTGTTTTAGGCTAGGTTAGCAGCCTCAAACTTAAATCTGCTGGACCCCATTTACTTTTATTTGGCTTCGGCTGGGTTTACTCACCATTTCTTTTTGTAAAGGACTTTCTCATGTTTTACTCTGCGCGCCAAACCAGGGTTGGTTCCTTTGTTCACCGTCCCTTGGCGGGCTTCTGCACAGAAGCCTTCCTTAGGCGCCTGAATGTCTGAGGGGGACAGGATGTGAGGGAGGGGTTTGAGACTCCCTGCACAGGGTCTCCTTGGAGACCCATGTCGCACTCTGTATGTTTGGCTCTGGTGACTGTCCCGCCTGGCCAACCACCGTGCTGTTTGATTGACAGCCAGGCTGTGTGAATGGGGGAAAACAGCATAAAAATCAGGTCTCTGGGACTGAGAAGGCAGAGTCGCCACTGGATTGAGAGAACCGAAGAGAAGCTGACAGAAGAGGACCTCTACCACGACTGAACATCCCGGTGAAGCCCTACTGCGGGTCCGAATCTCCAAACTTCGAAGACAGGGAAGATCTTTAAGGACTCTTATCCCCTTGAGCTGGTGAGACCAATCTGTTTGCCAAACTGCAAGCCAGTCCTCCTTCCTCTGGTCGAATTTGCTGTGCAGAGCTACAGTGAACTGGATAGCCAGGGGGATTGGAAACCCTGCTTGGGTTTTAAGGTGTGCACCTTTTATTTGTTGCTTCGCTCCGCTGCTGGTTTCTTCCCTGAGCAGTGCAGGACACTCCAGTCTTCCTACTTTATGTCAGTCCGACTGTCGCTTCAGGAACCGTGAGCCTGCAGGACCTGCCAGGAACTTCTGCCTCAGCTACAGCCTTCTTCTTCATTGAATGTACTGTTCTAGCCCGGTTGTTCTTTCTGTCTGACTGCGGTGAAAGTGTTTGAAATCTTTCGCCAATCTGAGGGCTTATCCTTCCCTACTCTTTTAAGTAACTTTTCTTCCGACCAACTTCATTTCAAACTCTTGACAAAGACTTAACCGCAAACTACTCTGAACTGTGTGATCCGCTGTAAAGACTCTGGTCCATTGACTTTGGCTCAGGCCCCTTGATTTGATTTCCTCACTGTAGTAGCCTTTTCTAGATTGCCCTGCTTACTTATTTGTTGGTGGTGCTTAATTTTTGTCTAACCTTGTCTTTCCATCCCTTTTAAATTGCTGGAGTGCCATTTTGCTCACACTTCATTTTGAGCTTAAAAGAATCTAGTGGGTGGTGTGTAGTATGGACTTATTTTGATGGTGTCTACTAGGTCTGCAAGTAGTAAACATGCAGGAGCGTATCTGCATCCATGGACGCCATGCGGCCGTAAAGTCTAAACCCTCAAAATAAGTCCATTATCGACTGATTTAATGGAACATTGAAGCCGATGGACTCACTATTGCTTCACAAGCAGTTTGTCAGTAAACGTGCAAATTAACAAACAAGCGTTCTTCAACCGAATACAAACTAGAGTGTGAAGAAAACAAACAACTGCACCAATCATAGGAAAGGACACACAATAGTCCATGCCTAGTGATGACATCCTACGTGAATTCCATATAAGAAAAATGAATGTACATTCAAGTACACTGTTCACTGGATGGAATGTTGTTGAAGCCGCTTCTGCCTCGCGAGGACTTTTTGGCATGCTGCACACTCATCTTTCATTGTAGCACCGGACCGCTGCACAAGATGAGGACGTCCTTCCGTGTTACACGGAAGTTGCCTGACCTAGAGAGTCAGTGATTCGTGTTGTGACTCAACCCCGCCCCTTGGCAGTCCCTCTCAGCAAGTACTTTTACCCAGGGTGCAACGCACCTGCGTGCGCACCTCAAAGTACATTCAAGTACACTGTTCGCTGGATAGAACATTGGTGAAGCCGATTCGGCCTCGCGAGGACTTTTTGGTGTGCTGCATACTCATCTTTCATTGTAGCACCGGACCGCTGCACAAGAAGAGGACGTCCTTCCGTGTTACACCGAAGTTGCCTGACCTAGGTGAACTTGACATTGATATTCTATGGTTGCGGCCACGCTATCAACAATGTTTAGCCTTTGCTTTTAGCCTTTGCCTTAAACCAATGATCTGAATTCAAACACTCCAACTATGTGCATTCCAATGCTGATACGCTCTCTCTCCTCTCTCTTTCGATTCTTAGAGAGTCAGTGATTGGTGTTGTGACTCAACCCTGCCCCTTGGAAGTCCCTTTCACCAAGTACTTTTACCCAGGGTGCAGCGCACCTGCGCGCGCACCTCGAAGTACATTCAAGCACACTGTTCACTGTTAACGGTGAACAGAGAGTGGCGAGTGCTCTCTAAATATAGTACTTGTTGTGCTAATGCGCGGTGGGTGCAAACGGATAAGTCTTGATTAAAAATTGTTTTCAATCCCATTCACGCACCGGTGGAGTGGTAGCTGTTATGCTTTTGGAATTTCAATTTACTTTACCGACTTCTAGTTATAAGGAAATACTCTGCACTATGTCTAAATCCATCATGTATTTAAAAACCGGCATGCCCAAAATGGATGCAGCTTTATACAATGTTTCACCCTTGGAATCTCATAAGATATTTTTTGCAGAAAGACTTGAAGAGAACCAAGAAAAAAAAAAGTTCAAGTTCACTAAATGTTGATATTCGTCATTCTTGCAAATTAGATGTTACCAAGATGCAAAATATATCCTCTAAGGAAACAATCAGTGTTCCTAATTTTAAATCTTTGTGCTCCCTGTCAATTGCTACACATACCCAAGAGGCTCCAGATAAAGGAAATGTATCTGAGCTGGATAAAAACATTGTGAACATACCCAGTAAAGAAATAGCCAATGCTTCTATTGCACTGGCTTGCAAATTGGGTGATATATGTATTACTCAAATTCCTGAGGCCATAATTGATTTACCACTGGACTCAAATGGTTTGTTGCTTACAAATCCACCTTTATGTTCAGTACAGGCACAGCACCTGTTAAGAAAGGCCCAAGAGAAATTGACATTAATGGGTGAAAGCGATGATGAGGCAATTGACTTCATGAATTCATCAAGTGATCATGAACATGTCGCCTCTGATGTACAATATATCTGCTCCAATTCAGGCGATTTGATACATCTTAATGATGGATCTGTTGGGCAGAGTTTGCCAACTAGAGAAGGCACCTCTGCTCTGCAGGACAAACATGAGGATAAGGACAAACAAGAGTTGTATAAATCGCCAGTATTATTTGACAAATCACCATTTAGTATGTCTAACCGGTCGCTCTCTTTTGTAGCACCCACACCTAGGCAAACTCAATTTCAGGCACCCATGGATAATCATCCATACTTCATACGTGATCCACAGGCCAACTTTAATAATGATAGGTTTTCCTTTCCTGAAGCGCCTGCTCTTAATAATACTTTAACAGCAATGAACACAGAGCTCCTCTCTTTGGCTAAGTTATATGAGACGTTGGATGAGAAAATAAAAAATCTGATGGAACTTACTCAGCAATCGCATGTGAATGTTCTTTGTGAAATAAGCACAAAGTTTCACCCGGTTACTGAACTCTCAGCTAACATCATTAGTCAGGGGTCTCAAATCAGTGTAGTTGATAAGGTTATTCCCCTCTATCCTGTTACAAAAGAGCTTAAAACATCCACAACGTGTCCTGACATTGTGGTAATTGATGGCCCACATGCAGCTATACAATTTAATCTGAAGGAGGCTACTTCTTCAACTAATGAACCACCTCAGCAAGCTCTGACAACAGCTTTTGCACCGTTGTTTATTAATACTAAAATCTCCTCCTCCAGTACACCAAATCATACTAAATCCACTAGTCCTAATCAAATTATTAGTGAAGCGAGCACCAGGACTAATATTAAAAAACCCACAAGATTACTCACAGCAGCAAAAAAAAAAAGATATCTGACCTTTAGACAAGACTCTAAGTCGCAAAGTAAGGCGTCTTTAGTATACCAGCCACTGGATGATTTATTGGGAATTTCGGCACCATCATCTTTTTTGAAAAATCCAAAGTCCAACTCTAATCCAAAATCAATAGTCTGAATTACATCTGCAGACTTAGCGAAGAATCCACAATTACAAATGTCCTCAAGTACTCAAGCAATAGCTGTGTTCACTGACTCTACTAAAATATCACAATGCAACTTGCGTCCTGTGATTCATCATGTAGAAGAAGGTTCACTGATAAACAAAGATTGTACGCTACAAAATTTACGTGATGAGATTCATGCCTCCTTTGTAAACTATAACAAGGAGAACTAAAATATCAAACAGATGATGTCGAACTCTAAGCAAGAGATATCTAATTAAGTTAGTCACTTGTTACAAACAATTTATCCGAATGTTAAATCGCTTTTGAAAGGCCCGGGGTTGACAAGTAGAGATCATGATACACCGGTGTCCATGAGCTCTAATACGGCGTCTCCTCAATCATCGGAAGGCAGGACAACTTCAGTACATAATATGGAACCTAGTTCTTTTCCCTCCACCATTAAAGGTTATGCACAATACAAAAAGCACCATCGATTATCGATTAAATGTCGAGGTCATCCCTTTACCAGATATGACATGAATCGTGCCAGTGTGCTTAACATTTGTGCAATAAGATCTAACCTCCACAGACATTGACCCAGTTGAATTTGTAAATCCCCCCGACCTATCTGAGGCACAACTGTATATTCAATCTGGAGTTATACTTAATACTCTATGGTTAGCTCAGACAGCCTTTTATAACCTGGGCTTTATTTTAAGTCAAGATGTGTATGAGCCAGAACAAATGATGGTAAAACCAAACGTACCACAAACCAGAATTTATGGGGATAAAAGTGGCATACACACGAATGTTGGTACAAACTGTAATGATGCTTGGATGAACCTTAATCATGGTGGAAGATCATAACAATCCCAGGTAGTCAATTCTGTCAGTCTCGTCTCCTGGAATACTAGGGGCTTTAAACATCTCATTAACAGCAAAAGTAGAGATCTCCTACAATATGATATCGTAGTCCTCCAGGAGACGTGGCTCCGAACTACCTCAGTATGGGATTCTTATAATATATTCTTGGTCCCTGCCATAGTAGCTCTTATAGGTAGGCCAATGGTAGGCCTAATGATGGCTTTTCGTAAGAACACAAAGTTTGATGTTGTTTGGCATAAATCTCCATCTCCCTGCTTTCAAATCACAAAAATACGACAAGGCGTAACCTATTGTGCCATTGTAAATGTTTATTGGGGTAAGAAACATCTCACCTCGGATTAATGTTTTGACCACTTTAATAGCATATTGGATCAGATTTTACTGGACAATTCTACAGTGGATTCCTTCATTATGGGTGACTTAAATTTACATTTACTGTCTAAACCTATGTCATCTAGAAAAACGGATGAACACGGTTGGACAATGTTAATGGCTAACAGAAATTTTGTAATGTTGAATGGTGCTGTACAGGGAGATGTTCCCCCTAGACGTACATGGCATAGCGATGGCTGTCAATCTACACTGGATTACATTTACGTTAATAGCCAGTATTTCTCAAAAATGTTATCCTTTACTATAAGATCTACAGTAATGAGTGACCATAGCCAACTAAGTGTAACTTGTGATTGGCCTTTATCCAAATCTAGAGCTGCAAATCATAATACAACAAACTAAGTCGTTAATAATGCGGGCAACCACATAAAATGGTCTAGATCTAAATTACTCTGTTATAAGCAAAATGTGAGTGATGGCTATGGTGAATCCTATGTTTCTGACAGCCCTTGTTGTATCCATGCAATGCAGATGTTTTCATCCAGAGGTGTGAATGTTCTTGGGAGTCACTCTAATCACCTACACGGTTTTTACCTGGAGGTAAAATGCAAAAAGAGGTATCTACGAAAAAAATATAAAGATGTTGTCTAGGTTTCCTAAGGATTTAAGTTTCAACTATGAACAGATAAAACAGATTAAAAAAAACATACAAAAGATGGATCTTGAGTCGGCATGCATTATAATACCAGAGTGATGGAGCTCCGCCATCATCTTTTGTTCTACGCGGGACGCGCAATACGTGACTTTGCAGGTGTTTGGGATTTGAACCCAGTTATTACTTGCCGTATTAAAGCAATACGACTTTAAGAAGGAACATGGGACATGCCCTGATTTGAGAAAGGCACTTTTGCCGAAACACGTGTCATGCTTAAAGGGCAACTGTAAATAAATACACCAGCATTGGACTATCGCCTGGTACTTATTTATTTTGGCGCAGTAATAAGGTGTACCTCAAGTCACTTCTCCTGCAATTATAACAAACGGAGTAGAGGAACTCTATGTCTCCGTCTTGGGACACACCAATGCGACAGTCTAACCAGACATAAGAAATAGGTCGCAGTGGCATTAGTTGATATCAACCAAAAAGTTCCTCACACACTCACTTGAAAAACATCAATCTGCAAGTGGTTCAGACATATATCTCCCTTGGAATATGTGTGAATGATCACAAATCTGACAAGCCGTTTGAAGATTATCTTCATTTGAAACAGAATACGGCACTGTCCCAAATGAGATTCATTCGAGCTAAATAGTGTACATTTTCTATCAAACCTCTAATTGTATAATACAAGCAAAAGTACATCCCATCTATATTGTATGGCTCTGAATAAAAAAAATGTCAAAATTATACCTATTGGTCAAAGTACGAAAAACAATACTGGAAGAACGTATTATTATTACCAATGTCTGAATCCATGCCGGTGATCAGGCATGCGTTGGGACTCATATCAGTCTTTGCAATTTATAAATGAAAAATATGCTTAATATATAGAAAATGTATATAGAGAGAAAACAGTAATGGGTTGCTCTTGATCTTATCTAACTATCTATTAACGTCGGATTAATTATTTGCAAAGACCTGGTGTGCTTTTGCTAGGAAAATCTTGACAGGTGCAAACATAACTGAATCGTTATTAATACAAAACCCAAATAAAGCCAAAACCAAACTATGGCAATCCAATTGGATTAAGACAAGAGCTGCTATATGAAAATACAAAAATTCAATCAGACCCGTTTGCACACAAAGTTTATGGTCAAGTTGAAAAATGTTTGCAACAATCAACTAATCCGGAACATCGATCTGATTTCATGAGGTTTAGACTAAGGGCCTGATCACGACTTTGGCGGTAACCCTTAAATCCGGTGGTAGTGCTATTACTGCCAGATTTAAGGGTCCGCCAAATCAGGACTTCGGCAGATTTCGCCCAGCTCTGAGCTGGGGGGAAATCCGCAGAAAATTCGTGCTATTACTGCCGGCGGGAATTACGCCGGCGGTAAGAGCGCGAAAATTCGCCATTGAGCCCAATGGGGAATGGGCCATTCCCGAATGGGCTGAATGGGGAATGGGGATTAACATTACCGCCAAACTTGTGATCCGGCACTATTAGCGCCGGGGAGTTCGGCAGTAGGGCTAATACCGCTGGCAGTAATAAGTCGTGATCAGGCCCTAAAATACATGGCCAACAAAGGAAATATTTTATAAATGGGGAAAAATCTCGGATGATAATTCTGAATGTCGATTTTGCAACCTAATGACAGAGACCATGAAACATCTTATGGTGGAGTGTAAAATCCTGTTGCCATTGCAAATTTATCATTTTAAGCCACTGTTTGAAGCTAATCAATTATTATCTATTGATGAATTATGGTTAAAAATGTATAACGGGAATTTGAAGCGCATGAGATATGCAGTTGTGAATTATTTAAATCAGCTAAAGATCAAAGTCTATGGTAATAATGAAGAACTAGACGCTGGCATCTTGATGGTTACTATTGCTGGACATAATTTTTAAATACCTGAATGAAAGTGAATATAATTGAATGTAAGAGTAATTGTATGTATTGTAATTCAATTTTATGAGACTATTTTTACTTTTGTACAATTTTGTTGAAAGGTCTGATTAATCTCGTGACCAAAACAACAATAAATGAAAAAAAAAAAAATAATGAGAAAAATGAAAACCAGCCTATTGACTAGACAGGCAAGACAGACTGCCTCATAAAAAGGAATGCAAAACCATAATATAAGGACATCTGCTCTTAATTTGACCTGCCTTAAAATAGAAAGATGGCCTACATATTTGCTTGAAAGAAGGGGTATTGTGATGTAATAGAACATCAGAAAATGTGTTCTATTGTCCTGAAGATGGCTACAATTTCGCAAAAGGCACTAGGGATAGTGCCCCTTAAACTGCATGAAGCCGAAACATATGTTGACCATCTGACAAGCTATAAACATTCAAGCTTATGTGACAGAGGTTAGAATTGTGTACCTCTGCAGTTACCAATTTCGTGATTACACAACAACAATGTCTATGACAAACTGACAACAAAAGAATGTTTGTGTGCAGTTGTTCTAAGATTCAAAAATACATGCTTGCATACTAACCCCACCTTCTTAGAGAATGATGTAAAAAATCTATTTTATCATAGGCCATGACCAGTGACCGTAGCCATCAGCCTTGGCCACTGTACAAGCTAGACAAATAGGTTTCTTTGGGGCCCACTAGCCATGGCATTGGGCTGCGGCCATTGCACATGTGCACCAAAAGGTTTTTTCAGGCACACTAGCCATGGCCTATGGCCTAGACCATTGTCCATGTTGCACCAGTAGCTTTCATTGGGGCACACTAAACATGGATTTTGGCTATGACCAGTGACCACGGCCATTGGCCTTGGCCACTATACATGTTAACAATTGTTTTATTTGGGGCCCAGTAGCCCAAGGTCTAGGAAGTAGGTGATATTACAAATTGGATGACCAAAATGAAAGCAGATAACACGGATAATATAGTGTAGAAGGAGCTGACTTCGATTGAGACCATCATGGATGATAGTCAGTGTGTCTTTGTGGGCAGGTGCTCGACATCAGAAATGGATGCATCCAGATGTGCAGCTTCATCTTTGTGACCATGGAGAAAAGCAACAGCATTTCATCGAGCTTGTTCCATTGTAGCTCCATTGTAGCTCTGAGATATGTTTTGATGCGCCAAACGCAAGAGAATGAACACTCTGAGGAACAAGAGGATACAGGGATAGCTACTGCAATTTGAAGTAGCCGTGCCAGTTCTGGGAACAAATTGCGCATAGGATCACCCCTTTCATCTTGGAACAAGGCAAAGACATCATGAAAACACATAACCAGAGTTGTATCCCTCTGTATACGTTCAAGGGACATATTTCTATGTAGCTCTAGATTGCATTCATGGAAGACAGTCTTGTAAAAATTAATGGCATATTCATTGGTGGCGTTCCCTGTAAAAACAAATCCACGTAAACCATATGTTCACATACAGTTGTATTGAAGCATTCTGACAAAGCTAGCAATGTATAGTCCATGTGTTCATAATAACCTTGTTTAAAGAGGTATTTGGGAGACTGGAAAACATGTGGAACTGACCCTTCATCCAGGGCTGTGGGATTTTCCTGGCCCTCCTTTGCACAAGATGTTCTTCTAGTTCCACATCTAAATTATTGGTTGATGATGTGGTTTTTGAGAAGAAGTATTCAAATCCCTCATGTAGTTGTGCAATTATGGTCTTAAGGTTTTCAAGAATAATCCATGCTCATGAAATCTTAAATTGACGTTCTGTAGCGCAGGGCTCACAGTTTCAACATGGGAAAATATCATGTAAAGACGATGAAGACCTTGAAAGGTTTTGAGTTTATGGAACTGTAAGTGAAACCCATGGGCTTTTGCTCCCATTTCATTGTGGGCACTGGCTTCAAATTGCAGAAATTCTATGACAGAACTGTAATTGTTGAGCACAGTCTTCAAACTATCCATCGGGTAAGACAGAATGGAAGTAGTTTGACACCCCCTTCCTCTTCACAATGCTCAAAACAAGCAAGGCATTTTGGGAAATTTCAAATGAACTCAATCAGATCCCTGAACTTGTCAATGACCATAGCTACATCCTGAAGTTCAGATTGTGTTCAAAACAAAGCACATAAATAGCTTGTGGTGCCACCTTTTGTACCAATGTCTGCCAACCATGCCGATGTCCAGCCATATTAGAAGCAGCATCATAACACTGCCCCCAACAGTTTTCAACTGTATAGCCAAACCTCAAGAGAACATCTTTTAAAATGGCAAATGTGCCGTAGTGCTAGTCGTTTGATAAAAGCCAAAATAAAAAAAAAGATTTCCTGCACTTGAAGCTCCTCTTTTGCAATGCGAAATGCTACAGAGACCTGCTTTTTTATTGACACATCAGCGGTCTCATCTAAAATAATAGAACATAATTTAGCATCATGAATCTCTTTCATCAGGCCACAGATCAAATTATGTGACTTAATTGCCAGCATTTCATTTATTATGCCATCAGATATCCATTTGTACTCTGTTCTTTGAAGCCAAGTTTTCAGTTCTGGGACATCTCTGCCACGAAGAGACAGAATTGCCTTTAGATTAGAGTCCTCATAAGTATGGCCTTGAATTGCAACACCTTGCCAACCTAAAGCTAACAATGTGGTCAATATATTTTACCAGCGCACTTCTGTTATTCCTCATCTGCTTGAGATGGCTTAACGACAGAGCTGTTGCAGCAACATTCGTACCTCCTTTAACAGATGCTAGTGCCATTGCAGCTGCTCAATGAAGATCTGAACTCTGATGGCTGTTACATCTCTCTATGGCCTTCCTAGAATTGTTACAGCCATGTTTAATGAAAGCATTCCAGGCATCTTTATCACGGCTGCTTTTTGACAAAGACACTGTTTTCATTAGCAGACTGGCATACCTTACAGAACATGTTTCCGATCAGACTCATCATATGCAAGCCAATTATAGGTTTGTAACCATTTATTTTGAAAGGTGTGGCCCAGCTGCGAATTAAACGCATTTGATTCATTCATGTTTGGGCAACATTCATGTGTCACATTGCTGCTGCCAACATCCCTGACTCAAGGTGCGTATGGTATACTTTCCATGCATTGCACCTGGCAGTTTGATGCAACTGTGGAGCTGGAAATTGCTACAGCTGCTTTGTCAGACTCATAGAACCTCTGCTTTGGTTAAGCAGGGGTTTTTGTAATAAACCTCTCCATGATCGCTTTTGGGTTTCAGATGTTTCTTTTCCAGGGGACTTGGGTGAAGCAGTTACTGCTAGGTATAATGTCTCAGAAAACGTCTAACTGGCATAAAACTGCAAGAAAGAAAATTGGACGCTGTAATTTATGCAAAAAGCTTCTATTAATGCAAGTCATTTTCTAATATTTCTATTTGAGTTTCCTTTCTTTACGTTGTATTAGGTTCAGTTCACCATCAATCAATGTATGGCCTTCAGGGGGCATCTTTAGGTTTTCTCTTTATCTGAGGGGTCACGAGGACCAGTTGCATGGTCATTTCACACTAGATATCCCTAAGTTTCTCATGATTTGATGACATATGGTTCTTGTATGCCCTTGAAATGTATTCCCATTTAGCTTTTCAGAGGTTGTTTATTTTTTTTAAAGCCACTGCTGATTTGCCTTGTGCACTTTTGTCTATTAGAAAAGGCCAATTGAATTAGAACTCACATTTCGCTGAACGATATTGTCACTGCATGTGTGTAGGCTAATGACACCGTTAATGAGACCCCACTTTATCTTTGGCTGGAGACCTGCTGATTTTGTTAACATTTAAAGAGATGCAATCCACATCTGCTAATTCTGAACATTGTAATTTACCATACATTTTGGTAAATTAGTGTACAAAAGCAGTTACCTAGGCTCACCCTGCGCCCAGGTGATGTTTGGGACTGATGGAATCACTCACATCTAAAGTTGTAGCCATGCTTGGCTGCATTTTTTAAAAACAACCACTTTTCTTGTTTTCAATTCATTTTAAACACCTATTATTCCCGAAATGAAGGAGTCAGTAAAACAATGACACCCCGCTCACGCTTAATAACGTCTTACCTTCCAAGAGACAAGCATACAGCTCTTTATACTGCTAATTATATTCACAACAAAGCCACTGGTTCACACAAGCATCTAGAGAAAATATGAAACATGCAATGCATTGTTAAACAGTTTATATATCAACAAACTAGACATTCACAGAATAGTAATTGGCAAATTACAAAAAACAGGCTTATGCAGTGGAGGAAGTCGCCTATTTTTAGGGAGTAAAAGTGTCTGATACACCCATTATATGTAGGTCTGCCTGTGGATATCCTGTTGGCACCTGCTATTACAGCAAACACTGATGTGGTCATCTCCATGAACTAACTGGAGTTAGCCCACTGCAGCCTGTAGTGCCCTGATTATTTATATATATATATTTTTAAATTACATCCCTTCAGCGTCCGGGCCGTTACCGGATATGAACCCATTGTCTGTCTAACCACTCTCCTGTAGCCAAACCCACAATTAGCAATCCCATTAATTCAACATAAAACTTCTCATTACCAGCAGGAGCCATTTGCTCCCATAAATGCGCAAACGGTACCCAATTGTGTACCGGACATAATTCAATGTGCACCAAAGTCAGTGTGTCATCCCTAATGTTAGTATCTAATCACCTGCAAGACCTCCAGCTTTCAGAATTAAGGTTGGTAAGCTACAAGCAGCTCCTGGGTATCTTGCATCCACCTGTGACCAGTAGAGACCATTGAGGAACTTGGTGCTATTACATAGCGTTCCGCAAAACTACCTTCCACATAATATGCAAATGTATCAATTTCTCTGCTATTTATTACTTTTCACCCTTTAAATGTTGTATAGATCTGTCCTAATGTTTATTTTTAGATAGTCCCAATGCACAGAGTTAAATTCACACGGGTGTGTATTCTGGGCATCAGTTGGTGTGGGAGACCAAAATTAGCTACTGGTAGCTGTTGGCCTAAAGCTAACCACGCTCTTCTAGCCTACCAGCTGGAGCTAAAAAGCTCCCAGTTCGCCACAATTTTGAGCCCTGCTCGCTAATATTTGCAGTTAATTCAGGGTGAGAAAGTATCTTCTTCTGTTCGCAAACAAGGCTAAATAGTGAAGCAGGTAATTTAACTAGTTGTGCTTATGAGGGACCTATCCTTGCATCTTCGAAACGTTCCTTGTTAGGAATAATCCCTTCTCACCTTGCAGATTTATCATAATTCTTCAACATATGCATTACATACCCCCTTTTGTAGCTGTGTGTGAACGTGTAAAGCCGTATTAATAGCATGTGATGCAAAAATAGCATGTGCAGCTTAGTGTTAGAGGTTCTGAGAGGACACTACACACTTCAAATCAAAGAAGTTATAAAGCAATGTCAAAGCTAATAAATTATGTATACTATTAAACCCCGTAATGTAATACTTTCTTGAATCCCACACAAACTCCTCAAAACATAATTTGTTTTAATTATTTTAGTGCTGGGAGTTCATTTGGAAATATAAGGATAATTTCTTAGGCTTGCATATTATTCTCTGGTCTGAAAGTTATAACCCTTCAACTGGGATCCTCCAGAGAAGTAAGCTGTAATTCTATGTTTTCCTTTTTCACCATTCTATCTGCATATGGATCCAATTCAAGCTGTTTCTTTTCAGGAAAGGTTGGCTAAACAAAGGTACTTTCGAAAGCCAACAAGTAAATTAATAATATAATATTCTTAACTGCTAAACATAAATACAAGCTCCTAACTAATGCACCTTAAAAGATATGCAGTTAAGTGCTCAAGTTGCAAAATGGTCTCTAATCTCATTTCATAAATAACATAAGTGTAGCTCTACTTTTAAACATCCTGAAAAGGAAACTATGCTTTGCAAACTGCCAAATAATCCATGCCTGATACATTTAGGCCCCAGTGCCTAGACAATTGACACGTAAATATGATCTGAGCTCCCTATGCACTCTTCAGCAGCCCCTGTGTCCTTTATGGGTGACTTTGAGGGAGAAAAACAGAGTATGCAACTTGTTCAATTTTGAAAACCCAAAGAAAGAATGCTCCAGCGAGCATTTATGAACCCAGAAATTCCTGTGCCGTCTCCCCTCGACACCTTACTGGGACTCACTTTCCGGAAGCAGGTTGGGCAAGGACCATTAAGGCATATAGGTGTTACAAGCAACAAACAAAAGTAACCAAGCAGCGTTGGAAGAGCTAATTTACCTAGAAATAAAAGTCCCCCGCCCACCCTACTCCCTCCATTTTGGATGTACCACACTAGGTCCTTTTTTCAACTTCCACAGCTTCAAATACTTTGGATTTCCATTTTGATTTGATAAGTGTGATAAGTGGATTGGTACAAAACTCACCACCCTTATTGAATGTTGCTTGTGAAATATCTGATGTCATTGCTGACTTGTTGGCTCAAGAGATTATTCAGGATGATTCACCAGCCTCAGCTCCTTGTCCATTGTGACAAGTTAATTGGTCTAGGGCTGTGACGGATGCTGACGCACAGTTCCCTAGTCTCATGATTAGTACTATTGATGCTGTGGCAGTTGAACACCTGATAATTAGTTTGAAAAAACATACAAACAATTGTAATAAGAAATCCAGTCTGCTTACTACACTAGTGGTTCATTTGTGTTATTGCAAAAGGAATTTAAATAAGAAGGCTACTATTTGGAATGATAATCTGCATTGTGATTCTACCCAACTCTCCTTATCCACTAACATGGATGGACAATATGATGTTATTACAGTTAAATGCTTGCAATGTAAGAAGAAGACATTTTGGAAGAGGAGTTTTGGAAAGAGCAGTTACCTGCAGGAGCCTGTCTGAAGCAACGCTACGATACTCTTACTAGCATATATTGCTTTTACTGTGGATTTACTGTGCATTTACATTGGAATTACCTTGGAATTTAACTTTGCCACAAATATTTGGGAACATTTTTTCAAAGTCCCTAACCTCCTCCTCTGCTTCCCAGGATTCCATACACTGCTAGTGCATGCGCATTTGTGCATTTGCGCATTTGCGCACACGCATTTTGCAAAGAGCTGTTTTGGAAAGAGAATTTACCTGCAGGAGCCTGTCTGAAGTAACGCTACCATATTCTTGCTACAACCATATGACTTTGGAGTCTCTGTTTCAAATCCTTTCTTTGATCGATCATAATTGAGCTTTTTCGTCTCTACATAGATACTCTTACTAGCATATATTGCTTTTACTGTGGATTTACTGTGCATTTACATTGGAATTACCTTGGAATTTAACTTTGCCACAAATATTTGGGAACATTTTTTCAAAGTCCCTAAGCTCCTCCTCTGCTTCCCAGAATTCCATATACTGCTAGTGTATGCGCATTGCATATGCGAGCACATTTTGCAAGAGCAGTTTTGGAAAGAGCAGTTACCTGCAGTTACTGTGGGTGAGGCGGGGTGACGGGTGCTCTTCTTTTTCTTTTTATCTTTTTGGTGGTAGTTCATATTTACTTACAATATTTGGTTGTTTTGTTATTTTGATTTGACTGTATTTTTATATACTGAAGCGTATTGGAAAAGCCTTTTTATAATTTTGCTGCAGAAGCAACTTAGATTATTCATTGTAGATGTCTTTCTCGCTGAAAACAGGCATGCCACCAGTAAAAGAAATAGCAGTGTTAGTAGCTGCGATACACCAAACCCTCAAATATTCAACAAAGATTATATATCTCTCCAGGACTAAAAAGCTAGCGGTTAATGCCCGCCCTGTAACCTCTACGGCGAATATAAGAAAATTCTGCGCAGTTGAGGTCAAGTCCACCGACCACAGTGGTCCTTTAGCCCCCCAGTCCGACATGTATGCGGCTGTAGGTCTTTCTTTGGATTCCATGTAATAATGTCGCAACAAAAATCTCGCCATGCAAAAATATCGCCGAAAAATTGCCGTTTTTTGTGGCGACATTATTGCATGGAACATGCGAGGGACACCCCCGCAACCCCCAATTTTATTTATTTATTTATTTATTTATTTATTTATTTATTTATTTATTGCCCCTGTCCGCATATATATGGTCACCCATATAATATCACCACAACCTTTTCCCGGCAATATTATTTATGGCGACCATATATATGGGGATAATATTACCTGATACCTTTCTTTGGCTCTTGATACAGCCGGTAGTATTGATTTAACTGATACTTCGGCAAATTCTTTGGTACAGGCAGGAGTTTTATCGCTTACGCCGTTGCTTCCTCTGTCTCTAAATAGCCAGCACGAGACCCTCCGGCTGAAGGATTAATGTTGTTGGTTTCCCCGAAGGAAAAACAAAATGTGGGTAATTTAAATCTCCAGCCTGAAATGACTGGGTTGGTACCTGCTCAAGGCAGCGCACATGGCGCAATTTTGAATGTTGACCCAACGGCAGCTGAGCCTTTAACTAGCAACTTAGTACATACGAGAATGCTGGCAATTCCTTATAAGGAAAACAGTGACTTATCTCAATCACCTGTCATGTTTTCACCCATGGCACATAATTCATCTGTTCTATCCTTGTCTTTCACACATCCAACACCAAGATGTAAACTAACTACTAACTGGGCGCTGGCCAGAACAGGGGAAGTACTACTCTGTGGCATTTGAGATGTCGATACAATCAATGAATGCAGCACTTTTTGCACTCACGAGATTGCATGAAACCTTAGACCCTAAAATAAATGTTCAAAAGGATTTCTTGTCTGTCCTGGTAAAAGGAAATCAAGGCAACAATGCTGTTTATCATGCCTTAGTCCAGACGGACGATGTCCTCACAATACAGTCTGATCCAGTAACGGAGGCTGGAGTATCAAGTAAGGAGGTTTTGCTAATTGACTGTTCCTCCGCCCAGCAGTTTCAACTTTTAAAGACAAGACTTATGAAGAACAATACAGCAAGCAGAGAGGGAAAGGTGGCTCAGAAAACGCCCCGGTCCCTTGATGAAAGCTTCCAAGTAGTAATTAACTTGGGGGAGCATGTATCTCAACAGGGTTTTCCCTGTTTAAAAAAAAAGACAAAAGCTTAAACATGTAAATCAGTCTAGTCCCTTTCTGGAATGTCTTGCTACATATCTAGTGAACATTTCTCAAATCACAGGGGAAAAGGAGCCGATTGTTGTCCCTCATTATAATATCTTTGAAACAAACAAGCACATTAACGCTAAAGAGGAATCACTGAAAAAAACTAAAAATAGGAACGGGAATGAGGGGAAGAAAATTACGGGCACACAGCATTTCATTCAAAAACTGAATATGCCAAAAACAGCTGTGGGGCTGGCTAGAACAGCTATTGCCATTAAATATTGTAAGACCAACTGTTTGAGATTCCACATTCCAGGGTATAGTCGGCGAGCCCTGTCGCAACCAAATTGTGCCCTATGAACCTTTAGAAGATCTGGTTCATCTGAGTGAGCAGAATAGTAGCTCACAATTGTCAGTTAATCATAATCAGGCACCCCATCACCCAATCATCTCAAATACCTTTAAGCGGTCTGATGAAAATCCTTTGCCGCTTTTGCCCAAAAATCGGCAATTACCAAAAGATGAATGGATTTGTTTAAGTCAAGAGAAAACTCTTACACTTGAGGGTTTGATCTTTCTTTGCAACGTTTTTTCCCCGACTCACAAGGTGCAGGAGAACAAAATCTTTGCGATCAACAATCTGTGCTAAGTAACGCCACACAGGCTCCTGTGCTTTTATCTTCCATCAGCAACACTAAGCTCCCCGAAATAAAATCCCATTCCATATTGTCTTCTAGTTCACAAACACCAAGTGTTGAAGGGACTTGGATAAGTAAAGACAAAACCCTTACACGCAAGGGGCTAAGAGAAGAGATTGATCTCTCATTGCGATGCTTATTCCCGGATACCCAATGTCCCAAAGATACCGGGATGCGAGGTAAACAAAGTATAATCAAACAGGGTATTGGGTTTTCCGGAAAACAGCGCTGTCTTTTTGTGGGTTCTGAGCCGCAGAAAAGTTTAAGATCTGGCAATGATTGAAGGAATCTGACATATTTGATTTTGCAATGTTGTTCCCCCCTTTACACAATATGAACTAAATAGACAATCAGTAATGAACATTCTATCTGACATACCAGCCCTCAAAGTCCTGTCTACAAGTAATATAGAACATGTTGAATTCGTGCACGTTAAAGACCTCTCTGTGGTTAAGCTATGGATGTGATCAGCGCTAGTTAGAAACACACTATGGCAGGCAAGGACTGAGTTGTATGAATTGGGTTTTTTGTTGATCAATCATTCTTCTCTTGATCACCAACATGTCTTGGGAAGCGATATCAGCCAATGAATGAAAATGATTCTAATTTTGCTAGTCACACGGGCAGGAGTTCAGGGCACTTTGAAGGGCCTGTCAGATCAGGTGCTTCAGGACCATTTTTGAACTATTGTTAGCAATGAGATCAATCTCATATTACCTCCCTAGCATCTTGGAACACACAGGGTTTTAAACATCTCACATCATCGAAGACCAATTTGCTGCAGGAAAATGATATTATATTAATGCAGGAAATATGGCTTACTTCTTCCCCTGTGTGAGACCAGCATACTATTACTTTGGTTCCAGCTATAGTCCCTACTAGAGGCTGCCCGATGGCAAGTTTGATGGCTGCGATCAAAATCTCTGCCAATCTCAAACTAATTCCTTGGGTTTCACCAAATAGTTATTTCACAAATGGATAAGATAGGCTTTGATGCCCACATTATAGCAGTCGTCAATATCTATTGGAACCATGCCGGTATCTCTGATGATGATTTGTTTAAGGACTTGGAGTCTCTTTTGGATATGATAGCCTTAGCCTCAGCTTGTCTATTTACCATTATAGCAGGGGACTTGAATATTGAATGCATAGTCCCTCCTACTCAATCTTTACTTCCAATAGCTAGAAGATGGAATGATTTGGTCAAAGAAAGGAATCTATATATGTTAAATCTGACAGTCCCAGGTGATATACCTCCAGCTAGTACCTGCCACCGTGGAGGAATTTCCAATAAAGACGCAATCATTTAGCGATCATGACATCTTAGTTTTGAAGTGGTCGTGGAACTGCCCATGCAAAAAATTAAATCATTCTACTGCTACCGGCCTGGTTCTTAACAGTGCCCAAAACAGGTTCTTTCTTGCACCCAGTGTGCCCAGACTATGATAGGGTCTCTTCATATGTTGAAATAATGAGTATCTTCAAAACAAAGAAACAATCTTGTGGTAATGTGAATAATGCCAAACTACAAACTTTTGACATTGAAGTTGCCGAGATGAAAGCCGTTTATAGGGCACACAAAATAAAAGCTAGTCAGTTACCAATAGTACTTAAATTGAGTAGATTGAGATCACTCAAATGTCACTTTAAAAATTGGCATAAAGCTAGGTGCATGTTGACCCTCCAGCGTGATGCTGAAAGTATGCTGAAAGCTTTTGGTACTAAAAGTTCTGCCCAGATATGGGGACCTTTAAATAAAATATACGGCCAGGGAAATCTAGTCAATCAAATAAATCTGGTTCCAGAAGAAGTGTGGGGCCCTTATTATAAGACTCTCTATGCTCTAATGTCCTCACCTTTGGTTTTGGAATCAAAAGATAGTATCCAAGTAGGTCATTTGAATTACGATCTGGAGGATATTCCTTTTTATATTTCGATGCTTAGCACCTCCCGGACCCCAGATCCTGATGGCCTTTCTAACCTTACCATCAAGCGCCCCCCCTTAGCATGGGTCCACATTCTGTTTGCTAATTTTAGGCAAGTTATCATATCTGGTATTCTGCCCCAGTCCTGGAGCACATCTATAGTCCTTCCGATTTATAAAAAAGGTGATCGTACCCTGCACAGTAATTATAGACCTATCACCCAGCTGGATTTTCTGGGGAAGTTGTTTGCCAGAATAATTTTGAAATATCTTAATGTTTGGTTAGACAAAGACGGACTCTGCAATCCTAATCAGACATGATTTATGCCTGGCATGGGAACTTTCATTAATATTCATATCATGCATGGCATATATCGACTTTGCAGCAGCTTTTGATTCAATTAGCCGGGAGTTACTTATGCAGAAACTAAGGAATGTTGCCTGCCCTGAGAATCTAGTATACTGAATAAGTGAGTTACAGACAAACACTGCTATACAGGTGCGATAGTTCCTGGATGTCAACCTCTCTGTGCCAATTAAGACATCTAGGGTTCTAAAGCAGTGGTGTCTGCTGACCTGTACCCTTTTAAATGTTTTGGTGACTGATGAATCTTTGCTATGTCAGATGCTCTGAAG